>NC_069781.1:11612998-12212998 GCF_027406575.1 Nycticebus coucang | reverse complement strand
GTTGTCCTCATAGAGTGCCGTGGCGTCATAGCTCACAGCAACCTTAAACTCTTGGGCTCAAGCGATTCTCTTGCCTCAGCCTCCCAAGTAGCTGGAACTACAGGCGCCTGCCACAACACCCGGCTATTTTTAAAGATAAGGTCTCGCTCTTGCTCAGGCTTGTCTCGAACCTGTGAGCTCAAGCAATCCACCCTCTTCAGCCTCCCAGAGTGCTAGGATTACAGGAGTGAGCCACCACGCCCAGCCAATGTCTTCTTTCTGTTCTTACAACTCCTTTTCCTGGTTTTCTCTCTCCTTGGTCTGGTCCTTAAATGCTTCACTTCCCCCAGGGTACATATGTGTAGCTGTATGTTTACACATACGTATGCATACATGCATATTCATAAATACACACAAAGGGAATCATGGCCAATAAATTGTAGAGGTGTGATTCAAATTTAAACTTTCTAACCCCTAATCCACATTCTCTCTTTTCAACTGTATGGAATAACAGCCTAAATTGTCTACATTAGTAAAGGGCATTTTGGAGAGCTCATTCTGTTCCCAGGTGTTAGAATGTTCCTGACCTCCACCAAAGCTGTGGTCAAAGGCAAAGGAATAAGCCAACTTCTCTGAATCATAACGTACACCATCCCACTCACACTTTCTTGTTTACACCGAGAAGACTATACAACAGGGACATCTTTCTTCCAATCCAGGCTTCTACATTCATGCATATACTAGACAAAACTGAGATTTGCAAAGCCCAGTTGAGCATTTCCTTGCTTAGCACCAGCATTTTTTTTTTTTTTAAACCTTTCAGTACACTGAGTTTTTAAATTTAGGTCTAGGAGTGGATTATCAGTTTGAGGGTATGAATAGGCTCAGGCCAATAGGGTTGAGTGTTTCCTTTAGGAGAGAGTGTATCTTAATGGTGCCACTACATCAACTCCTTTGTTTACTGACAAGCAAGCAAAGCTTTTTCATGAGAGAAAAAAATGTGCGAGAGCTTGCTTTGCTTGAAGGAAGGCACCCTATTTATCTCTGAATCATGCCCCTATCTCCTGCTCAGTGCCTAGAATAGTACTGGCACACAGAAGGTACTCAGCACACTGTTCCATTCCTAATGATGGCTTAGGATGTTGAATAACTTTGAATAATTGCTCCTAGTTTGAATTAGATATATCAAGTCAAATAAAGCTCCATCTCTTCCTTTCATGAACCAGCTCCAAAGGAGGCATAAAATCATCACCTTTAAACACAGAGCTATTAATAACTTTATCTTCCGATGGTTGATCATAGAAAACAAGGTTGCCAAATTTAAAATTCCATGTCCCCTTTAGGGTTTTGGGGCATTGCTTGTGCTATTATCTTGAAGATAAGGTAATACTGATGGGAGCTCTACAATATGGATTCCCCTGAGAATCAAGAGAACAAGTGGACGGGACATGGTAGCTCACACCTGTAATCTTAGCAGTCTGGGATGCCAAGGCAGGAGGATCTCTTTAGGTCAGGAGTTCAAGACCAGCCTGAGCAAGAGCAAGACCTTAAGATAAATCAGCAGGGGTGTGGTGCCGGGCACCTGTAGTACCAGCTACTTGGGAGGCAGAGGCAGGAGGATTGCTTGAGCTCAGCCTGGCAAAGAGCAAGAGCTTGAGATAAACCATCTGAGGTATGGTGCTGGGTGCCTGTAGTTCTAGCTACTATGGAGGCAGAGGCAGAAGGCTCACTTGAGCCCAAGAGTCTAAGGTTGCTGTGAGCTAGGCTAACACCACTGTACTCTACCACTGTACAGTACTCTTTCCAAAAAAAAAAAAGAGAGAGAGCGAGAGAACAAGTACAAGAAGCCAGGAAGTAACTGAGACTACTGGTATATGCCATGACGCCCAGCTAATTTTTATTTTAATTTTTTGTATACACAGGATCTTGCTAGTTGCTCGCACTGGTCTGGAACTCTACCCTCAAGTGGTTCTCCCACCTTGGCCTCTCAAAGAGCTAGGATTACAGGAATGCACCACTGTGCCCAGCTGGCTTTAATCTGTAGAACCAAAATAATAAACACTAATGAACTTGTTTTGAGGATTTAATGAATCCTTCAGAGTTCTTTTTTTTTCTTTCTTTTTTTTTTTTTTTTGTAGAGACAGAGTCTACTTTACCACGTTCAGTAGAGTGCCATGATGTCACAGGACTCACAGCAACCTCTAGCTCTTGGGCTTCAGTGATTCTCCTGCCTCAGCCTCCCGAGCAGCTGGGACTACAGGCGCCCGCCACAACGCCCGGATTTTTTGGTTGCAATTCAGCCAGGGCTGGGTTTGAACCCGCCACCCTCGGTATATGGGGCCGGCACCCTACTCACTGAGCCACAGGCACCACACTCCTTCAGAGTTCTTAACATATCCTTTTCATTTTCTTGCTCTACATTCCACCTGGAAGATCTCCAAAATTAATGACAAATACCCTTCCCCTAACCAATCCCCAATCTAGCTTCTACAAGTAACTTAAAAGTGAAAGATGCCCTCCCTATGTTTCTAACCAAACCTGACAATTAAGATCTTAGAAGGAGCTAACTTGTAAGACCAGGTTATAGTGACTTTTCACAGTTAAAAACAACTATTAAGAAACACACTGATCAGGTGGCGCCTGTGGCTCAGTTGGTAAGGCACCGGCCCCATATACCGAAGGTGGCGGGTTCATACCCAGCCCTGGCTGAACTGCCACCAAAAAAAAATAGCTGGGCGTTGTGGTGGACGCCTGTGGTCCCAGCAGCTCGGGAGGCTGAGGCAAGAGAATCGCTGAAGCCCAGGAGTTGGAGGTTGCTGTGAGCTGTGTGATGCCACGGCACTCTACCGAGGGCCATAAAGTGAGACTCTGTCTCTACAAAAAAAAAAAAAAGAAACACACTGATCTATAATATTGTTTACTATTTTGGTATAGCATTTAAATTGCGATTTTCTAGATTCTGGGAAAATGGTGACAACATAGTTTTGAATCTACTCAGATACCTTCCAAGAACAGAAAGAACCACCACATAACAAAACCCAAAACCTGTGGACAACATTTTGAGCAAAACTCCATGTTATGAGCTGAATTGTTTATCCCTAAATTTCATATGCTGAAGTCCCTAACCCCCATTATCCCATAATGTGGCTGTATTTATATTTAGGGACTTTAAAGAGGTAATTAAGTTAAAAGGAGGTCTTAAGGGTAGATCTTACTACAGGGGCAGAGAACCTGCAGCCTTAAGGTCGAGTGCAGCCTTCTAGGTCCTTAATGCAGCCTTTTGACTGAATCCAAATTTTACAGAACAAATCCTGTATTTTATTTATTTATTTTTTTTTTTTTTTGAGACAGAGTCTTACTGTGTCACCCTTGGTAGAGTGCTGTGGCGGCGGAGCTCTCAGCAACCTCAAACTCCTAGGCTTAAGCAATTCTCTAGCCTCAGCCCCAAGTAGCTGGGACGATGGGCACCTGCCACAATGCCCGGCTATTTTTAGAGACAAGGTCTCACTCTGACTCAGGCTGGTCTCGAACCTCTGAACACAGGCAATCCACATGTCTCGGCCTCCCAAGTGCTGGGATTACAGGCATGAGCGACCGCGCCCAGCCACAAATCCTTTTATTTTTATTAATACATTTTGGTTAGTCTTTTATATTTTTACTTATTTTTAAGATGAATGTATTTATTTGTTTATTTATTTTTCTGGAGACAAAGTCTTACTTTGTTGTCCTCAGTAGAATGTTGTGGCATCATAGCTCACAGCAACCTCCAACTCTTGGGCTCAAGTGATCCTCTTGCCCCAGACTCCCGAGTAGCTAGGACTACTAGCACCTGCCACCATGCCCAGCTAATTTTTTGGACACAAGAGTCTAGCTCTTGCTCAGGATGGTCTCGAACTCCTAACCTCTGGCAATCCTCTGGGCTCGGTCTCCCAGTGCTAGGATAACAGATGTGAGCTACCACACCCAGCCCAAAGTGAATGTATTTAAAATACCAAAGAATAAAATAAGTTTCAAAGAAATAATTCTCCCAGAACAACTGGCACAATTAGAACATTAGGGAGCCATAAAGGCTAAATTGATGGCTGCTACACTCAAGATTTAATTCTAACTTTCCCCACCCAACTGGCACCACTACTGCACAAGGCTGGTTGGCGAGAGTTTACCAGAGCTGAGAAGGCCAGTGCTTTTGACAACAGTGCTCTATGTTTGTTTGAAGTGGAATTTTTGAGCATTGCACCAGCTTGAAAGAATTTTTTAATTACTTAACAGCCCATCATGTCAAAAAAAATCAAGAGAACATTGAAGGAAGAAAACAGATTTTTAAATGAGAATTGGGAATTGCAATGTTATCTCATTTCTGCTGAAGATGATCTGCTTGCTTTGTGATACTGCTATATCAACACTAAAGAAATTCAATGCTCACCGGCATTATAACACTAATGAGGACAACAAATATGTTAAATTAGAGGCACTAAAGGTTGCATTGCAGAAATTAAAAGATGAAAAGCAAAAGCAAAGACAACACCTTCAAGCAGCAGTAAGACCTGGAAATAATGCCAATGAAGCAACCTTTTTTTTTAATTTCAAAATATTACAGGGGTACAAATGTTTTTGGTTACATGGATCGCTGTTGTAATGCTTGAGTCAGGGTTATAAGTATGTCTGTTCCCCAGATAGTGTTCATTGTACTAGGCAGGTTTTTGACTTTTCTCTCTTCCCCCTCTGCTTTATTTACTTCCCTCTGTGCACATGTGTGCTCACTGGTTAATTCTAATTTAATAGTGAGGACATGTGGAGTTTATTTCACCATTCTCTACATCACTGACTTAACCAGTATGCCACAGCACTCTGGTATGCTGTGAGAGGATCTTATGTGTGTCGCAAAATTATTAAAGATTGTTAATTAAATCATTTTCAAAAGAAGTTCAAAGCACAGTAAGTATACTTTTTTTTTTTTTGGAGACAGAGTCTCACTATGTCACCCTCACAGCAACCTCAAACTCTTGGTCTTAAGCAATTCTCTTGCCTCAGCCTCCCAAGTAGCTGGGACTATAGGCACCCACCACGACACCCGGCTATTTTGTTGTTGTTGTCGTTGTTGTCATTGTTGTTAGGCAAGCCTGGGCTGGATTTGAACCCGCCAGCTCTGGTGTATGTGGCTGGCGCCTGAGCCTCTGAGCTACAGGTGCTGAGCCAGAATATTCTTTTTTTTTTACTTTTTTAGTTACCATAATTCAAGGGTGCCATGGAAGTTTAACTATAAATTCAAGTGTGCGGTGAGATAAAAAAGGTTGAAAAACATTGCTCTAGATACTTCACGTAGGATAAGAGTCTCCAGTTTCATCCAAATTATTGTAAAAGGTATCAGCTCATCTTTTTTCACAGCTGAGTAGTATTCCACAGCATAAAACCACCACACTTTGCTAATCCAGTCATGAGTTGATGGATACTTGGGTTGATTTCTACATCTTTGCAATTGTGAATTACGTTATAATAAATATTTGAGGGCAGGTGTCTTTTTGATAAAAATGACTTCTTTTCCTTTAGGTACCTAGGAATAGGATTGCTGTAACAAATGGTAGGTCTATTTTTAGTTCTTTGAGGAATCTCTACATGTTTTCTATAGAGGTTACTAATTTGCAGTCCCACCAAAAGTATATAGACAATGCTTTCTGCATCCATGCTAGCATCTGTTGTTTCTGGAGTCTTTAATAAAAGCCAGTCCAACCGGGGTAAAGTGATTTCTCACTGTGGCTTTAATTTGCATTTCCCTGATGATTAGTGATATTGAACATTTTTTCTTATGTTTATTGGGCATCTGTCTATCTTCTTTTGAAAAGCTTCTGTTCATGTGTGTTTCTCACTTTTTAATGGGGATGCTTGATTTTTTTTCTTGCTGATGAGCTTATTTGCAAATTTTGATTATTAGCCGTTCATGAGATATACACCTTGCAAATATTTTCTCCCACTCTGTAGGTTGTCTATTTCCTCTGTTGAATACTTCCTTAGCTGTGCAGAAGCTTTTTAAGTCCCATTTATTTATTTTTTGTTGTTGCTGTGATTGCCCTTAGGGTCTTCTTCATAAATTCTTTGGCTAGACCAATATCTAGAAGAGTTTCTTGAATATTTTCTTCTAGAATTACAATGATTTCATGCCATACATTTAAGTCTTTTATCCGTCTTGAATTAATTTTTGTGAGTGGTGAGAGATGTGGATCCCATTTCATTCTTCTGAATGTGGCTATCCAGTTTTCCCACTATCATTTATTAAATAGGGCTTCTTTTCCCCAGTGTATACTATTGTCCGCTTTGTGAAAAATCAGTTGGCTGAATGTGGATGGTTTCATTTCTGGGTTCTTTATTCTGTTCCCTTGGTCTATGTTTCAATTTTTGAACCAATACAATATTGTGTACTTCTAGTAAAATTTAAACTCTGGTAATGTGATGCCTCCAGATTTGTTCTTTTTGCTTAAGATCGCTTTGGCTATTTGTGCTCTTTCGTGGTTACAAGCTAAGCACAGAATTATTGTCTTGGGATCTGTAAAATATGACTTTGGTATTTTGATGGTGATTGCACTGAATCTGTAGATCACTTTGGGTTGTATGAACATTTTAACAATGTTCATTCTACCAATCAATGAGCTTGATGTGTTTTTCCATTTGTTTGAGTCATCTGTGATTTCATTCCTCCATGTTTAATAGTTCTCTTTGTAGAGATCTTTCACCTCCTTCCTTACGTATATTCCTAGGTATTTTGTTTTCTTTGCAGGTATTATGAGTGGTATTGAGTCTCTGATTTGACTCCCAGCTTGTTACTGGTATATACCAGTGATTTTCAACCGGTATGCCACAACACATTGGTGTGTTTTAAAAGGACCTTAGGTGTGCTGCAAAAATTTTTAAAGATCATTAATTAAATTATTTTTGGGGTGGCACCCATAGCTCAGTGGGTAGGGCGCTGGCCACATATACCGAGGCTGGTGGGTTCAAACCTGGCCTGGGCCAGCTAAAAACAACAATGACAACTGCAACAACAACAAAAAATAGCCGGGCATTGTGGCGGATACCTGTACTCCCAGCTACTTGGGAGCCTGAGGCAAGAGAATCGCTTAAGCCAAAGAGTTTGAGGTTGCTGTGAGCTGTGATGCCAAGGCAATCTACTGAGGGTGACATATGGAGACTCTGTCTCAAAAAAAAAAAAAAAAAATTATTTTTGAAATAAATTCAAGGTGCAGTAAGTATATTCTTTTTTATACTATCTTTTTTGATCAACATAATTTAAGTGTGCCATGTTAAGTTTAACTGTAAGTTCAGTGTATTTTTTTATTCAGAAATAAAAAAGGTTGAAAAACACTGGTATAGGCCAGTGCGGTGGCTCACGCCTATAATCCCAGGACTCTGGGAGCCAAGGTGGTCGATCACTTGAGGTCAGGAGTTTGAGACCAGCCTAAGAAAAAGAGACCCTGTCTCTATTGGGCGAAAAAACAAACAAACAATAATGCCAAGCATTGTGGTGGGTACCTATAGTCCCAACTACTTGGGAGGCTGAGGCAGAAGGATTGATTAAGCCAAGGAGTTTGAGGTTGCTGTGAGTTATGATACCATCGCACTCTACCCAGGGTGACAGAATGCGACTCTGTCTCAAAAAAGAAAAACACTAGTGTATAGAAATGTTGCTGATTTGTATAAATTGATTTTGTAACCTGAGACTTTGCTAAATTTATTTATCAATTCCAGGAGTTTACTGATAGAGTCTCTGGGATTTTCTGGAAATAAGATCATATCATCAAAAAAAAAAAATCATATCATCAGCAAAAAGCTATTGTTTGACCTCCTTTTCCTGATTTGAATACCCTTTCTTTCCCTTGCCTGATTGCTCTGGCTAGCACTTCCACCAGTATAATGAAAAGAAGTGGTGACGGTGGGCACTCTTGTCTTGTTCCACTTCTTACTGAGAATGCTTTTCCCCATTCAGTACATGATGTTAGCTGTGGGTTTGCCATACATGGCCCTTTATAATTTTGAGATGTATTCCTTCTATGCATACTTTGTTGAGAGTTTTTATCATGAAAGGATGCTGTATTTTGTTGAATGTACTTTCTCAGAAAGTAGTTTATATACTCAGGAAAAAACGATGTTATTCAAGGACACAAAAATTGTAAAAAAAAAAATGCACTGTCAAAGGTGTGGGATGCTTAGACTCTAAAGAGATATCCAAGTACAAATACCTGCCTCTATCAAGGAGAACCATAAGTGATCAGCATTAGCCTTCAACTGAACAGAACAACTTCATATAATACTTCAAAAGGAAAATATATATTATTCAATTGCTTTGGAAGAATCAATTGATGATACAGATTTGGAACAAGTTTTTACATCATTCAGGTCACAACAGATTATCTTCTTTGCTACAAAGAGCAACTTGCTTTGGGCGCTCTTGCAAACAAACGCAGGGAACAGATAACTTCAACAACTTTCAGATAAATGCTGTGCAGTTGGAGTGAATTTGTCAAATTTAGTGAGTGTATGTAAAGATGGTACACCTTCTACGACAGGAAAACATGAAGGGTTTATTGCACAGATAAAATAAGTATTAACATAGCTGGGCACATTGGGTAACGTTTGTAACTCTAGCACTCTGGTGTGGAAGGCTGACACCACAGCATCTATTTTATAGGCCAAGTGCTGTTTCCAGTACTAACAGACTTAAGTTTCTATTTCCCTGCAAACGCCAGGCCTCTTCTCGTAAATCACGTGAGCAAAACTTGGAAACTTGCCGTTGGGAACTTATCCCCGCCACGGCCAGGTTGCTTGGATACCTGGTGACGCAAACTTCCTCCTTCACCTACCCTTATATACCCTGGAAGAACTTTGCAATAAACGAGACTTGATCAGACTTCTGTCTTGTCTCCATTCTTCGTGCTCCTTGCCCCTTCCCATTCTCACCCCCTCCTCCAGGTATCCCTGTTGACTGACCCGCGGGCCAGGTCATGTGGCACCCAACCAGGGATCTGGATACGAGGGAAAATGGTGAAGAAGCTACTGGAGGCAGCCGGCCAGCTCAGAGAAACATCGGGACCTGGCCACGCAGTAGCCTGCTGCTCTGGAACAAGGATCTTGGTGAGTAGTAGTGATCATGGGGCAAGAAGTCAGTCAGCATGAGTTATTTGTGGAACAGTTAAGAGATGCACTCAAGACGCAAGGAGTAAAGGTCAAAATTAAACAGCTATTGCAATTTTTTGACTTCTTAAAAGAAGTCTGTCCTTGGTTTCCTCAAGAAGGAACCATAGACGAGAAAAGATGGAAAAGAGTAGGTGATGCTTTAAATGATTTTTATCAGGTATTTGGACCTGAAAAAATACCAGTCACTGCTTTCTCGTACTGGAATCTCATTAATGATATTATTAGCTATCGCAGTGTTTGTCCCGCAGTTGTGGATATCATAAAAAAGGGAGAAGAACTGTTACATCACCACAAAGAAAAGGATATTAAATCCCAAGATCCGTCCCAGGATTTTGGGGCTGCTGGAGGCACTCCTCCTAGCTGTCAGCTTAATGAGCAAGAAGATCTTATCTCACTAGAGAGTGATGAGGAACCCACCAGAGAGGAACAAAAGACTCCTGCTGTTAGGCAGAAAGTTAAGCGGAGAACAAACAGAAAGTAAAACAGCCTTTTGTCATACCTGGCATCTGTGTCAACCTTTGGGGATGAGATCTCTTGTCCCAAATGGGACTCATAATGTGTAGCCCTAATGATGTAGTGACAGTGCAAATGCTTGCCCAGGGTTTTTGACCAGGAAAAGGATTAGGAAAAGAGGAATCAAGCATTCCCAGCCCTCTACAAATTACCGGAAAAACAGACAAAAAAGGGCTAGGAAATTTATCTTAAGGGCTATTGACATTCCTGCAAGCCATGCAGATAGGATCACTTGGAAAAGTGATGAGCCTGTATGGGTTGATCAATGGCCCCTCTCAAAGGAAAAATTAGAAGCCGCTCAGCAGTTAGTGCAGGAACAACTAAAAGCTGGGCATATAGAGGAAAGCAACTCCCCATGGAACACTCCAATCTTTGTCATAAAAAAGAAATCAGGGCGATGGAGACTATTACAAGATTTAAGAGCTGTAAACTCCACCATGGTCCTCATGGGGGCATTGCAACCAGGATTGCCCAATCCTGTGGCCATCCCTCTTGGTTACTATAAAATTATCATTGATCTTAAAGACTGTGTTTTCACTATACCACTCCATCCATTAGATCGAAAAAGATTTGCATTCAGTCTCCCCTCTATCAACTTCAAGGAACCTATGAAAAGATTCCAATGGAAAGTTTTACCACAGGGCATGGCCAACAGCCCCACCTTATGCCAAAAATTTGTTGCCGCAGCTATTCAGGAAACTAGGCTTCGCTGGAACTCCATGTACATGATTCATTATATGGATGATATTCTTATTGCTGGACAGAATGCTCAGCAGGTTTTACTATGTTACAGTGATTTATCATCCTCCCTCACAAACCAGGGACTTCAAATAGCCCCGGAAAAAGTTCAGCTAAAAGATCCCTACCTTTACCTTGGTTTCTACCTAACTGGACCCAGAATTACTAATACTCAAGCTGCCCTCAGATTGGACAAATTAAAAACACTAAATGAGGGTGGCGCCTGTGGCTCAAGGAGTAGGGCGCTTGTCCCATATGCCGGAGGTGGTGGGTTCAAACCCAGCCCCGGCCAAAAAAAAAAAAAAAAACACTAAATGATTTTTCAAAAGCTCTTAGGGGATATAAACTGGCTTAGACCTTACTTAAAACTAACCACAGGGGATTTAAAACCTTTATTTGCTATAAGGCCATAGCAACCCCAATTCTCCTAGAACATTAACAGAAGGCCGTCAGGCTTTAGCATTAGTACAACAAGCTATTCATTCACAATTTGTTACAACCATAGATTACACTCAGCCCCTGAGCTACATCATTTGTAAAACTTCTCTTACACCCACAGCAGTATTTTGGCAAACTGCCCCCATAATGTGGATCCACTTACCTGCTACTCCCGCGAAAGTTATTTATCCCTATTATCAGGCTGTCGCGGATATCATCATTATGGGAAGGGAAAATAGTAAAAAATACTTTGGTAAAGAACCAGATATCGTTATACAGCCTTATTCTCAGGCACAAATTAATTGGTTATTTCAAACTACAGAACATTGGCCTATTGCTTGTGCTTCTTATTCAGGTAAACTTGACAATCATTATCCACCCAATAAATTATTACAATTTATTAGTACACATGACTTTGTATTTCCCACAAGAACCTCCAATTCCCCATTGCCCAATGCCTTATTAGTTTTCACAGATGGCTCCTCTTCTGGTCATGCAGCTTACACCTTTAATACAGAGATTGTACAATTTCAGGTAAAATCAAATTCTGCACAAATTGTAGAACTTCAAGCAGTTATCACAGTTTTCTCCACATTTCCCAATCGAGCTTTGAATATTTATACTGATAGTGCTTATTTAGCTCATTCAGTTCCCTTATTAGAGACAGCAGTGCAAATCAAACATATATCAGAAACTGCTACCTTTTTCTTGCAACTTCAAAATCTTATACACCAAAGGACCCTCCCCTTTTTCATTGGACACCTTAGAGCTCATTCCAATTTACCTGGCCCCCTAACGGATGGTAACCGCAGAGCGGACGAAGCCACTCACTTAGTCTGTACTGCCCAAACCACCACAGAGCCTGATCGGATTGCATTAGCCTCCGCTGCTCACCAATTACATCATCTAAACGCTCACACCCTTAGACTCATGTTTCAAATTACCCAGGAACAAGCCCGCCACATCGTAAAGCAATGCCCTTCTTGTGTAATTCTACTCCCTACTCCCCATCTAGGAGTAAATCCTCGAGGTCTCATACCCAATGCCATCTGGCAAATGGATGTTACTCACCTACCTGAATTTGGAAAACTCAAGTATGTTCATGTAACCATAGATACCTTCAGTGGATTTATTTATGCCACTGGCCAGTCAGGGGAGGCCGGCAAACATGTCATTGCCCATGTACTAGCCACCATGGCTGTACTAGGCACCCCTAAACAAATTAAAACTGATAATGGTCCAGGATACACAGGACATGCATTTAACACCTTCTGTAAACACCTCAATATCAAACACGTCACTGGTATACCATTTAACCCACAAGGGCAAGGCATAGTAGAACGTGCCCACCTATCTCTTAAAAACACTCTAGAAAAACTAAAGAAGGGGGAATGGTACCCTGTTAAGGGGTCCCCAAAAAATCTCTTATCCCATTCATTACTCATTCTAAATTTTTTCACACTGGACCAAGACGGCCGGTCTGCAGCAGACCACTTCTGGCACCCAGATACTAAACAGGATTTTGCCACTGCCCTATGGAAAGATCCATTAGATAATAAATGGCATGGCCCTGATCCAGTTTTAATTTGGGGTAGAGGTGCTGTATGCATATATTCACAGAAGATGGAAGCAGCACGATGGTTACCTGAACGACTGGTCAAACAAGTAGATAACATCATCACCTCTAAATCCAGGGAGCAAAAGACCCCCTGAGAAGGCTTTCTTTCCTTTTCTTTGCAGGTAACTATGAGCACCTGGATGTGGCCATTGCTGGGGATCTCTCTCCTGATACGAAAAAATGAAGGTGGTTTCGGTAATCCCCCTGAGGCTCAGGCACTCTTACAAAAATTAACTGGTACTCCTTGTGAGTGCTGTGGTGGCACCTGGAACGGTGAGACAACCCCTCTCCTAAATGTATACTGTGGTGATAAAACAGAATACCTAGTAATGAGACAAAATGTTCATGGAGCACAGGCATGGGTCTGTAGCAAAAAGGCTAAAACTATCCCCACCTTTAATAACAAGCCTGGACCATGCCCTTGTATAGAATTCCATCCATCTGTACATAATACCTGTTATGAGCAGGTTCAACTATGCACTGGTACAGATGATAATACCTATTTTACAACAATCTTGACCAGACATTTTTTGGGAACATTTGGAGGCGAGTGGAACACAGTCCCTCAGGTCCGGGGGACCTCAAATAAATATGCCCAATCTGGCTGTCCTGATACAGTAGGAAAAACAGTTTGCTGGAATAAGATTCCACCTGTGCACGTATCTGATGGAGGTGGACCCCAAGATCAGGTGAGACAGAGTATAGTCCAAAAGCAACTGGAAAACATTGTAAACCACATGTCTCCTAAATTTAATTACCATCCAACAGCTTTACCCAAAAATAGGGATGCAAATCTAGACCCCCAAACCCTGAAAATGCTAGACATCACACATAGGTTAATCAATCTAACCCTTCTTTGGCTCAAAATTGCTGGTTATGCCTTCATTTAGGACTATCTATGCCTATTGCTATCAATATTAATTCCACTGAATTATCATCTAATAACTGCATGCCCATCATGCCTTTACCAGTACAACCTGTCTTTTCTGAAGCACCCTGTATTGTCTCCCCTTATAGAGACGACAGTTATGCTATTGATATTGGCATACTCTCTTTGACCAATTGCACTGACATCATCAATATTACTTATTCCCCGTGTGCTCCCAATGATACGGTATTTGTTTGTGGCAATAACTTGGCATATACCATTCTACCCACTAATTGGACAGGATTATGTACTATCGCCCTTTTGCTACCCGATATAGATATAGTCAATGGAAATGAATCTTTACCTATACCATCCTTTGATTATATATCTGGCTGTTCTAGAAGGGCTGTCCAATTTCTCCCCCTCTTGGCCACTCTGGGAATCACTGCTGGCATGGCTACTGGTACCGCTGGTATGGGCATTGCTGTGCATAAATATACTGAACTAGCTCAACTTATGGCAGAAGATCTACAAGCCCTATCAGGCACAGTTAGAGATCTTCAAGATCAATTAGATTCCTTAGCTGAAGTAGTACTACAGAATAGAAGAGGTTTAGATCTTCTAACGGCTAACCAAGGAGGCATCTGCTTAGCATTACAGGAAAAATGCTGCTTTTATGCAAATAAATCAGGAATTGTTTGAGACAAAATAAAGAAATTACAAGATAATCTAGAGGAAAGAAAAAGAAAAATTATGGACAACCCGTTTTGGAGCGGGCTAGATGGCTTTCTGCCTTATCTCCTTCCATTTTTAGGGCCCCTCCTTGGCTTACTAATATTACTGTCACTAGGACCTTTTCTTTTTAACAAAGTCATGGCCTTTATAAAACAACAAATTGATGCTATTAAAATGCAGCCCCTCCAGGTTCATTATCACAGACTGGCTATGGAAGATGAACCTATAACCATGACTGCTTAGGGGACTGGCTAGTCAATGATGGGTAACGAGGACCCTCATCTCAGACTTTGCTTATCCTACCAACCTAAGACAGGAGCCCGGTCAGATAGCTACCATGTATCCCATGACGGGTAAGGAGGATCAGCGGAGATGGTAAGCCGGTCCCAACCTAAGACAGACACAGTCACCCCGCCCTCTCGGTCGAGAGCTGGCAAAACTTTAAAAGTAAAATGTACATTTAAAAATATAAAAAAAAGGGGGACCTGTGGAAGGCTGACACCACAGCATCTATTTTACAGGCCAAGTGCTATTTTCAGTACTAAAAGACTTAAGTTTCTATTTCCCTGCAAACGCCAGGTCTCATCTCGTAAATCACGTGAGCAAAACTTGGAAACTTGCCATTGGGAACTTATCTCTGCCACGGCCAGGTTGCTTGGATACCTGGTGATGCAAACTTCCTCCTTCACCTACCCTTACATACCCTGGAAGAACTTTGCAATAAACGAGACTTGATCACTCCTGTCTTGTCTCCATTCTTCGCGCTCCTTGCCACTTCCCATTCTCACCCCCTCCTCCAGGTATCCCTGTCGACTGACCCGTGGGCCGGGTGACTCTGGAAAACCAAGGTGGGAGGATTTCTTGAGCTTAAGAGTTCTAGACCGGCCCACATAAAGAGTAAGACCCCTGTCTCTACTAAACATAGAAAAATTAGGCAGGTGTTGTGGTGGGTATCTGTAGTCCCAGCTACTAGGGAAGCTGACACAGGAGGATTTGACGTTGCAATGAGCTACCAGGACGCCACTGCACTCCACCCAGGGCTTAAACTCTGTCTCACGAAGAAACAGATCCAGATGCTCTCATTTCTTTTCATTTTATCTTGCATCAACATAATCTCAGTGCTGAAGATATTACTTTAAGTGGCACTTTTTAACAAGTTGTAAGTATTATTATATTCATGCAAATGCAACAGAGTATCATCAGTTTCATAAAATGCTAAAGTTGAAAGATGAGGTGTTTGGTAAGGACTTGCAGATTTAGCTAAAATTTTATCTCTGCGAGAACAGACTATAAATTTTATGAAGTACAGAATTGACAATGTAAATTATTGAAAGAAAATTTCTATAGAAATACAGCATTTCTGTGTTATATCAAAAGGACTTGAATATTTTTTTATTTTAATTTTTATTTATTTTTATTATTAAATCATAGCTGTGTACATTAATGCAATCATGGGGCACCATACACTGGTTTTATAGACCGTTTGACATATTTTCATCACACTGGTTAACATAGCCTTCCTGGCATTTTCTTAGTTATTGTGTTAAGACATTTATATTCTACGTTTACTAAGTTTCACGTGTATCCTTGTAAGATGCACCATAGGTGTGGTCCCACCAATCACCCTCCCTCCGCCCATCCTCCCCCCATCCTTCCCTCCCTCTCCCCCTTCACCATATTCTTAGGTTATAACTGGGTTATAGCTTTCATATGAAAGCTATAAATTAGTTTCATAGTAGAGCTGAATACCTTGGATACTTTTCCCTCCATTCTTGAGATACTTTACTAAGAAGAATATGTTTTAGCTCCATCCATGTAAACATGAAAGAGGTAAAGTCTCCATCTTTCTTTAAGGCTGCATAATATTCCATGGTGTACATATACTACCATTTATTAATCCATTTGTGGATCGATGGGCACTTGGGCTTTTTCCATGACTTAGCAATTATGAATTGGACTGCAATAAACATTCTGGTACAAATATCTTTGTTATGATGTGATTGGTTTTCTGGGTATATACCTAGTAGAGGAATTATAAGATTGAATGGCAGATCTATTTTTAGATCTCTAAGTGTTCTCCAAACATCTTTCCAAAAGGAATGTATTAATTTGCATTCCCACCAGCAGTGTAGAAGTGTTTCCTTTTCTCCCCATCCACACCAACATCTCTGGTCTTGAGATTTTGTGCTATGGGCTAATCTTACTGGAGTTAGGCGATATCTCAAAGTAGTTTTAATTTGCATTTCTCTGATGATTAAAGTTGATGATCATTTTTTCATATGTCTGTAAGGCCATGCACCTGTCTTCTTCAGAGAAGTTTCTCAAGTCCCTTGCCTAGCCTGCGATGGGATCACTTGTTCTTTTCTTGCTTATACATTTGAGTTCTCTGTGGATTCTGGTTATTAAACCTTTGTCGGAGTCATAACCTGCAAATATCTTCTCCCATTCTGAGGGCTGTCAGCTTGCTTTACTTACTGTGTTCTTGGCTGTGCAGAGCTTTTTTTTTTTTTTTTTTTGGTAAAATGGATTTTATTTATTTATACTTAGACTGTGCAAACTGCTACTGATACACAATGCAGCCAAACAACACATCTTTCTACAAAATAGTAGAGTAATGAACAAATCAAGGGTTGTAGTAAAACAGAGCAAAAGAGGGTAGAGAAAATCCATGAAGTGCATTCTAGCTAACACTTCATCTGGATAGTTGAGGATTTTAATAAGGAAATCCCTTTATTCCTCAAAGTAAAAGTGGGCCTCTTTGTCCACTTCCCTGGCAGTGGAGGCCAATTCGGTGTCCATGGCGAACGTTTCTTGCTCTTACTCTATAAACCTACCTTTCTCTTCCTCAATAAAATTTGTTTCATGCTTGCCAAAAAAAAGGAAAAGTAAACCTATCATTTGAACCTGCAATCCCACTACCAGCTATCTACCCAAGACTTTTTACCCTAAGGAAGGACATTTGTACTCAAATGTTTATAGCAGCATAATTCACAAAGCAAAGATACAGAAATAAAACAATCCACATCTCCTTCAACACATGGATTAATAAACTGTGGTGTAGGTACAGTATTCCAGGTGTGGAATACTATTCACCCACAAGAATAGATGGAGATTTTGCATCTTTTTCAACAACGTGGATGGATTTGGAGAACATTTTCCTGAGTATCACAAGAATGGAAAAACAATACTCACATGTACTCAATACCACTTTGAAACAAGAAGATTAAGAATCACAGACCCACATGAGAGAACATCTCAAATTCAAAAAGAGAGGGAGAAAGGATTCAGTAGCTTCCCACCAGAGTGCAGGACACAGCTACAACTCTGCCTTTAACCTTTCATGTGTAAATGATATAACCTAATGGTTACATAATTTACCTTTTGGTTTTGTCCATCTCCAAAGCAGTCACCTCTAACCACAGACAATTACAATTAATTGGAAATAAAAATAAAAAATAACCTTGCCTTTTAAGTATTCACTTGTGAGAAAAAAAAAAGACCTTTTTTTTTTTCAGAAAGTGGGAATAATCCTTCACACATCCAGAAAGTGGGAATAATCCTTCACACATCTTTGTATTTTTTTACTTTCTAAAGCTATCCAAACTAGTTATTGTAACTACTTTATCTACAACCAGAGACATCTTCTATTATGTTGTCCATAGCAGCCAAGGTTATTGAAACCTCTGATTAGACTCCAATCTTGCAATAGGCACACTGAGAGCCAGAACAGAGGCAGAACAGTTTCTCTAAAATAAAAACATAAAAATTAGCCAGGTGTGGGGGCTCAAGGGCTCAAGGGCTTGAGCACTTTGGGAGGCCGAGGTGTATTGGTAGATTGCTTGAGCTTAGGAGATTGAGAAAAACCTCAGCAAAATCGAGACTCCATCTCTACTAAAAATAGAAAAACTTGCCAGGCTTTGTGGTGATTGCCAGTAGTCCCAGGTACTTGGGAGGCTGACGTAAAAGGATTGCTTGAGCCCAAGAGCTTGAGGTTGCTGTTAACTATAACACCATGGCACCCTAGCCAGGGTGACAGTAAAATTGTCTCAAAAAAAAAGACTGAAAATAAGATAGAAAAATCCTGGGCGGAAAGGATTTAGCCACTGCTCAGACTAAGACTGAGTAATACACCCATCTTCACACATCCTTAGGCTGCATATTCATTGAGTAATTTAGGAATAAATCCATGGTTTGTGGGGAGCTAAAATACTTAGTGGTTTGATGGATTACATTATGGCTTTCTCCAGCAGCTTCCAAGGCAATTTCCAAATCACTGGCAAGAAAATTTTGCTGGACCTGCAGGCAGGACTGTAAAGGCTCCTCCCCACAGTTAAAGAAGGGATTGTTCCGGGCGGCGCCTGTGGCTCAGCGGGTAGGGCGCCGGTCCCATATGCCGGAGGTGGCGGGTTCAAACCCAGCCCCGGCCAAAAAAAAAAAAAAAAAAAAAAAAAAAAAAAAAGAAGGGATTGTTCCAGGCCTGACTATTCCAGGCTTGGGTGCACCAGGTCTGACTGTTCCAGGAATGGTTACTCCAAGACTGGCTGCTCCAGGTTTGGTTACCCCAGGTCTGGTTGCTCCACACTGGAAGGTTTCCGGATGTGTTCATCAGGCACGCCTGGTGATAGGAAGAGTAGAAGCTTGGGTATTCCACGGGTGCTGAGGCTTTCTGAGCCTGAGTCATACTGTTGGTGTTCTTTAGCCAGTTGTTTTTCTGCCATCTCTTAGATTTCATTCACTGGTTCTGGAACCAGGTTTTAACCTGTTTATAGCTGAGGTTCAGGATGTTGGAAAGTTCTTGCATCTGTTGGAGGCTGAGGTATTTCTGTCTCTGAAATCTATCATTGAGTATACACAGCGGGGTGGTAGAGAACACGGCTCTGGTCTTCTGTTTCATGACCTGGACCTTACCTTCCTTCTTCACTACACTCTTCTCTACAGAAGTGGGCTATTAAGAAGGGGAAAAAGTCAAGAGCTGAACTGTTAAAAAAAAAAAAAAAAAAACGCTAACACTTAAAATACCTAAATAGAATCTACAGAAAAAGATCCAAAAGCCAGGAGGAAGAGTGTCCTCTCCACAACAGCAGGAGGCAACCACCTCAATCCAGTAAAATCTGTGCAGAAGCTTTTTTAGTTTGATCAAGTCCCAGTAGTGTATTTTTGAAGCTGCTTCAATTGCCCAGGGGGGTCCTCCTCATAAAATATTCACCCAGACAGATTTCTTCAAGAGCTTTTCCTGCACTCTCTTCTAGTATTTTTATAGTTTCATGTCTTAAGTTTAAATCTTTTATCCAGTGAGAGTCTATCTTAGTTAATGGTGAAAGGTGTGGGTCCAGTTTCAATCTTCTACAGGTCGCCAGCCAGTTCACCCAGTACCATTTGTTAAATAGGGAATCTTTTCCCCACTGAATGTTTTTAATTGGCTTGTCAAAGATCAAATAACGGTAAGTAGCTGGGTTCATCTCTTGGTTCTCTATTCTGTTCCAGACATCTACTTCTCTGTTTTTGTGCCAGTACCATGCTGTTTTGATCACTATCGATTTATAGTATAGTCTGAGGTCTGGTAGCGTGATTCATCCTGCTTTATTTTTATTTCTGAGTAAGGACTTGAATATTTCTTTGCAAGGCAAAACTAAGTCTATATCCAGAAGGTGCCAAATATATATACACATTTTTAAAAAGGAAAAAATTGTATAACAATTATAATAATAAATACTCATAACAAAAGATGGATATAAGTCACATTTGACTTCTGCAATTTAAGAGGTGCTCAAAGAGGTTACTATTTGTGTCCAGACACTTCTAATTATGGTGAACTACTGCTTGAGCAATGTTGACCAAAGGACTTGTTGCTAAATGAGGCTTCCTGGATCTTCCCTTTTTTTGTTTTTTGAGACAGAGTCTTGCTATCTCAGCCTGGTGCCATGTTGTCATTTCTCACAGCAATCTCAAACTCTTAGGCCTCAGCCTCCCAAGTAGCTGGAACAATAGATGCCTATCACAGTGCCCGGCTAGTTTTCTATTTTTAGTAGAGATGGGGTCTTGTTCTCGCTCAGGCTGGTCTTGAACTCCTGAGCCCAAGCAACCCACCCACCTTGGCCTCCCAGAGTGCTAATTCTATAGCCTGACCTCCAAGATCTTCCCTATGCACACAGTAACAGTATGTCTAGAATTAATCACAAATGCATGCAATTGTAAGGTGTGTTGGAAGTTCTTTTGCATATTCACACCTCCATTGTCCCACTTCCACAACATTCTGGAATTTCAAATACCACTTTAAAAGGTGTTGCACCCAACCACGCTTCTGCCATTTTCTTTGTCCTGCCTCTCACATGGTGATGCTAGCATTCATTTGATTAATGCCATCTTTTGAATAAATATCATACTACACATTGCTAGAATAATTCAATTTAACTTTGAAAAGTAAATACATAGATAATGTTGCTTAAAATGTATATACCTTTTTTTGGCATCTCAGGAGAGTAAGTGGCAAAAAAAAGAAAAGAAAGAAAAATATCCAAGCATTTCCAAAACATCTATCCTTTCTCAAAACACTTGCTCAAAAGGAAATTTTGGATGAACATATTTCCCAGTTAGCAAAGGTCATTAATTAGCAGGATGATATATGCAAATAATCTGAAGAATACACAGTTGTTATAGACCTATTAACTGGAGAATAAAACAAAAGGTTCACTGACTCTGAGAATCATGACATCATACTCAAATGAACATTTCAGCTTCACCTAGTAGATATCACCACAGCACATAAAAAACTACAGATGGAAATGATTGAGCTCTCAGAGGATAACATCGTATAGTCATCGTTTAATGCTAAGAAAGATCCGATTTAAACATGGAAAAATGCAGTAACATACTTAGACCTTCTGAAAAATGCTTTCTTGCTTTCAACCACTTATTGCTGTGACTCTACAGTCTCTTACCTAACCTAAATCAAGACACACTTAAGATCACAAATGACTGATACCCATCTAAAGCTGCTGTCGCCTACCCCTAGGCCTCGGACTGGTACTGGTCTGTGGTTTGTTAGGAACTAAACCGCATAATAGGTGAGCAGCAGGCAAGCTTCATCTGTATTTATAGCCGCTCCCCATCACTCACATTACCACCTGAGCTTCACCTCCTATCAGATCAGTGGCTGCATTAAATTCTCATGGGAAAGTGAACCCTACTGTAAACTGCACATATAAGGGGTTTAGGTTCCATGCTCCTTATGAGAATCCAATGCCTAATTATCTGAATTGGAGATGTAATGCCCGTGAATCATCCCAAAACCATCTCCAGCCCACCCAGTCTATGTAAAAATTGTCTTCTTCATGAAACTAGTACCTGGTGCACAAAAGGTCGGGCACTGCTGTTGTAGTGCATCAGCTTGAAACTAGACCTCCATGCTGCAAGCAAACATTCAAATGCTTTCCAACAAAAAGCAGACACAACGAAGTCATTAATGTGTTAATTAACTTTATTATTATTTTTTTGAGACAAGAGTCTCACTTTGTCACCCTCAGTAGAGTGCTGTGGCATTATAGCTCACAGCAGCCTCAAACTCTTGGGCTCAAATGATTCTCTTGCCTCAGCCTCCTAAGTAGCTGGGACTACAGGCACCTGCCACAATGCCTGGCTATTTTTGTTTTTAAGAGATGGGGGTCTCTCAGACCTCTGAGCTCAGGGCAATCCATCCGCCTCAGCCTCCCAGAGTGCTGGGATTATAGCACTGTACCCAGCCATAATAGTTAACTTTAAAATTAACAAAAAGTTTTCATTTTATAAAATTATATTCAGTATAGGCTCAGTGCCTGTAGCACAGTGGTTAGGTCACCAGCCACATGCACTGAGGCTGGAGGGTTCAAACTTGGCCAGGGCCTGCTGGACAACAATGACGACTGCAAGAAAAAAATAGCTGGGTGTTGTGGTGGGCACCTGTGGACCCATCTGCTTGGGAGGCTGAGGCAGGAGAATCGCTGCCCTCTACCGAGGGCAACATAGTGAGACTCTGTCTCAAAAAAAAAAAAAAAAAATTATTCAGTATGTAGTAGGTAGATTTTTATAAAATAATGTACATTTTTAAGTATATCTAATTGAAGTTTCTTGGATGCAGCCTTATTTCATTATAGCTAAATAAATATGGCTTTCCAACACAAAGGGCTCTTCTCCACTCTGTCCTAATACAATTTAAGTTGTGTCTTTGTAAGAAGAGATCAGGACACACAGAGAAATGGGTGTGTTCAGGGGCACATACACACCTAAGGATGACCATGTAAGTTCACAGACACCTGCAATCCAAGGACAGGCTTCAGAAGAAACCAAACCTGTTGACACCTTGTTCTTGGACTTCTAGCCTCCAGACCTGTGAGAAAATAAGCTTCTGTTGTTTGTGCCATCCTGTCTGTAGTATTTAGTCATGGTAGCCCTAGCAAACTGATGTAGTGATACTATATCCATCAAATCCACACATACATGGGAATAGGGGCAATTACCAATAGCAAATGACTTCCACACTGCTATCAGCATCTACTTAGGAAGACACAATGGAAGCAATTGGGAAGGGGATGCGTGATGGACCAGGG
This sequence comes from Nycticebus coucang, assembly GCF_027406575.1. Taxonomy (NCBI): domain Eukaryota; kingdom Metazoa; phylum Chordata; class Mammalia; order Primates; family Lorisidae; genus Nycticebus; species Nycticebus coucang. Next base: position 12,190,344 of record NC_069781.1, on the reverse strand, counting down.
AAGAAAAGAACCCCAAAATAGCCAATATGGATTCACCAGAAAACATAGCGGGCCATTATGAAAACAGAAGCTAAAACTGGGAAGAATTGTGCTTGGGCCAATAGCCACAAATAGCTACTGAGTACTTGAAATGTAGCTGATGTGAACTGAAACATGTATATACAAGTTAAAAAATTTGCTTTCAAAGAATTAGTATGAATTTGCTACTAATTCTTTGAAAGGTAGCAAATTTTTTAACTTGTATATAAAGTTAAATGTAATGTAATGAGACATTTTGTAATGTAAAATGTCTCATTAGTAAGTTTTCTAGCTGAGCATGCTGGCACATGCCTGTAGTCCCAGCTACTCAGTGGCTGAGGCAGAAAGACCATTAGAGCCCAGGAATTTAGTCCAGCTTGAGCAATATGGCAAGACTATATCTATCTGATTAAAAATCATAAAACATAATAATTTTCCTATGCTCATTACATAATGAAATAAACTATTTTTGACATTTTAGACCAATAAAAATAATGATTAAAATTAATTTTACTTTTTTTTGGGCGGCACCTGTGGCTCAGTGGGTAGGGCGCTGGCCCCAAATACCAAAGGTGGCGGGTTGAAACCCAGCCCCAGCCAAACTGTAAAAAAAAAAAAAATCCAGGCGTTGTGGTGGGCACCTGTAGTCCCAGCTACTCAGGAGGCTGAGGCAAGAGAATCGCCTAAACCCAGGAGTTGAAGGTTGCTGTGAGCTATGATGCCACAGCACCCTACTGAGGGCGACAGAGTGAGACTCTGTCTCAAAAATATATATATATGTATATATATATAAATTAATTTTTTTCTTATATTTTTTAATATGGCTAGAATATGTTTAATTACATTTGTGGCTCACATTAAATTTCTGAATCAATGCTTTTCTAGGGCTGTAACTCAGAACACTTAGTGCACTGTGGTGGCAGTATACCTCAAATGCAAGCCCAATTCTTTTGACTATTAAACCATATAAAATGAAAGCCTATATTACAAGCTTGCACAGATAGTTTAGGGCATAATCTCTAAAATAATACGTACTCTATTTTAGCAGTTTGAAGGACTTGCCTCTAGGAGAATATTAATCTCTGAAGAAGGAGAAGGAAGAGGCAAGGAAAGAAGAAAAGAAAAGTTGGAGGAAAGGGCAGGGGCAGGGAAGAGGGTCAATGGGACAAAGAAAAATCACTGATTTCTCAGTTATCTTCTCCTATTTAAGAATAAGAACATTCTAAAAAATAGGCTTCTACAGGAAGCATTATAAAGGATTTCTTCCTTTATTTGAATATTGGGAGCATACTTAATAAAAATAATTTCTGCAGTTGTTTTTAACTTAAGACCATTACACTTCACTGTGGTACACTCACAATTTATAAAAGAAAAAAAATACATATATATATACCCACACACATATGAATGGTCTCCAAGGCTTATTTGGCTTTATGTATTTGTTCCTCTGAAGTCAAAAATTAGTCACTTGGGGGCTTCTGCTTTTGCAAAGCACCACAAGTTAGGGATATCACTGATAGACACAGATGTGTTTCTCAAATACAATAAGACACTGTTTTATATAATCCCACCAAGTATTCTATTCTGCTTCCACAGTCTTAATCACCACGGTAACCAGAACTCTGCAAGTATTTGGGCTTTTGATCATTTTCTCAGAGTATTCAAAGCTTTTTGTAAGATTATTCTTATTTCATTACTATTGTAACTACATGCAAGAGCTATTATAAGCACAATATTCATTTTATCCATTTCTTATTCTCTGTACTAATTTTCTTACACGAGAATAGAAAGAAAAGATAAACTACTGTGCACATACTGTAAGAAGGTATTTTTAGTCAAGAAAAATACTACATTAGCTGAGCCTAATGATCGAAGTGGGACTGTGAGACAGTCGGAACCTCTGGGTTTGTGCCACAGCCCACCATGGTGCTGCTGGACCCACTCTTCTACAGTCTGGTGGCTACCTGGTATAGATACCCCAGCTGTCCCCGGAGCTGCTGGCAGCTGGGGTCCCTCGCCAGCAGTGGGGATATGCCAGTACCTGAAACTCTTATAAATGTGATTGCTAAATACGACAACCACCATTCAGAGTCTCTTTCTAAATCTCAAGGTTTTCCCTGGGTAATCTTAACTATTGGCCACAGGATCAACTGCCTGTAGTCACCAGTACAGTGTACAATGCAGTAGCAAACCTCTGGAAACCATGGCTAGATGAAGAAGCTGTGTGTACTTTAAGGAGAAGTGACTTTTATTCACAGAAACTTACAACTAATCTGAACCTTAGGATTACTGGTCTAAAAACAAATTGTACTACAACCCAAATATGGAACAAGACTAAGCCATCAGCGGCGCCCGTAGCTCAGTGGGTAGGGCACCAGCCACATACACATCGGCTGGTAGGATAGAACCCAGGCCAGCTAAACAACAATGACAACTGCAACATAAAAACTGCCAGGTGTTGTGGCGGACGCCTGTAGTCCCAGCTACTTGGGAAGCTGAGGCAAGAGGATCACTTGAGCCCAAGAGCTTGAGGTTGCTGTAAGCTATGACGCCACAGCATTCTACCCAGGACAACAGCTTGAGACTCTGTCTCAAAAAAAAAAAAAAAAGACTAAGCCAGCAAATCAGTTTGAATAGCTAGAAAGTACACTGAACAGCTCTCAGCAAAATAAATAGCAGGTGTACATCATAACACGTGTTCCAGTGGGACATTTGCCTCATATAAAGAGCACCACCTCAGTGAGAGAATACAATAATGAGAAGTTGATAAATATTTTTAGAAAATACAGGGTTGGGGTGGCACCCGTGGCTCAAGGAGTAAGGCACCAGCCCCATATACCCGGGGGTGGCAGGTTCAAACTCAGCCCCGGCCAAAAACTGCAAAAATAAAAAATAAATAAATGAAGTTTACAAACACAAACTGATAAAAAAAAAAAAGAAAGAAAGAAAATACAGGGTTATTACAGGACAATTTTATGGACACATTCATGGAGATAGCATTATGGTTGTTTCAGACACAAAAGGAAGTCCAATAACTTCTTTGTGGCTCCTGCCATTACACCAGTGAAAAATGTTTTAGCAAAACAGACCAATAATCTGGTATCAGATCCTAGTAATTATAAATTATTGCATATGTTGCAGGATTCCTTGCACCTGACTGAGATAAATCTAAAGGGAGAGTCCAAATGGGAGATGGTGTATAACCTGACCCAGACCTATGGCACCAAAGATTTGCAGCTGGCAAGTTTATGTGGATTAGCTAAACAATTTACAATTCTAGAAAGTAATCAGTTTATAAATGTTACAATTATAAAATAATACAATTATTTCTTTGTGAGTTACAACATCAGTGTAATTTACGATGGCATACCTTATGTACGGCCTTTCAAATTTGTGCAATTATGAATCTTGATAATATATCCTATGTAGATTATCTCAAATAACATTATAGAAAGCACAATCGCTGGCTTGGCGCCCAAAGCTCAGTAGTCAGGGCACTGGCCATATACACTGGGGCTGGCCTGGGCCTGCTAAACAACAATGACAACAACAACAAAAAAAATAGCCAGGCATGTGGCAGGCGCCTGTGGTCCCAGCTACTTGGGAGGCTGAGGCAAGAGAATGGCTTAAGCCCCGGAGTTGGAGGTTCCTGGTTGCTGTGATGCCATGGCACTCTAGGTGACATAATAAGATTCTGTCTTAAAAAAAGAAAAAAAAAAAAGCACAATCACTAGTATTTTGCAGTTCATGTTCACAGAAAATGTAACATTGCTCAGTTTATGAGATCAGCTTGTGGGACTTTATGTAAGTCTTTGTGAATTACTGTGTTGGCAAGCAGAATTTGTGTTTTTACTTTCTTTTTGTGAAGTGTAAATGTAGATATCATTAACATTCTACGTTTTTATAATATTAAATATATTTAAACTGCCCATTAATAGAATGATGCTTGAATATAAATATCTTTTTATCTTAACTTCCAGTTTATATAATTATAGCTATACCCTTGCTGAAATTGTGATTTATACAATAAAGCAAAGAACTTCTCCCTAGGGGGAGAAAAACAGATATTCATTTTCTGGGAAAATGAAAGGCTCAGACACTCTGATGAACAGTTTAACATAACATGGAAAGATTTACCACCAAGAGTAAAAAGATAATTTATTATATCCCAAATAAGACATCATACAAAAAATCTCAAGTTTTTCATGGACTAGAAGTGTACTTTTTCACTCTGTCTATAAAGAGTTCAAAAGTCGCAGTGAGAGGGAACACAAAAGAGGTTTGTGAGGTGCTAGGTGTTCTATTTCTTCATCTGTGTACAAAGTACAGGTCACACGGATGTGCTCAGTTTCTAATAAACACTTAGCGTATGTGCATTTTTCTTCAAGTATATATTATACTTCAGTACTGAATTTAATATCCATTTCATGAACAGAAGAAAGAGAAAACAAAGGAAAGCCATCAAACCAGACAAGCCAGGAGGTAGGAAGGGTGGCTAGGAGGGCCCTATTCAAGCTGGATCCCATTTCATCCCATTTCCCCAAACTACAATGCCAGTCCAAACTACTATCAATATAGTTCTTGTTTCGGCTCAGCTCCTGTAGCTCAGCGGCCAGGGCACCAGCCACATACACCACAGCTGATGGTTCAAATCCATCCTGGGCCTGCCAAATGACAACTAAAACCAAAAAGAAAAAAATAGCTGGGCATTGTGGTGGGTGCCTGTAGTCCCAGCTACTTGGGAGGCTGAGGCAAGAGAATCTTTTAAGCCCAAGAGTTTGAGGTTGCTGTGAGCTATGACGCTACCGCACTCTTCCCAGGGCAACATAATAAGACTCTGTCTCCAAAAATATTTCTTGTTTCTATAAACACCATGATCCTATTCAGACCAACACTGATATAAGGGGATGATAACCAAAAACAAATCTTCTCTTAATTATTCCAAAGGGACTCTTGTCTCTTTCAAAAGAAATGCTAAAAATATGTGTATTCTTTTATTGCAACCATCCTGGTAGATTTGAAGTATATCTTATTATATTTTTGATTTGCATTTCTCTAATGGCTAATAGTGTTGAGTATATTTTCCTGTGATTATTGATCCTTTGTAAATCTTTGGAGAAATGTCTCCTCGTTGGATCACATATGCATTCTTTTTTTTTTTTTTTTTGGGGGGGGGGTTTCTTTTTTTTTCACATATGCATTCTTTAGTTCCTTGGACCTAAGAAGTATATAATCAGACATAAATCAGAACGGGTGTGAATAATACATATAAAACCATCTAATGAAATAGCTATTCTCAACTTCAGTAAACCAATATAAATTATCCTCCTTTCTTATTGTTTCTTCATCTAAGAATAAAAAAAAAGTTTCAAAGAAAAAAAATCATGATCACTTTTCCTTTTTCTTTTTGAGACAGAGTCTCACTTTGTCGCCCTCAGTAGAGTGCCATGGCATCAAAGCTCAGAGCAACCTCTAACTCTTGGGCATAGGCGATTCTGTTGCCTCAGCCACTCGAGTAGCTGGGACTACAGGTGCCCACCGCAAAACCCAGCTATTTTTTGTTGCAGTTGTCACTGCTGTTTTAGCTGGCTGGGGCCAGGGTCGAATCTGCCATGCTCGGTAGATGGGGCTGGTGCTCTACCCACTGAGCCACAGGTGCCTCCCCACAATCACGTCTACTGTAGAAATTTATAACATTCTATCCATAACATTCAGAAACTTAGCACACATCAAACAAAGGGGAAAAATGCAGGGCTAGAGGAAAGGTTAAAATACCAAGAGTCCACTAACCTTAACCCATTGAATAGTTGCTTAGATTTATCCAGAAGATAACAAAAATCTGTAACTGTTTTCCTCTCTCCCTGTGGGATATCATCTTCAGCACCTCCAGAGGACATGATTTCTTTAAGAGCAAATTCAGTCCTGTAAGAAAAAATATGTTCATTCACCTGTTACATAAAAATAAAAAGAGAAACAGACCTTAGTTATATCATATACCATCTGATAGTGTTTTTTCCCCCCTAAGAATTCTTCTGATTATTATCAAATCATCAAAATAATGTAAGTGTAAGATTTGTGGGGAAATAATCTCTTGTCATTGGTAGAAATAAAATTGGTACAGCTATACTGACAAACAATTTTTTTAATATTCTTTCATCTAATAAACATTTGAGTACCCAGTATGTTCTGGGTACTCCTCTACAGTATTAACAATCTAAAAATATTGATTCCTTTCACCTCCATGTCCTTTTGATCCATTATGCAAATCCATCCTGGTAAACGATTCTACAAATAGAAAACGCATTACCCATACTCACTTTAGTATCATAACATTTACAAACTGAAAACAACCTCAAGGCCTCAAAGAGGGAAATAGTTAAGTACTTCACATAATACTAACCAATGTACTCTATCCTAGCACTAATGTACAATTATATTTAAGAAAAAGAGGCAATGAGATGAGGACATATCAGTATAAAGAGGATATAAAATCATACACACATAAACAGAGGCATATATTAAAATTATATTTGGCTAGGCACGGTGGCTCATGCCTATAATGGGAGCACTTTGGGAAGCTGAGGCAAGAGGATCACTTAAGGACAGGAGTTCTTAAGCCTGAGCAAGGGGGAGACCCCACCTCTACAAAAAACAGAAAAATTAGTTGGCCTTGGTAGTGCACGCCCATAGTCCTGGTGACTAAAGCAGAAGGATCGCTTGAGCCCAGGAGTTTGAAGTTGCAGTGAGCTACTATGAAGCCACTGCATTATAGCCTGGCAAGAGTGAGACTCTATTTATTGAATCCAAACTTTCTCCATATATAATCAATATTAAGCAGCCATTTTAAAAAACAATAAGTTGCCAGCCAGTATATATGGCATGAACTTAAACTAAATTTTAAAAATTAATTTTTGTTTAAACATAGAAATCCCTTACTGATCTGAACAATATGATATCTTCCCACACTATAATAGTTGGAGATGCTAACACCTCCTTGGCAGTACTAGACAGATCCTCCAAGCAGAAACTAAACAAAGAAATAATTGACTTAAATAAGACCTAGAACAAAGGGACTTAACAGACATTTATAGAACACTTTATTGTAACAAAACTGAATACACATTCTTCTCATCAGCCCACAGATCATCTTCCAAAATTGATCATATCTTAGTTCATAAGGCTAACCTCAACAAATTCAAACAACTAGAAATTATCCCCTGTATCTTGTCAGACCATCATAATAAAAGTTGAACTCAACAGCAACAGAAATCTTCATACTGGGCGGCACCTATAGCTCAAAGGAGTAGGGCGCCAGCCCCATATACCAGAGGTGGTGGGTTCAAACCCAGCCCTGGCCAAAAACTGCAAAAAAAAAAGAAAAGAAAAAGAAAAAGAAAGAAATCTTCATACTCAAATAAAATCATGGAAACTAACCTTACGGTGAATGATAGCTGGGTCATAGATGACATCAAGGAGATTGTTTAGAAGGAGATTGATTTCTGGAACAAAATGATGATGACACAAATTATCAAAACCTGTAGGGATACTGCAAAGGCAGTCCTTAGAAATGTATAACATTAGATGCCTTTATCAAGTAAACAGAGGCTTGGCACCCGTAGCATAGTGGTTATAGCGCTGGCCACATGCACCAAGGCTGGTGGGTTCCAACCCAGCCTGGGTCAGCTAAACAACGACAACTGCAACAAAAAATATCCGGGCGTTGTGGCAGGCACCTGTAGTCCCAGCTCCTTGGGAGGCTGAGGCAAGAGAATCGCTTAAGCCCAAGAGTTTGAGGTTGCTATAAGCTGTGACTCCACAGCACTCTACCAAGAGTGACGTAGTGAGACTCTGTCTCAAAAAAAAAAAGGTTAAATAACAACAGATGCCACAGAAATACAAAAGATTCTCAATAATTACTACAAAAAACTCCATTCTCAGAAATATGAAAATGTAAAGGCGATGGATCGATACCTGGAAGCATAATACCTTCCAAATCTCAGCCAGAAAGATTCAGAAATCTTGAATAGACCAATATCAAATACTAAAATAGCATCAATTATACAAAATCTCCCAAAAAAGAAATCTCCCTGGACCAAATGGTTTCACACCAGAATTTTATCAAACCTTCAAAGAGGAACAAGTTTCTAAAATGCATACTTTTCCAAAATATAGAGAAAGAATGAATCCTCCCCAACATATTCTATGAAACAAATATCACCCTGATCCCCAAACTAGGAAAGGACCCAACAAAAAAAGAAAACTACAGACCAATATAATTAATGATGTAAAAATATTCAACAAGTTGGCTCGGCACCCATAGCACAGTGGTTAGGGCGCCAGCCACATGCACTGGGGCTGGTGAGTTTGGGCCTGCCAAATAACAACAACAACAACAACAAAAAAAAAAAAAAAATAGCCAGGCATTGTGGTGGGTGCCTATAGTTCCAGCTACTTGGGAGGCTGAGGCAAGAGAAATGCTTAAGCCCAAGAGTTTCAGGTAGCCGTGAGCTATGATGCCACCGCACTCTATTGAGGGTGACAAAGTGAGATTCTGTCTCAAAAAAAAAAAAAATTCAACAAGATATTAGCAAACAGAATACAACAACACATTAACAATGTTATAAACCATGATCAAGTCAATTCTATCACAGAAACACAAGGTTGGTTCAACATACACAATTCTATAAATATAATACACCACATAAATAGAATCAAAAACAAAGACCATATGATTTCTCCAATTGATGCAGAAAAGACTTATGACAATACCCAACATCCTTTAATGATAAAAACACTCAAGAAAATAGGCTTAGGGCGGTGCCTGTGGCTCAAAGGATGGGGCACAAGCCCCATATGCCAGAGGTTGCATGTTCAAGCCCAGCCCTGGCCAAAAAAAAAAAAAAAAGAAAATAGGCTTAGAAGGAACATTCCTTAAGCCGATAGAGGCTATCTACAGCAAACCCACATCCAATATCATATTGAATAGAGTAAAACTGAAATCATTTCCACTCAAATCGGGAACCAGACAAGGATGCCCACTGTCTCCATGGCTTTTTAACATAGTGTTGGAAGTATTAGCCATTGCAATCAGGCAAGAGAAGGAGATCAAAAGAATCCAAATGGGGACAGAGTAGGTCAAACTCTCCCTCTTCACAGACGACATGATCTTTACCTGGAAAACACCAGGGATTCAACTACAAAGCTCTTAGAAGTGATTAAGGAATATAGCAGTGTCTCAGCTTACAAAATCAATATCCACAATCAGTAGCCTTACTGTATGCCAACAACAAATCAAAGACTCTATTTTTTTTACAATAGCACCAAAGACGATGAAATACCTGGGAATATATCTAACTAAAGACATGAAAGATCTCTATGAAGAGAATTATAAAACTTTGAGAAAGGAAATAGCAGAAGATGTCAACAAATGGAAGAATATACCATGCTCATGGCTAGGAAGAAACATCATTAAAATGTCCTTACTACCCAAAGCAATCTATAGATTTAATGCAATCCACATCAAAGCCCCAGTGTCATACTTTAAAGATCTTGAAAAAAATAGTACTTTGATTCAATGGAACCAGAAGAAAACCCGATAGCAAATACAGTTCTTAGAAATAAAAGCAGGGCGACACCTGTGGCTCAAACGGGTAGGGTGCCAGTCCCATATGCCGGAGGTGGCGGGTTCAAACCCAGCCCTGGCCAAAACACACAAATAAATAAATAAATAAATAAAAGAAATAAAAGCAAATTTGGAGACATCACGTTGCCAGACTTCAGGTTATATTACAAGGTTATTGTGATCAAAACAGCATGGTACTGGCACAAAAATAGAGATATAGATCTATGGAATAGGATAGAGAATCTAGAGATGAACCCATCCACATATTGTCATTTAATCTTTGATAAGCCTAACAAAAACATGCAAAAGGGAAAAGAATCCTTACTTAACCAGTGGTGCTGGGAGAACTGGTTATCCACATACAGAAGACTAAAACTAGACCCGCACCTCTCACCATTAACAAAAATTGATTCTCATTGGATAATAGATTTAAATTTGAGACACGAAACAAAAATTCTAGAAGAGAGTGTGGGGAAAACACTGGAAGATATTGGCCTGAGTTATACTTTATGGGTTAAACTTTATGAGGAAGACCCCCCCCCACTAATTGCAGCAACACCAAAAATAAATAACTGGGACTTTTTCTTTCTTTTTTTTTTTTTTTGTAGAGACAGAGTCTCACTTTATGGCCCTTGGTAGAGTACCGTGGCATCACACAGCTCACAGCAACCTCCAACTCCTGGGCTTAAGCAATTCTCTTGCCTCAGCCTCCCAAGTAGCTGGGACTACAGGCACCCGCCACAACGCCCAGCTATTTTTTGGTTGCAGTTCAGCCAGGGCCGGGTTTGAACCCGCCACCCTCGGTATATGGGGCCGGCGCCTTACCGACTGAGCCACAGGCGCCGCCCAATAACTGGGACTTGATTAAGCTAAAAAGCTTTTGTATAGCTACAAGTACCACTAACAGAGCAAACACACAGCCCTCAGAATGGGAGAATATTTTTGTTATGAATCTGACAAAGGCTTGATAACCAGAATCTACAGAGAACTCAAATTAAACATTAAGAAAAGTGCAAACAAGAAAAAATAAAAAAATAAAAATAAAAGTGCAAACAGTCCTCTCTATAAGTGGGCAAAGATTTGAAAAGAAACTTCTCTGAGGATGACAGATGAATGGCCAACAAACACATGAAAAAATGCTCATGTTTTTAATCATCAGAGAAATGCAAATCAAAACCACTCTAAAATATCACCTAACTCCAGCAAGATTAGCCCACCTCACAAAGTCCCAGAAGACCAAATGCTGGTGTGGATGTGGAGAGAAGGGAACACTTCTACACTGCTGGTGGCATTGCAAACTAATACAGCCTTCTTGGAGAGAAGTATGGAGAATCCACAAAGATCTAAACATAGACCAATCCCATTACTAGGTATCTACCCAGAAGAACAAAAATCATTTTATCACAAAGACATCTGCACTAGAATGTTTATTGCAGCTCAATTCATAATTGGCAAGTTGTGGAAACAACAAAAATGCCCATCAACTAGTGAATGGATCAACAAACTGTGGTATATGTATATATCGTGGAATGTTATTCAGCTGTTAAAAAAGATGGAGACTTTGGGCAGCACCTGTGGCTCAAAGGAGTAGGGCGCCAGCCCCATATGCCGGAGGTGGCGGGTTCAAACCCAGCCCCGGCCAAAAACTGCAAAAAAAAAAGATGGAGACTTTATATCTTTTACATTTACCTGGATAGAGTTGAAATACATTCTCCTTAGTAAAGTATCGCAAGATGGAAAGATGAATACCCAATGTACTCCATACTAATACGAAATCAATATATAAACAATTACATGTTCCTAAGAACAATAAAACACTAATATAGTACAGTTCGGGGGTAGAGGGAAGCGAGAGGGGGAGGAAGAGGATGTAGGGCAGAAGGAGGGAGGGCAGGAGGTGGGAACTCCCCTAATGTGCACATTGTGAGGGTGTATAACACTCCCCCTGGGTGAGGGGCTCTTCTACAAATGCAACTTTACCCTGGAAGTGAGAACAATGTAACCTAAATATTGTACCTTTGTATTAATGTGAATAAAGTTAAAACAAACAAACAAACAAAAACCATAGAAATCCCTGGTACAACATAGTGAAACTTGGTCCCAGTGTAGGGTAGGCACATAAAATACAACCCCTGAAATAATGAGATAGAATTAGTGAAATAATGAACTCAGCAAATGGACTGAAGAACAGAAAGGATACAGTTGAACAAATCAATTAAAGTATTCTGCCAAAAGACATCAGGAAAAGATGAAACACATTAAAGAAAAATCAGAGATATGGAAAAGAGAAATCAACATCCACATGATGATGTACATAGGACAGAAAAAACAAAGCTAAAGAAGTATTTGTAGAAGTGATAACCAAATTCCCCAGAACACAGAAAATATAAGACTTCAAACTGAAAGGACTCGAAGTTTAAAAAATTTTTTTAATCCCACGACTACAAACATTAAAACTTAAGAAAGGCTACAGCAGGAGGATCCCTTGAGCTCATGAGTTCAAGACCAGCCCGAACAAGAGTGAGACACTTCTACTAAGAATAGAAAAAATTAGCCAGCATTTTGGTGGACGCCTGTTCCAGCTACTTCAGAAGCAAAAGGGGATTACTTAAACCCAGAAGTTTGAGGTTGCTGTGAGCCAGGCTAACAATATGAAAATTTAAAAGAAATCTTGAGAGAAAATGCTATAAATAAATGTGTATTACATTATACCAGGGAACACAAAACAGAGTCATAATGGCAATGGATAGAGCCCTGGACTAGAACTGAAGTCCCAATATTCCAGCCCCTAACACGTATTAGTTATGTGCTTGTAAACAAACTTAAGCTAACACTTGGAGTCACAGGTTTTTTAATCCAGAGAAACAAGCAATTTACAAATATCCTCAGTGAACTATTGTGAAGATAAAAATAGATCATTAGGTATGAAAGAAGTCCAAAAACACTCCATAATGAGTATCATCATTATTCTACAGTTAGCAATGTTTCAAAAAGATAAGGTACTGATCTCAAGTCCCTGTGATTAGACACAAAAGAAAAAGAGCCTTAGAAAAGAATGGAAGTACATAGGAAAGGAAATAGAAATAGAATAAAAACTTTATCCTAACAAAGAGAAGGCATTTATGGAATTTATATGCTAAGAAAGAGATCATTGTTCCTTTTTTATTTTTAAGAGACAGGGTCTCATCTGTCGTTAAGACTGGAGTATGGCGATGAGATCATAGCTCACTGCAACCTTGACTCTTCGCCTCTAGTGACCTTGCCACCTTAGCCTCCCAAGTAGCTAGGACTACAGGCACATACGACCACACTCAGCTAATTTTTGAAAAAAAATTTTAGAGACAGGCTCTTGCTTTGTTGCCCCAGGCTGGCCTTAAAATCCAGGGTTCAAGTGATCCTCTGCCTTGGCCTTCCAAGGTGGTAGGAATTATAGGAATGAGCCACTGAGATCATTTTCTTGTGAGCTCAGATTTTTTAAAAAAGATGTATAAAAGATAAAATGGTTATTATAATTATATATATATAATGGTTATATAATTAGCCATGCCTAAAAACGTTTTCTCAGGGGCAAAAATGGAGAATTACTAATATCTACTTCATAAAATGGTTAGACAATAAAATAAACTTTTGTAATGGATACAAAATTGCCCTGTAAGTTACAATGTGCTAAAAAATTGTTAGTTGTGAAATTGCTATTAATACTCTCAAAAACAGGATAATCTGATTCAAGGCACCCATCCGACTTGGCATTTAGAAATAAAAATATTATTTGTTAAAAGTTAAAGCAAAGAGCATAAATTTTAAAATACCAAGTACAGGGCGGCGCCTGTGGCTCAAGGAGTAGGGCGCCAGTCCCATATGCCAGAGGTGGTGGGTTCAAACCCAGCTCCAGCCAAAAATCACAAAAAAAAAAAAAAAATACCAAGTACAAAAAAAGTTGAATTTGTGTGGGGGTGGTTGCAGTGATGACGATGATTCTGAAATCATCACCATATTCAGTATAAAAGGAAGAAGCTACTGCTTGGTGCAGACGGCATTCTTATAATGCAAACAAATGACAGCTCCAAAAGCTGGTTGTTCCCTGAATATAAAGCTCCTCATGTATTAAGGATAGCATAAAATTATCAAGAATTATGCACGGGTTATTTTCTGAAAACAATTTTTTGGATTATTTCAGCATGTTATGAAAGGTAAATTACATGCTATAATAATAACTGGAAGAGAAGCCAGGCTTGTTGGTTTGCACTTGTAATCCCAGCAACTCAGGAGGCTGAGGCAGGAGGATTTCGCATGGCCAAGCATTCAAGAACAGCCTGAGCAACAAAGTGAACCTGAATCTCTAAAAAAAAAAACCTTTTTTTTTCTTTTAATTAGCCAGGCATGGTGATGCTACCTACTGGGGAGGCTGAGGCAGAAGGATCACTTGTGCCCAGGAGGTCAAGGCTGCAGTGAGTTATATTTGCATCAAACAGTGCATTTCAGGCTAGGTAACAAAGTAAAACCCCATCTCTTAAAAAAAGGTGGGGAAGGGCGCTGCCTGTGGCTCAAAGGGGTAGGGCACTAGCCCCATATGCTGGAGGTGGTGGGTTCAAACCTAGCCCCGGCCAAAAACTGCAAAAGAAAAAGAAAGAAAGAAAGTAAAGGGAAAAGGTAAAGGAAGGAAGGAAAAAGAAAAGAAAAGGAAGACAAAGGAGTTAGGGCACAGAGCAGCAGTGAGGTAATATTGTCCAGGAGACTATACAGACAGCATTTTGCCTACCAAATGGAGAAAAAGACTCTGTCCCAAAAAAAATTAAAAATGTGTTTATATAACACACACAAGTACGCAGATTCCAGTACTAGTGCAATAGTGACAAAGCACAACCTAACAGAAAGCACTGTGCAAAAATGAAAAAAAAGGCAGGAAAAAAAGAGAGCACCCACTTGAACAAAACACAGAACAAAATGAGTGCCGGTTAGTCAGAGCAAGTGAGAGTTTCACTTACCATATTCCTCATTTTCTCTAGTTCAATCATACTAGGAGGCACTGGTACGATTAGTCCACACTGACTGAGGAAACTGAGCTGTGATCAGCGAACAATTTTCCCTACAGTAGGAACAATTTTCCCTACTTAGGGCATACAGATGTGAGGGTATATGTTTAAATGCCAATGCCAGATGGGAAAATTAAAGAAGACAAGACATGGGGGATAGTAAGGAAGAGGCTCTTATTACTAAGAAAAGATGCAGTTAAAATTATCTACTCTTGCTCAACTATCTGCATTAAGAATAACATCATTCTAATGTTTTTAAATAACAAAGAGTGTTTAATAAATGGAGCATAAATGGAGTAAAAAATGGAAAATGGAGAAAATCACTTTTGAAAATTTATTCCTGGGCGGCGCCTGTGGCTCAAGGAGTAGGGCGCCAGTCCCATATGCTGGAGATAGAGGGTTCAAACACAGCCCCAGCCAAAAACCACAAAAAAAAAAAAAAAAGAAAATTTATTCCTATTTATTCCTATGACTATCTATTTATTGCTCTAAGCTGTGATGACACCAATGCACTCTAGCCCAGACTACAGAATGAGTCTCTATCTTAAGGGGGGAAAAATTATTGTTCATTAATGTCCTTTTCTTTCAGATTGAAGAACTCCATTTCTGGTAGGACATGTCTGCTGTTGATGAAATCCCTCAGCTTTTGTTTGTCTGGGAAAGTCTTTATTTCTCCTTCAGGTATGAAAGGTATTTTTGCAGGACGTCAGATTCTATGGTTAAAGATGTTTCCTTCAGCACTCTGAATATGTCACGCCACTCTCTCCTAACAGCTAAGTTTCCCACTGAGGAGTCTGCTGCCAGGCATATCAGAGCTCCTTTTTGTTTTGGTTTTTCTTCCTTCCCTTAGGACCTTTTCTTTTTCCATGACTTTTGGAAGCTTGATGATTAAACGCCTTGAGGTAGTTTTGTTTAGGTTAAATTTGCTTGGTGTTCAATGACCTTCTTGTATCTTTGGTTTTGCAAATTTCTCAGTTATTACATCTTTGACTAAAACTTTTTACCCCAATCTCTCTCTACCTCCTCTTAGATTTGCCCTTATGAGGCTGTTTTCTAGATCTTGCAGGCATGCTTCATTCTTTTTCATTCTTTTTTCCTCTTCTGTGTATTTCTAAATAGCTTGTCTTCAAGCTCATTAATTCTTTCTGTTGCTTGGTAAATTCTGCTTCTGACAGACTGATGTATTTCTTAGTTTGTAGTCTTTTTTTTTTTTTTTTTTTGGCCAGGGCTGGGTTTGAACCTGCAACCTCCAGCATTTGGGGCTGGCGCCCTGTATTTCTTAGTTTGTAAATTGAATTTTTCAGCTCCAAACTTTCTCCTTGATTTTCTTTTATTATTTCAACTCTTGGTTAAATTTCTCCAATAGCTTCTGAATTTCTTCTCTGTGGTGTCTTGAAGTTCACTGAGTTTCTTCAGGACACAGCTATTTTGAATATTCTGAAAGGTCATGTCTCTCTATCACTCCAGGATTGGTCACTGATACCCATTTGTTTGGTGAGATCACGTTTTCCTGGATATTCTGATGTTTGCCGATGTTCATTGATGTCTAAGCATCAAAGAGTTAGGTATTTATTTTAATCTTCACAGTCTGGGCTTATTTGAACATGTCATTCTTGAGAATACTTTCCAGGTATTCAAAATGAACTGAGTGTTTTAATCTAGGTCTTCGGTTACTGCAGCAGTATAAGCACGAGGACTGGCCTAAGCCCAATAATCCTGTGACTCTTTAAGATTCCTGACGGTACTGCCTTGAGTAAGGTACCGGAGAGTTCCCTGGGTTACCAGGCACTTTCTTCCCTCACTCTCTGTGCTGGGCTGCTGGAGTTGGGGGAGAAGTGACATGGACACTTCCTCATGGCCACCAGCATCAGGTCTCACCCAAAGCCCATGGTGACCACTACCTGGCTACCTATGATGTTTATTCAAAGTGAATCTTGCCAGGACGGGGTCCTTTCCTTCAAGGTAGCACGTTTACTTTTAGCCCAGGGTGGGTCCAGAAATTCCATCCAGTAACTAAGGCCTAGACTCAGGAGTTTGCTTGGTACTTCACTTTACCATAGCTGACTGGTACCCAAGTTGCAAAAAAAAGTCTTCTGAAGTCTTCCCTTTTCTTTCCCTAAGTGAAAGATGACTCTCCCTGACCTGTGCTCCCTAGAGTTGGGGAAGGATAACATAGGTGTTTGCTTGGCCCCTGTGGCTGGTTGTCTCACTAGGTCACATGTACCCCAATTCTCCTGGCTCTGAGCCAGCATAACACAGAAACTCGCCCAAGGATGACAGCCTTTATGGCCTGACTGACTTGGAAATTTAGTCTAGGGCTCAGGCTGCTTTTTGTCAGCTAGTGGTAGGGCTACCTAGAACTCAGGTTCAAGGCAGAGGATTCCCTCTGGCCAGCCTGGTCTAAATGTGCCCTCTGTGGGCACCAACAGAATTCTACTCTGGGCTGTGTCCTCTGTGCCAGGGCCGCCTTGAGTTTCGATGTAAAGTCCCAGAATCTCTTCACTGTCTCTCCCCAGGGAACACAGATTCTCTCTCCATTCCATGTGCTGTGTGGCACTGCATGGAAATTGGGGAGGGGTGGTGTATGCAGTGCAAGGTTGTCTACTCTACCATCCTAGTGCCTCTTTCCTTTTATAATGTCAAGGGCTTATCTGATTTTTGGTTCTTCTGAAGGTGCTTGGTTGCATGGATGGTCCTCTGTGGAGGGAGGACCACTGAAGGTTTGTATTCAGCCATCTTGCTCTGTCCCTCTCATTTTCTATTTGTAATTTTCTGTAAAATATATATATATATATATATATATATTTATTTATTTATTTATTTATTTTTTGAAACAGCCTCACTCTTTCGCCCTGGGTAGAGTGCCCTTACATCATCATAGCTCACAGCAACCTCAAACTCTTGGGCTCAAACGATCCTCTTGCCTCAGCCTTCCAAGGAGCTGGGACTACAGGCACCTGCCACGATGCCCAGCTAGTTTTTCTACTTTTAGTAGAGATGGGGACTTGCTCTTGCTCAGCCTAGTCTTGAATTCCTGAACTCAGGCAATCCACCTGCCTTGGCCTCCCAGAGTGCTAGGATCACAGGCGTGAACCACCACATCTGGCCTCTGTATTATTGTTAATTTAAAAAATAATCAAATGCTTACAAAAATTCTCTAACATAAGATTTCTTAATTTTAGCATTACTGACATTTTGGGCCAAATAATTCTTTGTCATGGAATTTGTCTGGTACACTGTGGAGTGTCTGGCAGCATCCCTGACCTCTACCCACTAGGTGTCAGTAGCACCACCACCCAATTTGTGACAACTACGATAGTCTACATATATTGCAAAATGTGCCTTGGTTGGCAAAACTACCTCAAGCAAGGAACCACTGCCCTAACATACCATATATTTTCTCCAAAACATACTCAATCCCACAAAACATTAATTCTCCAATCCTTAGGTATATCTTACATATCTAATAATAATTTTCTTACTTTCTTTGTTGAAACAGAGTCATATTCTGTCACCCTGGGTAGAGTGCCATGGCATCATAGCTCGTGGCAACCTCCAACTCCCAGGCTCAAGCAAACCTTCTGCCTCAGTCTCCTGAGTACCTGGGACTACAAGTATGTGCCATCATGCCCAGCTAATTTTTCTATTTTTTGCAGAAACAGTCTTGGTCCTGCTTAGGCTGCTCTCAAACTCCCTATCTCAAGAGATCTTACCTCCTTGCCTTCCCAGAGTACTAGGATTACAGGCATAAACCACCACAGCCAACCTCTTATTCTTTTTTTTGGAGACAGAGTCTCACTGTGTTGCCCTCAGTAGAGTGCCGTGGCATCATAGCTCACAGTAGCCTCAAACTTTTTGGCTCAAGCGATTCTCTTGCCTCCGCCTCCCAGGTAGTTGGGACTACAGGCATCTGCCACAACACCCAGCTATTTTTTGGTTGCGGTTGTCATTGTTATTTAGCAGGCCCAGGCTGGGCTCGAACGTACCAGCCTTGGTGTATGTGCCTGGTGCCCAATTCACTGAGCTATGGGCGCCAAGCCCCAACCTCTTATTCTTAATTCAGTTACTAATACTTTACCCATAGTTCAGACTACCTCAAGTATATAAACCAATTTTGCAGCTGCAGATTAAATGATTCAATAAAGTTATACTGCTCGGATACTTCTTTTATTCATTTCCAAAGCTTGAAACTGAAAACCTGAAGCTATTTATAGTATTATAACCTTCAAAAATATTGGGGAAAGCAGAGAAAGGTTATACAATCCAGTATTATTATTTGTTTTTGACAGTTTTTGGCTGGGGCAGGGTTTGAACCCACCACCTCCAGTATATGGGGCCAGCGCCCTGCTCCTTTGAGCCACAGGCGCCACCCACAATCCAGTATTCTTAAAATGTACTACTCAACCTTTGCTCAAGTTAATCAGCCTTAAAACATACCCCAAGACAGAGTAATCCACATAAAAATACAGCACAAAGGATTATAACTGCATAATTATTATCATGCTTTTTAACACTCAGACCAGCAGCAGCAGCAGCAGCATTACCCCAGAGCTTAATACAAAGAAAGGTAGAACCTCAACCCCACCCCAGACCTTCTAAATTGGAATCTGCATTTTAACAAGTTCTCCAGATGATTTGTATGCACATTAAGTTTGAGGCGTCACCTAGCTGTATTTATATGAACTTGCTTAAATCTCAAGTTTAGTGAGATATATTTTTATAATACTGAGAATAAGAATCTTATACACTTTGGGAGATGAAGTAAAAATTATACATATAAAATTACAAAATTGCCATAGGGTAAAGGGAAATACTAATGGAATCCACCTCTACCTCCACCCCCAAAAACTATTTCTAATTTTATGAAACCAATCGCAAAGATGAGACATACATTTTAAAATCAAGCTGAGAAACACGATATTCATTTATAATGGATTCCTCCCATTAAGAAAGAAGAATTAACTCTCCTGGTAAAGAGTAAAGCTAGTCTGAATAGCATAAAGCTATGGTTCCTAAACCTCACTGATTATTGTGGAAGATTTATTTTTTAAAGAAACAGATTCTCAGCATTTACTCCAAGATATTCTGATTAAGGAGGAGTGGAATTCTGTATTTTTTAAAAACGATCTTAGCCATTGCTAACAATCAATCCCATTTGAACATCACTGTCTTGTCTTGGCACCTATAGCACAGTGGTTACGGCACCAGCCACATACACTGAGGGTGGCAGGTTCAAACCTGGCCTGGGCCAGCTAAACAACTGCAACAACAACAAAAAGATAGCCGGGTGTTGTGGCAGGCGCCTATAGTCCCGGCTACTTGGGAGGCTGAGGCAAGAGAATTGCTTAAGCCCAAGAGTTTGTGGTTGCTGTGAGCTGTGATACCACAGTGCTCTACTGAGGACGACATAGTGAGACTCTGTCTCAAAAAAAAAAAAAAAAACATGCAGTTAATTAAGCCAACAATGCTCCTTTCCTCCTGGGGGCCTAGTGTGCAGTGGCTGCAAACAGCAGCCTCCTCGGTAGTGTATGCAGCCTGTTGCTTGTATAGGTTGCTCTAAGGTACCATGGAGACATTCCTTTCCAGTACATGTTCATGTGTTAGATCTTGTGCTGTCCCCAGTTTAGGCTCCAGACAGGTATGCGTGGTGCCTTTGGAAAGCCCCAGAGCACTGTGGCCAGGGTTCACATTGGCCAAGTCATCATGTCCATCCACACCAAATTACAGAACAAGAAGCATGTGATTGAGGACCTTTGCAGGGCCAAGTTCAAATTCCCTGGCCATCAGAAGATTCACATCTCCAAGGAATGGGGTTTTACCGAGTTTAACTCAGATGAGTAAAGACATGGTGGCTGAGAAGCAGCTCATCCCAGATGGCTGTGGGGTCAAATACATCCCCAATCATGGCCCCTTGGACAAGTGGCAGGCCATGTACTCATGAGGACTTAATACTGTGCTGCCTATCAATTGCACCTACCAATCATAAATCCTACTTCCTGTCCAAAAAAAAAGAAAATCACTGTCTTAAGAGTATATATATATATAAAAAGGTACTGTTTTATTTCTACTTACTTTTAAATAATAGGTATACATTTGGCCTATTTCCAATAACTGATATGTAAATTACTACACTAAAGGACTAATGAGTGCTGGAAGACAATGTTGAGATAAAACCTAGATCATGTATTTGCAATTATCCACACCTAGAAAATCTTTTTTTAGCCTAGTCACCAATCACGGAATGCCCTGGAAGAAATGAACCATTCCTGAGTGTCTATACTTGAACTTATTCTGGAATGATTGCAACTGATAACCCTCTTCAGCACAACAGCATACACAGGCACTTGGAAATATTTTTATAATAAACAAATGATAAACATTACAAGATTTTATGAAACACCTGCTAGATAAGTTATACTACCCGGTGCAAGACAAGATTGTACAAAAGGCCCCTCTAAAGGTCTGGATTTCAAGCAGCAAGAACACAGAGAAATAGAAAAAGACAGGCAGGAAAAAGATGAGAAAGGGTCTTTAAAAAAGTTAAAAAGAGGAGGAAAAAGAAGAAGGTGGAAAAGGAGGGGGGGCGGGGGCAGAGGGAGATGAAGAAAGAGAGGGAAGAGGAGAAGGAGGAGAATTTCCCCAAGAATTCAGCAATAATCCAATGGATTATTTCCTGAATCTGTCTACTTCTTTTCATCTCCACTGTCACTGTCCTATACAGGGCAGTGTAACTTATCTAGCTATCAAGAGCATACATGTTGGAACCTCATGACTTGTTCTCCCCACTCCTACTCTAGAATTTCTACTCCATTCTTGACACAGCAAACAGAGCAATCTTTTTAAAGGTGTTTGAGATGAAGGCAGGGACTCACATGAGAAAGGACAGGATCAGAAATCATTCCTTCAACAGATGCAACATGAGGGTTCAGACAGGCAGCAAGGAGCATCCTGAACCACACTCCTCCAGTGCCGGGACTTTTGACAACCAACCCAGATCTTTGGATTCCC
Organism: Nycticebus coucang; assembly: GCF_027406575.1. NCBI lineage: Eukaryota > Metazoa > Chordata > Mammalia > Primates > Lorisidae > Nycticebus > Nycticebus coucang. The sequence goes on along the minus strand of NC_069781.1, from coordinate 12,168,663 downwards.
TTGGTTCTTCCCTGTATTTTGAACCAGATTCTCTTGTCTTTCCATGGTGCTGTGAAGTACTTGACAACCTTCCAATAAATTCCTTAACTGCTTAAGGTGGCTGGAATTAGAGTCTGTAATTTTCCACCAAGAACCTTTCCTGGAATGATGCCATTTCTTGCTTTCTTTGTTTCTCTCTTTCTTTTAATGATTTGTCACCCAGCAAATTTAGCTGCCCAGAATGGGTATAATTAAAAAGCTGAAATTCTAAATACCAGTCATATCCTCAATCTTCTGAGAAGAGCTTTCAAAGTGACCACTTAGTTTATATATTACTCTATTAAATCCAACCCCCTACATACTGTGCTTTCACCTGAAAGCTAAATAAGGCTATAGACTGGTCTCACTTTATTTTTTTTGCTGTTGTTGCAGTTTGGCCGGGGCCTGGTTCAAACCCACCACCCTCAGTATTTGGGGCCGGCGTCCTACCCACTGAGCCACAGGCACCAACCGACTGGCCTCACTTTCAAATCAAGATCTTAGAATGGGCATCTCACTACATCCCCCAGGCCACTCACTTTGTAATTCCTAGAGCACTATCTCACACTTTCTCCTTCTCCTCAAGCATCCAACTTCAGCCCCTATCCTCACTTTTCAGCTAATGGCAACTGTTACATATTTCAATGAAAAACAGGGGGGATCAGCAAAGATCTTGTATACATGCCCAGCCACACACGGGCCAGTGTCCTTGCACCTGTGGCCCTATATATTACTCTGTCCTCCCTTCTTTTATCTTGACTCAACTATGCTCCTGCCTAAAGCCAGTTCCTCTCCTCCCTTCTTGCACTGGTCCTCTTACCCCCACTCTTATTCAAGGGCATCAGCCCAGCTGCTGTTCTCTTCCTACTGTACCATGAATGGGCCCCACTGTACTGGAGAATTATTACTGGTGCTCAAACAGGCTGCATTATCTCCCAACTGGAAACCTCCTCCTCCCACATCACGTGTTCCCCTAGCTTTCCTGCTATTTCTTTACTCTCCTTCACAGCATAACTTTTAAAAAACGTGTCTACAGGGCGGCGCCTGTGGCTCAAGGAGTAGGGCGCCGGTCCCATATGCCGGAGGTGGCGGGTTCAAACCCAGCCCCGGCCAAAAACCAAAAAAAAAAAAAAAAAAAAAAAAAAAAACGTGTCTACAGAGCTATCTCCAGTCCCAGTCCCACACCAGCCCACTGTGTTCCCATTACACCACTGAAGCACTGTCTGTCAATACTCAGACACTCCATACTGGTTAAGTCCAAAGTTCTCAGTTTTCATCTTGTGTTACTAATCAACACTGTTGATCATTTTCCTCTTCTTGAAAGGCTCCTATTTGTCTTATAAGATTCCATTTTCTCTTCTTACTACATTGGCTACTCCTTCCCAAGTCTCCACTCCTGGTTCAGTACATGACCCAGCCTTAAAATGCTGGAGGGCCCTGAGCTCAGACCACAGAGATGTTCCCTTTTCTATTCAGCCCATAGCTTACAGCATACACTGACAAATTCCAAATTATTAAACCTACACAATGAACCTCTCCCCTGAATTCTAGTCTCCATTTCCCCAATTTTTTTTCTTTTTTTTTTTTTGAGATAGAGTCTCAAGTTGTCACCCTGAGTAGAGTGCTGTGGCATCATAGCTCACAGCAACCTCAAACTCTTGAGTTTAAGCAATTCTCCTGCTTCAGCCTCTCAAGTAGCTGGGACTACAGGTGCCCACCAGCTCCGGTATATGTGGCTAGCACCCTAGCTGCTGAGCTACGGGCACCAAGCCCCATTTTCCAACTTCTTATTTGACATCTCCATCTAGCTATCTATCAGTAATTAGTCCAAACTCAGCAGATTCGAAATGTAGTCCCAGTGGTTTCCCCAATAACCTACTCCGCTCACAGTCTTCTTTTCAGTCAGGGCAACTCCATTCTTCCAGTTGCTGTTCATTCCCAATATAGCAAACAAGGTGATACCTTTAAAATAAGTCAGAGTTGGCCCAGCGCCCATAGCACAGTGGTTACAGCGCCAGCCACATAACTGAGACTAGTGTGTTCGAACCTGGCCCAGATCTGCTAAACAACAATGACAACTGCAACAACAAAAAAATAAAATAGCTGGGCGTTGTGGTGGGTGCCTGTAACCCCAGCTACTTGGGAAGCTGAGGCAAGAGAATCACTGGAGCCCAAGAGTTTGAGATTGCTGTGAGCTGTGATGCCACAGCACTCTACTGAGGATGACATAGTGAAACTGTCTAAAAAAAAAAAAATAAAACTAAAAATAGCACATCTCCTTATAAAGTAGAAAACAAATGTCCCTATAATATATAATCCTACAATATGTGTTCTCTTTCAACAGAAATAGGTGCATAATAACAGTCTCCTATTTGTTTTTCTTAAGATAGGTTCTTCCTCTGTTGTGAGCTAGAATAGATCATATCACCATCAAAGCTACCTGCAACCTCAAACTCCTGAGCTCAAGTGATCCTCCTCACTCAGCCCCCTAAGTAGCTGGAACTATAGGCACATGCTACTACACCAAGGTAATTTTTTGTAGAAACAGGGTCTCAAATTCCTGGCCTCAAGTGATTCTTTAGCCTTCACCCCTCAAAGGGCTAGGATTACAGGCATGAGCCATGAAACTAAGCCATTGTCACCTATTTTTTTTTTTTTTGAGACGGAATCCCACTATGTCACCCTCAGTAGAGTGCCGTGCCATCATAGCTCACAGCAACCTCAAACTCTTGGGCTTAAGCAATTCTCTTGCCTTAGCCTCCCAAGTAGCTGAGACTATAGGAGCCCATACAACACAAGGCTATTTTTTGTTGCAGTTGTCACTGTTGTTTTAGCTGGCCCTGGCTGGGTTTGAACCCGCCAACTTTGGTGTATGTGGCTGGTGCCATAACCACTGCGCTATGGGTGCCAAGCCAACTCTCCTATTCTTAATCGGGTGTAAGGTCAACCAGAAAAATTACTATTCTTTGCAACAGGGTGTTGCCATGTAACTAAATTATGGCCAAAGAGACTAAAGCTAATGTGATGTATCTTACAGAACTTTTTCCAAGAGGAATTAATGTACTCTCTTCTCACTGACATTCCCTCCTTTTTCCTAATGGGAATATGAATATAGCATTCATCTTGGACCATGGAGATGTGGGCCATGACACAGTAACAAGACAGGAGTCTGGATCTCTGTGGAGCCACCCAACTACCCCTGGAGAGCTTAAACTAGATTACTACATGAGAAAGAAATAAAGCCCTATCTTGTTTAAATCTATGTAACTTAGGTGATGAGGCCGGGTGCAGGGCTTACACCTGTAATCCTAGAACTCTGGGAGGCCGAGGCAGATGGATTGCTTGAGGTCAGAAGTTCAAGATGAGCCTAAGTAAGTGCAAGACCGCATCTCTGTTAAAAATAGAAATATTAGTGGAGCGTTGTGGAGGGCGCCTGTAGTCCCAGCTACTCTGGAGGATGAGCCAAGAAGATCACTTGAGCCCAAGAATCTGTGGTTGCTGTGAGCTATGATGACATCACAGCTGCACTCTCCACAGGACGACAGAGTAAAACTCTGTCTCTAGACAGATAGACAGCTAGACAGACAGACAGATAGATAAAATAACTTGGGCTACATTTACTATAAGTGTTCTGCCCACACCTCCTCCCAACACTGTGCTTTCACTCCTAAGAGCCAGCACCTGCAGGTCCTTGTAGGAGGACTAACCTCAGTCCATCAGCACTTCCTAGGGATTTATACATTTCTCCCCAGCAGGGACAGTCCTTAAGCAATGACCAATAGGTATGAAAGTATACGCTGGGCATAGTGAATCATGCCTATAATCCCAGCACTTTGGGAGGCTGAGGCAGGAGGATCTCTTGAGCCCAGGTGTTTGAAACCAGCCTGGGCAACATAATAAGACCTTGTCTCCACAAAAAAATTAAAAAAAAAAAAAAATTAGCAGGGCATAGTGACATGTACCTGTAGTCCCAGCTACTTGCGAGGCTGAGGCAGGAAGATCACTTGAGCCCAGGAGTTCAAGGCTGCAAAAAGCTATGATTGGGCCACTGCACTCCAGCCTGGGCAACAAAGCACGACCCTGTTTCTAAAAAACAAGAAAAAAAAAAGTATAAAGGCTCTTACATCTTTCTTTGGTCCCTAATAGTGACAACTCTTAGGTATAAGCTCCAGAACTCCCTGTAGGACTGAGTTAAAGCTGTCCACTGGGGGGCATGATACCACACCCTTGATACCAGCCTCCTTCTCCTGTCCCAGTTCTACTATCCCTCTCCCTACCAGGTTTCTCTGAGACTCTTCCTAGTAAGTCACTTTCCCATAAATCCTGATATCAAGTTCTGCTTCTAAGAAACCCAACCTGAAACGGTACCCTACTTCCATTTCACCCCCAAGGTATACAGTCAACAACTGTACACTACTCCAAACCTTTCTCTTCACATAATCAAACATGTGGTTCTCTTAAATGAAAATGAAGGTATGTGATATCAACTATACAACTTGCCTTAATCACTTAAAATACTCCATGGACTACATTTTATGGTAGTAAAATATATACATACCTCATTATTTCTCAAGATGCATGACTGCCTATAATTTAAGATCTAAATAAATATCAAAGACATATTGGAGGAAAGAAGAGGTGGCTGGATGCAGTGGCTCATGCCTATAATCCTAGCACTCTGAGAGGCCAAGGCAGGTGGACTGCCTGAGCTCACAGGTTCAAGACCAGCTTGAGCAAGAGCGAGACTGGTTTCTAAAAATAGCTGGATGTTGTGGCAGGTGCCTATAGCCCCAGCTACTCAGGAGGCTGAGGCAAGAGAATCACTTGAGTCCAAGAGTTTGAGGTTGCTGTGAGCTATGACGCACAGTCTTCTACTGAGGGTGACAAAGTGAGACTCTGTCTCAAAAAAAAAAAAAAAAGAAAGAAAAGAAAAGAAAAGAAAAACCGAGGCAAAAAGATCACTTGAGCCCAAGAGTTGGCGGTTGCTGTGAGCTATAATAATGCCACAGCACTCTACCCAGGGTGACAGCTTGAGATTCCATCTCACGAAAACAAAAAAAGAAAGAAGTGGAGAAAGACTGCAATTCCAGCTACTCAGGAGGCTGAGGCAAGAGAATCACCTAAGCCCAAGAGCTGGAGGTTGCTGTGAGCTATGATGCCAAGGCACTCTACTGAGGGTGACAGAGTAAGACTCTGTCTCAAAAAAAAAAAAAAAGTGGAGAAAATTTCAAAAGGGTAAAAAACTTCTTTTTTTTTTTTTTTCTGCAATTTTTGGCCAGGGCTGGGTTTGAACCCGCCACCTCCGGCTTATTGGGGCCGGCGCCCTACTCCTTTGAGCCACAGGTGCCACCCCAGAGTAGGAAACTTCTTTGGTTTATTCTTACAAATTTCCTCATCAATAAGAAAAGAAAGATTACATCTACATTGTCTTCTAGGAACACCAAAAAAAAACCAATAATTGTATCATTCTTTCTTCTATTCCTTTAAGCTCCTAAAAGAGTATAAAGACCTAAAATAGACTAACATAATCTATAATATATTAATACTTACATATATACATATACTTAGATACATATAAAATTCATATCAAAAATCAGGATGGTCTTCCTTGTAATATTGTTTAAGGAGGTAGGAAGGAGAGAGAAAACGATACTTTTCTTAGAAGTTTGGTGTTTCCAAGGAGTATCCTTTGGGCAAAATATATTCTGTGTATTTTAGAAAGGTTTCATGCTTGAAATATTTCAAATCTCAAAGAAGAGATTACAGATGTTTTGTTAACCTCCCAAGAGTTAAACGACAGTCAAGAACAATAGAAATTTCAGTATTTTGACACTATTAAGAATATAAATATATTTAGAAGATAATTAAAATGTAACAATTAAAACGACCTCTTATTAAATGGCAAATCTGTATTACAAGTGTTAAAGAGACTTAATAAAGCAGTGTAACATTGATTTCCCATAAAATGATTATACTAGTACACAATATGAAAGAGAAGCCTTCAAAAGACAAACTTTCATAGGTAACAAGACTGTTTTAATCTCATTTGAAACTGTTAACACTACATACCAAACATCTGGCAGGCCAGTAACTTGTAACACTGTAATTTAAAATGTTAAAATGAGTTATGGTAACATGATATGGTCACACTGCTGGTAAATTAAGAAATGGAGGAGGTGAGATGTGGGCGAGAGCTTCTATGGTAGTGTTTTTCCTATTTGTGAACTGCAAAGGGAAGTCTCCAATCTACTTATTAAAAGTTCAGTCTGTCGGAGGTTAATAGCTATTATGCCAAAAGCAATTACACAGTCTAGAACTGGAGATGTTTTGTTGTTGTTAATTTAGCAGAAGTCAGATAATTCCTGGGTGAGACAGTGTGCACCCTTAACCCTTAATCAACAACTACATCTATACCATCAAAATTCTTCCTCTGGCTTCAGTTCTTCTCAGTTGGCAAAATCACAGATTTGGAAAAAATATTACCCTAGATAAGTATGTTCAAAAATTGTCTTTAATGCAAATGTTTTTATTTTTATTTATTTGTTTTTATTTATTTATTTATTTTGAGATAGAGTCTCATTATGTCACCCTGGGTAGAGTGCCGTGGCATCACAGCTCACAGCAACCTCAAACTCTTGGGCTCAAGTGATTCTCTTGCTTCAGCCTCCAGAGTAGCTGGAACTACAGGCGTCCGCCACAACACCCAGCTATTTTTGGAGGGTGTTGGGGTCTCACTCTGTCTCAGGCTGGTCTCAAACCTGTGAGCTCAGGCAATTCACTGGGCTCAGCCTCCCAGACTGCTAAGATTATAGGCGTGAGCCACTGCGCCCTGCCTCAAGCCATTCTCTTGCCTCAGCCTCTTGAGTAAATGGGACTACAGGTGCCTCCCATGACACCCACCTTTTTCAAAGATGGGGTCTCACTCTTGCTCAGGCTGGTCTTGAACACATGAGCCCAGGCAATCCACCTCTCTCGGCTTCCCAGAGTGTTAAGGTTATAGGCCTAAGCCACTGAGTCCAGCCAATGCAAATGTTTTTAGACACTCTTTAAAAACAGATTTACTTATATGGGATGTTGTTGAGATGTAGAGAAGCACTTCGTGAAGTTTATTTCTGATACTGCTAGCAACATTCTTGACATCAAGAATACATATTCATATCAAGGAAAAAAATAGAGGAAACAGAATGCAAATACTTCCCCAAATTAAACCAGCCATGATGTAATTCCTACAGAATTTTGTTATGAAAGAAATCACTTTTTTTTCCTGAAAAAAAAAAAAAAGAGGCTCAGCACCCTTAGCTCAGTGGCTAGGGTACCAGCCACATACACCTGAGCTGGTGGGTTTGAATCTAGCCCGGGGCCTGCCAAACAACAATGACAACTACAACCAAAAAATAGCCGGTGTTGTGGCAGACGCCTGTAGTCCCAGTTACTTGGGAGACTGAGGCAAGAGAACCACTTAACCCGGACAGTTTGCGGTTGCTGTGAGCTGTGATGCCACAGCACTCTGCCCAGGGCAACAGCTTGAGACTCTGTCTCAGGGGAAAAAAAAAAAAGAGCTGACTTTAGATGTGTTAAGTCTGAGAAGCTAATGTACATCCCAGTGAAAATGCAAACGGACAGTTGAAATTTTGATCTAGAGTTCAGGAGAAAAGTGTGGGCTATGCCAACAATGGTAAGTCCTGCTTCCCAAACTTACTGTTAAAAATATTAAGTGAAGCCAGGAGCCATGGTTCATGCCTATAATCCTAACACTGCTAGGCCAAGGATGGTGGATTGCTTGTGCTTAGAAGTTTGAAACCAACCTAAGCAAGAACAAGACCCTCATCTCTAAAAATAGCCAGGTGTTATAGCAGGCACCTGTAGTCCTAGCTACCTGGGAGGCTGAGGCAAGAGGATTGCTTGAGCACAAGAGTTTGAGGTTGCTGTGAGCTATGACACCACAGCACTCTACTGAGGGCAACAAAGAAAGAAAAAGTGGATAGGCTCGGTGAGTAGGGCACCGGCCACATATACCAAGGCTGGCAGGTTCAAACCCAGCCAGGGCCAGCTAAAATCAACAATGCAACTGCAATCAAAAAATAACCAGGCGTTGTGGCGGGTGCCTGTAGTCCCAGCTACCTGGGAGGCTGAGGCAAGAGAATAGCTTAAGCCCAACAGTTTGAGCTTGCTATGAGCTGTGATGCCACAGCACTCTACCAAGGGTGACATAGTGAGACTCTGTCTCAAAAAAGAAAAAAAAGTGGATGGCTTGAGTCAAAGAGTTTGAGATTACTGAGCTATGATGCCATGGCACTCTCCAGAGGGCAATATGGTGAGATTTTGTCTCCAAAAGGGAAGGGGGGGTAGATAAAAATTAAAAAGGTGGGGAGGCAGAGGGTGAAGAGGGGACAGTTGGGTAAATAGTTTAGATTTTTTTGAGGATTTCTCAGTCTTTAATAAACTATATACCATGACTTCTTAAATGGGGACAGATCAAGCTGTTATCGAAATGACTTGGCTCTTACTTAGAGCATGGTATACTGGAGTATCGCAGGATTCTCAACTGGAACACTTTGGCTGTATGCCAAAGAAAAACGGGGAGCCACCAGAGCATTATTACAGAGGAGTGACATGAGTTGATTGACATTTCGAAAGGATCAGAACACCAGGGAACAGATCATTCTTTGATGTGGGAGCTGTCCTGGATATTCTAAGATGTTCAGCAGCGTCGCTGGCCCCTACACATTATGACAAACAAAAATGTCCCCAGAGATTCATAAACGTCCCCTGGGGGACAAAATCACCCCCAGTTGAGAACCACTGGTCTAATGTTATAACAATGTCAGCTTCCATAGGAAAAGAGCAATATTTCCTTTTTTAAAGTCTATTTTTATGTATTTAACAATAAAAAAGGATCTACACCGTCTATCTTAATTAGGTCAACAGTGTTTCATTACCACTTCCCCACTTAAACAGAGGCCACTGGACACAAATTTCCTCAATTTCCCCTCCAGCCTCAAACTTACTTGTCTTACCTCATTCCTTCTCTTCTACAAAGAACAGCTCCTTCTCCGACCACCATCCGCATGCTAGATTCCAACCCCTCTCGCCTCAGACCACAACTTGCCCAGAAGGGTTAATTTCTCCCCCATGCAAGTCTGCAGCCACTTTTCTAGTCTCTAAAACATCAAGACCTTCCTATCTGCCAAGTTCAATCATTTCCTCAGAGTTCTTCCACTACCTGACATCACCTAGTGCTAAAAATATATATATATTTTTTAATTAACAATATGTCTTGCTATGTTGCCCAGGCTGACCTTGAACAGCTGGGATTATAGGCATGTGTCACCATAACCAACATGAGAAAATAACTTTTTTTATTTTTTTATTTTTGAGACAGCGTCTCCCTTTGTCATCCTGGGTAAAGTGCAGGATCACAGCTCACAGCAACCTTAAATTCTTGGGCTCAAGCGATCCTCTTGCCTCAGCCTCAGTAGCTGGGAATACAAGCGCCCGCCACAATGCCCGCTATTTTTTTAGAGAAGACAAGGTCTCACTTGTGCTCAGGCTGGTCTCAAACTCGTGAGCTCAATCTGCCTGTCTCGGCCTCCCAGAGATGGATTACAGATGTGAGCCACCACTCCCAGCATATTTTTGAGTGAACTTGTAAAGAAAATATTTGACCTGCTCCTGAATCCCATGACACTATTCTCCCTGTTCTCTTTTCACCTCAGTAACAGCTTTTTCTCAGTCTGCTTCCCTTTTTCTCAGCATCCACTAAATATAAGTAGTCCATTGGTATGATTTTCAATCCTCTTCAAAACAATTTCCATAACTCCAAATACTCCTACAAATGCCCAGTTTAACTGTGACCCCGTATTATCCTGAGCTCAAAATCAAGATTTTTTTTAAATTTTGCTTTCAAATGGCTTTCATCTTAGTTTGAAGTCGTTGGGTTTTTTTGTTTTGTTTTTGTTTATTTATTTTTCTTTTCTTCCTTTAGCGATTCTCTTGCCCTTAGCCTCTCAAATAGCTGGAATTATAGGTGCCCACCAAAATGCCCGGCTTTTTTTTTTTCTTTGGTAGAGATGGGGTCTCACTCTGGCTCAGGATGGTCTCGAACCTCTGAGCTCAGGCAATCCACCCACCTCGGCCTCCCACAGTGCTAGCATTACAGGCATGAGCCACCATGCCCAGCCCAAATCAAGATTTTTTTTAAGAGGAAGATGGCAGATTCTTTAATAAAAGGAACCAGAAGTAATATTAGCTTCAATAATAATAATCATCACCACCAAAAACACCTTCTATATTGCAGGCACTGAATTTCTAATTTCCAGGCACTACATAAATATTAATTTGTTTAATTTACTCCTCAACAGGCCCAGTACCTATAGCTCAAGAGGCTAGGGTGCCAGCCACATACACCAGAGCTGGCAGGTTCAAATCTAGCCCAGGCCCATCAAACAACAATGACAACTACACCCAAAAAATAGCTGGGCATTGTGGCGGGTACCTGTAGTCCCAGCTACTTGGGAGGCTGAAGCAAGAGAATTGCTTAAGCCCAAGAGTTGGAGGGTGCTGTGAGCTGTGATGCCATAGCACTCTACCCTGGGCAACAGCTTGAGACTGTCTCAAAAAAAAAAAAAAAAAAATTACTCAACAACCCTATGAAGTAGGCTATACTATTCCAACCACATAAATGAGATTACAATCTCAGAGAGGTCAATCATCTTCTTTACATAACTAGTAAATTATAAATCTAAGACTGGAACTAGGTTTGATGTCAAAGCCAATTTTCCTAATTGAGAAATACTGCCTCACCTTATCTTTTCAATTTCTCCTCAAAATTAAAAAGTCTTAGGTCTCCCTTGTTTCACAAAGTTACAGAGTAACTGAAGGTCAGCATTTAAACTGTATACTCTTGGCCCCTGTATTAAAGAAACATTATTTCTCTAAGAGTCATACAGCTAAAAGGAAGCTAGCATTATATAGTTCATCTCTAAGCCCATAGGCAGAAGCTTATCTAACTCATCCCAGACAGATGGGTATCTTCTATTTTTAATGATATCTAGGAAAGGAGATTCTTGCCTACTAAATTTAGATTGTGAATCAAAGGAAAGAAGCATATCTAATTTTATGCTCCATATACCTAAACGTTCACATATAGCTAGCAATATGCATCTTAATGAGATTATTGCTACCAGTAGAAATGAATATTTAAAAGCTATAGTTTAAAAAAAAAAAGCCACTAGAACGAGATTCAACTGGACTCTTGAAGTTGATAAGAGGAGAAAATAATTCTAGTCCAAACCACAATGGAGCTTACAAAATAACAATTCTTCCTATACTAAAATCCCCCTGGAAGAAGTAACTGGAAAAATGACAAAGAAGTATTAAGTAGATGCATACATGTTTCACAGCTGTAACTTTTTCTTTTGACATATAACATTCATATTTTATTTTGTTAATGCATAGGAAAGTAACTTTGTATAAGAGGGAATTGACTTAACAAATGGAACCAATGTAACCAGGTTCTTTGTACCCTCAATGAATCTCCAACAATAAAAAAAAGAGGGTGGCGCCTGTGGCTCAATGAGTAGGGCGCTGGTCCCATATACTGAGGGTGGCCGGTTCATACCCAGCCCCGGCTGAACTGCAACCAAAAAATAGCCGGGCGTTGTGGCAGGCGCCTGTAGTCCCAGCTGCTAGGGAGGCTGAGGCAGGAGAATCGCGGAAGCCCAAGAGCTAGAGGTTGCTGTGAGTCCTGTGACATCATGGCACCCTACTGAAGATGGTAAAGTGAGACCCTGTCTCTACAAAAAAAAGAGAGAGAGAGAAAGAAAGTAACTTTGCTGTCCGGATTCATTATCTGAAATTAGGTAAACTGCATAGTCCATGACTCCCCAATTTGGCACTTTGAGGAATTCCCTCTACACGCTAAGCCTCAAACGCATTCTTTTCTAGACCAAAAAAGAAAACATGAACATATACAAGTGAGCTGAAAAGTGGTAACACAAGATGGTGATTTCAGTGAAAAATAATGCCCTCTCTTCCAGTAAGCAGTATCTTATCCTTAGAATATATTACACTAGACAAATAGTAAAAATTCAATCTACGGAGGCAATTTAGAGTTTCGTGTCTTACCAAAATGGGCGAAGTTCTAATATCTTCCATTAAAAAGGGACACTTTCTTTTTTTGTGTGTGTGTGGTTTTTGGCCGGGTTTGAACCCGCCACCTCCAGCATATGGGACCGGCGCTCTACTCCTTGAGCCACAGGCGCTGCCCCAAAAAGGGACACTTTCAAAATGAAATATTATGAGAAGGTTTGATTTTGAATTATATATATGTATAAAAACTTCTCTGTTTTAATATTCAATATATTCAGGATTAATTCTAGTAAGTTAACTGTAGCTGATTTATGAAACAAAAGTATTTAGGCTCAGAAAGAGAAAACACAGACAACTTTAAATACTCTCTCCCTATCTACTGTTACCTATAGCATCACAAAATTTTTATTTTTTTAGTTAATGCCATAATTGAAGGTTGATACTAAAAGAAGGAATTTAAAAAATTCATTTTTTAACAGTTTTTAAGCACTTGAATGCTTTAGAACCTTCTTGAAAACACTAGTTAACATATCGTATTCCTTTAGATTTTGTTTTAATTTGAAGCTTGGTGAAATCTAGATTCTCTATCAAATAACTCCATGCTAATTTTGGGGAAAGTACAATTTGAAAATCTGTAAGAACTACTCTATTGATTCCTAAAGAAGGAATTTTAGCATGTCATTGCTTGGCTAGAGGAGCATTTCAAAACTTTCTGCAAAATAAGATAAAAAAACAATGAATCAGCCAAGAGTGGTGGCTCATGCCTATAATGCCTGTAATCCTCTGGGAGGCTTAGATGGAAGGATCACTTGAGCCAAGAAGTTTGGGGTTGCATTGAGGTTGCAGTAAGCTACAATGATGCCACTACACTCTAGCCCAAGTGACAATGCCAGACTCTGTCCCCCAAAAAAGTGGAATGAGAACTACAAATAGAAATCCAGTAAGGCAATTCTATCACATAGGAATCTGTTTCCCATATGTTTTCTACATTGACACTTTTTCTTAAAGATCTGTCACCCAGTCTTCCACATCCAAAGAGTGTATGGAATTTAACTTAAGATGTATACTTTCTCTTCTTGTTTATGTAGATTAAAAAACAAAAGTGTATGTACAGAGAAAAGATGCATCTGTCTAGAGTCATCCATTTCCATGGAAGTCTTATCACTGCATTGCTTTGCATCATTCTGGCTTTGATCACCCACAGGCCACTGAAGGGCCAAGAGGTCCAGCTGCTCAGTATTCCAACTCCTCCATGACTTCCAGAACAACTGACTATGGGCCTATCAGAATCAGACTGCTCTGCTGGGCGAGGTGGCTCACGCCTGTAATCCTAGCCCTCTGGGAGGCCGAGGCAGGTGGATTGCCTGAGCTCATAAGCTCGAGACCAGCCTGAGCCAGAGTGAGACCCCATCTCTAAAAATAGGCAGGTAAAAAAAATAAAAATAAAAATAAAAAAATAGGCAGGTGTTATGGCGGGCACCTATAGTCCCAACTACTTGGGAGGCTGAGGCAAGAGAATCTCTTGAGCCCAAGAGTTTGAGGTTGCTATGAGCTATGATGCCACAGCACTCTACTGAGGGTGACAAAGTTAGACTCTATCTCAAAAAAAAAAAAAAAAAGAATGAGACTGCTCATGTTCTGGAAATCTATGTACAATACACTGAGCCCATTGTCAAGTGATGAACTGACACTTTTTCACCCATGCCTCAGCTGCAGGGCCACTGGAGTCCATGGCCTGGATGTAAGATAGCCGCTTACTTCCTCAAACCACAAAGCCCCAGGCATCTGTGTCACCAACAATCATGAATGCTGGAGTTCCTCTCTAGTACAGACTTGAGGTTGCAGAACCCAGGGGCTGCTGCTGAAGTAGCCTCTGCTGCCATAGCAGCTGGTGCTGCTCCTCCCCCCTCTCTGCAGACAAGATCTTGATCTCCATACGGGGGCTAATATAAGGCTAATAGATTTCTAATAGTCATGGCTATGCTTCCTCAAGAAAAAGGGACTGTCAGGAGTTTCCTAGGAGGTGGGAGACTGTTCATCAAGCCGTTCCATCAGTCTTTGCCCCCAATGCATGTTCATTCTGAACTGGTAGAGAAGACTGCTGTCTGCAAACAGGAGCTTGCTGGACACACGTGTATGATGCCATGCTCCACAAGTCGGTGGCAAAGCTGATCTGCCTCTTTCCCTGCAGTGGCCCATGCAGGAAATCAGATGATGTGAAGGTATGCTCATACTTGACCCCTCTTTCCTTCCTGGGCTCCAGAAATATGTTTTCAGGACTCATCACCTTCTCATACAGCCTCTGTGCCATTAAGGCCTCTACTTCACTGTCCAACAGGAAGATGCCATGATCATTTCTAAAGCAGTTAAAAAGTGTGACATTCTTTAATTCCTTATAGTCACTGCATACTAATGAATAATTGCCCTGTCTGTTAATTTCTTTCTTTTGTTTTTTTTTTTTTTTGAGACTGAGTCTTACTATGTCACCCTCAGTAGAGTGCCTTGGCATCACAAGCTCACAGCAACCTCAAACTCTCGAGCTTAAGTGATTCTCTTGCCTCAGCATCCCAAGTATCTGGCACTACAGGCACCTGCCACAACACCCAGCTATTTTCTGGTTATAGTTGTCATTGTTGTTTGGTAGGCCCAGGCTGGGTTCAAACCTGCCAGCTCCAGTGTATGTGGCTGGCGCCCCAGCCGCTGAGCTGCAGGTGCTGACCCAATCTTTTCTTTTCTTTTTTTTTGTAGAGACAGAGTCTCACTTTACCGCCTTCAGTAGAATGCCATGATGTCACAGGACTCACAGCAACCTCTAGCTCTTGGGCTTCCGCGATTCTCCTGCCGCAGCCTCCCGAGCAGCTGGGATTACAGGCGCCCACCACAACACCCGGCTATTTTTTGGTTGCAGTTCAACCGGGACTGGGCTGGGTTTGAACCCGCCACCCTCGGTATATGGGGCCGGCGCCCTACTCACTGAGCCACAGGCGCCACCCGACCCAATCTTTTATTTATTTATTTATTTTTTTAATTTTGAGTCAGACTCTCAAGCTGCCACCCTGAGTAGAGGCCATGGCATCATAGCTCACGGCAACTCCAACTCTTGGGCTCAAGCAATCCTCTTGCCTCAGTTTTTTCTATTTTTAGTAGAGACGGAGTCTCACTCTGGCTCAGGCTGGTCTTGAACTCCTGAGCTCGGGCAATCCACCCTCCTCAGCTTCCCAGAGTGCTAGGATTACAGGCGTGAGCACAGAGTCTTGTTCTGTTGCCCAGATTGAGTAAAGTAGTGTAATCATAGTTCGCTGTAATCTCAAACTCCTGGGTTTAAGCAATCTTCCCACCTCAGCCTCCTGAGTAAGTAGGACCACAGGCACCCACCACCACAGCCAGCTAATTTTTTAAATTTTTTGTAGAGACAGGATCTCTCTGTATGTTGCTTAAATTGGTCTCGAACTCTTGGCCTCAAGCAATCTGCCTGCTTCAGACTCGCATAATGCAGGGATTGTAGCATGAGCCACCATGCCTTCCCCAGTCTGCTATTTCAGTATGACTTAAATAGTTGTCTCTCTGTTGGAAGCCTCTTTGTGTTCAGTCAGCCAGTCAATCAGTTCTTTTGTTACAAAAAAGTCTGGGTAGGTCTAGATGATGCTGTATAAACCTTTAATAACCTTTTCTTCACACAGCCTAAGCGTTTACTGTTTTTTGTATACAGGATATCACAAAGGCTACCAATGAATACCAGATGAAAAGATGGTTAGGGCAAGGAAGGGGAATAAGGAGTAAAGAGCTTGTTCTCTCTCAATCCATGTTCTCTCTCAATCCACCAACCTGTCAGCACCTCAACATGTTCAGCAACCCAGAAGCTCTATAATGAGCTTTTAAAATGAACTCTAAACCTTAATGGGGAAGAATCATGAATGCATCTTCTTAGGTCAGTAACACTTTGAGGTTTAGAGCTGTATCTCTGCCATTGCTTCTCAGCTCAAGGCTTTAGAATCCAAATTTTTCTTTCCTTTTTTTTTGGCCGGGGCTGGGTTTGAACACGCCACCTCCGGTATATGGGGCTGGCGCCCTACTCATTGAGCCACAGGCACTGCCAGAATCCAAATTTTTCACAATTTGCCCCAAAGATGTCAGCCTCATTCTGCCTGATGGACCATCTTCACTGGCTCTCAACACATTAAAGAAAAAGCAAAACAAACAAAAAAATTCACTAGTGCTGCAAATGAAGAGATTTCTGATTGCATATTTTACTAAAAAAAAAAAAAACCTCTCTGCACTGACTTTTATAGAAGAAAACTAAAATCACTTTAAGATAATTTTCTTTAAAAAGCCAAATGGTTTGGCTCAGTGCCTGTAGTTTAGCGGCTAGGGCACCAGCCACATATACCGGGGCCAGCAGTTTCGAACTCAGCCCGGGCCTGCCAAATAACAATGACACCTGCAACCAAAAAATAGCCGAGCGCTGTGGTAGGTGCCTGTAGTCCCAGGTACTTGGAAGGCTGAGGCAAGAGACTCTCTTAAGCCCAAGAGTTTGAGGTTGCTGTGAGCTGTGACACCACAGCACTCTACCCAGGAGGACCAAGTGAAACTCTGTCTCAAAAAAAAAAAAAAAAAAAAAAGCCAAATGGCTAGAACTAACACAAATGTTTAATTGACCCTAGTCAAATACTTTCCCAAAGTAACCATTTGAGCATGTACCCTTGCAAAGCTAAGAGGGCTTTAGTATTACCTCAAATAACATAAACGCTAGGCCAGGTGCAGTGGCTCACGCCTATAATCTTAATATCAACAGGAAGACAAAAATTCTGACCTTATTCAATTAGGCAAAGCCATCAAATGCCTTTTATAAAGTAACTTTTGTTGTTTCTCAGAAGAAAACATCTACATTTCTATTGAAGTACAATAATGAGGTTGAATACTGTGACCAAAATAGTTCTTTCCTTGACTGTTTTTTTTGTTTTTTTGTTTTTGTAGAGACCGAGTCTCACTGTACCGCCCTCGGTAGAGTGCCGAGGCGTCACACGGCTCACAGCAACCTCTAACTCTTGGGCTTACGTGATTCTCTTGCCTCAGCCTCCCGAGCAGCTGGGACTACAGGCGCCCGCCACAACGCCCGGCTATTTTTTTTGTTACAGTTTGGCCGGGGCTGGGTCTGAACTCGCCACCCTCGGCATATGGGGCCGGTGCCCTACTCACTGAGCCACAGGCGCTGCCCTTGACTGTTTTTTTTTTGTTTGTTTGTTTGTTTCTTTGTTTGTTTGTTTTTAGCAACCTCCAACTCTTGGACTTAAGAGATTCTCTTGCCTCAGCCTCCCAAGTAGGTGGGACTACATGCACCCGCCACAAGGCCCAGCTATTTTTTTGTTACAGTTGTTGTTCAGTTGGCGGGGCCCAGTTTGGAACAACCAGCCTGGGTGTATGTGGTCAGTGCCGTAAACACTGTGCCATGGGTGACGAGCCATCTTTCACTGTTGTTTAGTAAATGACATGATGATAACGACAATAAAAGAGACAAGGTTTTATTCTGTCACAGTCTAACTCTGTAATCACTGCTTTAACCCACCTAAGTGAAAACCTGTTATAAGCACAAAGTATATAAAGGGTGCCCAAAAAATGGATGTACATTTTAAGAAAAGAAAATACTGTATTAAATTTGTAATACTCAAGTCACATGTGACTTCTGCAATTTTATAAGAGGTGCTTAACAAGTTATGTTAAACACATCTTTTACTAGTATATATTATTACTTTTTTTTTTTTTTTTTTTTTTTAGACAGAGGCCTCACTCTGTCGCCCTGGGTAGAGTGCTGTGGAGCCATAAGTCACAGCAACCTCAAACTCTTGGGCTCAAGTGATTCTCTTTCCTCAGCCTCCCAAGTAGCTGGGACTACAGGCACCCACCACAAAGCCCGGCTATTTTAGAGATGGGGTCTAGCTCTTGCCTAGGCTGGTCTCGAACTCCTGAGCTCAAGCAATCCATTCTCCTTGGTCTCCCAGAGTGCTGGGATTATAGGCATGAACCACCATGCCTGGCCTGAGTGTTACAATTTCAATACTGTTATTTCCTCCCTTAACTTGTGTATACATTTTTAGGTACTCTCTGTATATTCCAAACTAAAACCATCTTCAAATATAAAACAAACAGCCTATCCCCCAAACATCTAGACTAAACAACAAAAACCTTGTTAAGCCATACAATAGCAACCCAGTATTTACTTATTATTATTATTTTGGGGGTTTTATAGAGAGACAGGGCCTTGCTATGTTATCCAGTTGACCTTAAACTCCTGGCCTTAAACAATCCTCCTACCTCAGCTTCCCAAAGTGCTGGGATGACAGGCATGAGCTACTACACCCAGCCAACAATAACTCTATAATGCCAAGTTTTACACAGTGTCTGGTGGAAGCTCATGCAATTTTTTTCTTAGCTGCTTCTCTATCTGGAGGTGTTTAATTGCTTTATAATTCCAAATCACTTTTTTTTTTTTTAGACAGAGCCGCAAGCTGTCACCCTGGGTAGAGTGCTGTGGTATCACAGCTCACAGCAACCTCCAGCTCCTGGGCTTTAAGTGATTCTCTTGCCTTGGCCTCCCAAGTACCTGGGACTACAGGCACCCCCCATAATGCCCAACTATTTTTTGGTTGTAGTTGTCAATGTTTGGCAGGCCTGGGCTGGATTCGAACCCACCAGCTCTGGTGTATGTAGCTAGCACCTTAGCCACTTGAGCTACAGGTGCCAAGCCTCACATTTTATTACAAAACAATCTTTCATTACTCACTAAAGTAGTAAGCCAGTCGTAACACTTAGGGTTTTTTTTAATAACAGCTTAATTGAGATATAATATACATATCATAAAGTTACCTCTTTAAAGTGTATAATTCAGTGGCTTTTCATGAACTTCAAGGGGCATTCAGAACAGAAGAAGAATGGAGAAGCAGCACAATAGACTTAAAAACAACCTTCTCTGAATTCTGAGAACCTAAAGCTAGTCTTACTTTATTTGAAGTATCAACACTGGTGGGGCACAGTGGCTCACACCTGTAATCCTAGCACTCTGGGAGGCCGAGGCAGGTGGATTGATTGAGCTCACAAGTTTGAGACCAGCCTGAGCAAAAAGCAAGACCCATCACAACAACAAAAAAAAAAAAACCAAGGCGAGAGAATTACTTGAGCCTAAAAGTTTGAGATTGCTGTGAGCTATGACGCCACAGCACTCTACCAAGGGCAACAGCTTAAGACTCTATTTCAAAAATAAATAAATAAACAAATAAATAATTAAGTGTCAACACTGTTTTGTTCCCTAATAATAATTGTCTAAGAAGGGCTGGACAGTTTATACTTTTGCTGGCAGTCAAATAATATATCAACTTTTATAAGTCATTTGGTGGTACGTAAACCAAGGACATCATACATCTCTAAAATTTCAATTAACTGCAGAAGAAATTAAGGAAAGGTTCTGCATCCCCCAGTGCAAAATCTGCTGCTATTCCCTTCATAACAATGAGAAAATTATTTGTATTGTAATGGTACCTGTCACATTTCCCTTCCCCACAAAATACAGGAATCTGAATCTAAGTTCTTTAAAAGTCCTTCAGGCTGAAAATCTTCATAATTCTGTACAGGGTATCCAAATGTATATAGCAGAAATGGGAAACAGTGTATCTTGGAGAGAACCACAGATGAATATTTTGGCACAACTACTTATATAAGGTTTCTATACTTCCATTTTTGGCACAGAAAAAGTAATTGCTTAAATTACTACATTTTATCCACAAGAACTCAAAGCTTCTCGCTTAATAAATTTCAAAACCTTAATCTCGGAGGATAAACACTTTCTAGGAAAAATATATATATAAGTCACTATTTTGCCAACATTATCTTGGAAAAATTCTTAAATTGGGGGTTACTTTTTTAAAAATAAATTATATAAGTGTAAGTAACTCTATTCAAATAAAAACATGATAAAAATATCAGCACTGGAAGATTCATTTCCAATGACCTAGCCATCCAGTAAAAGTTTTTTAGCATTAAAACTTTATTTCCTGTCTGACATCCTCAGGGATCAAGTTTGACAGTTCCTCTGTACAATTTCTACTACAAGACTTCTCTGGCCTCACTTGGTACATGTCAACTGGTGCTAGGTAATATTTCCTTTGGCAACAAAACACATACTTTATAGAAACAGACCTTTAATTGAACTCTCACCACTCAAATCCCCATTCTTCCCTAAATTCAGTCTCTAGGACTTGTATAAGAAGATGGACACATTTTAGTATTAAAATTTTAAATATTCATTAAATGTTCCCTAGTTTAAAAAAAAAATTATTCAATTCAAGTTACAATATCTTTTAAAGATAAATCAAACATGGTTAGATGGTTAGGCATCTAGCCATGGTTAGGCACAGTGGCTCACACTTATAATCCTAGCACTCTGGGAGTTTAAGATGGGAGGATGGCTTGAGCTCAGAGGGTCGAGACCAGCCTGAGCAACAGTGAGACTCCACTCTGCTAAAAACAGAAAAATTAGCCAGGCCATGTGGTGGGTGCCTGTAGTCCAGCTACTCGGGAGGCTGAGGCAGGATAATCACTAAAGTCCAGGAGTTTGAGGTTGCCATGAACTAGGCTGAGGGCATGGCACCAATAGCCCAGGCAACAGAGTGAGAAACAATCTCAAAAAGAAGAAGAAGAAAAAAGGTTTTGGTAGAGTTATTTTTCATTCTTTCAATTGCCCTAAAATTATAAGCAAAAATATATTATACCAGGTTTTAGGAAATAAAACAAAGTTAAGTATAATATAAAAATAAATACAACAATATAAATGGTACTTCCAAAGTTTAAGAGCATACTTCCGATTCACTATTCCCACCTCTTTATTCAATACGTAGCCTAACATACCTTCCCCTAATCAACAATAACCGATTGTCAAAGGAGTTAAGTATATACATTACTGACTGACAGAGCCGAAATGAACTAACAAAGCATCAACTTAAATCAAGGTTTCTCCATTTAAAATCTCAATAGAAAACCCAAGTATGATTTACTTTGACTTAAAAATCTACTTGGCCCTAAGCCTCAGATATACAGAGTTATCAGATATAAAATATGCTGCCAGTTTATACTCTAGTTGAATAGATAAAGGAGCATACAGATATAAATATACATTTATATGTATTTATATGTATATTTATATTTCAAACTATATTTATGTATATTTACATTTCAAATACGTTGGTATGACATATTTTGAAAAAGCACAAGATGGGAAGTTTGTTCACTATAAGATGTATAAACTTACACAGATCACTTGTCTTCTTAGAAAACAATAACTGACCAAAACTGAAACAAATGCAAATGGAAAATATGAATAGTCCTCTACTAAAGAAGTAGATCTATAACTAAAGAGCATTCTAAATGAAATCACCACATGGCGTCACCAAAGAACTTGGGTAATCATTTCGTCACCAAAGAACTTGGGTAATCATTTATGGATGAAAAACAGCAATCTTGGCTGGGCGGAGTAGCTCATGCCTGTAATCCCAGAACTCTGGGAAGCCAAGGTGGTAGATCACTTTCGGTCAGGAGTTTGAGACTAGCTTGAGCAAGAGAGACCCTGTCTCTACTAAAAAAAAAAAAAAAAATAGCCAGGTGTTGTGGCAAGTGACTGTAGTCCCAGTTACTTGGGAGGTTGAGGCAAGAGATCACTTGAGCCCAAGAGTTTTTTTTGTTTTTTTCTAAGACAGGGTCTCACTTCGTCACCCTGGGTGGAGTATTGTTTGTCATAGCTCATCACAACCTCAAATCCTTGGGCTCAAAAGATTCTCTTGCCTCAGCCTTCCGAGTATCTGGGACTACAAGTGCCTGCCACAACAACTGGCTATTATTAAAGATGGGGTCTCGCTTTACTCAGGCTGGTCCCGAGTCCACGAGCTCAGGAGATCCGCCCGCCTCAGCCTCCCCAGAGTATTGGGATTACAGGCGTGAGCCTGGCCCTTGAGCCCGTAAGTTTGAGGTTGCTGTGAGCTATGATGCCACAGCATAGAGCCACATCAAACTAGAGCCACATCATGAGACTCTGTATCAAAGAAAAAAAAAAAAAAATCAGCTCAGTGCCCATAGCACAGTGGTTGCAGTGCCAGCCATATACATCAGGGCTGGCAGGTTCAAACCCAGCCTGGATCTGCCAAACAATAATGACAACTGCAACCAAAAAATAGCTGGGTGTTGTGGCGGTGCCTGTAGTCCCAGCTACTTGGGAGGGTGAGGCAAGAGAATCACTTAAGCCCAAGAGTTTGAGGTTGCTGTGAGCTGTGACACAACAGCACTCTACTGAGGGCAACATAGTGAGATTCTGTCTCAAAAAAATAAATAGATAAATATATCTTTTAAAATTTATTTTTACTGAGGTAAAATAAACATAATTTACCAGAAAAACATCAATAAAATGTAAACTTTTTTAGAGAAGTTATGTAAACTTTTTTTTAGAGAAAAGGGGAATATTTCTCAACCTATTTTAAAACTACGGGTAAACTTTTATGAGATTATCTTGATGTTAAAATTCAAAGAACAATATATGAACAAAAACCGAACAAAGATCCTAAAACATGTTAGTAAGTTAAATCCAGCCATATATTAAAAAAGTATTATGACTAAGTTGGTTTTTTTTTTTTTTGTAGAGACAGAGTCTCACTGTACCACCCTCCGGCAGAGTGCCGTGGCGTCACACGGCTCACAGCAACCTCTAGCTCTCAGGCTTACGCGATTCTCTTGCCTCAGCCTCCCGAGTAGCTGGGACTACAGGCGCCCGCCACAACGCCCGGCTATTTTTTTGTTGCAGTTTGGCCGGGGCCGGGCTTGAACCCGCCACCCTCAGCATATGGGGCCGGCGCCCTACTCACTGAGCCACAGGCGCCGCCGACTAAGTTGGTTTTATTACAGAAACTCTTGGTTAGTTTAACATTAAAAAAAAAAAAAAAAAGCCGGGGTGCAGTGGCTCACACCTGTAATCCCAGCTCTTGGGAGGCCAAGGGGGGTGGACTGCCTGATCTCACAGGTTCAGCACCAGCCTGAGCCAGAGCAAGACCTCATCTCTAAAAAATAGCAAGGCGTTATGGCGGGTGCCTGTAGTCCCAGCTACTTGGGAGGCTGAGGCAAGAGAATCACTTGAGCTGAGGGGTTTGAGGTTGCTGTGAGCTATGACACCACAGTCCTCTATGGAGGGTAACCAAGTGAGATTCTGTCTCAAAAAAAAAAAAAAAGAGCTGGGCGCAGTGCCTCACGCCTGTAATCCTAGCAGTCTGGGAGGCTGAGGCAGGTGGATTGCTTGGGCTCAAAAGTTCAAGAACAGCCTGAGCAAAACTGAGACCCCATCTCTACTAAAATAGAAAAACTGAGGCAAGAGGATAGCTTGAGCAAGAGGTGGAGGTTGCTGTGAGCTACGATGCCACAGCACTCTACCCAGGGCAACAGCTTGGGACTCTGTCTCAAAATAAATAAATAAACCACCACAAGGCTGGGCACAACGGCTCATACCTGTAATCCTAGCACTCTGGGAGGCTGAGCTGAGATGACCACTTGAGGCCAGGAGTTCAAGACTACCTGGGCTACAAAGCTAGACATCATCTCTGCAAAAATAAAAGATATGTAACATATACATATATTTTATATGTATATTTTTATATTTTATATATATAATATTTTCTATTTTTTTTTTTTTTTTTTTGTAGAGACAGAGTCTCACTGTACCGCCCTCGGGTAGAGTGTCGTGGCGTCACACGGCTCACAGCAACCTCTAGCTCTCAGGCTTACGCGATTCTCTTGCCTCAGCCTCCCGAGCAGCTGGGACTACAGGCGCCCGCCACAACGCCCAGCTATTTTTTTGTTGCAGTTTGGCCGGGGCTGGGCTTGAACCCACCACCCTCGGCATACGGGGCTGGCGTCCTACTCACTGAGCCACAGGCGCCGCCCAATATTTTCTATTTTGATTTTATATATATATATATAAATCAAAATTACATTACCAAGAAAAAAGAAAAAGATAAATATCACGTGGTTATCTTAACAGACATAGAAAAAGCACTGGATAAAATTAAATACCCATTCAGGATTTTAAAACATATCTCAACACACCCCCCTCACCAAAAGATCTAAAGAACTTCCAGTTCTACCCAAGATGCAGAAACAGGGACCAGATTTACTCTCATTTTAAAAAAGGAGAAGATGAAATACACTACACAATGGTTTCAAAGACACTGGACATCGGGTAACAAAGAACAGTTATGTCCAAGGACAAAGGAGGTCAGCCCCACAACTGTCCCAGCTGATGTCTTAAGAGCATTTCCAGGGTGTGACCCAGGGAGAGGGAACTCAGGCAGAGGCCAAGGGATGTCCTTTGTTGAAAAGACAGAGCTGACAGTCCAGGGAGGTCAAGGAAGTCAGAGTTTGCTAGGACAGAATATTGCAGAAGAGACACTGCACAGACAAAATGCAAAATGGCAAAGATCTTGAAAAGCAGTGGTTCTCAACCTGTGGGTCAGGACCCTTTTTAACAATGAAAATACATTGCGGCATTAGGAATGTTGAGAACCACTGTTGTAGAGGGTTCCTCTCAAGTACTCTGCCAAGTACTGAACAGCCTAAGTGTGGAAGAAACTACCAAAGACAGTGAAAAGAACCATCTCAGAGGATTAGGGGAAATAGTGCTGCCTGGAACTCACACTGGCAACAATAGTGCCTGTTCCTACCAGCCAGATATGGAAAACCTTGGTAAGGTATTCAGAAGGGTCAGATCACAGAAGTAGAGAAATGACAAGCCCTAGTGATGACACCCTTAGATGCTGGTCTGGAATCACCTGACAAAGCTTAAAAGTGTGACTTAAAAGAAACAGAAATATTCCCAAATAATATAACCGCATCCCAAGAAAAACATCAATACATGTATAAAATGAGAAAGAATCTCTAGGCTTGGCGACCATAGCACAGTGGTTACGGCACCAGCCACATACACATAGGCTGGCGGGTTTGAACCCGGCCTGCACCAGGTAAACAATAATGACAACTGCAACAACAACAACAACAAAAATAGCTGGCCGTTGTGGGGGGAGCCTGAAGTCTCAGCTACTGGGGAG
This sequence comes from Nycticebus coucang, assembly GCF_027406575.1. Lineage (NCBI taxonomy): Eukaryota > Metazoa > Chordata > Mammalia > Primates > Lorisidae > Nycticebus > Nycticebus coucang. The sequence continues at coordinate 12,143,431 of NC_069781.1, read as the reverse complement.
GCTGAGGCAAGACAATTGCTTAAGCCCAAGAGGTTGAGGTTACTATGAGCTGTGACACCACAGCACTCTACCAAGGGTGACATAATGAAACTCTGTCTCAAAAAAAAAGAAGAAAGGAATCTCTAGTACCTCCACACAATAATGTCTGGTATTTAATCAAAGATTATCGGGCATGCAAAGAACCAAGAAAATATAAGAAAAGTCAAGCAATCAAAACTAACCCCAAACTGACATTAAAATGGTTATTATAAGTATAGGGGCAAGCAAACTTTTCCTTTAATATAAGCAAACTGAAAATAGTAAATATTTTAAGCTTTGTGAGCTATGCAGTCTCTCTTGTAACTAGTCAATGCTGCTTTGAGGCAAAAGTCTTGATCAGGCTTGTCAAAGGAGAAACAGAATATATAAATAACCAATAAATATATACCTAAGGTGCATGACTTTGTGAATTACCAGAGGAATGAAAATTAAGGCCACATTGTACCTGATTAACAACAACCATACTTAACACCCAGAGCTGGACCTCTAATACCATTCTACAATAAAAGGAACCAGGAATTCTTCGAGAAATGTCCGATTCTATGACTGAGGAAAGAAATATACACAGTGAGCCTGGAACATCTTACAGTACCACAAGGTGTGGAAATGCTTAAAAAATAAACATGCTGGGCACAGTGGCACCCGCCTACAATCTGAGCAACTTGGGAGGCTGAGGCAGAAAAACCGCTTGAATACGGGAGTTCAAAACCACTCTGGACAACAATGAGAACTCATCTCAATAAACAAACAAACAAGCAAGCAAAACAAAACCCACAATTATGGTGGTATGTCAAAGAGACATATCAGACCAACACTGGAACAATGTGGGCAACAAAATAAAGTAGTACTGAATTATACTCCAAAGTAAATAAAAATAAATATCCATGAGTCCAATTACATAAATAGGTGATTGAATAACTAAATAGATAAATGGAAAAGTATAGACAAATCTGCTATGAAGAATTTAAATTAATCTATGTAGATATTTTGCCTTCAAGGAAGTGGAACACTTAATCTCTTTTAAGTGTGAACTGGCCGGCTCGGCACCCGTAGCGCAGTGGTTACAGCGCCAAACACATGCACCGAACATGGCGGGTTCGAGCCTGGCCAGGCCAGCTAAACAACAGTGACAACTGCAACAAGAAAATAGCCAGGCATTGTGGCGGGCACCTGTAGTTCCAGCTATTTGGGAGGCTGAGGCAGGAGAATCACTTAAGCCCAAGAGTTTGAGGTTGCTGTGAGCTATGACGCAATGGCACTCTACTGAGGGCAATATAGTGAGACTCTGTCTCAAAAAAAACCAAAATAAATAAATAAAGAATAAGTGTTGGCCATGCTGACTTCCTTCCAAAGAGTGCAGTAGGAAAAGAGGGGAGTGAAGAACTCTAACAAACCCTACCTCAGCCAAGTGAGTAAGGTTGTCACCAACAGTGAGTTATGTAGATAGCATATGCACTTGGTATGATGTGATGAGAATGGCATTTTATCTCTGTGGACTTCCTACTTAAAAACTCTAACCCCAGTCTAATTATAAGAAAAACAGCAAATACATCCCAATTGAGACACAGTCTACAAAATATTTAACCAGTGCTCTTTAAAACTGTCAAAGTCATCAAAAATAAGAAAGGTCTGAGAAACTATAACTGTCAAGGGGACCCAGAGGTAATATGACGACTAAATGCTACACAAAAACATTCAGCAAATACTAAAAAAAGTGGAATAAAAAAATGAATTTGTATTAATAATTTCTTTTTTTGTTTGTTTGGGGGGGTTTTTTGTTTGTTTGTTTTTTTTGAGATAGAGCCTCAAGCTGCCGCCCTGGGTAGAGTGCCGTAGCATCACAGCTCAGAGCAACCTCCAACTCCTGGGCTCAAGCAATTCTCCTGCCTCCGCCTCCCAAGTAGCTGGGACTACAGGCGCCTACCACAACGCCTAGCTATTTTTTGTTGCAGCTGTTATTGTTGTTTGGCAGGCCCAGGCTGGATTCAAACCTGCCAGCTCAGGTGTATGTGGCTGGCACCTTAGCTGCTTGAGCCACAGGCGCTGAGCCAGTATTAATAATTTCTGAAAGTAAATATATAATCATACTTTTTTCTCTTATTTCTCATGTTATATTGTCATTATAAAAAAAGTGGAAAATCCAGGCCAGGCGTGGTGGCTCACTCTGGGAGGGCGAGGCAGATGGACTGCCTGAGCTCACAGGCTCAAGACCAGCCTGAGCCAGAGTAAGACCTCGTCTCTAAAAATAGCTGGGCATTGTGGTGGGCTCCTGTAGCCCCAGCTACTTGGGAGGCTGAGGGAAAAGAATCACTTGAGCACAAGAGTTTGAGGTTGCTCTGAGCTGTGACACCACAGCACTCTACTGAGGGGGACAAAGGGAGATTCTCCGTCTCAAAAATAAAAAAGGGTAGAAAATCCAGAAAACATAAAGAAATAAAATTATCTAAAATTCTATTTCCTGCAAGTAACCAAGAGAAACAAATCAATGATTAGAAAGCCAAGGCAATGGTTCCCACACTGTGTGCTCATGCATCTGTGGGGACATCAAATTCACAAGGATGCTGCAGAATATTTTAGACATTCAAGAGAAAGACAGGACATCTGTTGGATACTACACAAACTACAAGCTTTAGGTAGTTCAGGTTTAACATTAGATCATTTGACATTCCTTTGGTAATCTCATATATTTGTTGCTGGCATAAAAAAATAAATACAATGTGAAAATCATGTGGTACATGAAATGAGGTGATGGTGTTCAACATGATTCCAAGGTTTGAGAAGTTGAACAGTGCCCAACATAACTGCACCTACTAATTGTGGTTACTGAACAATTAAATAAATTTTTTCCATAAAAAAATGCACAGCCAGGGGTGGTGGCGCACGCCTATAATCCCAACACTTAGGAGGCCTGAGGCGGGTGGATTGCCTGAGCTCACAGGTTTGAGATCAGAGTGAGACCCTGTCTCTAAAAAATAGCTGGGCATTGTGGTGGGTACCTGTAGTCCCAGATACCTGGGAGGCTGAGGCAGGAGGATCACCTGAACCCAAGAGTTTGAGGTCGCCATGAGCTAAGACACCACAGCACTGTACCAAGGGTGACCAAGTGAAACTGTCTCCAAAAAAAAAAGCAGAGATGGTGACACCTGTAGCTCAGCAGCTAGGGCACCGGCCACATATGCTGAGGTAGGAGGGGTCAAACCCAGCCCAGCCTGCCAAACAATGACAACAACAACAACAACAAAAAAAAAAACAGCCAGGCATTGTGGTGGGCACCTGTAGTCCTAGCTACTAGGGAGGCTGAAGTAAGAGAATCACTTAAGCCCAAGAGTTTGAGGTTGCTGTGAGCTGTGATGCCACAACACTCTACCGAGGGCAACATAATAAGAGTCTGTCTCAAAAAAAAAAAAAAAAAAGCAGAGATATTATAATACACCTACTATACTGGCTAACATTTAAAAATACCAAATGCTGGGTGGCGCCTGTGGCTCAGTGAGTAGGGCGCCGGCCCCATATGCCGAGGGTGGCGGGTTCAGACCCAGCCCCGGCCAAACTGCAACAACAACAAAAAAAAAACATAGCTGGGCGTTGTGGCGGGCGCCTGTAGTCCCAGCTGCTCGGGAGGCTGAGGCAGGAGAATCGCGTAAGCCCAAGAGTTAGAGGTTGCTGTGAGCCGTGTGACGCCACGGCACTCTACCGAGGGCGGTACAGTGAGACTCTGTCTCTACAAAAAAAAAAAAAAAAAAAATACCAAATGCTGGCAAAAAAGCAAATAAACTACAACTCTCACTGAAGTAGCTGATGAGAGTATAAATTAGTTCAACCTCTTTGGAAAACAACTGATAATATTACTTAGTTGAGAATGCCCATTTTGTATGACCCAGAAATTCTTCAAATATATAGCCTAAACAATTCTTCAACATGTACATCAAACTATACTTTTAAAATTTTTGTCGTTTCATTTAGAAATAAATCAATTGCCCACAGATGGGAGAATAAACTGTGACACAGTCGTGTAACTGAAAACCAAATGATAGTGAAAATGAACAGAACACATCCATATGCACCCACACAAATGAATCTCATATTCCCACTGTTGACTGAATAAAGCAAACAGAGGAATATATTAGTATGATTTCATATATATCTAAAATTTAAAAACTAAAATTAAATAATATATGTACAGTTATACCCACATCCAGTTAAATTATATTTACAACTATTATATTCATATGTTGCAAAATCATAAAAAATACAAAGGAGCCACATACACCTGAGCTGGTGGGTTCGAATCCAGCCTGGGCCTGCCAAACAACAATGACGGCTGCAACCAAAAAATATAGCTGGGTGTTATGGCAGGTGCCTGTGGTTCCAGCTGCTTGGGAGGCAGAGGCAGAAGAATTGCTTGTGCCCAGGAGTTGGAAGTTGCTGTGAGCTGTGATGCCACAGTACTCTACCCAGGCGACAGCTTGAGGCTCTGTCTCAAAAAAAAAAAAAAACAACCCAAAGGAAAGAAAATAATTCAAAGTAATCCTTTACTCTAATAGAGGAGGGAAAGGATAAAAGAGAGGCATATGAAGAACTTTCCAGGTACTGATAATGAATTATTTTTTTAAGTTTGCCAGTGGCAACGAAGATGTTCATCTTATAACTCTTCTTTAAAGTATACATATCTTGGGCGGCGCCTGTGGCTCAGTGAGTAGGGCACCGGCCCCATATGCCGAGGGTGGTGGGTTCAAACCCAGCCCCGGCCAAACTGCAACCAAAAAATAGCCGGGCGTTGTGGCGGGCGCCTGTAGTCCCAGCTGCTCGGGAGCCTGAGGCAAGAGAATCACATAAGCCCAAGAGCTGGGGGTTGCTGTGAGCCGTGTGATGCCACGGCACTCTACCGAGGGCAGTAAAGTGAGACTCTGTCTCTACAAAAAAAATAGAAAGTATACATATCTTATGCACATCTTTTTGTATACATATTAGATTTTTTTTGAGACAGAGTCTCTGTCGCCCTGGGTAGAGTGCTGTGGCACCATAGCTCATAGCAACCTCAAACTCTTGGGCTCAAGCAATCCTCTTTCCTCAGCCCCCAAGTAGCTGGGACTATAGGCACCTACTACAATGCCCAGCTATTTTTTTTAGAGACAGGGTATTGTTCTTGTTCAGGTTAGTCTGGAACTCGTGAACTCAAGCAATCCACCTGCCTCAGCAACCCAGAGTGCTAAAATTACAGACATGAGCCACCACACCCAGCTTACTTTTCTTTTTTTTTTTTTGAGACAGGATCTTACTCTGTTGCCTGGGCTAGAGTGCAGTGGTGTCATCACAGCTCACTGTGACCTCAAACTTCTGGACTTAAGTAATCCTCCTGCCTCAGCTTCCCAAAGTAGCTGGGACTACAGGTGTTCACCACCATACCTGGCTAATATTACTATTTTCAGTAGAGAGGGAGTCTCACTCTTGCTCAGGCTGGTCTCGAACTCCTAGCCTCAACCAATCCCCTCATCTGGGCCTTCCAGAGTGCTAAGATTACAGACTAGATTACGCCCTGGGTACTAACCATTATGCCCAGACTAGATTTCATTTTAAAATAATGTAAAATAAATATTTACTCAATAAAATATTTGGACACCCATTCTCAACATTTTTATCCCCACCTCCACAGGAGCAGTCACTGAGTTTGATTTCTTATTTTCCTTGCAAAAATACAGAACACTTCACAAATTTGCGTGTCATCCTTGCAGAGAGGCCCATGCTAATCTCTGCATGATTACAATTTTAGTATATGTGCTGCCTAAGCAAACACATATTTTCTGAGCTTTATAAGCAAACAACTATCCCTCCCCTCATAGAATCTGTGTTCTAGCAAAGGAAGGAAGACAAAAAGTAAAACCCAGAATGAATAACTGGAAGAAAAAATGTAATTTTTCCTATACACACTTTTTTTTTTTTTGAGACAGAGTCTCACTATGTTACCCTTGGTAGAGTGCTGTAGCGTTATAGCTCACAGCAACCTCTAGCTCTTGGGCTTCTTGCCTCAGCCTCCCGAGTTGCTGGAACTACAGGCACCCACCACTACACCCGGCTGTTTTAAGAGACAAGATCTCACTCTTGCTCAGGCTGGTCTCGAACCTATGAGCTCAGGGCAATCCACCCGCCTTGGTCTTCCAGCTGGCTAGGATTACAGGCATGAGCCAACCGCACCCTGTCCTACACATTCTTTTTCATTTAAAAAAAATAAAAAGAGCAGAGACAGGGATATCAGGTGTATAGGGCAGATTATGAACTATTCACTGAATTTATTTTGAGATATTTAAAATGTTTGTAACAAATAATATTTTATTACAAATAAAAACTCCTAGGGGCGGCGCCCATAGCTCAGTTGAGTAGGGTGCCGGCCACAAACACCAGGGCTGGCAGGTTCAAACCTGGCCCAGGCCAGCTAAACAGCGATGACAACTGCAATAACAAAATAGCCACATGTTGTGGCAGGTGCCTGTAGTCCCAGATACTTGGGAGGCTGAGGCACGAGAATCGCTTGAGCCCAAGAGTTTGAGGTTGCTGTGAGCTGCAGTGCCACAGCATTCTACCAAGGGCGACATAATGAAACTCAATCTCAAAAAATAAATAAATAAATAATCTTAGATTTTTACTGGTTTAGGTAAGTAGGAAAAATCTAAGAGATTAAACCATTACCAATATATTAAAATAAAACAAAAAATAATTTTTTTTTTTTGTAGAGACAGAGTTTCACTTTATCGCCCTCCGTAGAGTGCCGTGGCGTCACACAGCTCACAGCAACCTCCAACTCCTGGGCGTAGGCGATTCTCCTGCCTCAGCCTCCCGAGTAGCTGGGACTACAGGCGCCCGCCACAACGCCCGGCTATTTTTTTGTTGCAGTTTGGCCGGGGCCAGGTTTTTGAACCTGCCACCCTCGGTATATGGGGCCGGCGCCCTGCTCACTGAGCCACAGGCGCCGCCCAAAATAATTTTTTTTTTGAGACAGATTCTCGCTATGCTGCCCTCGGTAGATAGAGTGCCATTGCACCACAGCTCACAGCAACCTCAAACTGGTGGCCTAGTCGCTGAGCTATAGGCGCCAAGCCAAAAAATTTTTCAAAAGAGAGAAAGCAATTTCCTGCTTTTCATATCCTTCAGACTATCAAGTAGACTATCCATCAAAAGTCTTCAGAATGTAAAAAAAAGTGCCTAGCTTATCTAGATGCTTTAAAAATCTGTTGAACACAAAATCATTTTCACTTGAAAAATCTGTTTTACTTATCCTATTTTCTGAGCTAGCATTTTCCATAAAATGAAGAAACAGTTATTTTAAAACTCCTATAAATTTTTTACATGAATGTCTGAATTCTGATTTGCCTTTTTGCCTATTACATTTGTGCTTTACCTGTGTCAATTTTGAAACACATCAATGTATTTCACCTGCTGCAAAGAACAAAGGAAATAAAAGGAAGAAAATTCTGAGACCTTCAAGAGTTCTACACTAAATGGATTCAAGACTAAATTCCTACACACTTGAAGAGTTTTTCATTTGGTAATATTTCAAATTATTCATCACCATCTAATCTCAAGTACGTGGCTTGTCTGTTACCCAGCAAAAGTAACATCACTTACATCCCTGCCTTTAAATCTCATATCTAAGAGATCTGTAATAGCATGAACTGTCTAGAAACAAAATTATTTTCATTCTTTATTAATAATCTTTATATTCTTTGATACTTAGAAGTAAAAATTCATCTAGTTACCCAAAACAACTACTTTTATCTAATTGCCTGGATCACTGTAAAGGAATGTCTGATAAAACTACACTATCTTATCTCAGTTACAGAAATTGGTAAATAGAAAATAATGATTTTAGTAGTTTGGGGAACTCTGAAGCATTTGAAACCAGAAGACATCCTGATCAAAGACTTTTCATTTCATTTATGAAACATCAAAACATAATAATCCTGATAGGCTTTTGGTCTTTTTATTTTTTTAATTAAAAATGTATGTGTACAGGGCGGCACCCATAGCTCAGGGGGAGGGTGCTGGCCACATACACAGAGGCTGGTGGGTTCAAACGCAGCCTGGGCCAGTTAAACAATGACAACTGCAACGAAAAAATAGCATTGTGGTGGGTGCCTGTAGTCCCAACGACTTGGGAGGCTAAGACAAGAGAATCGCTTAAGCCCAAGAATTTGAGGTTGCGGTGAGCTGTAACACCACAGCACTCTACCCAGGGCAACATAGTGAGACTCTGTCTCAAAAAAAAAAAAAAAAAGCACAATAGCTAAATTGTAGAGTGGGTGTCTCAACAGAGAAAGGTAGAAGTAGGCTCATGCCTGTAATCCTAGCACTCTGGGAGGCTGAGGCAGGTGATTGCCTGACCTCAGGAGTTTGAGACCAGCCTGAGCAAGAGCAAGACCTCATCTCTAAAATTAGCCAAATCAGCTTAGCGCCTATAGCTCAAGCAGTTAAGGTGCCAGCCACATACACCAGAACTGGTGGGTTCGAATCCAGCCCAGGCCAGGCAAACAACTACAACTGAAAAATAGCCGGGCGTTGTGGTGGGCACCTGTAGTCCCAGCTACATGACAGACTGAGGCAAGAGAATCACTTAAGCCCAGGAGTTGGAGGTTGCTGTGAGCTGTGAGGCCACAGCACCCTACCCAGGGTGACAGCTTGAGGCTCTTGTCTCAAAAAAGAAAAAAAATTAGCCAAGCCTTGTGGTGGGTGCCAGCTACTCAGGAGGCTAAAGCCACAGGATCACTTGAGCCCAAGAGTTTGAGGTTTTTGTGAGCTACGATGCCATGGCACTCTACCGAGGTGACGAAGTAAGACTCTCTCAAAAAAAAGAAAAGGCTGAAATAGATGGCATTTTTTCACCCATCCCCAAAAGTAACATAGTGTCATTTAAGCCACTAGTGTAGTGGTTCTCAACCTTCCTAATGCCATGGCCCTCTAATACAGTTCCTGTAGGTCGCAACCCACAGGTTGAGAACTGCTGTATTAGTGGAAGGCAGTTACAAAGGTCTGGTATCGTAGACCTAGATACCAGACCTAGAGACATAGACCCTATCACTACCCAGGAGGAGAGTTAAAATAACATTGTGACCACCAAAAACATGTGGAATAAAAGATATTGTTATAGACATCTTTAGGAAATATAATCTGTCATACCAACAGAATCGTTATATGTCACAAACATACCAAAGTTGACCTTTAGCTAATAATGTCCATCATTTTTTATTAAATGGACTTTTCCGGTAAAAAACAAGGGGTAAAGAGATTAAAAGCAATAACCTGGAGCTTCTCCTACCCTGTGATGAAATGAATTCAATGACTTATAAGTAATTATCTTTAGAGTCAAATGATAAACAGGAGAAAGGATGACTAGGTACTTCCCAGAAGAGTGACAAAATAAAGAAAATGAATAATCTCACAGTAAAAATTAAATACACTGAATTAGAAAAATCTTGACATCACTTAGTCTACCGCCATTAAAAGCAACTACTAGAAAACTGAGATTTTTTTCATTTACGTTTCCAGGAAGATCAAGAAAATCTCTTATTTTTAAAAAAATTCTAAATTCTAAAACGCACAAATTTATTTTCATTCACTTCCATCCTCTGTTTCTATTACCAGTAAAAATCCTTAAAAATGAGATTGTGTCAGATACTTTCAGAGTAAACAAGGTAAAGCTGAGACACCTGCATCCTGTTTCAAAGAAGGGTTTACGGGCACAGAACAACAGATTACATAATGAAGGCTGGAAAAAGATGAATCCAACTCCTGAGGCATGTAGGAAAAAAAAGAGAAGGAAAGAAAAAGAAAAGGCCTAGAAACCCGCCCAAGCTCTGCCCAGACGCTACACTATATGCTCTCTGGACCTGTTCTAATACAAATAGACCACCCTTAAGCGGAAGTCCTTTACCCACATACTGAAGATAGAAATGGCTCCAGAAATCATTTAATCCAGTGGTTTCCGACATTTTCAAGCATAAGCATCTCCTTTTAAGGGTAAAACTCCTGGCTCAGCGCCTGTAGCCCAGCAGCTAGGGCACCAGCCACATACACCACGGCTGGTGGGTTCGAACCCGGCCAGGGCCTGCCAAACAACAATGACAACTACAACAACAAAATAGCTGGGCGTTGTGAGGGGCGCCTGTAGTCTCAGCTACTCGGGAGGCTGAGGCAAGAGAATCACTTAAGCCTAAGAGTTTGAGGTTGCTGTGAGCTGTGACGTCAGGGCAGTCTACTGAGTGCGACATAGTAAGACTCTGCCTCAAAAAAAAAAAAAAAAGTAAAAATCCTAGGTGATTTTCATCATCTAGTTTTTGAGAAAAATCAACAATGATTCAGTACCATGAATTGACTAACACCTCTACTAAATGTTATTTGTATTTTTGTCACAAGGGCATTTATATGCAATAGTATGTACATAAGACATTCGCTTTGGATGAAACTCTTAGGAAGCACTAAATACATTACCATCACTAGTAAATTGAGTAAGCTGTATTTGAAAAGACTGCGACAAGTAATTTTTTTTTTTTTTTTTTTGACAGAGTCTTTAGCAGGGCGTTGTGGCGGGCGCCTGTAATCCCAGCTGCTCGGGAGGCTGAGGCAAGAGAATCGCGTAAGCCCAGGAGTTGGAGGTTGCTGTGAGCTGTGTGACGCCACGGCACTCTACCGGAGGGCGGTACAGTGAGACTCTGTCTCTACAAAAAAAAAAAAAAAAAGAAAAGACAGAGTCTCAAGCTGTGCCCTGGGTAAAGTGCCATTGTGTCACAGCTCACAACAACTGCCAATTCGGACTCAAGCGATCCTCTTGCCTCAGTTTTTCTATTTTTAGTAGAGATGGGATCTCGCTTTTGCTCAGGCTGGTCTGGAACTTGTCACCTCAAGCAATGCACCCGCCTTGCCTCCCAGAGTGCTAAGATTACAGGTGTGAGCCACCATGTCCAGCCTGGGACAAGTAATTTTTAAGGACTTCAAGTATGTTACAATAGGATTTCTCCTACTGTGTTTGGAATTGGATTCATCTCTTCCAACACACATTCCATAATTCTCCTATAAATTATTTAAGACACCTCCTTCAGCTAGGTGCCAGTTGCTCATGGTTAGGGTCCTGGCCACATGCTCCAGGGCTGGTGGGTTTGAACCTGGCCCAAGTCTGCTAAACAACAACAAAAAATAGCCAGGCATTGTGGCGAGCACCTGTAGTCCCAGCTACTAAGGAGGCTGAAGCAAGAGAATCGCTTAAGTCCAGGAGTTTGAGATTGCTGTGAGCTGTGACACCACGGCACTCTACCGAGGGTGACAAAGTTAAACTCTGTCTCAAAAAAAAAAATCTTCCCCTTCTTTTTAACTTATATCTTAATGATTTATATTGGTTTTATAATATAGATACATATTCCTCTTTTATTTAAAAAGTAAAAATCATCTTATTTGTTAAAGACAATTTTATTATCACATTTAGCAGTTATCACAATAGAAAAATGGCTTATTTATTTATTGTTAGAAAGACAGCCTAATGAAAACTATTTTAAATCTAAATTATTTGCTTTTGGCAATTATTCTCTGAAACTCTATACATGATAACTATAGTCTAGAAATTATCACAATAGTTTAAAAGTCCTGATGGCCACTTTGCAAGCTTTTATTCCCTACTCGGGAACTCCCAGGACATGGCAAACAAGCATATGTGCTTTCAAAGCCCACAGACTACATGGGGAGAGAGTGTAGGGGAGAGACACGTCACTGCAAAACAGGAATACCAACAGCTTAGAGTTAAATGTTTGCAAAACAGCTGCCAAGCTGATGAAAACCCAAGTAGCCTTCTTTTGCTTAGCTTGTCGTGAAGATGGCCATTTCATGGTAAACTACATCAAGGCAGAGAACCCAAGACAGTAATGCAGAAGCTCCGAGAAGCTAGAAGCACTTTGGAAAACCGAGCAAAGGAAAGCATTAAAAGACTAGGCTCTTATATTAGTCAGGGTTGTCCAGAGAAACAGAAGCTACAGGAAAGATATAGGTGATAGATATATAATATGGAAGATATAGACAGATATCTAATAAGAAATTAGCTTATGCAATTATGGCAACTCCCAAGGCCGGAGAATCAAGAAAAATCAATGGTGTTAAGTTCCAGTACAAGAGCCAGCAGGCTCAAGGGCTAAGGGTTTGGTTAAAGTCCAAAGGCTAGATAGAGAAGACTGATGTCTCAGCTCAAGCAGTCATACAGGAAAAGGTCTCCCTTGCTCAATCTTTATGTTCTAGTCAGGTTTTCAATTTTTTCTTTTTTTTTTTTTTTTTTTGAGACAGAGTCTCACTATGTTGTTCTCAGTAGAGTGCTATGGTGTCACAGCTCACGGCAACCTCAAACTCTTGGCTTAAGTGATTCTCTTGCCTCAACCTCCCAAGTAGCTGGGACTATAGGAGCCCTCCACAACGCCCAACTATTTTTTGTTGCAGTTGTCATTGTTGTTTAGCTGGCCCAGGCTGTGTTGGAATCCACCAGCCTTGGTGCATATGGCCAGCACCATAACTACCGTGCTAAGGCGCCGAGCCAGGTTTTCAAATATTGAGTAAGGCCCTCTAACAGGAAGAATGGCAATCTGTGGCCAGGCACAGTGGCTCATGCCTATAATCCTAGCACTCTGGAAAGCCAAGGCCAGTAGACTGTTTGAGCTCATGAGTTCAAGACCAGCTTGAGCAAAAGTGGAACTCCATCTCTACTAAAAATAAGAAAAAATAGGGCGGCACCTTTGGCTCAAAGGAGTAGGGCGCTGGCCCCATGTGCTGGAGATGGCAAGTTCAAACCTAGCCCCAGCCAAAAACTGCAAAAAAAATAAAAAATAAGAAAAAAATAGACAGGCAGTGTGGCAGGTGCTTGCAGTCCCAGCTACTTGAGAGGCTGATGCAGGAGGATTGCTTAAGCCCTTGAGTTTGAGGTTGCTATGAGCTACAATAACGCCACTCTACACAGAGTGAGGTTGTGTCTCAAAAAAAAAAAAAAAAAGGAAGGGCAATCTGTTTTACTCAGTCTACATATTTAAATATTAATCTCATCCAGAAACACCTTCAGAGACACATCTAGAATAATGTTTGACCATATGTCTGGGTTACTGCAGGCCCACTCAAGCTGATATATAAAATTAATCACCATCGTTGACTTGACTCTGATTTACCCTCTCTACCTAGCCAAGAAAGGGTTGAAAAAGAATTTAAAACCTAGTGATAGGAAGCAGGCAGAGGAAAACCAACTCTTCACTAACAACTACCTTGTGGCTCTTTTCTTAATAGAAGCAAACACGAGCAGAAGACTACCTTCCAATCTGTGAGGCAAGAGATCAGGGAGAACAATTACACTACAAATGAGAAGTAAATGGCCAGAGATTCAGCTATTAGGACAGGCACACATCACCACCTGAAAGTCAGTGCTTTAATCCAGTGGTTCTCAACCTTCCTGATGCCACTGCCCTTTAATACAGTTCATGTGGGTCACGACCCACAGGCTGAGAACCGCTGCAAAAGACAGCTGCTTCCAGGCAGTGCCCATAGCTCAGTGGGTAGGGCGCCAACCACATACACGGAGGCTGGAGGGTTCAAACCCAGCCGGAGGCAGCTAACAACAATGACAGTTGCAACCAAAAAATAGCTGGGCCTTGTGGTAGGCGCCTGTAGTCCCAGCTAGTTGCGAGGCTGAGGCAAGAGAACTGCTTACTCCCAGAAGTTTGCTGTGAGCTGTGAAGCCACAGCACTCTACCCAGGGCAACAGCTTGAGACTTTGTCTCAAAAATAAATAAATAAATAAATAAGTGCTTGGCGCCTATAGCTCCGAGGCTAGGGTGCCAGCCATATACACTGGAACTGGTGGGTACAAATCCAGCCTGGGCTTGCCAAACAACAACTACAACCAAAAAATAAAAATAGCCAGGTGTTGTGGTCAGCACCTGTCGTCTCAGCTACTTGGGAGGCTGAAGCAAGAGAATCACTTAAGCCCAAGAGTTTGAGGTTGCTGTGAGCTGTAACACCATGGCACTCTACTGAGGGCAACAAAGTGAGACTCTGTCTCCAAAAAAAGAAAAACTAAATAAGAGAAATTATATTTACAGAAAATTATTGAAGGACATTATAGAAATCCATTCTTCTAGATTTCTTGCTTGAAAACTACTTTTAGACAATCGGGTGCGATGGCTCACGCCTGTAATCCTAGCACTCTGGGAGGCCAAGGTAGGTGGTTTGCTTGAGCTCAGGAGTTCAACACCAACCTGAGCAAGAGTGAGCCCCATCTCTACTAAAAATAGAAAAGCTAGCCAGCTATAGTGGTGGGAGCCTGTAGCTACTCTGGGAGGCTGAAGCAGGACGATGGCTTGAGCCCAAGAGTTTGAGGTTGCTGTGAGCTATGATGCCATGGTGTTCTCTCCCTAGGGCAACAGAGTAAGACTGTCTCAAAAAAAAAAAATCCAAAATCCTTCCTCCTTTCAGATTATATAATCCTTCCTTTTAAACAAAATTCTATACAAATAGAATCTGAAGATATAAAACAGAAGCAGAATGATGTTAGAACATTTCTCCTTGGAAAAATGATGAGTTCCAGATCTGAGAGGAAAACATACAAGACAGGCCTGAAATATCTTATAGAACCAGGAAGCAAGGAAGCTATTGTAGTCCGTTAGTCTGTCAAATGGACCCAGGAGCCAAGTTAAAGAGGCTTCCACTGGCCAAAGCTAAGTCAAAATAACATCAATAATGAAAATAATTCCAATGAATTAAAACACATTCACTACATTTAAATCCAAAAGTTGATAATAATATTAACAAAACAAAACAAAAACACAAAGCCAGTCACCGTTAGAGCATGCTACAGAACTCTTACTGTAAACTGGTAAACAGAAGGGTGAAAACAAGCATTTATCCTGCTTTTCCTTTCACACATTGTACAAAATAGTGAGGGAAAAGAGAACAGATCAGTTATCCAGAGCCTGGGGGTGCAGGAAGAATGTGACTGCATTGGGACAGCACAGCAGAGTTTTTGTGGGAAACAGAAATGTTATTTACTCTTAACGCAGATTATAGACTCATAGATTAATGAGTCTATAAATGAATCCAATTTCATGGAACCATAGATACAAAAATCAATTTCACTGTATGTTAATCTCGAAAATAAAATTTAAAAAAATCGAAATACCCCCCTCACATGAATTTCTAAGTATATAAAAAAAATTCTTAAGTCAACAAGGGAAACTTCTCTTTCTGGAATTATTTCAGTTAATAATGAAGGAATGAAAGAATGAAATATCAACATTTATAACATCCAATGAAATTACATATGTAGACACTGATTATTGTAGGTTCCTAACATGAAAAAAAAGGGCCAGTTATGGTGGCTCATGCCTGTTGTCCTAGCACTCTGGGAGGCCAAGGCAGGTGGATAGCTTGAGTCCACAGATTCGAGACCAGCCTGAGCAAAAAGTGAGACCCCATCTCTACTAAAAATTGAAAAATTGAAGTAAGAAGATCACTTCAGCCCAAGAATTGGAGGTTGCTATGAGCTATGACGCCACCAGGGTGAGAACTTAAGGCTCTGTCTCAAAAAACAAACAAAAAAAGGAAACAGATATTTGATGATATTGAGGGAATACTGTTAATTTTTAAATTACTATTAATTGGATTGTGGTTCTATGTTCTAAAAGAATCCTTATCTTTCGGGCAGCACCTGTGGCTCAAGGAGTAGGGTGCCAGCCCCATATTGCAGGGGTGGCAGGTTCAAGCTGGGCCCCAGTGAAAACTGAAAAAAAAATAAATAAATAAATAAGAATCCTTATCTTTTAAGAAAACATATTGAAGTATTTACAGATAATAAGATACAGAATATGCTTCAGGTGAAGCTGAGGGTGTAAAAATGAAACAATAATTATTGAAGCTGGTGATGAACAATTCAGGTTCATTTTAGTATTATAAGTTTGTATTTGTAATTTTCTATATTAATACATACATATATACATACTTACATAAAAGTATGCGTGGAACCTTAGAAGTTAGCCTGGTTAACCTCCCTCTGGCTATTCCTGACACTCCACTCTACGGGCAGCCCTTGAAATTGTCCCCAAGTAACCTTTGGGCTTTTTCTGAACATCCTTGAAAAACACTGCTTGACTCTTCTAGGTCATGTTCTTGAATAAAATATTGCCATGAAAATGTTCTATACGCTATCTTAGCTCCTGCAGAATCTTTCAAAGAACTGAATTTTGGCATTATGCCCTAGGTTTTCACTGACACATGCTCCAAGAAACAGCTTGACCAAAACTACTGTTATTTGCTGCAGGGATATTGCTGAGACAAACAGAGAGGCTCTATAATTAGAGGACAGTCATGTGCTTCAGTATAGATTAGAAAACTTTCTCTCATACTTGAAGCCAGGACTTGAGACCAGCCAGTGAGACACTGTCTGTACAAAAAATTTTAAAAATTAGCCCAGTGTGGAGGTACACATCTTTAGTCCTAGCTACTTGGGAGGTTGAGAGGCAAGGATTGTTTGAACCCAACAGTTTGAGGTTGCACGATCACACCACTGCAGATCACACCACTGCACTCCAGCCTGGGCAACACAGTGAGAGCTTATATCTAAAGAATAAATAAATAAAAGAATATTCTCCCAGTTTTCCATATAACTATCTCCAGAATCTATTTCTCACCGAAGGGTAAGAGATCTATTTCTCAGAGATAAATACTACCTATCTGATAATCACTTGCAGAAAGACTGCACAGTAGACAATAATATTGTGGAGAAAAAGACAATACCCAAATGACAGCAGTTTGATCTATTTCCACAACATTCTCTCCTTAGGTTATTTTATTCACTTTCAGGCTTGGTTCACCAAGTGTTTCAAGATGACTTCTAAATCTTCTCAGTAACAGACGCCTATTTTTACCTACCTGGTCAGAGATGATCACTGAAGCACTTTACACATCATATGGCCAAAATAAACTCACACTCTTAGCCTCCCAAACTTGCTCTTTCTTCTGTGTCTCCAATCTCAATTAAAAATGCTTCCACAGGCTTGGCGCCCTTAGCACAGTGGTTAAGGTGCCAGCCATATATACTGAGGGTGACAGGTTCGAAAACCACCCAGGCCAGCTAAACAACAATGACAACTGCAACAAAAATTAGCTGGGTGTTATGGTGGGCACCTATAGTCCCAGCTACTTGGGAGGCTGAGGCAAGAGAATCACTTAAGCCCAAGAGTTTGAGGTTGCTGTGAGGTATGACACCACAGCACTCTACCAAGGGCTACATAGTGAGACTATCTCAAAAAAAAAAAAAAAAACAACGCTCCCATAAAACCTATTATTCAAGCTACAAGCTGCACGAGAGTCACAGATCAAAGAAAATATCTCCAAAACTATATACCTGACAAAAAAATTTGTTTTCAGAATGCATAAGGAACTCTTAAAACTATGTAAGAAAACAACTGATAAAAAGATGAGCAAACTGCTCGGGAGGCTGAGGCAAGAGAATCGCGTAAGCCCAAGAGTTAGAGGTTGCTGTGAGCCGTGTGATGTCATGGCACTCTACCCAAGGGCGGTACAGTGACACTCTGTCTCTACAAAAAAAAAAAAAAAAGATGAGCAAACAATTTGGAGACTTCACAGAAATTATAGGAATGGTAAATTAGCACATGAAACGTCAATCACCAGAGAATGGCAAATTGACATCACAATGATACGTACCACTATACACCCATAGAATAGCAAACAATGGTGATGATTTCAAAGGTATACATGTTATTTCAAAACTTATCAAATTGCATATTTAAATATGAGCAGTTTATTGTATGCGAATTATACCTCTACAAAGCTATTTAAAGAAAAAAGAGAGTTCGTGACTCGCCTGAGCAACAGTGAGACCCCGACTCATGAAAAAAATGGAAAAAAAAAAAAAAAAAAGAAAAAAGAAGGACAATATTGGCTGAACGAGGTGGCTCATGCCTGTAATCCCAGTACTCTGAGAGGCCAAGATGGGTGGATTGCTTGCACTCATGAGTTCGAGACCAGCCTGAACAAAAAGTGAGACTCTGTCTCTACTAAAAATAAAAAAACTGGACCTGGTGAGGTGGCTCACACCTGTAATCCAAGCACTCTGGGAGGCCAAAATGGGAGGATTGCTAGAGCTCAGGCATTCAAGATCAGGCTAAGCAAAAAGCAAGACCCTGTCTCTACTAAAAGTAGAAAGAAAACTAAGGCAAGAGAATCGCTTGAGCCCAACATTTTAAGGTTGCTGTGAGCTATGACGTTACAGCACTCTTCCCAGGGTGACAGCTTGAGACTCCATCTCAAAAAATAAAAAAGAAAGAAAGAAAAAGAAAAATTGAAGCAAGAGGACTGCTTGAACCCAAGATTTGGAGTTGCTGTGAGCTATGACACCACAGCACTCTACCCAGGGTGACAGCTGAGAGTCAGTCTCAAAAGAAAAAGAATATCAAGTCTTGGTGAGGTTATGGAACAAATGGAATTTTATACGTTGCAAAATGGTATAGACACATTGGAAAACAGTTTACCAATTTCTTTTTTTTTAATTATCAATACTTTATTTTTATTTTGTGAGGTGCCACAAATCCCATTTTTCTTATTTATTATTAAATCATAGCTGTGTACATTAATGCAATCACAGGGCACCATACACTGGTTTTATATACCATTTGACATATTTTCATCACACTGGTTAACATAGCCTTCCTGGCATTTTCTTATTGTGTTAAGACATTTGTATTCTACATTTACTAAGTTTCACATGTACCCTTGTAAGATGCACCGTAGGTGTGATCCCACCAATCACCCTCGCTCCGCCCATCCTCCCCCTTCCCCATATTCTTAGGTTATTACTGGGTTATAGCTTTCATATGAAAGCCATAAATTAGTTTCATAGTAGGGCTGAGTACATTGGATACTTTTTCTTCCATTCTTGAGATACTTTACTAAGAAGAATATGTTCCAGCTCCATCCACGTAAACATGAAAGAGGTAAAGTCTCCATCTTTCTTTAAGGCTGCATAATATTCCATGGTGTACATGTACCACAATTTATTAATCCATTCATGGATCAATGGGCACTTGGGCTTTTTCCACGACTTAGCAATTATGAATTGGGCTGCAATAAACATTCTGGTACAAATATCTTTGTTATAATGTGATTTTTGGTCTTCTGGGTATGTACCTAGTAGAGGAATTACAGGATTGAATGGCAGATCTATTTTTAGATCTCGAAGTGTTCTCCAAACATCTAATTTACCAATTTCTTAAAAAGTTAAACACACACTTCCCAAAGACCCACCTAAGCATTTACTACTCAAAAGAAATGAAAACACATATCTGAACAAAGATTTAACTCACATGTTCATAAAAGTTGTATTCATACTGGCCAAAAAATGGTAAAAAAACCAAATGCCCATCAACTAGTGAGAATGGCCAAATAAACAGTGATAATAGCATATAATGATATGTTCTTTAGCAATAAGAACAAACTATCAAAGTTCGGGCACAGTGGCTCACGCCTATAATCCTAACACTCTGGGAGGCTGAGGCAGGTGGATTGCCTGAGCTTAGGAGTTCAAGACCAGCCTGAGCCAGAGAGAGACCTCATCTCTACAGAACTGGGCACTGTAGAGTTCTAGTCGCAGCTACTTGGGAGGCTGAGGCAAGAGTACCACTTAAGCCCAAGAGTTTGAGGTTGCTGTGAGCTATGACAACGTCAGGGCACTATACCCAGGGCAAAAGAGTGAGACTCTGTCTCAAAAAAAAAAAAGAAAGAAAAAAAGAACCATCTACAGTTATATATAACAACATGGAGCTAAGTGTGGTTGCTCACGTCTGTAATCTCAATACTTGGGAGGCTGAGGTAAGAGAATCGCTTAAGCCCAAGAGTTTGAGGTTGCTCTGATCTGACGCCATCGCACTCTACCTAGGGTAACAAAGTGAGACTCTGTCTTGGGAGAGAAAATAAAACTGGATAGATCTCACAAGCATTATGACAAGTCTGAGATGCAAGATACAAAAGAATATATATTGGATGATGCCACTTAAATGACATTCTACAAGAGGCACAACTATAGTGATAGAAAAAAAGATCAGTGGTTGCCAGAACCATGACTGCAAGAGAACATGAGGAAATCTGGGGATGGAGAGGATAGCAATGGCAATGTTCTATATCATAAGGGCTGGTAACACAACTGTATACAAACTGTCCAAACCAAAAATTATATAATTAAAATTGGTGTATTTTATTGTATGTAAATAATATCTCAATAAAGCTTATTTTGAAAAAACAAAATAAAACATTTTAAACTACTGTTAGTCACAGTTACCATTTATTGAGTCTTTCCTGTATGTCAGGTAAAAATAAATCTCTGCACTTATGAAGTTTGCATTCAGAAAAAGGTAATAATCCCACAAGGTAGATACTATATTACATGCATTTTGCAGAGAGCAAACAAGTTCAGAGGTTAAATACTTTGCCCAAGAGCCCAAAGCTAGTATTTGGAAGAGCTAGGATTCAAACTCTAGACCAGGATTTATTTTTAGGCCTCAGCCCCACTGACATTTTGAGCGTGCATCATAGTGTTTAGCAGCATTCCTGGCCTCTACCCACCAGATGCCCAAGTGGTAACAACCCAAAATGTCTCCAGACATTGTCAAGTGTCCTTTAGGCAGCAAAACCCCTTACATAGTCTGACACTACAGCCCAAGCTCTTAAAACACCTTTTTTTTCCAGTGGCGCCTGTGGCTCAAGGAGTAGGGTGCCAGTCCCATATACCAGAGGTGGCGGGTTCAAAGCCAGGCCCAGCCCCTGGGTGGTGCCTGTGGCTCAAAGAAGTAGGGCACTGGCCCCCTATGCCAGACGTGGCAGGTTCAAACCCAGGCTCGGCCAAAAACAGTAAAAAATAAAAATGGCCCCAGCCAAAAACTGCCAAAAAAAAAAACACCTTATTTTTTTCCTGAGACAGAGTCTCACTATGTCGCCCTTGGTAGAGTGCCTTGGCATCACAGCTCACAGGAACCTCAAAATCTTGGGCTTGGGTGGCGCCTGTGGCTCAGTGAGTAGGGCGCCGGCCCCATATACCGAGGGTGGCGGGTTCAAACCCAGCCCCGGCCGAACTGCAACAAAAAAATAGCCGGGCGTTGTGGCGGGCGCCTGTGGTCCCAGCTGCTCGGGAGGCTGAGGCAGGAGAATCGCGGAAGCCCAAGAGCTGGAGGTTGCTGTGAGTCCTGTGATGTCATGGCACTCTACCAAGAGCGGTAAAATGAGACTCTGTCTCTACAAAAAAAAAAAAAAAAAAAATCTTAGGCTTAAGCGATTCTCTTGCCTCAGCCTCCCAAGTAGCTGGAACTACAGGTGCCCGCCACAATGCCCAGCTATTTTCTCTTGTTGTTGTTGCAGTTGTCACTGTTGTTTAGCTGGCCTGGGGCTAGTTTGAAGCCACCACCCTTGCTGTACATGGCAGGCACCATAACCACTATACTAGGGTGCCAAGCCTCAAATTTAAGTCTTTCTTAAACTGTCTTACAGTTTGATCTACAGTAGGAATGTTCTCAAAAGATAACTCAGCCACTAATTGATTGATGTCTATCAAAAAGAATGACTTAACATCAACTATCCTAAAATCATACCTGTGGCAATGGTTTTCTAGTGATAGGATATAAAAAAGTCAACAATTCTACACAGGAGGCCAACTCAACCAAATACTAAAGACTGTATTTTGCAATTAAGTCATCTTGAAGTGTTTACCAGGAAGTTGTATCATTTTGACATTAAGAGTTCCTATGGCCACAGTATGACACTGATAATAATTGCTACCTTTAAAAATGTCTGGCTACCATCATTACATCCTTATTCTATCTTCCATATTTAGGTTCTTTTTTTTGAGACAGAGCCTCAAGCTGTCACCCTGGGTAGAGTGCCGTGGCATCACAGCTCACAGCAACCTCCATCTCCTAGGCTCAAGCGATTCTTCTGCCTCCACCTCCCAAGTAGCTGGGACTACAGGCGCCCACCACAACGCCTGGCTATTTTTTTTTTTTTTTTTTGATTGCAGCCGTCATTGTTTGGCAGGTCTGGGCTGGATTTGAACCCATCAGCTCAGGTGTATGTGGCTGGCGCCTTAGCCACTTGAGCCATAGGTGCCAAGCCCATATTTAGGTTCTTAACTGGCCATTTTGGTTTTCTCTTTTTAGAGCAATCTCTGAACTGTTTTTTGAGGAAAATTTTGGTCTTGCACACAGATCCTTTAAAAATGTACACTGCCTGTCCATTTCAGGTCAAAATCCTGACTTGATCAGGATCTGACTCAAATCAGACATGCAATATAAGTGCCCTTATGATTCTTTTTTCTCCTTTCTTTTTTAGGGGGGAGGGGGACAAAGTCTCACTCTGTCACCACAGTTAGAGTGCCATGGCATCATCATAGCTCACAGCAACCTCTAACTCTTGAGCTTGACAAATCCTCTTGCCTCAGCCTCCCAGGCAGCTAGACCTACAGGTGCCCACCATGATGCCTGGCTAGTTTTTCTATTTTTAGTAGAAACAGGGTCCCACTCTTGCCCAAGCTGATCTTGAACTCCTGAGCTCAAGTGTTCTTCCTGCCTTGGCCTCCCTGAGGGCTAGGATACAGGTGTGAGCCACCACGCTTGCCCATCCTTATGACTTCTGACGAGAATGTAGCATAAACTCACTGGTGTCTGATCCTAACCAAAGCTTGGTTAAGAGAAATAACATCCACAAAAAATTGTTTAGGTCAGGCGCAGTGGCTCACGCCTGTAATCCTAGCACTCTGGGACGCAGAGGCGGGTGGATTGCCCTGAGCTAACAGGTTCAAGACTAGCCTGAGCAAGATTGAGACCCTGTCTCTAAAAATAGCTGGTGTTGTGGTGGGTGCCTGTAGAACAAGCTACTTGGGAGGCTGAGGCAAAAGAATTGCTTGTCCCTAAGAGACGGAGGTTGCTGTGAGCTATAATGCCATGGTATCCTACCGAGAGTGACAAAGTGAGACTCTGTTTCAAAAAAAAAAAAAAGAATTGTCTCATTCATTCAATGACTCAATAAACTGTTCTGTAAGTGTCAGGTACTATTCTAGGTGCTGGGATAAGCAGTGAACAAGATACCCATAGTCCCTGAAGCTCATGCACCTCTCTATCTCTAAATCAAGACAAACCATCAAAGAACTGTATACCTGGCTCAGTGCCCCTAGCACAGTGGTTAGGGCACTGACCACATATGCCAAGGCTGGGAGGTTTGAACCCAGCTACAATGAAAACTGCAACAAAAAAAATGACCAGGCATTGTGGTGGGCGCCTGTAGTCCCACCTACTTGGGAGGCTGAGGCAAGAGAATTGCTTAAGCACAAGAGTTTGAGGTTGCTGTGAGCTGTGACTAACAGCACTCTAAGAAGGGCAACAAAGTGAGACTCTGTCTCAAAAAAAAAAAGAACTGTATACCTAAACCACATTGCTTTGGCCCTTTGGAGACGGTTCACAGCAATATCTCCACTTGGATTAAGCAGCATTATACGAAGCAATCTTTCTTTTTTTTTTTTTTTTTGAGACACAGTCTAACCATGCTGCCCTCCTTAGAATGCCGTTGCGTCACAGCTCACAGCAACCTCAAACTCTTGGGCTTAAGTGATTCTCTTGCCTCAGCCTCCCAAGTAGCTGGGACTACAGGCACCCACCACAAGGCCCAGCTATTTTTTTGTTGCAGTTGCTATTGTTGTTTAGCTGGCCCAGGGTGGGTTCGAACCCGCCCACTCTCAGTGTAAGTGGCTGGCACCATAACCACTGTGCTATGGGCCGAGCCTATAAGAAGCAATCTTTTAAAAAACCTGCAACATGCTTTTGATTATATGGCCACTTTACTTCCTAGCTTTTTGGCTAAGATGAAGTGTGATTTTATGAATGCCACGAATCTGGAAATTGAACTTTATTTTCTTCTTCACTTTGCTCCAGGAAACTCAGAGCCAGATACGGAACCAACTTTCAGTAACTGTACAAGACTCTTTAGTCTATGTACTAATTTTGCCACTAGATTAATTTTATTCTTCTTCTCTCATCTCTTCTGTCTTAATTTATTTTAATCCCCTAGACTTTATATATATTTATGTGTATATATGTATGTATGTGTGTGTGTGTGTGTGTGTGTGTGTGTATATATATATATATATATATATATCTTAAAAAGAGGTGGGAAATAAAAGGTTATTTGATGGCTGCTTTTTAACTTAAAATGTACTGTGTGCTTTCTAAGTCCCAGGCATTGTTCCAGGCATTTTACAATGACAGAGAGGTTAAACTACTGTTATTTCTTTTTTGTTTTTTTTATTGAGACAGAGTCCCACTTTGTCACCCTCGGTAAAATGCTGTGGCCTCATAGCTCACAGTAACCTCGATCTCTTGAGCTCAAGAGATTCTCTCGCCTCACCCTCCCTAGTAGCTGGGACTATGGCACCCACCACAACACCTGAGGCTATTTCTTTTTTTGTTTTGTTTTTAGCAGGCCCAGGCCAGGTTCAAACCCACCAGCCCTAGAGCATGTGGCCAGCACCTTAACCACTGAGCTATGGGCACCCCCCTACTGTTATTTTTATATAAAGATGAGGAATCTGAGGCTCAGAGAGGATTACTACTTGCATATGATCCCACAATTTATACTTGACAGAGCTGGATTCAAATTCCACCCAACCCATTTCACACAAGTATACGTGCAGGCTATCATGGAAACAAATAAGGTAGAGCAGAGGAAGGACAGGAGAGAGTAGGAAAAACCCTCCCTGAGGATGTAATGTCTAAGCAAATTCTTTTTCTTTTTTTGAGACAGAGCCTCAAGCTGTTGCCCTGGGTAGAGTGCCATAGCATCACAGCTCCACAGCAACCTCCAACTCCTGGGCTCAAGCGAGTCTCCTGTCTCCACCTCCCATGTAGCTGGGACTACAGGCACCCGCCACAACACCCGGCTATTTTTTGGTTGCAGCCATTGTTGTTTGGCGGCCCGGGCTGGATTCGAACCCACCAGCTCAGGTGTATGTGGCTGGCGCCTTGGCCGCTTGAGCCACAGGCGCCAAGCTGTCTAAGCAAATTCTTAGAAGAAGGAGCTTGTCAAAAAGCAAGGAGAAGGCCAGGCAAGGTGGTGTAGTGACTCACACCTGTACTCCTAGCACTGTGGGAGGCCGAGGCAGGTGGATTGCCCTGAGATCACTGATTCAAAACCAGCCTGAGCAAGAAACAGTCAGGCGTTGTGGTGGATGCCTGTAATCCCAGCTACTTGGGAGGCTGAGGCAAGAGAATCTCTTGAGCTGAAGAGCTGGAGGTTGCTGTGAGCTATGATGCCATTGCACTCTACTGAGGATGACAAAGTGAGACTCTGTCTCAAAAAAAAAAAAAAAAAGAGCAAAGAGAAAACATTTTGGAGAGGAAGAGAAATCAAGTATAAAAACCCAAAGCAAAGACAGAACATAAATTCTGGGAATAGTAAACAGAACACAGAGCTATAATCAGCAATTAATTAACCTTGAAGGTTCACCAGGAAGTTAAATCATTTAAAACTAGATATTTAATATGTAGATTATAGAGAATCTCTGTGGCCAAAGTATTAATTTGTGGCTGGAAAGGTATGGGCAGAAATAAAATAAAGTCTTTTTATATGATTAGGCTAAAAAATCTGAATGATCTTCAATAAGCTATAAGGAACTACAGAAGGATCCTAAGCACAAGAATTACAAAATTAACTTATACAGTATAGGGGATGAATTATAGATTCTAGGTAGAGAAACCAGTCAGGAAGCTACTATTAATACAAGAGTCTGACAGAAGAGTGATGAGAGTTAGGCCGGAGCTATCCAAAAGAGATAAAATGTATGTATGCACCATATATGTAACTTTTGATTTTCTAATAGCCACATCAGACAAAGTAAAAAGAAGTAAAAGAATTTTAGTAGTTGTATTTAATTCAATATATTTACATTTATTTCACCCTGGCCAATATAAAAAATCAGTAATGAGAAGTTTTATTCAATTTTTGTACTAACTTGAGGTCTAGTATGTATCTTATACTTACCTCACTCCAGATACCAAATTTTTATTAGAAATGTTTTATATATATTTGGGTTCATAAAATGTACAGGTTCACAAACCTAAGTTGTTCAAAACATACTTAAACATAGGCCAGGCACAGTGTCTCATGCCTGTAATCCCAGCACTTTGGGAGGCCAAGATAGGCAGATTGCTTGAGCTCAGGAGTTTGAGACCAGCCTGAGCAAGAGTGAGACCCGTCTCTAAAAACAGCCAAGTGTTGTGGCAGGCAGCTGTAGTCCCAGCTACTCAGGAGGCTGAGGGCAGAGAATCACTTGAGCCCAGGAGTTTGAGGTTGCTGTGAGCTATGATGCCACAGCATTGTACCGAGAGTAACATAGCGAGACTCTGTCTCAAAAAATTAAAAAAATAAACCATACTTAAACATTTTCCAGTAAGTGATGAAGTAGTAGTTTGTAAAGTTAAATTAAAATTAAATAAAATTAAAAATTCATTTCCTCAATTATGCTAGACACATTTTGAGTGCTCAAAAGCTACATGTGGTAGAGTACTGGATAGTACAGGCCTACAGAGAAACAAAGATACTTGGCTGACACTTCTACCATTAGCGTTTCATATCTACCTATTGTTGAGGTTTTCTGTGTATTAAACAGAGATAACTCGCCAGGCATTAACTATCGAAATAGTCCTATTGGTCACATCAGTACTTTTCTATGCTGATACCAATATCTGTGAAAAAGGAATCTTCTAAACAGAATCACTATGTAGCACCTGACATGTGGAATACAGTCAAAAAATGTCTGTGGAGTGTATATCCTCTTCATTACTCAAGGAATAATTCACTCATTTGTGGACTCCTTAAACCCTTTTTCCTATTTTCCTAAGTTCAATCATTTGAGTTTATTAAATTCTACGAAAAATAGATCAAGCAATAAGAAAACATATTTTCAATTGCATATGTATTAAAGGCAGTGTAATGACTAACAGCTTAAGCTGTAGACTCAGACGGTCTGGATTCAAATCCTGGTTCTATCATTTATTCGGTGCTTGATCTTGGATAAATATTGGCCTCTCTGTGTCCCAGTTCCATCTTCTGCAAAAAAAACGATGACACTACATACTCTCCTGGGGTGCTTTGGGGATTGCAGATAACACAGAGAACTTACACACAGTGCTTGGTGCATAGTAAATGTTAAAAAAAGATGAGCTTTTTAAACAGAGACGATGAAGGTGAAATTATAGCTAAAGTAGAAAACAAGCATTTCTCAATTGTGTCTCCCACATTACCTAAGACATCAAAAAGAGTGTAAAGCCAGTAATTTGAAGTCCTCAAAAGGAAAGGCTTGCATGTAGTTACTCCATTTAAAACGGGATAAACAAGAAACTCCATTTACTGACAATGTACATTTGTGCAGTAGAGCACAGGTGCAGCCAAGCAAAGAGAAAAACACCAAGCAAAATAGGAAGGCAGCTGCTTTACCTGCTTTTCCGCTTTCGAGGTGGTTTCTCCACCGTGCCAGTCAGTCTAGAGACCAAAAAATAAGACAGTAACCAAAAGTAACATACAAGAAGACATCTCCGAGCCCTACTGTGCCAGTCAAGAACTAAATGTACCACCTTCTGGGACCACCGGCTCGCCAAACCCAAATCTGACCTTACAAATGCCTTATCCCCGGTATCCCCCACTCACCATTACCTTAATGGTGGGCCCTCTTAGCCCAAGCCCGGCTCTGCCTCCGGGTCCCTCACTCCATCCTCAGCCCCTCGTCGTCACAGCCCAGATCCCCAAAACCACCCACCTCTACCTATTCATTGTCTGCCTCGTCACCCACGCAAGGCCCCCCAGCCTCCCCTTTCCGGTGCCCACCCCCAACCGGTGGTGTACGGCCCCTCCGAGGCCGGCCTCTCCAGGCCTGCGACCCCCCGCATTCCAGGGCCCCTCGGCGGGGCACGCGCTCCCTGCCACTCCCGGCCCGGAATCCCCAGCCTCGCGTCTCGGGGCCCCTGCCCTCACACGCCCCGCTCACCCGGCCTTAGGGATGCGATCGCCGCCCAGCCTGCGCCCCAGCCTCCAGACGCCCCGCGGGCTTCCGCAGCCTGCACCCCCGCCCCTCCTGTCTCCGCGCCCCGAATGCTCGGCGTCCCCAAGCCGCTACCCCTGGGCCCGCTCCCCGCCCCCGCGCCATCCTCAACCCCGGCCTCCACGCAGCCCCCGCCCCACCTGGGGGCCAGGCGACTCCGCGGCTGCTGGGGCTGCCGGGCTCCTCTGACCATCCGGCTCCGGCTCCGCCGCGGGAGCTGCTCCGGCGGCCGCAGGGCTCGCTCGGGAAGCTGAGGCGGCGGAGGCTGGAGTAGGCGGAGAGGCGGGAGGAGGGCCTCGCGCCTCTGCCAGGCTTGCCGCGGGGCCCGCCTCTCCACGCTGCTCCTCGGCTCCTATTGGCTACATCCTCAGTGTGGGCGGAACCAGGGCAGCTGACTGGGTGCCCGGGCTGTCATATCCCGCCCTGCCCATCCAGAGGTTTGGTTGAGACTGCAGGTGGCGGCGGAGGTGCCTCAGAGATTGCTGGCAGCGCCGGAGGAGACCTAAGCGCCACCGTGCGCCGGAAAGTAGAAACTACATCTCCAGCGTCAGACACCTGCGCACAGGTTCTCGGGCTCGGTGTCCTGCATCCCACACACCTGCCAGGGCCCCTTACTTCTGCACCATGCCAGGACCAAAAGCCAAGCACAGCAATTTCCCAAATTCCTGGGGCACGTGCAACAGTGAGGCAACTGTCATCAACGAGATTCCTTTTAAACCACCTAAAATACGCAGTCCGTCTCTACATCTTGCTGAAATTGTTTCAGAGCTCACAGCTACCCCTCAAAGAGCATCCAGCCAGAAAACTGTAAGAATATACAAAAATAAAGCATGGATTGGACGCTGAGTCTTCTGTAGGAAGGGTCACAAGCATGGGCGCAGGCTTTTTAAAAAGCAAGAGATTTTTTAAATTGCCGAGAAAGAAAAATTAACACTCTGAATAGAACCAATGCCATATTAAAAGCAACGTGTTCCATTTTGAGAGGCCTAAACAGTATTGATCCCTTAGTGTGCAAGAACCACGCTGTGGACGGTGATAATTGTAAATTCTGCATCGGTTAACCAATTTTAAAATTCTACTGCATCCAGCCTGAGCTACAGCGAGAACCCTTCTCTAGTAAATATAGAAAAACTAGGCTCAGCGCCTGTAGCTCAACCGGCTAAGGCGCCAGCCACATACACCGGAGCTGACAAGTTCGAATCCAGCCCAGGCCTGCCAAACAACAATGACAACTACAACCAAAAAATAGCGGGGCATTGTGGCGGGCACCTGTAATCCCAGCTACTTGGGAGGCTGAGGCAAGAGAATAGCTTAAGCCCAAGAGTTTGAGGTTACTGTGAGCTGTGACACCACAGCACTCTACCCAGGACGACAGCTTGAGACGCTGTCTCAAAAAAAGAAAGAAAGAAAAGAAAAACTAGCCAGGCATTGTGGCCGGCCCCTGTAGTTCTAGCTACTTGAGAGGCTGAGGCAAGAGGATCACTTGAGCCCAAGAGTTTGAGGTTGCTGTGAGCTATGATGCCATGGCATCTACCCAGGGCGACAGAGACTGTCTCTAATAATAATAATATTTTATTGCATTTTTTTTTTTTATTGTTGGGGATTCATTGAGGGTACAATAAGCCAGGTTACACTGATTGCAATTGTTAGGTAAAGTCCCTCTATTTTATTGCATTTTTGACAGACCTAAACATGCAAAACTGTCAGCACATAAGCATAATAAATATTAGTTACTTTTCATCTTCTACATTAATAAAGCCATCCTTTAAAATAAGGCACAGCTTACTAACATACATAAAATTATTCAACATGTAAAGGACTAAATCTATATTCCTGTGTACACATTTTGTTTGCTGGATCCTTAGCATCTATTGGTAGGAGGCATAAAACTTATTAAGCTGCTCTCATTTAACACATTTTTAGGTATCAATAATGAGACAGCCTCAAGTAGTATGCAGCCAACATTGAGGTGAAGGAAATAAACCTCTCACTCGTATCCATAATTGGCAAAACTTAGGATACTACGGCTTTTCACAAACGTATTTGGTATAATGGTGTAAAGGGCTGTCCTTTGTTCTGAGATGGTTTCTTTTTTGTTTGTGTTGTTTTCTAAGATAGGGTCTCGTTCTGTTCCCTGAGCTAGAGTGTAGTGACATCATCACAGCTCACTTCAACCTTAAACTTCTGGGCTCAAGCGATCCTCCTGCCTGAGCTTCCCAAGTAGCTGGGACTGAAGGCCTGCACCATGACACCCCACTAATTTTTCTTTTTGTAAGGGTGGTGGTCTCACTATTGTTGCTCAGGCTGGTATTAAATTCCTAGCTTCAAGGAATCCTCCCTTTTTGGCCTCCTGAAGTGCTAGGATTACAGCACCTTGTCTCACCCATCCTTTTTACATCTTTGATGTTAAAAATGACCTTTCTTGGATAATAGTGATGGAAGATTGTAGTGGGATTTTTAATAAAATGGTTTTGACAAGGAAAAAGTTGCCAAACCTCTGTTGGTCCCCCAAATTAGTAACCATAAATTGCCCCAGTCTCAACCAACAGTATCCACCTGTATTTTCAAGCCAGAAAAAGGGAAGAATTCCCAATTTGTGTCAGACAAGGGGTTATGGGGAATAGTGGAGTCTTAGATTATCAACTCACTAAGGAAGCAATCTTGAAGTATCACTCATTCCATGAAAAATATTAAAATCTTTTGCCAGCTCTTTAGCATCTTCCATTATTGGCCAATCTTCATTGATATGTGGTAGATATTGTCAATAGAACCATAGCTATTCATTTCCCATGTCTTCTCAAAAAGTACACTCAACTCTTTGTTTTTACTCTGCAAGACAGACACTTCCTATTATTCCAGTCCACGTTTAATTCACACTTCCTCTTATCTTCTCCCATTACTCCATCCCACCTCAAACATTTCCTTTCTTCTTCTAATTTGTTGTACGTAATAAAGCTTAACTATGTTTGCAATTACATGTTGCCTTGGATTATCCTTATAACTACAGTGAATTTCGTTAAGTATATGAGTGTGAGCCTTCAATAAATGGTAACTTTGAGCCAGACACTGGGTGCTTTATGTGTGCTATTTTTAATACTGAAATCAACCCTGTATGGTATTCTCTTTTTACAGACATAGAAATTTAAGATTTAGAAAATCCAACCTTTTCAGGGTCACAAAGCTACAAAAACCAGTATTGCTTAAAATGGAGGACTTAAGATGTATTCTGGTGTGCCCTATGGGGGGTTCAAGTTCTAGCTTTCCTGTGCAACCCAGGGCAAGTTGCCAATCCTAAGCCTAATTCCTCATCTGGGGAAAAAAAGTGGGGCAGAATGGATATAGTTATAAGGGTACCACAAAATAGGGCATGTTGCCTAACCTCAGGAGTTTGAGACCAGCCTGAGCAAGAGCAAGATCCTGTCTCTAAAAATAGCCCGGGTGCTGTGGCGGGTGCCTATAGTCCCAGCTACTGGGGAAGCTGAGACAAGAGAATCACCTAAGCCCAGGAGTCTGAGGTTGCTGTGAGCAATGACACCACGTACTCTATCAAGGATGACAAAGTGAGACACTGTCTCAAAAAAAAAAAAAAAAAATAGGGTATGTAAGCATTTAGCTGTATGTGCTTTATACAGGTTAGCTGGCATTATTGGACACAGGAGCTGGGGTTTTTACATAGACTTGACCTCCAAGCCTATATTCTTTACACTAATCCATAATGCCTCAATGCAGTCTTCTATATCCTATTCCCATTTATGCACAAAAAGAATGCTGAGAACCACAGTGGATTCACTGAGACCCTCAGTGGCCAGAGATTAAGTTGGAACATACTTAATATTTTTGTTGACAACACACACACACACAAACTCCTATAAATTTCATGCATTTTAAAGTTAAGAAAACATTTAAATGATCTAAACCAGCATAAGCTTACTCTCATGAGGATAAGACACATCCTCACCAACTGATTGACAAGGACATACAAAATTAACAGGAGGGGAACAAGGAACCAACCTTCCTCACCCATATACAGTGTATCTGGTTGACATCATGCTGGGGGACTTTCTAAGTGTTTCTTTTTGGTGCTTTTTTATTACTGTATATTTTGTCCACATCACTGCACACTGTAAATATTCAGCCAAAAAAGAGTTGTGATAATCTTATGAAGCATAGTTTTGTGGAATGGATCTAGCTTATCACCATAAACATTATTTTAAAGTGAAACACTTAGCTCAGAATCAAATGCAAAACCAAAGAAACTTTCAGGTTTGTTTACCAGTCAAGCAACCAAGTGAAGGAATAAGCATGTTTAATTTAAATTATGTTATATAAAATGCTAACTTATTGTGAGGATATACTACAGACTACGTATTATGTAAACTTATTTTTTACAAACTTCCTATAATCTTTTTATTAATTTACACTGAAGGAATATAGCACCTTTCATCCAAAGAACTTAAGGTGCTTTACAAACATCAGCATTAAAAAACATTTACATTTAAAAATCTGGATTCTTGCTGTTAAATCTCTTAGACTCCAGATACACAATTTTCTGGAAGCTGACAGAAAACAATCCTATTTCTGACAAGGAAAGAGGCTCAGAAAGAATCCTGATTTGTTTTCACAATACAGGCATTTTCCAAAACCTGGTGTGGGACTTACAAAGCAAAAATATTATTAATCTTATCTAAGATTACACACACATCTTAATGCAATGAACAATATTTCAAACCTTTTTTCAAAGGGAAAACCCAGGGCTTAAGACATCAAAATCTTTCAACAGTTCTAGAAATCCAGATGAAATAGGAGCTGATGCAAGTTGCATGTGAGATGTCCTCTCAATCCAGGCTCTTTAGGATCACACCCAAATGAACACATTTTAAGTAGTGAAAATGTTCAAGGAAGTACATTAACCTATATATAAAAAACTAGCCAGGAGCATATGAGCCAAATTAGGAAAAGGAGTAAATGGCAATTCAAAGTAGACAGTTCTTACTAGAGCCTAGGACATTTTATTAGAAACCAAGTATTAATATATCATAGGCAAATAAAAATAGTTCTTACCCCCATTAATACAACATAAGGGATTTTACATTCAACCTAGATACAGGGAGTAACAAATCCTCCTGCCTACAATTCTATGACTTGCAAATATCTTCCACCACACGATTACTCTAAACAGTACATAGCCCTTAATTATTAGAGGGATCCAAATATTCCTTTTAGGCTCACGAAGTCCAATACATTCACTCTTTCTTCCCTTTACACATCTAATTGCAAAAACTATTTTTTCCATGCAAAAAGCCATTATTCAGAAGAGAAATGAGGCAAACAGAAATGGCAGTTAAAGGAATGGACAGAATATTATTGGCACGTGTCCAACTAGTGACAAACAAATGCAGATACACCATGACTTAAAAATGGAAGTCACATTGCAGGGATAAAGAAAACAACTGTATCAATCTAAGCTAAAGAGTATCAAACAGGAAGGGAGGGCTGAGGATTACTTGGTTTTATTGGTACAACTTAAAAGCAGTGGAGAGCAAGCACTTAAATACAATTTATGGTAACAGAAAAAAAAGAAAAACTGCAGAGAGCTGCTCAAAGACCACACCAAGTTGTCTGCATCATTAATTTCCAGTGTTTCACAGTTAGTAAAATACATAGCTACATATCCCTGTAAGATAAAAATACCTTTCCACCTGAATTACACTGGGGCCAGGACAGTAGCACAAAGCTACTGACCCAACATTAGTTCAAGTGTGTGCAGCAAATGCCTTAGCCATTTCTTTTTTTTTTAATATAGCTATATAATTAAAAACTATACAAGGAGCTGAGTGTTTGGAGAAGAAACAAAACAGTGTTGTGCTCATTTGATAAAAGAAAACCCTGATGGAAAATTATGTGCCAAGAAGCTTAAAGATTTTTATTGCATTTTTAGGTAACCTGGAAATTCTTATCCTGAAGGAGAAAAGGTTTTCACAACTACCTGAACAGATGCTAAAGTGCTTTATTAATTGGCTGGCTTCACAAGGATTTTCTGGAATGACAAAAATTAATTATAGTAAAGGGATACCAACTATTTCACAAAATGGTACATTCCAACATCATTTATGACCATAGTCATAAGATACTGGAACATTTGTCCTTATTAAGTGGACAGTTGCATATTAAGAATTGATCATCACAACCCTTTGTATAATTAATATTACTTACACAAAGCCAAAAGACGGTACCACAGACCTTTACAAAAAAAGGAGAATTTGTTTCTTTTTCTACATTTTAAATAATCTGCTTCAGATTACAATTCACAAATATGAGTCCTGACTTTTCGACCTTTCCAGTTGCAGTTAAAAATGAACACTTTCTAAAAGTTAAGGTGAAATGTTACAGCAAGAGAATAATTCCTATTGAAAAATACATAGATTTTACTTAATGATACCCATGATAGATTATAAACTGGATTGATCACATTCTATTCAACTGGTATCAAATGAACACATCAGCATTATAAGTATTAAATGTTTTCTATTACTATAGAGGATATAAATTAAAACATTAATATGGCAGTTATGTTCTTTAGGCACAGTTTAGTAATTATTTTAAAAAATAAATATTTTTGAATTTCAATCGAATTTTTAAACTAAATAATCAAAAGGTCAAGAACTCTGATTAAGAAAAAGGGAAAAAAAAACTAAGCTAACAATGTAAGCTGTTTAAAATTCCTAACACTTAACCTATCTGGGTTTTATTTAAGATTTTATTAAAAAATACAAGGAATCTGAAAAAAGATCAATACAATTATCTTAATGTACAAAGTCATAAGCTGTAGCAGTTTTAACTAAAATTTAAAAACACAACAAGGAGGGCAGCCCTTTAGACCAATTTATTTTATATCCATTTAAAATATCATCCAACAAAGGACAATGAAGTTTACATCTGGGACAGGTATACATAACTCGAGGCATTTGTAGTCCATCGTGCCCATTGAATAACAACTTTGCTGCTGAAATTTCTTAAAACTTACCAAACTAAAACAAAAGGCTGAATGATACAAAAGGAGAAGTATTTCCGTGTAATCTGTCAATTGGCTTTTTTAAAAAAGGAAACACATTCTGTTTCCTCAGACCAGTAAATAAGCAAGAGCTACATGCAGCAGTGTGAGTATTAAGACATTTCTCAAGTCTTCTCAAACGAGTCCAAGGTGGGGATGGGATGGGGGAGAAAATTGATAGAAAAACATTGCTATAGACACCATAACAAACAATAAATTTAGATAATTTAAAATTAAAAAAAGGCAAGAGGCAGCATTTCAGCAGCAAAGTGCTCAATAAAAAGTATATTGTAGAGGGTCATACAAGAAAGTTGGGGTAATAAGAGGGCAGAAAAATGGGTCAGCAGGATGGGCGAAGGCCTCAAAGGAAATACGGCGTCGTCGTTCTGGGAGGAATAACACGTTCTGAATCTGGAACTGCCCGGAATAACTTTGGTTCTCTTGTATTTACATCTTTGAAGACCATGATCGAAGCAATATTTCCACAACGATAGCAGTAATTAGGAGCAGACCATACTGTCACGAGCTTCTCATCAAACATAAATTTATAGCCTTCGTGCACTAGTTGATGTGCTCTGCAGATGAGTTTTAAGTTGTTGATATGAACAAACTGAAATTTAGAAAGGCTTTATAAGTATTCAGTACATTTTTTAAAATCAGGCTACATAAATAATAATCATTTAAATAAAGTATCAAATCCTGTTAGTACTAAAGTTCTCATGATTATTGAATCTACTCTAATTATTCCCAATATTTTCTTTTCTTTTCTTTCTTTTTTTTTTTTTTTTTTGAGACAGAGCCTCAAGCTGTCACCCTGGGTAGAGTGCAATGGCATCACAGCTCACTGCAACCTCCAACTCTTGGACTTACGCGATTCTCTAGCCTCGGCCTCCCAAGTAGCTGGGACTACAGGGGCCCATCACAACGCCCATCTACTTTATTTTTGGGGGGAGGGGTTGTAGTTGTCATTGTTGTTTGGTAGGTCCAGGCTGGATTCGAACCCGCCAGCTCTGGTGTATGTGGCTGGCGCCTTAGCCACTTGAGCTACAGGTACCGAGCTGATTCCTAGTATCTTTTTTTTTTTTATTTTTTTTCAGTTTTTGGCCAGGGCTGAGTTTGAACCCGCCACCTCCGGCATATGAGGCTGGTGCCCTACTCCGTTGAGCCACAGGCGCTGCCCACCGAGCTGATTCCTAATACTTTCAATAAGTTTACACCAATGGAGCCATTGTGGGCTAAGTCAACTGTAGAGCTATAGAAATCAAACAGCCGGGGCAGCACCTGTGGCTCAAAGGGGTAGGGTGCTGGCCCCATATGCCGGCAGTGGCAGGTTCAAACCCAACCCCAGCCAAAAAAAAAAAATATATAGAAATTAAACAGCCACATAGTCACAAATTTCTGAAGATAGGTGTTTTATAAGTACTATCAGATATAAAACAAAGTTTTTTTTCTGGCTTAATAATAAAGATATTGCTATCAATATGTATTACTGATACAGTATGTACAGTTCTTGTAACAATTCTGTAAGAGATTTATTATCCTTCTTTTGTAACTTAAGGAATCAAAGGCTCAGACAAGATAAATAACTTACCTAAGTTAAGTTGAACCAATGGAGACAGAACCTAGTTCTCTGTGTGTACATGTGTGTGTGTGGTGCGTCTTTAAATGAAAATAGTTGGGCTCGGGCGGCGCCTGTGGCTTAAGGAGTAGGGCGCCAGTCCCATATGCCGGAGCTGGCAGGTTCAAACCTAGCCCTGGCCAAAAACCACACACAAAAAAAGAAAATAGTTGGGCTCAGCATCCATAGCTCAGTGGTTAGGGTACTGGCCAGATACATTGGGGCTGGAAGGTTCGAACACTGGCCGGGCCTCCTAAACAACAATGACAACTACAAAAAAAACATAGCCAGATGTCGTGGTGGGCACCTGTAATCCCAGCTACTTAGGAAGGAAAGAGAAGGGCATAAGCACAAGAGTTTGAGGTTGCTGTGAGCTATGATGCCACAGCACACTACTGAGGGCAAAATAGTGAGACTTTGTCTCAAAAAAGAAAGAAAAGAAAATAGTTGAACTTCAAAAAATTCTCTATCTTGGCTCGGCACCTAGAGCTCAGTGGCTAGAGCGCCAGCCACATACATTGGGGATGGCGGGTTCAAACCCAGCCAGGGCCTACCAAATAACAATTACAACTACAAAAAAAAAAAAAAAATAGCGGGGCATTGTGGCGGGCACCTATATAGTCCTAGCTACTCAGGAAGCTGAGACAAGAGAATCACTTAAGCCCAAGAGTTTGAGGTTGCTGTGAGCTGTGATACCACAGCACTCTACCGAGGGTGACATAGTGAGACTCTGTCTCAAAAAAAAAAAAAAAGTCAGGCAGCGCCTATGGCTCAGTCAGTAAGGCACCAGCCCCATATACCGAGGGTGGCGGGTTCAAACCTGGCCCCGGCTGAACTGCAACCAAA
Source organism: Nycticebus coucang (assembly GCF_027406575.1). Taxonomy (NCBI): domain Eukaryota; kingdom Metazoa; phylum Chordata; class Mammalia; order Primates; family Lorisidae; genus Nycticebus; species Nycticebus coucang. The sequence continues at coordinate 12,105,730 of NC_069781.1, read as the reverse complement.
AAATAGCTGGGCGTCGTGGCGGGCGCCTGTAGTCCCAGCTACTCGGGAGGCTAAGGCAAGAGAATTGCTTAAGCCCACGAGTTGGAGGTTGCTGTGAGCTGTGACGTTATAGCACTCTACCGAGGGCCATAAAGTGAGACTCTGTCTCTACAAAAAAAAAAAAAAAAAAAAAGGGCAGCACCTGTGGCTCAAGGAGTAGGGTGCCGGTCCCATATGCCGGAGGTGGCAGGTTCAAACCTAGCCCCGGCCAAAAACCAAAAAAAAAAAAAGTCTTTATCTTGCTCTTGCTATCTTATTACATAACTACAGCATTTAAAAACAAAAAAGATGCTCGGGAGGCTGAGGCAAGAGAATCGCATAAGCCCAAGAGTTAGAGGTTGCTGTGAGCCATGTGACGCCATGGCACTCTACCCGAGGGCGGTACAGTGAGACTCTGTCTCTACAAAAAAAATAAAAAAAAGAAACATTTCTTTTTTTTATTATTATTAAATCATAGCTATGTACATTAATGCGATCATGGGGCACCATACACTGGTTTTATATACCATTTGACACATTTTCATCACACTGGTTAACATAGCCTTCCTGGCATTTTCTTAGTTATTGTGTTAAGACATTTATATTCTACATTTACTAAGTTTCACATGTACCCTTGTAAGATGCACCGTAAGATCACTCTCCCTCTGCCCATCCCTCCCTCTCCCCCTTCCACCTATTCTTAGGTTATAACTGGGTTATAGCTTTCATGTAAAATCCATAAATTAGTTTCATAGTAGGGCTAAGTACATTGGATACTTTTTCTTCCATTCTTGAGATACTTTACTAAGAAGAATATGTTCCAGCTCCAACCACGTAAACATGAAAGAGATAAAGTCTCGATACATTTCTTTTATAAATATCACACCAAGTAGATGCTGGGGTGGGAACCTGTACTATGTGATCTCATTTAACCTTGAAGGAAAGACATGTGAACAACTAAACTAGAAATTTGATATCCATAGCCATAACTGTTTGAGTAAACTAGATTACAAGTTTGTTATCCAGGGCCACCACAGTTCTTTATGCAACACATTAGCAACCAACCAACCAACCACTTTTCCACAAATATTAGCTTTACCTCATTTGTGACTTTTGCTCCAAAAAGCCAACCTGCTCCTCGGGGACTGATGGCCCAAGTATCCACATCTTCAGGATCTGACCAAACAAGGTCACAAAATGCCCCTTTGTGAGGAATTTCCTGATTCCGTTCAATGGTCCGAATTTGATCCAGTGTTTTGATATCGGGAGATAAACCACCATGAACACATAAAATCTGCTCATCTATTAACTAGGGAAAAAAGATAATGAAAGAGTCAAATATATAACTTAGTCATATCTAAATTCATCAATGAATGCTAAATCTATCAACATATTGAGATGACTATTAAAGATACGAATGTGTTACTATGAGAAAAATACCTGAGGTTTTAAAAATGTAAACTTACAGCTGCTACAGTGAGCATGTCAAAAACTTTGGTACAGTATCTCCAAGCATTAGCATTTCCGTATTTGGTTTGGCACTCATCTATGAAAGAAATAAAAGAGTTCTCATTAATGAAATTCTGAATCTGCTGCTAAAAATAAACAATATACCCAATATTACAGCAGCCTTCAATACAACAGAAATTTAGCTTAAGCTAGGATGACAAGTTATGACAAATACTTAGTCATAAATATTGGCAGGATCCTTCACATAGAGCAAAAGAAAACTAGTGTGTACTGTATATAGTCCTTAACGATAGATAGTACACACCTAAGCTATATGACATAGTCTACATGGCAAACCTGTACAGTATAGTACTATACTCAACAGTGTAAAAAAATACCAACACAATGGTATTTGTACAACAGGAATTTTTCAGCTCCACTGTAATATTATGGGACCACCATGGTATATGCCAGTGGCTCTCAACCTTCCTAACGCTGCAACCCTTTAGTACAGTTCCTCATGTTGTGGGGACCCCCAACCACAAAATTATTTTCATTGCTACTTCATAACTATAATTTTGCTACCATTATGAATCCTAATGTAAATATCTGATATGCAGGAGACCCCCAAAGGGGTTGCGACCCTCAGGTTGAAAACCTCTGGCATATGCAGTCCATCACTGACCAAAACATCATTATGTGGTTTATAACTGTATATTCTAAGGATGTAGTCCTGCTTTTCATTCCAGAAACGGCCATAAGAAGCTAAATGTACTGGCCAAAATGCTGTGTTAGGAAGGGCAAAAAAGTGAGACTGTCTCTACCAAAAAATAAGAAGAAGAAGAAGAAATAAATATATACATGAAACTTAGGTAGGATTATATAAATATAATCAATTTCTGTCAGTTTGCAGACAGGAATCTTGTTTTTTGCTTTGAGACAGAGCCTCAAGCTGTCACCCTGAGCAGAATGCCATGGCATCACAGGTCCCAGCAACTTCCAACTCCTGGGCTTAAGCGATTCTCTTGCTTCAGCCTCCCAAGTAGCTGGGATTACAGGCACCCGCTACAATGCCTGGACATTTTTTGGTTGTAGTTGTCATTGCTGTTGGGCAGGCCTAGGCTGGATTCGAACCCACCAGCTCTGGTGTACGTGGCCAGCACCTTAGCCACTTGAGCTACAGGTGCAGAGCCAGAATCTTATATTTTTAATGTTCACATAGGCAATGAAGATGCTTCAATAAAAACTGCCTGATAGGGCGGCACCTGTGGCTCAGTTGGTAAGGCGCCGGCCCCATATACCGAGGGTGGCGGGTTCAAACCCGGCCCCGGCCAAACTGCAACCAAAAAATAGCCGGGCGCCTGTAGTCCCAGCTACTTGGGAGGCTGAGGCAAGAGAATCGCTTAAGCCCAGGAGTTGGAGGTTGCTGTGAGCTGTGTGAGGCCACAGCACTCTACCGAGGGCCATAAAGTAAGACTCTGTCTCTACAAAAAAAAAAAAAAAACTGCCTAATAAATGTTTATCAGTGTGAACTGAAGGACCAATATAATTAACAGGCAAAATCAATGTGATAACTATGATAACTAAAGTATCTCCTTCCTAAGGAACTGCTGGTCTTCCTTTTATTAAACAAAACACTAACATCCACTAGATGAACACAACTTTCAGAACAACAAAATTCACTGCTAGATTTTGTGATATCGACATTTTCCTCAGTCAAGGCATATTGATCAAAATATGTTCTGTCCTCTCCCCCTTTTTACCCTCTTGCACTACACTAAAGAATGTTAAGCACATTTAGGGATATAAATATAAATTTCTATATGATATATAACATTGGTCTTATGTGTAACCTATTTTATACATTTTATTATATACAGCATTAGTCATATATTGATATTTATAGTATGTATATATTAGTCTTAGTATTGCTTTCACTGAACACCACAGTATGTTATCCACAATGTTGATTATCTCACAAAAGAATCAAAAACTTATTTCAAATGATATTTTGTAAATGAAACTTGTAGAAAGGAGACAAATATGACTTGGCGCCTGTGAGTCAAGCAGTGAAGGCGCCAGCCACATACACCTGAGCTGGCGGGTTAGAATCCAGCCCGGGCCGCAAACAACGACAGCTGCAAACAAAACATAGCCGGGCGTTGTGGCGGGCGCCTGTAGTCCCAGCTGCTTGGGAGGCTGAGGCAAGAGAATCACTTAAGCCCAAGAGTTGGAGGTTGCTGTGAGCTGTGATGCCACAGCACTCTACCCAGGGCAACAGCTTGAGGCTCTGTCTCAAAAAAAAAAAAAAAGAAAAGAAAAGAAAGGAGACCAATGTTAATTAATCCTCTAAATTGATAACTATTGATAAGAAATATATAGAAATATGTATGTTTATATATATATGCTGGAACATATTCTTCTTAGCAAAGTATCTCAAGAATGGAAGAAAAAGTATCCAATATACTCAGCCCTACTATGAAACTAATTTATAGTTTTCATATGAAGGCCATAACACAATTATAGCCCAAGAATATGGGGAAAGGGGAAAGGGAGGGGAGGGGAGGGGGGAGGATGGGTAGATGGAGGGTAATTGGTGGAATCACAACTAGGTGCATCTTACAAGGGTATATGTGAAACATACTAAATGTAGAATAAAAATGTCTCAACATAATAACTAAGAAAATGCCAAGAAGGCTATGTTAACCAGTTTGATGAAAATATTTCAAATTGTATATAAAACCAGCACATTGTACCCCATGACTGCATTAATGTACACAGCTATGATTTAATAAAAAAAAATACTGGTCTAAAAAAAAGAAATGTATAGAAACAGTAAATTATCAAAATTTCTCTATTTAATAACTGAAAATGGCAAACATATTGAAGAGTAAGAGAGTTCAGCCAATCTTTATAATGAAGATAGTTCAAAATGTAAAATATAAAAACTAAAGAGGTCTGAAATTAATATTTCCAAATCTCTCAACATCTGACTTAACTGTGCTCAAGGAAAATTCAAATTCATGATATCAACAGTTTTATCGTCTATCCTCTTCAAAGAACTTCTTAATAAGCTTATTTTTTTAACTTTCAAAGTTTTTACACTTGAGGTTGTATGTCCAGTATCTGTGAGTTTTACTGATTTAGAAATGTTTTAATCAAAATGGTTCTTTTTCTTTTTTAGAGAGTCTCAATTTGTCACCCTAGATAGAGTGCCATTGCATCACAGCTCACAGCAACCTCTAGCTCTTGGGCTTAGGCAATCTCCTGCCTTAGCCTCCCGAGTAGCTGGGACTACAGGCGCCCATCAGAACGCCTGGTTATTTTTTTGTTGCAGTTTGTCCAGGGCCGGGTTAGAACCCGCCACCCTCGGTATATGCGGCCTGCGCCCTACTCACTGAGCCACAGATGCTGCCCCAAATGGTTCTTTTTCTATGTTTTTGCACTTGAGGTTGTATGTATTTTTTTAACTTTCAATCAAATAAAAGTTGTATAGAAACAGCTATGTCGCTTTTTATGACTGAGTTCTGCTTCTGACCCCTGAGGTCCTACCATTTGATTACATAAACACATAGAGACATACAGAAAAGGATGAGTATAACAGCAGCTCAAAAGCAATTCCAATGTCCAATGACAAAAGGAGAAGTTAAATCAACTATGGTTCATCTATATGGCATATGATGCAGTCATAATAATAACATTACTCAAGTGAAAATGCTGGTCACAACAGAGCCTTATGTGAAAAGACGGTGATTCCATTTTAATGTGTGCACATGTGTTTGTGGACATATAAACACATACACACAAAATAGATTTGAATGTGTTCTCAAACTTGACTGGGCAGAACATTCTCTTGCAGCAGCTTCTATGGTCCCACCCCAGAAGACTTTGATTAGCGGGTCTGCAGTGGGTCCATCAATCAACATTTTTTTCCCTTTTATTTTTTTGGAAATAAGAGTTTCTATATGTCGCCCAGGTTAGAGTGCAGTACTCATACCTCACTGCAACCTAAAACTCCTTGGCTCAAGGGGCCTCCCAAGTAGTAGGGACTACAGGCATGTATAATCACACCTGGCTACCTTTTCTATTTTATAGGGGTGCAGGGTCTCACTCTTGCTCAGGGTAGTTTTCAACTCCTGGGCTAAGGTGATCCTCCTACCTCAACCTCCCAGAGTGCTAGGATTACAGGCACCTGGCCAATGATCTATGTCTTTAACAAGCACCCAGATGATTACAATGAAGTAAACGGAGGACTACTTTTTGAGACTTGGATCTAGAAAAATGTACAAGGCTAACAGCGGTCTTTTCTCCAGGTTTACATTTTCAATTGATTGGGTGGGATTAAGGAGTGAGAAAGTAGAGGAAACAAATGCATTTCACACATGTATTACTTGTGTGGCTTTTATTCTAAGAAGGAAGGCGAAACAATATTTAGCATCAGAGAAATACAATGTCTTACCATAAAATCCATACACCTGTGTTATTTGTCTACTCTCATGATTTCCTCGTAAAAGTGTAATACGATCAGGCCATTTAGCCTTTAATGCAAGAAGGTAAGTGAAGGTCTCCAAACTATAGTAACCTCTGTCTACAAAATCACCCTGTAAAGTAAAAGTTCAAAGTTACAAACAATACAATAGCCATAATATTCTTTTGAAATTATATCAAACTATAAAAACTCAGATAAACACTCCAAAATAACTACAAGGAAGAAAACACATATTGAAATACCTGAAAATTGGATTTTAGCAACAACCAAAAAAAGGAATAAACTATATTAAATGTCTATACTAGATTTATAATTCAGGAGATACATACAAGAATCTGCTCTGCAATTCTCTCAAGGATTTTCTCTTCAAAACCATTTTTTAACCTTCTATTACAATGTTGGTAAAAGGTCCCATGTGAATCAAAATGTTTTAAATTAACTTAAAATATTTTTAATTATTATTATTTTTTTTTTGAGATAAGAGTCTCCAGCTGTCACCCTGGGTAGTGTGCCATGGCATCATGGCTCACAGCAACTTCCAACTCTTGGGCTCAAGCAAAACTCCTGCCTCAGTTTTTCTGTTTTTAGTAGAGATGGGGTCTTGCTTTTGCTCAGGCTGGCCTTGAATTCATGAGTTCAAGCAATCCACCCATCTTGGCCTCGGCCTCCCACAGTGCTAGGATTACAGGCGTGAGCCACCACACCCGGCCTTGCACTTGAATTCCTGGCCTCAAATGATACTGCAGCCTCACCCTCCAGAGCAGCTGAGACTAAAGACATATGCTAACCACTCCTGGTGAAAAAATTTTTAATTTTAAAAATAATTTTAATAGTACCAGAAGAGTTGCCTACTTGAAAAAAAGTTTTGTATAAAAATAAACACCACAATTTTAACAGCTTTCTGCGTTTATCTTTGCATTTGACAAGTGCACATGATGACACACTATACTTTCTATTAGTGTCTAACTAAGCCAATGTGACACCAATAGGAAAACAGCTAAAAAAAAAAATAGCAAAGTGATCCAGAAACTTTCAGAATTAAGGATAATAATAGATGGGTTCAGAAAAGGTTTAACAATAACCCTACATTCAAAAAGAAAAATAAAAAATCTTTACCTTGGGCATCACCTATGGCTCAGTGAGTAGGGTGCCAGCCCCACTTACTGAGGGTGGCAGATTCGAACCCGGCCTGGCTAAACTGCAACAAGAAAATAGCTGGGCATTGTGGCAGGTGCCTGTAGTTCCAGCTACTCGGGAGGCTGAGGCAAGAGAATCGCCTAAGCCCAAGAGCTAGAGGTTGCTGTTAGCTGTGACGCCAACAGCACGCTACTGAGGGTGAGAGTGAGACTCTGTCTCTAAAAAAAAGAAAAAAAACCTTTACCTTGGGCGGCGCCTGTGGCTCAGTCGGTAAGGTGCCGGCCCCATATACCGAGGGTGGCGGGTTCAAACCCGGCCCGGGCCAAACTGCAACCAAAAAATAGCCGGGCGTTGTGGTGGGCGCCTGCAGTCCCAGCTACTGGGCAAGAGAATCACTTAAGCCCAGGAGTTGGAGGTTGCTGTGAGCTGTGTGACGCCACAGCACTCTACCGAGGGCCATAAAGTGAGACTCTGTCTCTACAAAAAAAAAAAAAAAAAACCTTTACCTTAACAGTAAATGTGTGTTATTTATATTCATCCATCCATATAGAGTAATAAGAGATGGAAGTGAATGCTCAAGAAGTGTGATGAAATAATAAATTGAAGATTTATGCCCTAAACCAGTTTTTCTGGCTATTTTCCTACCCAACCATTACTGAGAGCTACAACCCAGAGTCCTATCTACAGCTTTAGTGGTTTCCTAAAGCTAGGTTAACCAGAGGACACAGTAAAAGGTAGAAAGTACAAAATTGCCTTTTCACATATTTCAATAACAACTGTAGCACAGCAATGAATTTATGCAATTTACATTCAGTAAGTCATATCCCTAAATTTTAAATAAGCACTTGATATAACTGGTGTTTACATACCATAAATATGTAGTTTGTGTCAGGAACCTGACCTCCAGTTCTGAATAGTTCACAAAGGTCATAAAACTATAAAAGAAAGGCAACATATGCTGATTATGAATTCCTGTTAAGGAGTAAAATAATAAAACTGAGAGTGAAATGTGTAAAGAAGCAGTTAATTAAAAGAGCTCCTTACATTTATCAGCAGAAGTAAAGTGTAAGCCAAGCACATAGTTCCAGAGCCTAAAGAAAGCATTAAATATGTGGGCGGTGCCTGTGGCTCAAAGGAGTAGGGCACCGGCCCCCTATGCCAGAGGTGGTGGATTCAAACCCAGCCCTGGCCAAAAAAAACTGCAAAAAAACAAAGAAAGCTAACTAAATATGGCTCACAGTTATCATGTCACACTTTCATCTCTCCAACCATCCTTTTTTTTTTTTTTTTTGAGACAGAGTCTCACTATGTCGCCCTTGGTAGAATGTCATGGCATCATAGCTCACAGCAACATCAAACTCTTGGACTTAACTGATTCTCTTGCCTCAGCCTCCCAAGTAGCTGGGACTACAGGTGCCTACCACAATGCCCAGGTTTGTTTGTTGTTTTTTTTTTTTTGGTGTACTTATCATTGCTGTTTGGCAGGCCCAGGCTGGGTTCGAATGCACTAGCTCCACTGTATGTGGCTGGCACCCTACCCAATGAGCTACAGGCACCGAGCCCCAACCAGCCTTTCTTTTTTTTTTCCCCTCAGGTAGAGTATGACAGCATCATAGCTTACAAAAATCTCAAACTGCTGGGCTTGAGCAATTCTCTTGCCTCAGTCTGCCCAGTAGCTGGGACTATAGGCGTGTGCTACAATGCCCCACCAGTTTTCCTATTTTAATTTTTTTGAGGCAGTCTCATTTTGTTGTCCCTGGTAGAGTGCCCTAGCATCATAGCTCACAGCAACTTCAAACTCTTAGGTTCAAGTGATTCTCTTGCCTCAGCCTCCCAAATAGCTGGGACTATAGGTGCCTGCCACAACACCCAGCTATTTTTAGAGGTGGGGTCTCAATCCAGCTCAGGCTGGTCTCAGACTTGTGAGCTCAGGTGACCCACCTGCCTAGGCCTTCCAGAATGCTGGGATTACAGGCATAAGCCACCGCACCCAGCCTTAGTTTTTCTATTTTTAGTAAAGATCGGGTCTCACTCTTGCTCAGGCTGGTCTCAAACTCCCAAGCTCAAGAGATCCTCCTGCCTGGGCTTTCCAGAGTGCTAGGATATAGACGGTACAAGTGTGAGCTATCTCCAGCTATCTATTGAGAATTTTTAAAATCACTTATCAGTTATCTAACTTCTCAATAAGCTCACCTAACATTCCCACTCATATTCAACATCTATTTTCATAACACAAAAGATAAGAATACTGGCAGCACCAGTGGGTAGAGCGCCGGCCACATAAGCTGAGGCTGGCGGGTTCAAACCCAGCCCCGGGCCAGCTGAAACAACAATGACAACTGCAACAACAAAAAAAATCAGCCAGGCGTTGTGGCAGGCACCTATAGTCCCAGCTACTTGGGAGGCTGAGGCAAGAGAACTGTTGGGCAAGCGCAGGAGCTTGAGGTTGCTGTGAGCTGTGACTCCACTGCACTATACTCAACGTGACAGCTTGAGACTCTGTCTCAGAAAAAGAAAGAAAGTACAGTTGCATAAGAACATTTTTTTCAAAAAATAAACTTACATGCTACTTCAGTGTCATGCAGGACAGATCTTTCTACCATCTACATTTGGCCGTACATACCATCAGGTTCCAGTCATGGAGTGTCTTCTTGATAATCATTAAAAAAGAACTTCTTTTTTAATTATATTTCTTCTTTTATTTTTTGAGACAAGGTCTTGCTCTGTCACCCAGGCTATGGTGCAATATATCATAGTACACTCCAACCTCAAACTCCTGCGTTCAAATGATCTTCCCACCTCAGCCTACTGAGTAGCTGGAGCTACAGGCATGTGCCACCACACCTAATTTTTTTGGCTTTTTTGTCTTACTCTTGCTCAGGCTAGTCTCAAAACTCCTGACCTGAAACGATCCTCTCACCTCCTCCCAGAGTTCTAGGATTACAGGCATTAGTAACCATGTCCAGCACATTGGAATGTGCTACACTGTACCCACTATAACTATTAATTTTTTTTTTTTTCTGAGACAGAGCCTCAAGCTGTCGCCCTGGGTAGAGTGCCATAGCATCACAGCTCACAGTAACCTCCAGCTCCTGGGCTCAAGTGATTCTCTTGCCTCTGCCTCCCAAGTAGCTGGGAATACAGGCGCCCACCACAGTGCCCAGCTATTTTTTGGTTGCAGCCGTCGTTGTTTGGCAGGCCCAGGCTGGATTCAGTGTATGTGACTGGCGTCTTAGGCACTTGAGCCACAGGCGCCGAGCCATAACTATTAATTTCTAATACATTTATCTTTTACACTTGAAAATAAAATTATCTATACTAATATAAAGCCAGTAGACGAACTAATACATGCCCACACAAGAGAAAAATTCAATTCAATTCAAGGGGGGAGAAGAAAGGAGGGTGAGGAGGAGGGAGGCTTGGTATACTCCCACCTGATGGGCACAATGTAAGGGTATACAGCACTCCCCCTGGGAGTAGGACACAACTACATCACGGACTTTACCTAACAAAAGCAAACATTGTAACCTAATTGCTTATACTCTCATATTAACCTGAAATTTTAAAAAGAAGGGAAAAAAGAGAAAATTATCTTCTTTTTATTAGAGACAGGGTCTTGCTCTGTCACCCAGGCTAGAGTGCCATAATGCTGCATTCCCCAACACCCGGACAGCCGACCCATAGCAGTCTATAGCCTGTTAGGAACAAGGCCACAGAGCAAGAGGTGGGCAGCAGGTGAACAAGCAAGGGAAGTTTCATCTGTATTTACAGGTGCTCCCCATAACCTGCATCACCACCGGAGCTCTGCCTCCTTGTCAGAGAAGTGGCAGCATTAGATTCTCATAGGAGCATGAATCCATGAAGTGCACATAGGTGGGATCTAGGTTGCGTGTTCCTTATGAGAATCTAATGACTGATGATCTGAGGTAGAGATATAAAGTGCTTGAATCATCCCAAAACCAACCCCTGTCCCAACCCTACCACTGATCCATGGAAAAATTGTATTCCATGAAACCAGTCCCTGGTACCAAAAAAGTTGGGGACCACTGCAGTAGTATGATCATAGCTCACTGCAGCCTCAAATTACTGGGCTCAAGTGATCCTCCCATCTCAGACTCCTAAGTAACTGAGATTATAGGCACAAACCATTTTAGTAATTTTCTTTTTTTTTTTTTTTGTAGAGACAGAGTCTCACTGTACCGCCCTCGGGTAGAGTGCCATGGCGTCACACAGCTCACAGCAACCTCTAACTCCTGGGCTTACGCGATTCTCTTGCCTCAGCCTCCTGAGCAGCTGGGACTACAGGCACCAGCCACAACGCCCGGCTATTAGTAATTTTCTTAATGGTCTGTAGAGAGGGAGGCCTTGCCACATAGTCCAGGCTGTTCTTCGATTCCTGGCCTCCCAAAGCATAAAATTACCGTTTAAACTCTTAACACTTAAGTATTACAGTAATCTTAGTCACAGCAAACAAAACTGAAATTTAAATGTTAACTACTAAAAGAAATGAAGTAATATTTTTTAAAACAAACTTTCAAAAGTGGAAAGTCACTAGGAAGTCTAAATTAAAATGTGTCTATCTTGGGTGGCGCCTGTGGCTCAAAGGAGTAGGGCGCCAGCCCCATATGCCAGAGGTGGGGGGTTCAAACCCAGCCCGGGCCAAACTGCAAAAAAAAAAAAAAAAAAAAAGTGTCTATCTTAAAGTCAATAATCAAATAAATAAAACTATTCAATTTCATTTGAGTGGTATTTGTTTAAAATACAATGGTCTTTTCTAACTATGTGGAGTTGCTCTCTGTGAAATGAGCATACTTCCTACCCCATGGGTGTATATATGAGGGTTATAAGTATATACAAATCATTTATATATAAATAGTACAAGTACTAAGAAAGAAATACACACATGGATCTTTCCAAATATATAGTTATAATCTTTTTTTTTTTTTTTGCTTTTTGAGACAGTCTTACTTTGTCACCCTCAGTAGAGTGTCATGGTGTCACAGCTCATAGCAACCTCAAACTCGGCTCAAGAGATTCTCTTGCCTCAGCCTCCCAAATAGCTGGGACAACAGGTGCCCACCACAACACCCAGCTAATTTTTAAAGACACGGTCTCACCCTTGCTCAGGCTAGTCTCCGACCAGTAAGTTCAGGGCAGGTCCACTTGGACCTATCAGAGTGCTAAGTTTATAGGCGTGAGCCACCATGCCCATTTGTTACAATCTTTTTAGAAAGCAATCTGTCAAAACATTTCAAAACCTGTTAAAATCTTTTTAAACTCTGGCCTAGTAATTCTTTGACCAAATCCTAAAGAAATAAAAATTTTAAAATGCTATGTAAAACTGGGCAAGGTGGCTTACACCCATAATCCCAGCACTTGTGAAGCCAAGGTGGGTGGATTGAGCTCACAAGTGGTCTGAGCTCACAAGTTCAACATCAGCCTGAGCCAGAGTGAGACCCTGTCTCTAAAAAACAGCTGGGTACCTATAGTTCCAGCTACTTGGGAGGCTGCGGCAAGAGAATCGTTTGAGCCCAGGAGTTTGAGGTTGCTGTGAGCTGTGACATCATAGCACACTACGAAGGGCAACACAGTAACACTCTGTCTCGATAAATAAATAAAAAACAGAAAAATTAGCTGGGTGTCCCAGCTGCTTGAGAGGCTGAAGCAGGAAGATCACTTGAGCCTAGGAGTTTGAAGTTGCTGTTAGCTAACACCACAGAGCTCTAGCCAAGGCAGCAAAGTGATACTCTGTCTCAAAAAAAAAAAAAAAAAAAAAAAAAGGCAACAACATACCCAATCAAATAGCAACAAATATATTTTAATGACAATTTAACTAGGTTTTCCACAATAAACAAAAGAACTTAGTGGGAAGAGAATTGATACTGTTTTACATTTTTGCAAATCTCTTTAATGTCCAGCTAAATAAAATATAGCAAGTTGCATAATCTGCCTCTGAATTCAATTTCTTGAGATATACTGAGTAAAGTATGAAGAAAATCAAGTTTCATACAGACATGCAATCACAAAAGAGGAACTTTTTAATAATAATGTCAGATAACTCTACATATTTTTCTTTTGATACTATACCAAAACAGGACAAGTGTCAGGTTAAGAAACTTGAAAGTTAATGGCAACATAATATCTAAAACTATTATCATGATCTTTTCTAATTTATTTTTTTTAACAGTCTCAATATGTTGCCCCAGGCTAGACAGTGCCAAAGCATCACCTTAGCTCATAGCAAACTCAAACTCCTGGGTTCCAGTGATACTCCTACTTCAGTCTCCCAACTATGGGACTGCAGGCGCCCACAATACCCAGCTCATTTTGTTTAGTACACAAGACCCAACATTTTTTTTTTTCTTTTAAGAGACAGGATCTCACTTTGTCGCCCTTGGTAGAGTGCCATGGCATCACACAGCTCACAGCAACCTCCAACTCGGGGGTTTAGGCAATTCTCTTGCCTCAGCCTCCCAAGTAGCTGGGACTATAGGCGGCCGCCACAACGCCCAGCTATTTTTTGTTGCAGTTTGGCTGGGGCTGGGTTTGAACCCGCCACCCTAGATAAATGAGTCCAGTGCTCTATTCCCTGAGCCACAGGTGCCACCCCCAGCATTTTTTTTTTTTTTTTTTTTTTTTTTGTATTTTTTAGTAGAGACAGAGTCTATCCCTCCCTCTTGCTCATTCTGGTCTTGAACTCCTGAGCTCAAGGGATTCTCCCACGGGAGCCTCCCAAACTGCTAGGATTATAGGCAGGAGCCATAACAACCAGCCTTACCAATGACCTTTTCTTTTTTTGTAGAGACAGAGTCTCACTTTATGGCCCTCGGTAGAGTGCCGTGGCCTCACACAGCTCACAGCAACCTCCAGCCCCTGGGCTTAAGCGATTCTCTTGCCTCAGCCTCCCGAGTAGCTGGGACTACAGACGCCCGCCACAATGCCCGGCTATTTTTTGGTTGCGGTTTGGCCGGGGCCAGGTTTGAACCCGCCACCCTCGGTATACGGGGCCGGCGCTCTACCGACTGAACCACAGGCGCCACCCACCAATGATCTTTTCATATCGTGTTAAATTGGTATATCATACCCTCTGAGTAGTACTTTTTAAAAAATGGCATTTCGTTATCATCAGAAAACCATATTTGTTAATATCACCACTTATCTCAGAAAAAAAAATTTTTTTGAGACAGAGTCTCAGTATGCCACACTAAGTAAAGTGCTGTCATGTCACAGCTCATAGCAACCTCAAACTCTTGGGCTTAAACGATTCTCTTGCCTCAGCCTCCCAAGTAGTGGAACTACAGGCGCCCACCACAGTGCCTGGCTACCTTTTTTTTTTCTTTAATTGAAGAGAATGGGTCACCAAGCATGTTGGCTCACACCTGTAATCCCAGCACTCCGGGATGCTGAGATGAATGGATTGTTTGAGCACAGGAGTTCAAGACCAGCTTGACCAAGAATAAGATCCCGTCTCTCCCAAAAATAGAAAAACTGAGGCAAAAGGATCACTTGAGCCCAAGTATTTGAAGTTGCTGTGAGCTATGATGATGCTATGGTACTCTACCTAGGGCAACAGAGTGAGACTGTCTCAAAACAATAAAAATTTTAAAAAAATAAATGAAGAGACAGCATCTAGCTCTGTTGCCCAGGTGGAAGTTCAGTGGTACCATCATACCTCACTGCAACCTTGAACTCTTGGATTCCAATGATCTTCTCACCTTAGCCTCCCAAATAGCTAGAACTACAGGTGCAGTTCTAGCTCCTGTGACAGCCTCCGAAAGTGCTAGGATTACAGGCATGAATCATCACACCCACCACATGTCAGAAAAAGTCTGTAGGTATCAGAAACTCATGGTGGTGGACTAAAATTTTCTAAAATTCCAATTTTTCATTAGTAAACTCACATTTTATCACTGGCAACAAATACTGTGAATTGTTTTCCCTGAAGCGCAAAAATAGTTACCAAATACCCAAGTCTGAATAAGCACAGCTTGTCATTCATCCTTTCAAGTAAAAATAGTGTTCCATAAAAAAGCAGCTACTGGTTCAGTGCCTGTGGCTCAAGCGGCTAAGGTGCCAGCCACATACATACACCTGAGCTGGAGGGTTTGAATCCACCCTGGGCCCACCAAACAACAATGACGGCTGCAACCAAAAAATAGCCAGGCATTGTGGCGGGCACCTGTAGTCCCAGCTACTTGGGAGGTGGCGACAGGAGAATCTAAGCCCAGGAGTTTGAGGTTGCTGTGAGCTTGATGCCACAGCACACTACCCAGGGCGACAGCTTGAGGCTCTGTCTCAAAAAAAAAAAAAAAAAAAAAACAGCTATTTCAGCTCATGACTCAATGAATTTCACAAGCCCTTTTCCTTGAGTAAACTTGCTTCAGTATGCAGCAGATACACTCTATGCACACTTGCCATTTCATCACACAGACTTTGCAAATAACGTACATAGAATTGAGAGTTAAGAAAATTAATATTTACTACTTTTTTAAGGACATCCTTAAGTGAAACTGGCATCTTATTAATACTTCATTGTGCACATATGTTGGTGAAAAATCAGTTGACAATCAGCAGAGTCTGATGCTACTCCCTTGATTCATGCTGAGAAGCCGGCCATTTTACCCTCTACAAAGGGTGACCTTTGTAACACCTTAGGGACCGAGGCAACACATAGCAAATTTGTGAGCTAGCAGAAGTAGCTTCTTAAATAGCTATATAGACAGAACTTTCCAGAATGCGTGTTGAGAAGCAGAAGAGTGTAGCTGCATACAGCTACTACTTCTCACTACTCAACAATTGCCATCAGCCTCTTCACATTGTACCTGGGGAGGTACAATGCAAGTAAGAATAGAAAATGGTGAAAGAAACCATTTAGTATGTTGTTGTGGGTGTCAAACCCAATCCCATTCATGAAGAACTGAAAAAGGCCTTTAGGGGCTGGGTGTGATGGCTCACACCTATAATCCCAGCACTATGGGAGGCCTCAACAGGTGAACTGCTTGAGCTCTGGAGTTCAAGACCAGCCTAAGCAAGAGGGAGACCCCATCTCTACTAAAAAGAGAAAATCTAGCTGGGCATGGTAGCAGGTGCCTATAGTTCCAGCTACTTGAAAGGCTGAAGCAAGAAAATCACGTGAGCCCAAGAGTTTAAAGTTGTAAGCTATGATACCATGGAACTCTACCCAGAGTGAGACTTTTTTTTTTTAGAGACAGAGTCTTATTTTGTCACCCTTAGTAAGAGTGCCATGGCATCGGGCGGCGCCTGTGGCTCAAAGGGGTAGGGCGCCAGTCCCATATGCCAAAGGTGGAGGTTCAAGCCCAGCCCTGGCCGAAAACCACAAAAAAAAGAGTGCCATGGCATCATAGCTCACAGCAACCTCAAACTCCTGGGTTCAAGCAATTCTCTTGCCTCAGCCTCCCGAGTAGGTGGGACTACAGTTGTCCACCACAACATCCAGCTCTTTTTTAGAGATGGGGTCTCATTCTGGTTCAGGCTGGTCTCAAACCTGTGAGCTCAGGCAATCTACCCACCTCAGCCTCCCAGAGTGCTATGATTACAAGCATGAGCCCAGCCTCAGAGTGAGACTCTGTCTCAAAAAAGTAAAGAATAGAAAAGAAAAAGGCTCATAGGGAACTGATCTTGAAGTACCATCCAGATGAGAATCCAAATGAAGGAGAAGTTTAAACAGATTTCTCAACTAATAAAGTTTTCTGATGTGAGCGGTGCCTGTGGCTCAGTGAGTAGGGCACCGGCCCTATATGCCGAGGGTGGCGGGTTCAAACCCAGCCCGAGCCAAACTGCAACAAAAAAATAGCCGGGTGTTGTGGCGGACACCTGTAGTCCCAGCTGCTCGGGAGGCTGAGGCAAGAGAATCGCGTAAGCCCAAGAGTTAGAGGTTGCTGTGAGCCGTGTGATGCCACGGCACTCTACCCGAGGGCAGTACAGTGAGACTATGTCTCTACAAAATAAATAAATAAATAAATAATAAAACTTAAAAAAAAAAAAAGTTTTCTGATGTGAAGAAAAGGGAATTATAAGACAAAGGAAGAAAATGGGCAATTACAAAGGGTGGAGCGGGTGGCAGTTCCCCCCATGGACATCTTTGATATGCTTTTTTAGAGGAGGAGGAAGGATGTAGAGACAAAGGAAAAGTAAAAATGTTGTACATCAACTCTTAGTAACTTTACAAGATTTGTATAATGGTGCTACAAGGAAACTGGCTCTGCAGAAAAGGTGATTTGCAAATAATGTGAAGGACAAAGTGGTAAGAAATGAGCAGCAGAGTGCAGTCCCAATTGGGGAGGTACTGCAATGCAAACAAGAATTCATCAGAAGGCGGCGCCTGTGGCTCAGTGAGTAGAGTGCAGGCCCCATATACCGAGGGTGGAGGGTTCAAACCTCAGCCTGGCCAAACTCTAACAAAAAATAACCGGGCACTGTGGCAGGGGCCTGTAGTCCTACCTACTTGGGAGGCTGAAGCAGGAGAATCACTTAAGCCCAGAAGTTGGAGGTTCCTGTGAGCTGTGATACCACAGCACTCCACCAAGGGCGATAAAGTCAGACTCTGTCTCTAAATAATAATAAAAAAAATTCATCAGATAGGACCTGAATTCATCAGCAAATTCAGTTGTTGTGCATGAGGGCCAGGGCCATGGGGAACTAATTGAGAGGTCAAAGACCAAAAAGAAAAGATTATTTTGAAACGAGAAACGAAAGGAAACAGAGTCTAGGTTCTATGTGGGCAACGTTGGCCTTTATTTACACTTGGGTGCAAGTGGGCTGAGTTCAAGAAGGAAGTCAGCATGTGAGTTAAAGTGGATGGAAATTTAAAGGGTCAGAAGGGTAGGTAAGGGTTAGCACATTCCTTCTTTCCTGGGTGGGACATTCTATTCAGGTGCTCGGTTGTAATTGAGCAGGTCTTTCCATTTGAATCTATCACTGATCAGTCCTAAAGATAGATGTAAAAGCTGTAACATAAGGAACAGAGTTCAAGAGAAGATTCTAGAAGTTCACATTTAAAAAGCCATGAAAGAGGCGGCACCTGTGGCTCAGTGAGTAGGGCACCGGCCTCATATGCCGAGGGTGGCGGGTTCAAACCCAGCCCTGGCCAAACTGCAACAAAAAAATAGCCAGGTATTGTGGCGGGCGCCTGTAATCCCAGCTACTCGGGAGGCTGAGGCAAGAGAATCGCTTAAGCCCAGGAGCTGGAGGTTGCTGTGAGCTGTGTGATGCCATGGCACTCTACCAAGGGCCATAAAGTGAGACTGTCTCTACAAAAAAAAGCCATGAAAGAAATAGCTGGGCATTGTGGCGGGCGCCTGTAGTCCCAGCTACTGGGAGGCTGAGGCAAGAGAATCACTTAATAAGCCCAGGAGTTGGAGGTTGCTGTGAGCTGTGTGATGCCATGGCACTCTACTGAGGGCCATAAAGTGAGACTGTGTCTCTACAAAAAAAAAAAAAAAGGCATGAAAGAAAAAATAAATAAATAAAAAATAAAAAGGCAGTACAGATGGCAAGAAGATAACATTCCATGGAGAAGGAGACCAAGAAGCAGGACTAGACCCAGGAGATTTTTTTTTTTTTTTGTAGAGACAGAGTCTCACTTTACTGCCCTCAGTAGAGTGCCGTGGCATCACACAGCTCACAGCAACCTCCAACTCCTGGGCTTACGTGATTCTCTTGCCTCAGCCTCCCGAGTAGCTGGGCCTACAGGCGCCCGCCACAACGCCCGGCTAGACCCAGGAGATATTATCATTGTGTTAGATCAGAAGTATTAAGGCATTTTTACGCCAGGAAGGGAAGACCTTTCTATATGTATGGGCATGCAGCTGGTTGAAGCATTGTGTGGCTTCCAAAAGCCAATATCTACTCTTGACAACCAAACAATAATCATCACCTCTCATTCAGGTCAGACTGTCAAGCATGGAGATATTAAGTAAGTGCTAAATGAAGGCATACCAATTTATTGTGGACCATATGAAAAGGGTCACCTAATCATCAAATATAGGGTAAACCTTCCTGAGAATGGCTTTCTTTCTCCCGATAAACTTTCTTTGCTAGAATAACTACCCAAGACAAAGGAAGCAAAAAAGATTGACAAAAAGGACCAAATAGCACTAGTGGACGTTGATCAAATCAGAAAAGACAGCACCATTACAATGGAGAAGCACATGAGGATGATGAACGTCATCCCAGAGGGGGTGTTCAGTGTCAAAACTCTTAATGTGGTGGGACGTGGTGGCTCATGCCTATAATTCTAGCACTCTGGGAGACACAGGCGGGTGGAATGCCCTGAGCTCACAGGTTTAAGACTAGCCTGAACAAGATCAAGACCCCGTCTCTAAAAAAACTAGCTGGGCATTCCAGCAAGCACCTGTTGTCCCAGCTACTCCAGAGGCTGAGATAAGAGAAACACTTGAGCCCAAGAGTTTGAGGTTGCTGTGAGCTGTGACACCTGGCACTCTACTGAGGGCAACAAAGTAAGACTCTGCCTCAAGAAAAACAAAAAACCAAAACCTCTTAATGAGACCTGTGAATGCTAACTGCTGGCATTTTATCTACAGTAATGAATGAGGGACTATGTTCATATGTTCACTACTTGCTATTATTTTTGACTTAATAACTGTAGTGCTTCAAAATTTAAATGGAGAATAAACACAAATATAAAAGCTGAAAGAAAAATAGTTACGTATATTCAAGATGGGATTTTTTTTTTTTTTTGAGACAGAGTCTCACTCTGTTGCCCTGGCATCATAGCTCACAGCAACCTGAAACTCCTGGGTTCAACCCATCCTCCTGCCTCAGCCTCCCAAATAGCTGGGACTACAGGTGCCTGGCTAACTTTTCTATTTTAGTAAAGATGGGGTCTCACTCTTGCTCAGGCTGGTCTTGAACTCCTGAGCTCAAGCAATGCACTTGCCTCAGCCTCCCAGAGTGCTAGGATCACAGGTGTGCACCTATCACAGCTGCCCTCCCACCCTCGCCATGGGATTTAAACCCAGGTGTATCTGACATTGAAATCTTTAACTCCTCACTAGATTACATTGCTTCAATGCCTCTCAGTACTACATGCTCACCAACATACTGACATTTATAACCCAATCCTGCAATTCCAGAACCAGCCCAAAGGGAAGATAAATACCAATGATATTGATTTAATCAATCAGTAAATGTTTAAAAGCTCAAATCCCAATTTTTGATCAGCAATTGTTTTTAAGGATCAAGTACAAGAGAAACAACGCTCAGTTTGGTGGTAGTATTAAAACAACATGTGTAGGGCGGCGCCTGTGGCTCAGTCGGTAGGGCGCTGGCCCCATATACCGAGGGTGGCGGGTTCAAACCCGGCCCCGGCTGAACTGCAACCAAAAACTAGCTGGGCGTTGTGGCGGGCGCCTGTAGTCCCAGCTACTCGGGAGGCTGAGGCAAGAGAATCGCTTAAGCCCAAGAGTTGGAGGTTGCTGTGAGCTGTGTGATGCCGTGGCACTCTACCAAGGGCCATAAAGTGAGACTCTGTCTCTAGAAAGAAAAAAAAAAAAAAAAAAAAAACATGTGTAATAGGAACCCAAATGAGTTTCAAATTTCAGTCTGCCCTTTAGTGGCTATGTGAGTTTGGGTTAACTCCTCAATGTTTCAGTCTCACTTTCATTCTCCACAAAATAATCCTATCTCATGGCGTTCTTAAAAAAAAAAAAAATGTGATTGGTGGTGCCCATAGCTCAGTGGGTAGGGGACTAGCCATATACACTGAGGCTGGCAGGTTCAAACCCAGCCCAGGCCAGCTAAAATAACAATGACAACTGCAACAACAACAAAAAAGATAGCCGGGTGTTCTGGTGGTGCCTGTAGTCCCAGCTACTTGGAAGGCTGAGGCAAGAGAATTGCTCGAGCCCAAGAGTTTGAGGTTGCTACCAGCTGTGACGTCCCGGCACTCTACCCAGGGCAATAGCTTGAGACTCTGTCTCAAAAAAAACCAAAAATGTGACATAGGATATATGAAAAAGTATTTTGTTAACCTCAAAACACAAGGTAAGTGTTAGTAAGAATTATACATTTGACTGAAGGTATACAGGATAGCCATACAGTTCATGTGCAATTGCAATTACATAGAAATTTTAAGAAATCCATTCCTGAAGTCTACTCTAAAGAACTGTAATATTAATAGATCAAAGATGACATAACAGGGCCTCTGTTGATGTTATGTAGATGTCAGATTTATTATAACCTCAATCATCCATAAAATATCTTGAAACACCAAAAAATAAAATAAAATAGCCCTATAAGTTGGACCCGGCGGATCACACCTGTAATCCCAGCACTCTGGGAGGCCGAAGAGGTGGGTTGCTGGAGCTCAGGAGTTTGAGACTAGCCCCTATGAGAGCAAGACCCCATCTCTTTAAAAAAAAAAAAAAAAAAAAGGCTTGGCACCTGTAGCTCAAGCCGCTAGGGCGCCAGCCACATATACCAGACCTGGAGAGTTTGAATCCAGCCCAGGCCTGCCAAACAACAATGACAATTACAACCAAAAAATAACTGGGCATTGTGGCAGGCACCAGTAGTCCCAGCTACTTGGGAGGCTGAGGCAAGAGATTTGCTTAGGCCCAAGAGTTTGAGGTTGCTGTGAGCTGTGACGCCATAGCACTCTACCCAGGGCGACAGCTTGAGCCGGGTGTTGTGGCAATGCCTGTAGTAGTCCCAGCTACTCTGGAAGCTGAGGCAAGAGGATAGCTTGAGCCCAGTAGTTTTGAGTTTTGAGGTTGCTGTGAGCTATGATACCAAAACACTCTACCCAAGGTGACAAATCAGACTCTGGTTTCAAAAGAAAAAAAAAAGCTGGGCAGCGCCTGTGGCTCAAGGAGTAGGGCGCCAGTCCCATATGCCGAAGGTGGCGGGTTCAAACTTAGCCCTGGCCAAAAACCAAAAAAAAATAGCCCTGTGAGGGCGGCACCTGTGGCTCAGTGAGCAGGGCGCCGGTCTCATATGCCAGAGGTGGCAGGTTCAAACCTAGCCCCGGCCAAAAACCAAAAAAAAAAAAAAAAAAAAATAGCCCTGTGAATAGCCAAAATAGAACTTCGCTCATAGAGCAGCCCAGAATCAGAGCCAATTTACACACATTTCTGCTCCTTTATCCAGTCATATTTAATTTGAAGAAACTGCACAGATAAGACCTATAAGCATTTATAAATACTTTACTGTTCACCATGTATTGTAGGTCTTATAGCCTCAATTACATTGTATATATGCACCAGGCTATAAGTGATCTGTTCAGCTTTTATTTCCCAATCAAAAAATTCTGCATATAAAGTTTCGACTACGCTAAACAGTGACAAGAGATGAAAGATTACACAGGCCCCACCTGTTACTGCTTTAAAATTTTTACAAACAAAAACCCAAGAGTTGAAAACTGAACTATACCTTCTTCATTTAATTCTATCAATGATTTGCTATGAAGTCACACACCAACAATTTTATTTTTCTGAACTTTTGCTTATTCCTCTCACTAAAGAAATAAATTTTCAACAATACATGATATGAATACAATAGAAAGGAAATGAATGAGAAAAGTGCCTAAAAACCAAAATATATCCTCCTAATCATAATTACTTTGAGCAGTCCAGGATTATTTTACATCCTCTGTGCCTTCATTCCATCCCAGCTATTCCCCAGCATAACATTGTTGCATTCTACTCATTACACAAGTGTAATCTCAACAAACTCCATAAATAATATGGCCATGGCTTTTATTCATTGGAACAGTAAACTGGGAACCATTAGCCTCATAGAGACTGAGGCAACCTCGCTTACCAGCAGCTGTTTATTTTTGTTGTTATTGTCATTGTTTTAATTTTGCAGCATAAGTGGAAACTCATATGGATGATAGACAATACAAAACCGAAAAATCTGCTGATGAAATTTTACCTGTCCATGTATGTCTCCACACACTGTTACTGGTGTTGATACTGGCTGAACATTTGATTCTTCCAAAAGGAGGTCACAAACATAGTCACATAGCCGCTGTAAAAGAAAAGAAAATACAAACATTTACTACAATATTAAAACTGGGGATAGGCTCAGTGCCCATAGCTCAGTGGTTAGGGCACCGGCTACAAACACCGGGGCTGGTGGGTTCAAACACAGCCCAGGCCTGCTAACACAACAACGACAACTACAACAACTACAACAAAAATAGCCAGGTGTTGTGGCAGGCACCTGTAGTCCCAGCTACTTGGGAGGCTGAGGCAAGAGAATGGGTTAAGTCCAAGAGTCTGAAGTTGCTGTGAGCTGTGTCGTCACAACACTCTACTGAGGGTGACATAGTGAGATTCTGTCTCAAAAAAAAAAATAAAAAACATAAACTGAGGATCAAACACAAAAAAATACATAGACATACTTAGAAAACTAAGTGTATCCTCATTAGTATAGTGGTGAGTTAAAAAAGAATGAAAACTAAGTGTGTATTATATATACATATTATGTAATGTATGATTAGATACATTATGTATATATAATATATATATTATATGTATATATATGCACCCTCCCCAAAACAAAGTCTGGCTGTGTCACCCAGGCTAGAGTGCTGTGTTGTAAGCCTTGCTCACAGCAACCTCAAACTCCTGGGCTCAAGCGATCCTCTTGCCTCAGCCTCCCAAGTATCTGGCACTTTAGGTGCTCACTATAACAGCTGGCTAATTTTTCTATTTTTAGTAGAAATGGGGTCTCACTCTTGGTCAGGCTAGTCCTGAACTTTTGGTCTCAAACAATCCTCCTACCTCAGACTCCCATACTGCTAGAATTATAGGTCTGAGCCACCATTCCAAGCCTAATTTGACAGGAAAGAAAACTAGTCCAGGGGATTGCCTGAGCTCACAAATTCAAGACCAGCCTGAGCAATAACGATACCCCGTCTCTAAAAAATAGCCAGACATTATGGTAGGCACCTGTATTCCCATCTACTTGGGAGGCTGAGGCAAGAGAATCACTTGAGCCCAGGGAGTTTTGAGGTTGCTGTGAACTATGATGCCACAGCAATCTACCCAGGGTGACAAAGTGAGACTCTGTCTCAAAAAATAAATAAATAAATAAATAAAATAATACCAAGAAAAAAAAAACCCACCTATGCCTAATCCTTTGCTTGAATCACATGTAAAACTGAGAACCATGAAGATTAAGGTCACAAAGCTCCCAGATTTTTGCATTACCTATAAATACGTATGTATAAGGGTTTTATGCACAGAAGTTTGGGTAAACGTAAGTTTTCATCTCATGTGGGTAAATACCAAAGAACAAGACTGGTAGATCATACAGGTAAGCATACATTTGGTTTTGTAAGAAACTGTCCAACTAGGGCGGTGCCTGTGGCTCAGTGTGTAGGGCACCGGACCCATATACCAAGGGTGGTGGGTTCGAACCCAGCCCCAGTCAAACTGCAACAAAAAAATAGCCAGGCATGCCGGGCGCAGTGGCTCACGCCTGTAATCCCAGCACTGTGGGAGGCTGAGGCGGGAGGATTGCTTGAGCTCAGGAGTTCGAGGCTTGTCTGAGCGAGAGTGAGACCCCAACTCGTGAAAAAAATGGAAAAACCCAGCCAGGCGCAGCGGCGAGTGCCTGTAATCCCAGCGGCCCCAGAGGCTAAGGCAGCAGGGTGCCCACAGCCGGAGTCCGAGGTTGCAGTGAGCTCCGACGCCACTGCCCTCTGCTCAGGGCATAGGGTAGAACTCTGCCTTGACAAAAAAAAAAAAAAAAAAAAAATAGCCAGGCATTGTGGCGGGCACCTGCAGTCCCAGCTACTCAGGAGGCTGAGGCAAGAGAATCACCTAAGCCCAAGAGCTGGAGGTTGTTGTGAGCTGTGATTGTGATGCCACGGCACTCTACCGAGGGTGACAAAGTGAGAATCTGTCTCTAAAAAAAAAAGAAAGAAAGAAACTGTCAAACTGTCTTCCACAGAGGATGGAGCATGTTGCATTTCCACTAGCATTAATGCGAGTTCTTGCTGCTCCACAATTTCATCAGCATTTGGTGTTGTTAGTATTACAGATTTTGGCCACACCATTAGGCATGTGCAGTGGTATCTCATTGTTGTTTTACTTTGCATTTCCATAATGACATATGATGTCAAGCATCTTTTCTTTCTTTTTTTTTTGCAGTTTTTGGCCAGGGCTAGTTTTGAACCCGCCACCTCCGGCATATGGGGCCAACGCCCTACTCCTTTGAGCCACAGGCACCGCCCGTCAAGCATCTTTTCATATGCTTGTCATCTGTATATCTGTTTATTGTTTTTCTTGAGACAATGTCTCACTCTCTTACCCAAGCTGGCATGTGCAGTGGCACCATCATAGCTCGCTGAAGTCTCAAAACTCCTAGGCTCAAGCAATCCTCCTGCTTCAGCTTCCCAAGTGGCTAGAATTAGAGGGGTCCACCATCAAGGCTGCTAAATTCTTTGGTTCTTTTTTTCTTTACTTTTTGTAGAGGTAGGTTCTAAGTATGTTGTCCAAACAAAACTTGAACTTCTGGCTTCAAGGGACCTTCCCAACTAGGCCTCCCAAAATGCAGGGGTTATAGGTAGGAGCCACCATACCTGGACTGTATATCTTCTTTGGTGAGGTATCTTTTGCCTTTTTTTTTTTTTTTTTTTGTAGAGACAGAGTCTTACTTTACTGCCCTCAGTAGAGTGCCGTGGCGTCACACAGCTCACAGCAACCTCCAGCTCTTGGGCTTACACGATTCTCTTGCCTCAGCCTGCCGAGCAGCTGGGACTACAGGCACCCGCCACAACGCCCGGCTATTTTTTTGTTGCAGTTTGGCCGGGGCCAGGTTTGAACCTGCCACCCTTGGTATATGGGGCCTGTGCCCTACTCACTGAGCCACAGGCACCGCCCCGCCTTTTTTTTTTTTTTTTATTGAGATAGAGTCTCACTATGTTGCCCTTGGTAGAGTGCCGTGCCATCCCAGCTCACAGCAACCTCAAACTCTGGGGCTTAAACAATTCTCTTTCTCAGCCTCCCAAGTAGCTGGGACTACAGGTGCCCCCCACATGCCTGGCTATTTTTTGGTTGTAGTTGTCATTGTTTAACAGGCCCAGGCTGGATTTGAACCCGCCAGCTGGTTATATGCTATATATGGCTGTATATGGCTAGCGCCTTAGCCACATGAGCTACAAGCACCACCCTGTTCATTTTCTTGTCGAGTTTCATTGTTGAGCTTTAGGTGTTCTCTATGCATTTTGAATAACAATCTTTTTTTTTCTTTTTAGAGACAGAGTCTCACTTTATTGTCCTTGGTAGAGTGCCGCAGCATCACAGCTCACAGCAACCTCCAACTCCTGGGCTTAGGCTCCCAAGTAGCTGGGACTATAGGCACCCGCCACAACACCTGGCTATTTTTTGTTGCAGTTTGGCTGGGGCCAGGTTTGAACCCACCACCATCAGGATACGAGGCTGGCACCATACCCACTGAGCCACAGGCACCGCCCTGAATAACAATCATTTATCACAGCAGCGCCTGTGGCTCAATTAGTAGGGCAACGACCCCATATACTGGGGCAAGTTCGAACCCAGCCCCAGCCAAACCGCAACAAAAAAATAGGCGGGTGTTGTGGCGGGCACCTGTAGTCCCAGCTACATGGGAGGCTGAGGCAAGAGAATTGACTAAGCCCAAGAGCTGGAGGTTGCTGTGAGCTGTGATGCCACAGCACTCTATCAAAGGCAACAAAGTGAGACTCTCTTAAGAAAAAAAAATCATTTATCAGATATGTCTTTTGCAATAATTTCTTCTAGTCTATAGATTGAATTCTCATTCTCTTGTCAAGGTCTTTTGCTGAACAAAATTTTTTTTTTTTTTTTTTGTAGAGACAGAGTCTCACTGTACCACCCTGGGGTAGAGTGCCGTGGTGTCACACGGCTCACAGCAACCTCTAACTCTTGGGCTTACGCGATTCTCTTGCCTCAGCCTCCCGAGGAACTGGGACTACAGGCACGCGCCACAATGCCCGGCTATTTTTTTTTTTTTATTGCAGTTTGGCTGGGGCTGGGTCCGAACCCGCCACCCTCGGCATATGGGGCTGGCGCCCTACTCACTGAGCCACAGGTGCCGCCCATGCTGAACAAAATTTTTAATTTTTTTTTTTTTTTGAGACAGAGTCTCACTTTGTCACCCTGTGTAGAGCACCATGGCGTCATAGCTCACAGCAATCTCAAACTCTTGGGCTCAAGCGATTCTCTTGCCTCAGCCTCCCAAGTGGCTGGGACCACAGGTGTCTGCCACAACGTCCGACTATTTTTAGAGATGAGGTGTCGCTCAGGCTCAAGGCTGGTCTTGAACCTGTGAACTCAGGTAATCCACCCACTTCAGCCTCCCAAGTGCTGGTATTACAGGCGTGAGTCACTGTGCCGGGTCCCCAAAATTTTAATTTTAATGAAATCCAGCTCATCAATTATTTCTTATATGAACAGACTTTAATTTGTTTTGGTTTAGAGAGTAGGGGACTAAGAAGATAGCTTTTTAATATTTTTTTTAATTTTTTTTTTTTTTTTTTTTTGAGAAAGAGTCTCAAGCTGTCACCCTGGGCAGAGGGCCATAGCAACATCATAGCTCACAGCAACCTCCAACTCTTGTGCTCAAGCAAGCCTCTTGCCTTGTTTTTTTTTTTGTATTTTTAGTAGAGACGGGATCTCGCTCTGACTCAGGCTAGTCTCGAACCCATGGGTTTAAGCAATCCATGCATCTCAGCCTCACAGAGTGCTAGGATCACAGGCGTGAGCCACCATGCCCACCCAAGCTTTATTATTTTTTTGAGACACAGAATTACTCTGTTGCTCCTGGTAGAGTGCAGTGACATCAGCATAGCTCACAACAACCTCAAACTCCCCAGCTCAAGTGATCCTCCTGCCTCAGCTTCCCAAGCAGCTAGGACTACAAACAGCAGCTACAATGCCCCAGTAATTTTTCTATTTTTAGTGAAGAGGGGGTCTTGCTCTTGCTCTTATTCAGGTTGAACTCAAGCAATCTTCCCACCTCAGCTTCCCAGAGTAGGAATTACAGGCATAAGCCTAGGATTACAGGCATAAGCCACGGCACTCATGATAATATAACTCACATATTATAATATTCATCCCTATAAAATATAAAATTCAATGGTTTTTATTATATTCATAGCGTTGGCAACCATCAATCACCATAATCAATTTTAGAACATTTTCATCACTACACAAAGAATCTCTAAATATCCCTACTTCTCCATACCTGCAACCTTCAATTCAAGGCAATCAAACACTTAACCACATCTTTTTCTTTCTTTTTTTTTTTTTTGCAGTTTTTGGCCAGGGCTGGGTTTGAACCCACCACCTCTGGCATATGGGGTCGGTGCCCTACCCCTTTGAGCCACAGGCACCACCCAACCATATCTTTAAAAAGAAAAAAAGGGGCGGCGCCTGTGGCTCAGTCGGTAAGGCACTGGCCCCATATACCGAGGGTGGCGGGTTCAAACCCAGCCCCGGCCAAACTGCAACCAAAAAAAAATAGCCTGGCATTGTGGCTGGCGCCTGTAGTCCCAGCTACTTGGGAGGCTGAGGCAAGAGAATTGCTTAAACCCAGGAGTTGGAGGTTGCTGTGAGCTGTGTGAGGCCACGGCACTTTACAGAGGGCCATAAAGTGAGATTCTGTCTCTACAAAAAAAATAAATTAATTAATTAATAAAATAAAAAGAAAAAAAGGCCAGGCATAATGGCTCATGCCTGTAATCTCCCAGTGCTTTGGGAGGCCGAAGTGGGAGGATCCCTTGAGGCCAAGAGTTCAAGGCCAGACTTGGCAACATAGTGAGATCTTCTCCCTACAAAAAATTTTAAAATTGCCTGAGTATCGTGGCATACACCTGTGGTCCTAGCTACTCAGGAGGTGGGAGGACTACCACAGCTCAGAAGTTTGGAGGGTACAGTGAGCTATGATTATGTCACTACATTCCAGACTAGGCAAGTGAGCAAGGCCCTGTCTCTAAAAAAAATGAAAATAAAAAGCTCGGCACCAGTAGCACAGTGGTTACGGGCACCAAGTCATACATTGAGGCTGGTGGGTTCGAACTCAGCCTGAGCCAGCCAAACAACAATGACAACTGCAACAAAGAATAGCTGGGCATTGTGGCAAGTGCCTATAGTCCCAGCTACTTGGGAGGCTGAGGCAAGAGAATCACTTAAGCCCGAGTTTGAGGTTGCTGTGAACTATGACGCCACTGCACTCTACTTGGGGTAAGAAAGTGAACAGGCCAGACATGGTGGCTCCCCCCCTTTAATCCCAGCACTCTTTGAGGCCCAGGAAGGTGGATCACACCTGAGCTCATATGAGTTCTAGACCAGTCTGAACTAGATAGAGACCCTGTCTCTAAAAATAGCCCGGCAACTTGGCTTAAGTCAGAAAGGCTGAGGCAATTGAGCTTAAGAGTTTGAGATTGCTATGAGCTATGACACCAGGGGATTCTACCCAGGGTGACATAGTGAGACTCAGTCTCGAAAAAATAAAAATAGAAAAACCTAGACTAGTATTGTGGCAGGTGCCTATATCCCAGCTACTAAGGAGCCTGAAGCAAAAGGATCACTTGAGCCCAGGTGTTTGAGGTTGCTGTAAGCTATGACATCACTGCACTCTACCCAGGATGACAGAGTGAGACTCTGTCTCAAAAAAAAAAAAAAAAGAATAATTAAGAACAGGCCTAACTTTCATCAGTGAGAGTCAGAGCCCACACCATGAATAAAACTGCAATATTTTCTCTCAACATATCCTCTGCACAAGCCTCCAAGCTCATCTTCCATTTGTTCCATAATACATCTCTGGGAAAGAAAAGTTCTCTATTTCCTACAGTGTTTATCTCTCAAATTGCCCACTCCTATGGAATTATATGCCACATGTAAAGTTGGGGGCTTCCTTGTCTATACTTCCATAAAAATCAATTATTAAGGGTGGCACCCATAGCTCAGTGGGTAGGGTGCCGGCCACATGCACAAAGGCTAGCGGGTTCAAACCCAGCCTGGGCCAGCTAAAACAATGATGACAACTGCAGCAAAAAGCTTGAGACTCTGTCTCAAGAAAAAAAAAAAGGAAGGGCTCAGTGCCTGTAGCTCAGGCAGCTAGGGCACTAGCCACATACACCAGATCTGGCAGGTTCGAATCTAGCACGGGCCAAAAAACAGCCGGGCATTGTGGCGGGCGCCTGTAGTCCCAGCTACTCGGGAGGCTGAGGCAAGAGAATCGCTTAAGCCCAGGAGTTGGAGGTTGCTGTGAGCTGTGTGAGGCCACAGCACACTCTACCGAGGGCCATAAAGTGAGACTCTGTCTCTACAAAAAAAAAAAAAAAAAAGAAAGAAAGCCTGTCCTCATCCTGCCCTCCTTTCTCAACTGCTTTTACCAAAATTGCACTTCAATATCACATCATCAACTTGTACTGAGAGATACTGAACAGCTTCTTTCTGTAAGCTCCTAGAAAGCTTAGATCTGGCAGGGCACCATGGCTCACATCTGTAATCCTAGCACTCTGGGAAGCTGAGGTGGGTGGATTGCTTGAGATCATGAATTTGAAACTAGTCTGAGCAAAAAGTGAGATCTCATCTCTACTAAAAACAGAAAAAACTGAGGCAAGAGGATCACATGAGCCAAGAGTTGGAGGTTGCTGTGAGCTATGATGATGCATTGGCACTCTACCCAGGCGACAGCTTGAGACTCTGTCTCAAAAAAATAAAGCGGGTAAAAAGGCTTAGGATCTAACCTCTAAGCAAACTGGTCATCACAGCTTCTATTTTTATAAACTATTCTTACTTTAAGAACAGTAAAACAGCTGGGTCCATCTGGGTTTCCTATCTTTCTCTCATTTCTCTCATTTATTCAGATTGTAATTTATTTTCCTATACCAAACTGGCCAGGCACAGTGGTACACGTCTCTAATCTTGAAAGGCCAAGGCAGGCAGATCCCTTGAGATCAGGAGTTCAAGACTAGCCTGAGCAACATCAAGACCCTGTCTCTAGGCTTGGCGCCTGTAGCTCAGCAGCTAGGGAGCCAGCCACACACACAGGAGCTGGCGCATTCGAACCCAACCCGGGGCTGCCAAACAACGACAACTACAACCAAAAAAATAGCCGTGTGTTGTGGTGGGTGCCTGTACTCCCAGCTACTTGGGAGACTAAGAGAATCACTTAAGCCCAAGAGTTCAAGGTTGTTGTGAGCTGTGATGTTACAGCACTCTATCAAGGGTGACATAATGAGACTCTGTCTCAAAAAAAAAAAAAAAAAAAGACCCTGTCTCTACTAAAAATAGAAAAAGTAGGAAGAGGTTGTGGCACATGCCTGTAGTCCCAGCTACTTAAGAGGCTGAGGCAGGAGGATGGTTTGAAGTTTGGAGTTTCAGGTTGCTGTGAGCTAGGCTGAAACCACAGCACTCTAGCCCAGGGAGAGACAGTCCTGTCTATACTAAAAATAGAAAAATTAGCTGGGCATTGTGGTGGGCACCTATAGGATCAGCTACACAAGAGAATGGGGGAGGAGGATCATTCGAACCCAGGAATATGAGGTTCCTGTAAGCTATTATTCTAGAGCAAAAAAGCAAGACTCTGAAAAAAAAAAAATCTGAGATGACTCAGACAAAACATAAAAGTTCCTAAAAGATTGCATTTTGTTGTTGTTTTGAAACAGAATCTCACTTTGTCACTCTCCGTAGAGTGCCGTAGCATCATTGCTCACAGCAACCTCAAACTCTTGGGCTCAAGCGATTCTCTTGCCTCAGCCTCCCAAGTAACTAGGACTACAGAAGCCCACCACAACACCCAGCTACTTTTAGAGATGAGGTCTCGCTCTGGCTCAGAGTGTGTGAGCTCAGGCGATCCACCCACCTCGGCCTCCCAGAGTGCTGAGATTACAGGCGTGAGCCACCACACTCGGCCAGATGATCACATCAACTATCAATCCGTAAAAGTACCCTGTTTCCCCGAAAATAAGACATCCTCCGAAAATAAGACCCACTTACAGGAAAGATATGACGTCCCCTGAAAATAAGACCTAGCGCATCTTTGGGAGCACACCTTAAAGTAAGACACTGTCGGGTGGCTCCTGTGGCTCAGTGAGTAGGGCGCCGGCCCCATATGCCAAGGGTGGTGGGTTCAAACCCAGCCCCAGCCAAACTGCAACAAAAAAATAGCCGGGCATTGTGGCGGGCGCCTGTAGTCCCAGCTGCTCGGGAGGCTGAGGCAAGAGAATCACGTAAGCCCAAGAGTTAGAGGTTGCTGTGAGCCATGTGATGCCATGGCACTCTACCTGAGGGCAGTACAGTGAGACTCTGTCTCTACAAAAAAAAATAATAATAAGACACTGTCTTATTCTCGGGGAAACAGGGTAATTACTATGAATTATACTATTCCTTGTGTTACATTCCTGAGACAGACACTAGTCTTTTCCCAACTCCTTCTGTACTGTTTTCAGCTCCTAGTCAAAGGGAAAAACAAACAAACAAAAAAAAAAAAACAGAGAATGGATAGAGTTGGAGAACATTCTCTTTAAAAAAAAAAAAAAGGGGGCGGCGCATATGCCAGAGGTGGTGGGTTCAAACCCAGCCCCGGCCAAAAACCAAAAAAAAAAAAAAAAAGAAGAAGAAGAAAAACATTCTAATTCTACCCTTTTAGTTATTTTGAAGCATACTCTAACATATTGTGGGTTGTTTTGGTTTTTTGTCTTTTTTTTGAGACAGGGTCTCACTTTGTCACCCTCGGTAGAGAGCTATAGCATCACAGCAACCTCAAATTCTTGGGCTCAAGCAATTCTCTTGCCTCGGCCTTCCATGTAGCTGGGACTACAGGCGCCTACCACAACACCCAGCTATTTTTAGAGGCAGGGTCTAGCTCTGGCTCAGGCTGGTCTCGAACCTGTGAGCTCAGGCAATCCATCTGCCTCAGCCTCCCAGAGTGCTGGGATTACAGGCGTGAGCCACCGCCCCCAGCCCCCTAACATATTGTTGATTACAGTCCCTTTGTTGTGCTACCAAACTTTGTTCATTCTATTTAACTATATTTGTGCACCCATTAACCCCCCCCCCCAATTTATCCCTGCTACCATTCCTAGACATGTCACCTTTAAAAACTGTCCAAGTGCCAGGCACAGTGGCTCACACCCGTAATCCTAGCACTCTGGGAGGCTGATGTGGGTGGATTGCTCAGGAGTTTAAGAACCGCCTGAGCAAGAGTGAGACCCTTGTCTTTACTATAGAAAAACTAGCCGGGCGTTGTGGCAGGTGCCTGTTAGTCCCAGCTACTCAGGAGGCTAAGGCTAGAGAATTGCTCAAACCCAGGAGTCCGAGGTTGCTGTGAGTTATGACGCCATGGTACTCTACCCAGGGGGACAAAGACTGTGACTCAAAAAATAATAATAAATAAATAAACGAACCCTGAGTAAGAGGAAGACCCTACCTATACCAAAAATAGAAAAAATAAGCTAGGCAAGGTGTCTAGCACCCATAGTCCCAGCTACTTGTCTCAGGTACTTGGGAGGCTGAGGCAGGAGGATCTCTTGAGCCCAGGAGTTTGAGCTTAGAGTGAACTGTAAGGACACCACTGCATTTCTACCTGAGGTCACAGAGCAAGAGCCTATCTCCAAAACAAACAAACAAAAAAAAGAACTAAGAGGTTAGTAATCTCCATAACCCCCTATCCAACCACCTCACCCTCCCCTTGCAAATGCAAATTCTGAAGTATTCAGTAAACCCGCCTTTTATCCTTCCTTCTTCCACTTAGCCAAGTATGGAGTCTGTAACTTTTTTTTTTTCTTGCAGTTTTTGGGCGGGGCTGGGTTTGAACCCGCCACCTCTGGCACATGGGGCTGGTGCCCTAACTCCTTTGAGCCACAGGCGCCACCCGAATCTGTAACTCATATAATCAATCCTCTCTGAACTCTTTCCTATGCATAGGAATCACATGATCTCTCTATAAGAAAGTTACACTGTGATCCGATCACTTTCGTTAATTTCATTTATTCCTTCAAAACAGTTCAATTGTACTTATTCCTTCCAAACAGATCTGATCCAGTACTAGTGATTTGATCATAACCTCTTCGGCTACAGGGAAACTGAAATTGTATCTAGAAGACACGGGTTGGTGCCTGTGGCTCAGTAAGTACAGCACGGGCCCCATATACTGAGGTT
Organism: Nycticebus coucang; assembly: GCF_027406575.1. Classification (NCBI taxonomy): domain Eukaryota; kingdom Metazoa; phylum Chordata; class Mammalia; order Primates; family Lorisidae; genus Nycticebus; species Nycticebus coucang. The sequence goes on along the minus strand of NC_069781.1, from coordinate 12,071,476 downwards.
GGCGGGCTAGAACCCAGCCCCAGCCATACTGCAACAAAAAATAGCCAGGCATTGTGGCAGGTCCCTGTAGTCCCAGCTACTTGGGAAGCTGAGGCAAGAGAATCCCCTAAGCCCAGCTGTGATGCCACGGCACTCTACCTAGGGTGATAAGGTGAGGCTCTGTCTCTATTTAAAAAAAAAGTAATAGAAGATTCTATGCATTTGTTATTTCATCTAGCAGCTCTAACTTCTAACCATTTTAAAACAGGTAAATTAGGCTTGACGCCCATGCTCAGTGGTTAGGGCGCTGGCCACATACACCAGAACTGGTGGGTTCAAACCCAGCCTAGGCCTGCTAAACAATGACAACAACAAAAAAAAGCCAGCCATTGGGTCGGGTGCCTATAGTACCAGCTACCTGGGAGGCTGAGGCAAGAGACTCGCTTAAGCCCAGGAGTTTGAAGTCTCTGTCTCAAAAACAAATAAAAAAAAAAAGGTAAATTTTGGTGCCCCATGATCGCACTAATGTACACAGCTATGATTTAATAATAAAAAAAAGAAAAAAATAGGTAAATTTGTCTTCTTTTCTATCAGAACAAATATTTTCCATCGTGAACATTAAGTGGCTCCAGTGATTTCTTTTCTTCCTCTGACAGAATCTTTTATTTTGGCTTTCAAGCCTCAGAAAAGATGCTACTGGCATACTTTCATGGCCTGCCTAATTTTAGGCTGCACTTCATGCCAAGAAAGAGAAACAAAATTAAATTTCTTTAAATACACCAGAAATGGGCAACACAAGCAAATTAATCTGATAAAAACAATTTCAAGACAGAAGAAAAGCCTCTTCTTACAGAAAAAATTCAGAATTCTTATTTCTGTAATTGCCAAAAAGATTTTTTTTTTTAAGTTTATTAAGAACACAGAAAGCCAGGAAGGTGACTCACACCTACAATCCTAACACACGGGGAGACCAAGGCAGGAGGAGGATAACTTGAGGTCATGAGTTTGAAATCAGCCTGGGCAACAAAGCATAACCTCCTTCCCCCCCCCCAAAAAAAAAGAATATTAGCCACATCAAGCGGTATACCCCTGCAGTCTCAGCTAAAGGCTGAAGCAGGAAGATTGCTGGAGCCGAGTTTGAGGCTACAGTGAGCTACAATAATGCCACTGCACTCCAGGCTGGGAAACAAAGCTTGTCTAAAAAAAAAAGAAAAAAAGGAGAGAGAAACAAACACAAAGTACAGTCCATTTGTGTTTCAAGAAGGAATAAAATCATTTAAAGCTACATTTCTTTAAGGTAGGAAGGAAATCTAATGTTTATCAAACTAAGAATGTAAAGCAATCCAACTATCTTTCAAATCACTTCACATTCCAATTTCCAGTTACTATCAAGATACATTTTCATAAAGAGTAACATTTTCTTAATTGAAACACAAAGCTTAAAACAGCTTTACACATGATAAATAAAAAGAAAACAAAATTCCACGCCAAATCAATGACACAGAATATTCCACCTCACCTATGGGATTAACAATGCTACTAAGGAGATCTGTTTAGTTTTCCATGACTTGGGTCCCACTGTTAGTTGTACTCTTCCTTAAAAAGCACATAGCAGAAAGAAGCCACAAAACTAAGGTCTGAAGGACTCAGATGATGAATGCTGCATTACTACTAATAAATGCTTTCTACTTAAAAAAAATCATCGTATTGAAATGGGAAAGTGCACAAGAATGACTCCCCTATCCCATGGCACATAAAATTAACAAGTAAGTACAATTTAGTTACATTCTCGACATCCTTAAACATTTTGGATAAGTGCTGAAGCACCAAAGAAGATAAACCAAAAAACGAAAACCAAAGGCAAAAAACCCAGTATTATCTCCTTAAAAGAAAGATAACTGACGATAAATTGTTTTAAACCCACAACTTAAAAAGAACTCAAACTATCAAATTTACCCATTTTACCACATAACAAATCAAAGTTAACTGAACAAATAGACACTAACGCTAGTTGATAAATATACTGCTAGAACCCTAAACACTGGTTTCAGCAGACACAGAGAAACACTTTTCAAAATCAGTAAAGCAGAGACTTACATTCCCTTACCCACATATAAATTTACTCTCTATTGGACTCGGTAGTAACTAGGCGCAGGCCACCTCCTTTAAAAACTAAGAAAATGTAGCCGGGCGTTGTGGCGGGCGCCTGTAGTCCCAGCTACTTGGGAGGCTGAGGCAAGAGAATCGCCTAAGCCCAGGAGTTGGAGGTTGCTGTGAGCTGTGTGAGGCCACGGCACTCTACCGAGGGCCATAAAGTGAGACTCTGTCTCTACAAAAAAAAAAAAAAACTAAGAAAATGGCTCGGCGTCTGTGGCTCAACCGGTTAAGGCGCTAGCCACATACACCTGAGCTGGAGGGTTCGAATCCAGCCTGGGCCCGCCAAACAACAATGACGACTGCAACCAAAAAATAGCCAGGTGTTGTGGCGGGCGCCTGTAGTCCCAGCTACTTGGGAGACGGAGGCAGGAGAATCGCTTGAGCCCGGGAGTTGGAGGTTGCTGGGAGCTGTGATGCCACGGTACTCTACCCAGGGAGACAGCTCGAGGCTCTGTCTCAAAAATAAATAAATAAATAATAAAATAAAATACTTTAAAATATATATAAAACCGGGCGGCGCCTGTGGCTCAGTCGGTAAGGCGCCGGCCCCATATACCGAGGGTGGCGGGTTCAAACCCGGACCCGGCCAAAACTGCAACCAAAAAATAGCCGGGCATTATGGTCGGCGCCTGTAGTCCCAGCTACTTGGGAGACTGAGGCAAGAGAATCACTTAAGCCCAGGAGTTGGAGGTTGCTGTGAGCTGTGTGAGGCCACGGCACTCTACCGAGGGCCATAAAGTGAGACTCTGTCTCTACAAAAAATAAAAATATACATATATATATAAAACCTAAGAAAATGTAATCTTGAGTTAACAGGTTATGGCAGCACAACTTAAAAAACAGGAAATTATTTGTATTCACTGAGAACCTACTACTTTACCCACTTAAATAAGCTCAACAATACAGTCAGAAACAGGATTCACATCTGAATCAGAAAAAACTCAACACTCTTAAAAGGCAATTTGGAGGCGTGATAAAAAGAGACAACTTGACATTCTCTCACATTATCAAACCTATCTGGGCCACCTTCTTTCCATTTCTCAGGGACCTAACTAAACACGCTGGGGCCACTGTCAGGGAGCCGGAGGCATCTCTCGTCATATGCCGGCCACCCTGCACTGCTGTCACCTACGGTGGGAATGACCCCATCCTGAAAGCAATGCCCGCTGAGGCTCAGCTTGACACCGGGAGACCCGGGGGTGGGGTGAGGGAGGTGGAGAGGAGTCTTCTACGCAAAGCTGTTAGAGGTCCAAGTCTTGGGGCAGCCCGAAGCCGGGGGTGGCGGGGGGACAACCCTGGGACAGACGCCGTGACATCCCTGGGGATCCCAATGGAGAGAACCAGGACAGCATTCGGGATACTCAGGCACCCCGAGCTCTCCGTGTGACACCAACTCGGATCGGGTCGCCTGGCACCACGTTGGGCCCTCCACAGAGACCAGACGGGATACCCGACAGGGGACCCGCAGAGAGGAAGGGCGGGCCCGGCAGGCGCCCCACAGCCGGAAGGGGCGAGCCCCGCAAGCAGGGCTCCCGCCCCGCAGGGCTCACCTTAAGGTCGTTCTCCGGCAGGTACTTGCACAGCCGCGCTATCTCCACGTATTTGTCTAGGTCTAGCGGCGCCATTTTAAGAATAACAAGCCACAGCAGAAATTGCGGGGCGGCGGCGGCAGCGGCTGTAGTAGCGGCGGCGGCAGCGGCAGCGGCGGAGGCCGAAGCCGGAACTCTATCTACGTCACGTCCGGCCCGTGAGTGGCGTCTGCGCAGCGCAGTTAAAGCTTGACCCGATTCTGCCGGGGCTTCGGCGTGCCCCGCGCCCTCTCTGGCTGAACCTAAGCTAGAGGTCCCAAGAAGTCCTGCCAGCGAAACTTGCTAGGAGCCGTAGTTGTCTGCCGCAGGGAGTGCCGGGATTTGTAGTATTCAGTTGTGGACAGTTTCCCCCACTTTCCCTCCTCTTCCCTTAGTCCAGACGTTCACCTCTGGGGACCAGGCGAGGCTTTTCCGAGGCAAAACAGCGAAGTAGGTGACCCTAGCCATTCCCCGATTTCTTATTCCGATCCTTTTAAAAACTGTCTCATCAGAACTTCTTCATTTATAAAGTGGGTAAGCCTGGTAGGTTACAGTAATTTGTTTGTACCTTTCCAAGACCTAGTGAAAACCTTGTCTAAACTTGTGGCAGAGATGTGAGGCTCCCAGTCTTCCGTCATGGAAGGAAGGGAAATAAATATTCAAGCATTATTTATGCTAAATGCTATACAAATGTTGTTTTTCCGTTTAATCTTCATAACGATTGATGGGAAAGTATGGCTTGGTAGATGTTGAGTAACTTGCCCCAAATCTCACAGGGAACAAGTGGTGATGTCAATATGGAAAATAGGTCTGCTAGCTTAAGCATACTTCCAGTTTGAGTCCCAGGAGGGCAGAGAGGTTTTTTTGTTGTTGTTGTTGTTGTTTGTAGAGACAGAGTCTCACTTTATGGCCCTTGGTAGAGTGCCGTGGCCTCACACAGCTCACAGCAACCTCCAACTCCTGGGCTTAAGCGATTCTCTTGCCTCAGCCTCCCGAGTAGCTGGGACTACAGGCGCCCGCCACAACGCCTGGCTATTTTTTGGTTGCAGTTTGGCTGGAGCCGGGTTTGAACCCGCCACCCTCGGTATATGGGGCCGGCGCCTTACCGACTGAGCCATAGGCGTCGCCCAAGGGCAGAGAGTTTTTATTGCATCCCCAGCGCCAAGAATAGTACCTGGCATTTTGTATACCTTCAATATTCGTTTACTCAACTATTATTGAGCACCAACTATGTGCCAGGTACAGTTGTAGGCCCTTGGGATACTTGGGGAACCAAACAGACAAACGTCTCTATGCTCAATCTGTAATTTACATTATATAGAGGGAGGCAGAACCTAAATAATATAGTAAATGACTTTATAGCGTATTAGAAAGTGATAACAAGGGCGGCGCCTGTGGTTCAAAGGAGTAGGACGCCGTCCCCATATGCCAGAACCCTAAAATTCCTGGGTTCAAGCCCAGCCCTGGCCAAAAAAAAAAAAAAAAAGTGATAACGAACGCAGTGGGTCACGCCTGTAACCGCGACACTTTGGAAGACCAAGGTGGGTGGATCGCCTGAGCTCACGAGTTCGAGACCAACCTAAGCTAGAGCCATCTAGCTAGGGCTAGAGCCCCCATCTCTTTAAATAAAAATAAAAATAGGCTCGGCGCCTGTGGCTAAAGCGGCTAAGGCGCCAGCCACATACACCTGAGCTGGCGCGTTCGAATCCAGCCCGACCCGCCAAACAGCAATGATGGCTGCAACCAAAAAATAGCCGGGCATTGTGGCGGGTACCTGTAGTCCCAGCTACTTAGGAGGTGGAGACAGAAGACTCGCTTGAGCCCAGGAGCTGGAGGTTGCTGTGAGCTGTGATGTCATAGCACTCTACCCAGGGCAACAGTTTGAGGCTCTGTCTCAAAAAAAAAAATAGCCTGGCGTTGTGGCGGGCACCTGTAGTCCCAGCTACTTAGGAAACGGAGGCAAGAGAATGGCTTAAGCACGGGAATTGGTGGTTGCTGTGAACTATGACCCCAGGGGACTGGGGGGTGGGGAAGACAAAGTGAGACTGTCTCAAAAAAAAAAAAAGTGGTAAGTGCGGGGGTGGGGTAGGAAGGAGGGCAGGAGAAGGGAGAGGGGGTGATGCCTTTTTTTTTTATTAAATCATAGCTGTGTACATTAACGCGATCATGGCGCACCATGCACTGGTTTTATAGACCGTTTGACATATTTTCATCACACTGGTTAACATAGCCTTCCTAGCATTTTCTTAGTTATTGTGTTAAGACATTTATATTTTACATTTACTAAGTTTTGCATGTACCCTTGTAAGATGCCCCATAGGTGTAATCCCACCAATCACCATCCCTCCGCCCATCCTCCTCCCTCTCTCCCTCCCCTCCCTCTCCCCCTTCACCATATTCTTAGGTTATTACTGGGTTATAGCTTTCATATGAAAGCCATAAATTAGTTTCATAGTAGGGCTGAGTACATTGGATACTTTTTCTTCCATTCTTGAGATACTTTACTAAGAAGAATATGTTCCAGCTCCATCCATGTAAACATGAAAGAGGTAAAGTCTCCATCTTTCTTTAAGGCTGCATAATATTCCATGGTGTATATATACCACAATTTATTAATCCATTCGTGGATCGCTGGGCACTTGGGCTTTTTCCACGACTTAGCAATTATGAATTGGGCTGCAATAAACATTCTGGTACAAATATCTGTGTTATAATGTGATTTTTGGTCTTCTGGGTATCTACCTAGTAAAGGAATTATAGGATTGAATGGCAGATCTATTTTTAGATCTCTAAGTGTTCTCCAAACATCTTTCCAAAAGGAATGTATTAATTTGCATTCCCACCAGCAGTGTAGAAGTGTTTCCTTTTCTCCACATCCACGCCAACATCTCTGGTCTTGGGATTTTGTGATATGGGCTAATGTTACTGGAGTTAGGTTATATCTCAAAGTAGTTTTAATTTGCATTTCTCTGATGCCTTTTTTTTTTTTTTGAGACAGAGTCTCTGTTGCCCAGGCTAGAGTGGCACGATGTAAGCCTAGCTTAGGCAACCTAAAATTCCTGGGTTCAAGCCATCCTCCTGCCTCAGACTTTGGAGTAGCTGGTATTACAGCTGCCCACCACAACCCCCAGCTAATTTTCCTATTTTTAGAAGAGACCAGGTCTCACCCTTGCTCAAGCTGGTCTTGAACTCCTGAGCTCAAGGTATACTCCTTTCTCAGCCTCCCAGAGTGCTAGGATTACAGGAGTGATGCATTTTTAAAAACCAACAAAGAAGTGGAGAAGTTAGCTGTGCAGATTCATGGAGGAAATTATAGGTAAACATTGGAGCAGAGGCCCTAAGATGAAAACACATCCAGAGTTTTCAGGAAACAGCAAGAAGACTGGTGTGGTTGGAGCACACTAGTGTGCTAGTAGTAGTAGTAGTGTGGAGAGTAGATCAGAGAGAAAAGGAGAAGATTGATTTTAAACTTTTTTTTTTTGACAGAGTCTCATTTTCTTGCCCTCTGTAGTGTCACGGCACCATAGCTCACAACCTCAAACTCTTGGACTCAAGTGATCCCTTACCTCAGCGTCCGGGATAGCTGGGACTACAGGCGCCTGCCACAATTTCTGGCTAGTTTTAGAGATGGGGGCTCACTCTTGCTCAGGCTGGTCTCCAACTCCTGAGGGCAAGCAATCCACCCACCTGGGCCTCCCCAAGTGTGGTTTTTTAACTTTTAATGAGGTGGGTATTTATTGCAGGGGTTTGAGCAGATGAGCAAAATGATCTAACTTGTTTTAAAAGGATCACTCTGGCTGGACTATAAAGAGGCAATGGTTGCAGCTGAGACACCAGTTAAGTGACTTATATAATCTAACAGTAGCAGATGCTCAATAAATATTTGTTGCTTTAAAGAGACCCTGGACTGAATCTTCTTGCTCTAATGTGTGTTTTAAGGACAATTGGCTAATGAGATATCCAGGTTAAGTTCTTTTTTTATTCTTGGAACTATTCTATTAAGTATGAAATTGTTTCAAAGTAAAATTGAATGATACCCAGAAGCATTTATTTCTCCATTCATTGAACAAATTGTTATTTATTTAGTGCCTATGATGTGAAAATGACAGATATGATCCCTGCCCTAATAGGTCTTACAGTCTGGTAGGGGAGACAAATAATAAACATATGAATGAGCAAATATTTAATTGCAAATTGTGATTAGTGCTCAAAAGAGAAAAGAAAAAAGGAGGTACTATAAGAAAAGTGGGTTAGAAACCTAATGTTAGTGGCGGCGCCTGTGGCTCAAAGGGGTAGGGCGCCAGTCCCATATGCCGGATTTGGTGGGTTCAAACCCAGCCCAGGCCAGAAACTGCAAAAAAAAAAAAGAAACCTACATTAGGTTGGCAAGATAATGGAGGTAAAATACAATATCCAGACTCTAGCACCACATAACCAGAGTTCAAATCCAAGCTCTATCAGTGTCTGTGTGACTTGGGGCAAGTTATTTATCCTTTCTGCATTCCAGTTTTCTCAGCTCCAATATGGAGATAATAATAATAATTAATAATACCTACCTCCAATGGAAATGATAAAATAATACCTCATCAGGCTTGTACTGAGATTCAATTGAGTTAATATATGAAAATGGCTTAAAACAATGTCTAGCACAGGCTGACTTGTGGTGGCTCATGCCTGTATTCCTAGCACTCTGGGAGACCGAGGCGTGTGGATTGCCTGAGCTCACTGGTTTGAGACTAGCCTGAGCAACAGCAAGACCCTGTCTCAAAAAATAGCCCAGTGTTGTGGTGGGCATCTGTAGATCCAGCTACTTGGGAGGCTGAGGCAAGAGAATCACTTGAGCCCAAGAGTTTGATGTTGGGTGACGCCTGTGGCTCAAAGGAGTACGGCACTGACCCCATGTACTGGAGGTGGCAGGTTCAAACCCAGCCTTGGCCAAAATCTGCAAAAAAAAAAAAAAAAAGGGTTTTGAGGTTGCTGTGAGCTATGATGCCATGGCACTGTACCAAGGGTGACAATGTGAGACTCTGTCTCAAAAAAAAAAAAAAATGTCTAGCACAGAATAAGTACAATGTGAATGTTAGTTCCAAGTATTGGGTGTGCACAATAGGCCTTTCTAAGGAGGTAACATTTTGGAATGGTACAGAGAAAATTAGCATGGCCCCTGAACAAGGATGACATGCAAATTCATGAAGCATTCTACATTTTATTTTATTACTATTTTTTTGAGACAGGAGTCTCACTATGTCACAGCAGCTCACAGCAGCCTCAAACATGATTTCTATTCTAAAAGCATAGGTCCCATATTCTCCTGTATAATACTTTAAATCCTTTCTAGACTACTTATAATACCTAATACACTGTAAATGCTATGTAAATAAATAGATGCATAGGTTCCATAATGAAAACTGGTTGCTATTTTGCCCACTGATCTCTTCCAATTTTTTTGTTGATGTGCCACTCCAGCATGCACCTTGAAATACCCCAAAGATACAGGGGATATCAAAGCATTCTGCAGCTCTGAGCAGAACTCTCAATCCAGAAGTACATGGACAGATGACAAAGCCAGTATGGCCCTGATTCTCTTTCCTAAAAGAGAGCAGAATGACTGAATACTCTTTTTTTTTTTGACTGAATATTCTTCAACTCCAGGTAATAGGGATTTTCCCATTAATAAAGGAATTCAGGGTGGCGTCTATGGCTCAGTGAGTAGGGCACCGGGCCCATGTACCGAGGATGGCGGGTTCAAACCTGGCCCCAGCCAAACTGCAACAACAACAACAAAAAAAATAGCTGGGTGTTATGGCGGGCACCTGTAGTCCCAGCTACTCGGAAGGCTGCCTAAGCCCAAGAGCTGGAGGTTGCTGTGAGCTGTGACAGCACAGCACTCTACTTAGGGTGACAAAATGAGACTCTATCTCTAAAACAAACAAAAAAATAAATAAGGGAATTCATAAAAACTGCACATGTTTGAAATAGGATATCTGAGCCATGAGGAGAACTGCAGACCTTGAATTCCCTTTTGTCGGTACAGTTTGGTTATGGTTTTAAGTAGCTAAAAGATTCTTTTCAGGTGGCGCCTGTGGCTCAGTGAATAGGGCGCCAGCCCCATATACCAAGGATGGTGGGTTCGAACCCGGCCCCTGCCAAACTGCAACAAAAAAATAGCCGGGCATTGTGGCAGGCGCCTGTAGTCCCAGCTACTCCGAAGGCTACCTAAACCCAAGAACTGGAGGTTGCTGTAAGCTGTGATGCCACGGCACCCTACCAAGGGCGATAAAGTGAGACTCTGTCTCTTAAAAAAAAAAAAGAGAAAGATTCTTTTCACCAAATTGGTCTTTTTCCTGGATTATCAATTCCTCTAACAGCTCTTTCTGTACAATAGGTATTACAATTCCCATTCTATAGATGACAAAACTAGAGTTAAGAGTGGGTAAGGAACTTGCCAAACATCAGAGGCAGATGGTTAGTGCTGGAGTCTGGATTTGAACCGAAGTATATCTGACCTCTTCCAATTAATCATAACTCTGCACTTCAGAAGCTCTTATTGTTTCCAGTCTCAGCTGTTTCCTCTGTTTCCTAAGACACAACTGTGAGTGGGGTTTTCTGAAGCATAGACGTAAGTAAGCTCCTTCTCCATTTTCAGGAAAATCATAGGAAACGTATTGTTACGAACTAGATCAGAGATAATGCAGATTGACACGTCTGGAGACATTATTTATCCAAGAATAGCCTTAGCCTTGACAGAGGACTAGCTTGGCACCCAGCTACTACGTGCTGAGCACTTTACCTTAACCTGTATATTCCCAACTATTGACAGAAATCTTGGTTACAGATGACACTAAGGCCCAAAGAAAAGTAACTTCCCCAAGAACAGATACTCTCCTTGATGAATTTTTTTTTTTTTTTTTTTGAGAGACAGAGTAGAGTCTCACTTTATCACCCTTGGTAGAGTGCTATAACATCACAGCTCACAGCAACCTCCAACTTCTGGGTTTAGGTGATTCTCTTGCCTCAGCCGGGCTCTCTGAGCCACAGGCGCCGCCCTCCTTGATGAACTTTTTATTCCTTACACCATACCTGGAGGCTAGGGTGTTATCTTCAGCTTAGCCTCTGCCATAATTAAACTGCAAAAAATGGAAAGAGTCGGGCGGCGCCTGTGGCTCAGTCGGTAAGGCGCCGGCCCCATATACCGAGGGCAGCGGGTTCAAACCCGGCCCCGGCCAAACTGCAAAAAAAACAAAAAATAGCCGGGCGTTGTGGCGGGCGCCTGTAGTCCCAGCTACTTGGGAGGCTGAGGCAAGAGAATCGCTTAAGCCCAGGAGTTGGAGGTTGCTGTGAGCTGTGTGAGGCCACGGCACTCTACCGAGGGCCATAAAGTGAGACTCTGTCTCTACAAAAAAAAAAAAAAATGGGAAGAGTCAGCTGCTTAAGGCACCAAAGCTTTTAGCTGACCTAAAGACTGCGCAGGCAGACAGCACACGAAAGAAAGCTCACGCTCTGCTCACCACCGCTGTAACTGAAAATACAACTGCCGAAGGAATTTGGGTCACCCCACCGGACACCCAATCCTCAGCATTTCGCTTGTAAATCGTTTCCAGGGAGCCCTAGCCTATTTACTCCGCAGGGGACGGTGAGCCCCAGGGGGCCCGGGCCGTCTAGTCCCGGAGAAACAGTCCTAGCCGACACCGAGGTTCTACAAGGACCCTTCCATACCACTGCCAAAGAAGCGCCCGGGCCCGCGGGGCGGGGCAGGCCTCAGGAAGGACTGCAGTGGTTGGCCCGGTCGCTCTTCCGGAATCTGCAGGGAGGGGCAAGACCCAAGCCCCGCCCCCTATGGGGCGGAGCCACGGCCCAGGACTCACTTGAGCCGCAGGTAACGCGGTTCCGAGTTTGGCGGGGGAGGGGAGGTTGTCTTAGGACTGGGTCCTATCGCGACCAGGGCAGAGCAGGTCGCATCCTTTAAGAGTGGGCTTGGAACTGGTAGAAAGACCTGGGGAGGACTTCCTCGGTCTCTGGCCCGACCACATTGACCAAAAGGAGCCAGCTTCGTCTCTCCTGACCTGTCTCCTGTCCCCTAAAGCTGCCACGTGAGGATGAGCCTTGGGGGCTGGGTAGCAGGGACAGCTGCAGGAGCCAATCGTACAGAGCTATGCATTTAGGCTGGTGGCCTAAGCCTCAGATGGGGTTTATCCGTTCATCGCTCCGTTAACCCTTTCTGTTTTTGTTTTGTTGTTGTTTTTTTTTTTTTTTTTTTTTGGTCGCCCTTGCTAGTGTCATGGCGTCACAGCTCACAGCAACCTCAAACTCTTGGGCTTAAGAGATCCTTTTGCCTAGGATCCTTTTGCCGGCTATTTTTTAGAGACCAAGTCTCGCTCTTACTCAGGCTGGTCTTGAACTCTTGAGCTCAAGCACCCACCCGCCTTCACTTCCCAGAGTGCTAGGATTACAGGCGCGAGCCGCCGTGCCCGCCCCATTAACCCATTTTTCTTCTTCAGCCCTTAGTCCCTCACTTAGCTCTACTCTATGCCAGGTTCATTGGTAGATTCTCTGAGAGAATCCGACAGGCTCAGCCCTCTAGGAATTTAATCTAGAATCTAAAGTCTTAAATGAAGAATTACATTTAGAATGATTCCTGCAATGATGGAGGCTTAATAGGTAGCTTCAGAGGCCAGAGAGGGAAGGAAATAACTTGATGGAGGAGCAGGTTGGTAGAAGTAGACAACAAGTGTCAGAAAAGGTTTCACTGAGGAAAGAACTTTTGAACTAACTGAGCTTTGGAGGTTTACTAGGAGTTTGCAAACTTACCAGAAGGGAAAGGGACCAGTAAGGGAAGCAGCTCAGGCTACAGAGTTGTGAAAAGGGCCTGCCATATTAGAGGAATAGCAAGAAACCCAATATTACAAGAGATCGTGGAGGTGCATTTCTGGGAAAAAAAGGTTAAGACCAGAAGCCCTTGCCTTCTATCTTGTATTGAGGCCAAGACTTATCCTAGAGTTCAATATTTCTCAGCCTCTGTTTTGTTTTTTTTTTTCTTTTTGAGCCAGCATCTCACTCTGTAACCTGGGCTTGAGTGCCATGGCCTCAGCCTAGCTCAGCAACCTCAAACTCCTGGGCTTAAGCAATCCTCCTGCCTCAGCCTCCACGCAATATCACTTGCCTCAGCATCCCAAGTAGCTGGAACTGCAGGCATGTGCCACCACTCCTGGCTTTCTCAGCCTCTTTATATGCTTAAGCTTTTGATAACATCTTCTGAAATTTTGATAAACACTTCTGGAATTTTATGTTGATATATGCCTTTCCCTATGGAAATCTCAGCTAGAAAACTTCAGCCAGGGCTTGGCGCCCATAGGTCGGTGAGTAGGGTGCCAGCCACATACACCGAAGGTGGCGGGTTCAAGCCCGGCCCGGGCCAGCTAAATAACAAACACAACTGCAACCAAAAAATGGCTGGGCATTGTGGCAGGTGCCTGTAGTCCCAGCTACTTGGGAGGCTGAGGCAAGAGAATTGCTTAAGCCCAAGAGTTGGAGGTTGCTGTGAGCTGTGATGCCACGGCACTCTACCAAGGGCAACATAGTGACACTCTGTCTCAAAAAAAAGAAAACTTCAGCCAGGCCGACCCCAGTGGCTCACGCCTGTAATCCTAGCACTCTGGGAGGCCGAGCCAGGTGGATTACCTGAGCTCACAGGTTCAAGACCAGCCTGAGCCAGAGCGAGACCTCATCTCTAAAAAATAGCTGTGTGTTGTGGCAGGAACCTGTAGTCTCAGCTACGCAGGAGGCTGAGGCAAGAGAATTGCTTGAGTCCAAGAGTTGGAGGTTGCTGTGACCCATAAAGCCACAGCACTCTACTGAGGGCGACAAAAATGAACCTTTATCTCAAAAAAAAAAAAAAAGAAGAAGAAGAAAGAAAACTTCAGCCAAAAAATGTCTGGAGTTGTGTTAACTTAGTTGTGTTATGTTTTAACAGATTACCACAAATGTAAAAAAAAGTTGAGTTATATTTACCTCCCAATTATAAGATTATATGAAAAGATTGGTGATGCTTATGCAAATTAATTGGGCCCTAGAGATTGGTACATTTAATAGAAAAGGTTTTAAAGGGAGGGTAACCTTATTTGTCCTCTGTCTTAGGCAAATGACGCTATAAATGTCTAAAAAGTGCCTTTCTTTCTTATGCATAGGACACCATGAAGCAGCTGCCAGTCTTGGAGCCTGGAGACAAGCCCAGGAAAGCAACATGGTCTGTAAGGACAGATTCAGACACAAAAAACATGAGTTTTGTTTCATTTAGAAGTAGTTTACTAACATTTGATCATCAACAAAAAAGGGTAGAAATGAAACTGTCTGCAGTTTCTGGTAATTAGACTCAAACTGTCTGAGAAGGTCTCAAAGGAAAGATAGGAAAGCAATAATTACCACACAGCAGATGTTGATTTTATTAAAATCCGTTTACCAGGAAGAGTAAGGCACTGACCATCTGTCATCCTCAGCTCCAGTGCTGGGTTTTCCCCTGAGCTGTGACTCAGTTTTAAGAATTTTAGGAAATTAGATTTGGGTGAAACTGGCTTTACTGTTTGTTGGCTGCTTGTTCAAGTAACCCTTCACTCAACAACCACCATTGACCTGACAGGGGCGATTGCTGTGCAGGTGTTCAAGGTACAAGGGTAAATAGTCTCCATGTGGTGGGGGCTACAAACTAAGCAGGTGGTGGTGATAAGTTGTTATCAGTGCTGAGGCAGGACCACAGAAAGCTAAAGAGAAATGGCAGTGTTTCCATAGGACCTTGAAGGTGAGCCTCCAATATAGCTTCCCTGGATCCATCTTGCTCTGAACCCAGCATACATTTGATCATGGCATTCCCTAGTTTAAAACCCTTTGGTTCCTTCCTATTATTCTTATAGTAAAAACCAGACTCCTTACACTACTCCGATGGGCCCTGCAAAATCTCTTTGTGCCTGCTTTTTCAAACTCAAGTTTCAGACTCATGTTCTCTTTCTCTTCCTTTAACATTCTCTGCACTGTCCCACTCAGGAACTGTACATGCTGGTCTCTCTGCCTGGACTACTCTTTCCTTCCCTCTGCCTTTCTTCTCTATCTTTGCCCAGCAAATGTCCACTCATTCTTCAGATCTCAGTTCAAGTGGTACTTCTTGGGGAAGCTTCTTCTCATACTATATACCCAGCCTGGCATGGTAGCTCACACTGTAATCCTAGCAGTCTGGAGAGGCCAAGATGGGTAGATCACTTGAGCTCAGGAGTTCAAGACCAGCCTGAGCAAGAATGAGGCCCCGATCTCTATAAAAAATAGAAAAAGTATACAAGTGTTGTGGTGAGCACCTATAGTCCCAGATACTCAAGACACTGAGGCAAGAGGATCACTTGAGCCCAAGTTTGAGGTTACTGTGAGCTATGATGATGCCACAGCACTCTACCCAGGGTGACAGAGTGAGACTCTGCCTCAAAAAAAAACCTAGAAAAACTATATATTCTGTATTCCTTTATATCACAATTGAACTGAAATAAATATAGGTATTTGTGAAATTGTTTAATGTTTCCCTTCCCAACTGGTTTGTAAGGATTATGAAGGCAGGAATTTTTTTTTTTTTTTTTGCTTTATACACTATCTCTCTGGATGGGTATGTGCTCTTAGGTAAGTTATTTAACCATTCTAGGCCTCAGTTTCTCAGGTGTAAAATTCAAATGGTGATGATAGAACTAATCTTCAAAAGGGGTCTGTGCAGATTAAGTGACAACAGAAAAGAGATCTGAACAAGATGGTAGTTATGAAGCTGTCAATACACATAAAATTAAATAAGCAAAGTAGACTGATGAAAAAAAGAGAAGCCCAAGGATAGTGAGAGTTAGGAGCACAAAGGAGTCAGAGGAGGAAACAGAGCAGCCAGAAAGGTGGGTAGAGAACCAAAGGGAGGGGGTGGAGAAGCCAGGTAGGAGAACAGCACAGGAAGGAAGTAGGTTCAGGAGAACCAAATACCAGTGAGGTCAAGTAACACAGGGCCTTGGCTTGGTGCTCATAACGCAGTGGTTACAGCACCAGCTACATACCCCAAGGATGGCAGGTTCGAATCAAAATAGCTGGGCTTTGTGGTGAGCACCTATAGTCCCAGCTACTTGAAAGGCTAAGGCAAGACAATTGCTTACGCCCAAGAGTTTGAGGTTGCTGTGAGCTGTGAAGCCATAGCACTCTACCTGAGGCAACATAGTGAGATTCTGCCTCAATAAAAAAAAAAAAAAAAGTGGGCGGTGCCTGTGGCTCAAAGGAGTAGGGCGCCAGCCCCATATGCTAGAGGTGGTGGGTTCAAACCCAGCCCCAGCCAAAAACTGCAAAAAACAAAACAAAACAAAAAAAAGTAACACAGGGTCTGCTCAGCACCTGTAGCTCAGTGGTTAGGGCACCAGCCATATACACCTGGGCTGGCAGGTTCGAACCCAGCCTGGGCCTGCTAAACAACAATGACAACTACAACAACAACAGCAAAATAGCCGGGCATTTGGCAGGTGCCTGTAGTGTCAGCTATGTGGGAGGCTGAGGCAAGAGAATCTCTTAAGCCCAAGAGTTTGAAGTTGCTGTGAGCCATGACACCATGGCACTCTACATCGGGCGACATAGTGAGACTGTGTCTCAAAAAAAAAACACAATAAGTAATACAGGACCTGAAAAACAGCTAGGTATTTTCTTTTCCAACTAGAAAACTAGAAGTGCATCTTCTCAGTCACTTCAGAGGGTGGAATGACTCAATCCTGTATTTGAGTTTTTCTTTCTTTTCTATTTTTTTTTTTTTTTTTAGAGATAGAGTCTCACTTTGTCACTCTCGCTAGAGTGCTATGGTGTCACAGCTCACAGCAACCTCCAGCTCTTGGGCTTAGGTGATTCTCTTGCCTCAGCCTCCCAAGTAGCTGGGACTACAGGTGCTTGCCACAACGCCTGGCTATTTTTCTTTTTTGTTGTCGTTGTTGCAGTTTGGCCGGGGCCAGGTTTGAATCTGCCACCCTTGGTATATGGGGCCAGCACCCTACTCACTGAGCCATAGGTTCTGTCCCCTGTATTTGAGTTTTCAGAGTACTAGCCTTGGCTAGTAGAGCTTTATGAATAACCTGGAAAGGCTCTTAAAACCAATAAATTCTGGAGAAATTTTTTTTTTTTTTTTTTTGCAGTTTTTGGCCAGGGCTGGGTTTGAACCCTCCACCTTGGCATGTGGGGCCGGCGCCCTACTCCTTGAGCCACAGGCGCCGCCCTGGAGAATATTTTTTTTCTTGAGACAGAGTCTCACTTTGTTGCCCTTGGTATAGTGCCATGGCTTCACAGCTCACAGAAACCTCAAACTTTTGGGCTTAAGTGATTCTCTTGCCTCAGTCTCCCAAGTAGCTGGGACTATAGGCTACCTACCACAATGCCCAGCTATTTTTTGGTTGTAGTTGTCATTGTCATTTAGCAGGCCCGGGCTGGATTTGAACCCACCACCTCCGGTGTATGTGGCTGGCACCCTAGCTGCTGAGCTACAGGCACTGAGCCTCTGAAGAATATTTTTTGGTGGGGAGGCCTCATTGGCTGGTGGCAAGGTCCTTGGGGCTGTCGGCTCCTATGCAATTGCACAGGAAGCTCTAGTCTCCATTTATTGAGTCCTTCCCTGAACTGTTAGAAGGCCTTGTCACAGTCACCTTATGAGGTGAGAACTATTGGTGCTCTTGTTTTACAAATAAGAAAACTAAAGTTCAGAATGTTAAGTGAGTTCCAAAAGGTCGCACATCCAGAAAGTACCTGAGCTGGGACCTGAGCCACATCTGTCTGAATTCACAAACCATGTTTTTATAGCCACCATCCTATGCCAAGACATACCAGTGAACATTTCTGGATGCCAGAAATGGAGACAAATCCTAGCCTGGTGCATCTCCACTAGATTCCTAGGAGATGAAGTAGTGAAAAGCCAAAGTCTGTGTGCAAAGGGAAGATGCGGAAGTACTATTAGGTATTAATTGGAAAAGTGCTGCTTTGCTGACTTGGCTGACTTTGCAGTTTATGACATAACTGCCTAGGTATGTATAAGAATCCTGGTGAAGGTCTCACAAGGAATGGAAAGAACACACTTCTGCATCTAGTCTCTGCTGAGACCTCCTGAACACATCCTCCCTTTGGCAGGTACACCTTGACTCTCCCTGGAGACAGTCCCTGTGCTCGAGTCGGCCACAGCTGCTTATATTTACCTCCCGTTGGTGATGCCAAGAGAGGGAAGGTCTTCCTTGTTGGGGGAGCAGATCCAAACAGAAGCTTCTCGGATGTGCACACCATCGATCTGGGTAAGACCAGCAGCTGCAAAGCACGAGCCCTGGGGGCCAGAGAGCAGAGCTTTGTGCTGCCGCCTGTGAGCAGAGCATTCCTAGGAACACCACTTCAGACCAGACTCCAGGGTTTCCCTATAAAAAAAAAATGAATAGGGCGGCACCTGTAGCTCACAGTGGATAGGGCGCCATCCCCATGTACCAAGGGTAGTGGGTTCGAACCCAGCCCCTACCAAACTGCAACAAAAAAAAAAAAATAGCCAGGCGCTGCAGCAGGTGCCTATAGTCCCAGCTACTCAGGAGGCTGAGGCAAGAGAATCGCCTAAGCCCTGGAGTTGGAGGTTGCTGTGAGCTGTGACGCCACAGTACTCTACTGATGGTGATAAAATGAGACTCTGTCTCTAAAAAAAAAAAAATGAATATCACTCACAGGTCCCTAAGATCTTAGCAGACCCCTGGCACACATTCATCTCTCCAATATCTCTTTGTTGAGGGAGGAGAAACCTGTATGGAGCCCTGGCCATCCAGGTATTTATTCATCAAATATTTCTCTCAAAGGTTTTTTTTTTTTTTTTGTAGAGACAGAGTCTCACTTTATGGCCCTCGGTAGAGTGCCGTGGCATCACACAGCTCATAGCAACCTCCAACTCCTGGGCTTAAGCGATTCTCTTGCCTCAGCCTCCCGAGTAACTGGGACTACAGGCGCCTGCCACAACGCCCGGCTATTTTTTGGTTGCAATTTGGCCAGGGCCGGGTTTGAACCCGCCACCCTCGGTATATAGGGCTGGCACCTTACCAACTGAGCCACAGGCGCCACCCTCTCTCAAAGGTATTAATGAGTCCCACCTCTCCTACCCACATGTCCAATTAATCACCAAGTTGTAAATATCTCTTCTTCATCTGTGTCTGTCCATTTCTACTTTTTTTTTTTTTTCGAGACAGAGACTCACTTTATTGCCCTCAGAAGAGTGCTGTGGCGTTACAGCTCACAGCAACCTCTAGCTCTTGGACTTAGGCGATTCTCTTGCCTCAGCCTCCTGAGTAGCTGGGACTACAGGCGCCTGCCACAACACCCGGCTATTTTTTGTTGTGGTTGTCGGTAGTGGTGCAGTTTTGCGGGGGCTGGGTTCGAACCCTCCACCCTCGGTATATGGGGCCGGCGCCCTACCCACGGAGCCACAGGCGCCGCCCATTTCCACTATTTTTTAATTTATTTTTTATTTTTATTTTTTTGAGACAGAACCTCAAGCTGTCATCCTAGGTAGAGTGCCGTGGCATCACAGCTCATAGCAGCAACCTCCAACTCCTGGGCTCAAGCGATTCTCCTGCCTCCACCTCCCAAGTAGCTGGGACTACAGGTGCCTGCCACAATGCCCAGCTATTTTTTGGTTGCAGCTGTCATTGTTGTTTGGCAGGCCCGGGCTGGATATGAACCTGCCAGCTCATGTGTATGTGGCTGATGCCTTAGCCACTTGAGCCCCAGGCGCTGAGCCTGTCCATTTCCACTATTACTCCTGTACTCCAAGCCACTGTTACCTCTCAACTAGGCTGTTAGAATAGCATCGCCTCTATTCTCCTTGCTCCCAAGTTTACCTACTTTGCAGTGCATTTTCCATCCCTTCTTAGAGAATATTGTACCAAATGCCAATGTGACCATGTCCCTCTCCTATGTCAAACCTTTTCCAATCTTGTTTCTCATTGGCTCCCCCCAGCCCACATTTGCTGTTCTGAATACCCTTCAGTTCCTTGAACACATCTTACACTCTCTGGCCTCCAAGTCTTTGCATATACTGTTCACTCTGCATGGAAGGCTCTTCCCTTTCTTTATCATCTGGCTACTCATCATCTTTCAGATCCTAGATTAAATGTCACTTCTGTCAAGGAGCTTTCCTTGACACTGGACTCCTTTAGATACTACCTGACTCTATGTGTTCATAGTATCCTGTAATTTTCTATCCTATCCCCCTTCACAACCCTGTCATATGTGATTATTTCTTATACATTATGTCTGCCCCACAAAAGAAACCATAGTTATTTTGGTCATTGTTGTAACCCTAGCCATGACCATGACATTTAGCACAGAGTAGGTGCCTTAGATGCCCTGTAAGTATCTGGACCAATGAATAATACTGAAGTAACTAATAACAAGCCATTAGTGTAAAAGGGCAGAACCTGAAAATGTGCTACCCACATCCACGTTTTGTTAAGTCCATGTAACATTGCCACATTGTTTTTTGTTTTGTTTTCTTTTGTTGTTGAGACAAAGTATCAAGTTGTTGCCCTTGGGAGAGTGACATGACCTCATAGCTCCCAGCAACCTCAAACTCTTGGGCTCAAGTGAGCCTCTTCCTTCAGTTTATTTTTGTTTTTGTTTGTTTTGTTTTTTTCAGACAGAGTCTCAAGCTGTTAACCCTGGGTGGAGTGCTGTGGTGTCACAGCTCACAGCAACCTCCAACTCTTGAGCTTAAGTGATTCTCTTTTTTTGTAGAGACAGAGTCTCACTTTATGGCCCTCGGTAGAGTGCCGTGGCATCACACAGCTCACAGCAACCTCCAACTCCTGGGCTCAAGTGATTCTCTTGCCTCAGCCTCCCAAGTTGCTGGGACTACAGGCGCCCGCCACAACGCGCAGCTACTTTTTGGTTGTAGTTGTCATTGTTATTTGGTGGGCCCAGTCTGGATTCGAATGCACCAGCTCTGGTTTATGTGGCTGACACCTAGCCACTTGAGCTACAAGCACGGAGCCTTCCTTCAGTTTTTCTATTTTTAGTACAGAAGGGGCCACACTATTGCTCAGGCTGGTCTCAAACTCTTGAGCTCCAACAATCCACCCACCTCAGCCTCCCAGAGTACTAGGATTATAGGCATGACCCACCACACCTGGCCTTTTTTTTTTTTTTTCTTTTGAGACAGAGTGTCACTATGTCCCCTGGGTAGAGTGTCATCGCAGCTCACAGCAACCTCAAACTCTTGGGCTTAAGTGATTCTCTTGCCTCAGCCTCCCAAGTAGCTGGAACTACAGGTGAGCACCACAATGCCCGGCTATATATATATATATATATATTTTTTTTTTTTTTTTTTTTCCTTTTTGATATAGTTGTCATTTTTGTTTGGCAGGCCCAGGCTGGGTTCGAACCTACCAGCTCTGGTGTATGTGGCTGGTGCCCCTAGCCGCTGAGCCACCTGGCCTTTTTTTGTTTTTTAAATTGAGACAGAGTCTCACTTGGTCTCCCTTGGTAGAGTGCCTCAAGTGCCATAGCGTCACAGCTCACAGCAACTTCAAACTCTTGGGCTCAAGCAGTTCTCTTGCCTCAGCCTCCCTGGTAGCTGGGACTACAGGTACCTGCCACAATACCCAGCTATTTTTTGTTATTGTTGTTATTTAGCAGGCCCGGGGTGGTTTCAAACCCACCAGTCTCAGAGCGTGTGGCCAGAGCCTAAACCACTGAGCTACGGGTGCCCAGCCTTGTTTTGTTGGTTTTTTTGTACAGTGTCGCTTTATCACCCTCAGTAGAGTGCTCTGAGATCATAGCTCACAGCAACCTCAAACTCTTGGGCTCAAGTGATCCACTTGCCTCAGCCTCCTGAGTAACTGGGACTAACAGCTCCTACCACAGTGCCCAGTTATTTTTTATTTTTTAGAGATGGAGTCTTGATCTTGCTTAGGCTGATCTTGAACTCCTGAGCTCAAGCATTCTACCCTCCTCAACCTCCCAAAATGCTGTTATTAGAGGCATGAGCCACTGCTCCCAGCCTGCTACTTTGTTTCTTTTGTTTGTTTGTTTTTGAGACAGAGTCTTACTTGTCTCCCTGGATAGAGTGCCGTGATGTCATAGTTCACAGAAACCTCAAACTCTTGGGCTCAAGCAATTCTCTTTCCTTAGTCTCTCAAGTTGCTAGGACTATAGGTGCCCACCACAATGCTCAGCTATTTTTAGAGATGAGCTCTCATTCTGGCTCAGGCTGGTCTGGAACCTGTGAACTCAGGCGATCCACCTGCCTTGGCCTCCCAGATGGCTAGGATTGCAGGCCTAAGCCACCAGCCTGACCTTTGCCACACTTTTTTTTTTTTGAGACAGAGTTCCACTATGTCGCCCTACGTAGAATGCCGTGGCATTACAGCTCACAGCAACCTCAGACTCTTGGGCTTAAGCAGTCCACTTGCCTCAGCCTCCCAAGTGGCTGGGACTACAGGCACCCGCCACAATGCCTTGAGCCTAAGAGTCTGAGGTTGCTGTGAGCTATGACACCACAGCACTCTACTGAGGACAACAAAGTGAGACTGTCTCAAAAAAAAAATTAGGGCGACGCCTGTGGCTCAGTCGGTAAGGTGCCGGCCCCATATACCGAGGGTGGAGGGTTCAAACCCGGCCCCAGCTGAACTGCAAACCAAAAAATAGCTGGGTGTTGTGGCGGGCGCCTGTAGTCCCAGCTACTCGGGAGGCTGAAGCAAGAGAATCCCTTAAGCCCAGGAGTTGGAGATTGCTGTGAGCTGTGTTATGCCATGGCACTCTACCGAGGGCCATAAAGTGAGACTCTGTCTCTACAAAAAAAAAAAATTAGCCAGGTTTAGAGACTCACACTTGTAGTCGCAGCTACTTGAGAACCTAAGGTGGGAGGATCACTTGAGTCCAGGAGATTGATGCTGCGGTGAGTTATGATCATGGTCCTGCACTCCAGCCTGAGTGACAGAGTGATACCCTGTCTCTAAAAAAACAAAAACAAAAAAAGGGCTCACACCTGTGGCTCAAAGGAGTAAGGCGCCGGCCCATATACCAGAGGTGGCGGATTCAAACCCGGCCCCAGCCAAAAACTGCAAACAAACCAACAAACAAAAAAAACAAAAAAAGAAGAGAAGAAAACAAAATTGAAATTGATGTATCTTGATAATTTCAAGAGCTCTTACGTCACTAGGCCTGAATGTTTTGGGTCAAGTGGCTACCTCAGACCCAAGCAATTAAGGCTAGAAAGGTTAGAAGATCATCCCAGCTGCTCGGGAGGCTGAGGCAAGAGAATGGCGGAAGCCCAAGAGTTAGAGGTTGCTGTGAGCTGTGTGACGTCATGGCACTCTACCGAGGGCGGTACAGCGAGACTCTGTCTCTACAAGAAAAAAAAAAAAAAGAAAGCTTAGAAGAGCAAGTGGATTGTGGTGGCTCCTGCCTTTAATCCTAGCACTCTGGATGGCCAAGGTAGGTGGATTGCTTAAGTTCTGGAGTTCAAAACCAGCCTTAGCCACAGCAAGACTGCATTTCTAAAATTAGCCTGCATTGTGGCAGGCACCTGCAGTCCTAGCTACTTGGGAGTCTGAGGCAGGAGGATCACTTAAGCCTAAGAGTTTGAGGTTGCTATGAGCTGTGACGCCGCAGCACTCTACTCAGGGTGAGAAAGTAAGACTCTGTCACAAAAAAAAAAAAAGGTTAGAAGGTCAAGGTACACATCAGGCTCATATCTGTAATCCCAGCACTTTGGGAGGCCAACATGGGAGGATTACTTGAGACCAGGACTTTCATAACAGCTTGAGCAACATAGCAAGACTCTGTCTCTGCAAAAAAAAAGAAAAAAATTAGGGTGGCGCCTATGGCTAATGGAGTAGGGCGCCGGCCCCATATGCCAGAGGCGGTGGGTTCAAGCCCAGCCCTGGCCAAAAACTGAAAAAAAAAAAAAAAAAAAAAATTTAAAATTAACCTGGTGCAGAAGCACATGCCTATAGTCCCACCTAACCAGGAGGTTGAGGCTAGAGGATCAATTGAGATCAGGAGATCAAGTCTGTAGTAAATGAATATTGTGCCTGTGAAAGAGCCATTGCAATTCAGCCTGGGCGACATAATGTGACTTTGTCCATAACAAAAGAAAGTCAAAGTGTTGTAGTACAAAGGTGTGGTCTAGGATCTACCCTGGTGCTTGGGGGAGTGGGGACAGTTTCCTTCCTATGGAATAAGTAGGCAGCCCCCAAAGCATCTCCTATTGGAGGTTGACAACTTTCTTTTTCTTTTTTTTTTTCTTTTGTTGTAGAGACAGAGTCTCACTGTACCGCCCTCAGGTAGAGTGCTGTGGCATCACACAGCTCACAGCAACCTCTAACTCTTGGGCTTACGTGATTCTCTTGCCTCAGCCTCCTGAGCAGCTGGGACTACAGGCGCCTGCCACAACGCCCGGCTATTTTTTTGTTGCAGTTTGGCCGGGGCTAGGTTTGAACCTGCCCCCCTTGGCATATGGGGCTGGTGCCCTACTCACTGAGCCACAGGCGCCGCCCGACAACTTTCTTTTTAAGGGATCTGATGGTTGTTCATTTATGCTTTTGGCCTTTTTTTCCCCACAACCTTCCCCAATTTTATCAACTAGTATAAACAGTTAGAAGCATAAATATAGGAACTGGGTAAAATATTTAATGTTTTCTAGGAACAAACCAGTGGGATTTGGCCACCTGTGAGGGCCTCTTGCCCCGATATGAGCATGCCAGCTTTATTCCCTCCTGCACACCCAACAGAATCTGGGTATTTGGAGGTGCCAACCAATCAGGAAATCAGAACTGTCTACAAGTGCTGAATCCTGGTAAGTAGCCAAAGATTATTTTATTTCTTTATTTGTTTATTTTGAGACAGAGAGTCTCACTTTGTTGCCCTCAGTAGAGTGCCATTGCGTCACAGCTCGCAGCAACCTCAAACTCCTGGGCTTAAGCAATTCTCTTGCCTCAGCCTCCCGAATAGCTGGGATTATAGGCGCCCGCCACAATGCCAGCTGTTTTTTGTTGTTGTTGTTGTTGTAATTTGGCAGGCCCTGGCTGGGTTCGAACCCGCCAGCCTCAGTGCATGTGGCCAGCGCCCTAGCCGCTGAGCTACAGGCAACAAGCTAAAGGTTATTTTATTTACATAAATATAGGCCATGAAGTTCATGTGCAATGTTTTAAATTGCACATGAACCTTATGGCCACCCTGTATATAAACATGCATACATACATAAGTTGAATTATAATTCTAGTACATTGGATTATAGTAGTTAATCCATTTAACTTTGCTGACCTCATAGAAAATAATAATTTAAACTATTAGCAGAATCTTCTCAAAGCTGCAGATGCTGGCACAGATGTGAAGAGAAAGGAACACTTTTACACTGTCAGTGGGAGTGCAGACTAATACAAGCTCTTTGGAAGGAAGTTTAGGTGATCTTTAAAGAACTCAAAATAGGCTTGGTGCCTGTAGCACAGTGGTTAACAGTGCCAGCCACATGCACCAAGGGTGGCGGGTTCAAACCCAGTCTGGGCCTGCTAAACAACAATGACAACTGCAACAAAATAATAGCCAGGCATTTTGGTGGGTGCCTGTAGTCCCAGCTACCTGGGAGGCTAAGACAAGAGAATGGTTTAAGCCCAGGAGTTTGAGGTTGCTGTGAGCTGTGATTTCATAGTACTCTATTGAGGGTGACATAGTGAGACTCTGTCTCAACTCAAAATAGACCTTCCAGTTGATCTCGCAATTCCATTACTAGGCCTCTACCCAAAAGAAAAAATATCACTTTATCATAAGGACATTTGCACTAGACTTATCACAGCTCAATTTACAATCGCCAAGATGTGGAATCACCCAAGTGCCCATCAACCTGTGAATGGATTAATAAACTGTGGTATATATATATATATATACCATGAATACTATTCAGCCATAAAAAGATGGAAACTTTACATCTTTTGTATTAAACCAGATAGAAGTGGAGAACATTCTCTTTATTAAAGTATCACAAAATGGCTTAGCTCCCATAGCACAGTAGTGGCACCAGCCACATACACCAAAGGTGGTGGGTTTGAACTTGGTGGGCCCGGGCCAGCTAACCAGCAATGACAACTGCAACAAAAAATAACTGAGCGTTGTGGCAGGCACCTGTAGTCCCAGCTACTTGGGAGGCTGAGACAAGAGAATCGCTTGAGCCCAAGAGTTTAAAGTTGCTGTGAGCTGTGATGCCATGCCCCTCTACTAAGGGTGACACAGTGAGACTCTGTTAAACTATCACAAGAATAGAAAAGGAAGTATCCAATGCACTCACTACTAAAATGAAGCCAGTAGATGAACTAATATGCACCCATATAAGAGAAAAACTCAATTTAATTCAAGTTTGAGGTGTGGGGGAGAAGGGAGGAGGAGTGGTATGCTCTTACCTAATAGGCACAATGTAAGGGTGTATGGCACACCTCCTGGGCGAGGGACACAACTACAACAGGGACTTTACCTAACATACGGAAACATTATAATCATTTATACCTTCATATTAATCTGAAAAAAAAAATCTGAAAGTAACAAAATTATATTTGATTCATGTACATTTCATGTACAATTATGAACTATTTAAATGTTAAAGCTGGAGGGGACTTTAGAGAACAGTTACACCAAATAGGCAGTTCAGGTTTATCCAGAGGGAAGTGACTTTCCTAAAGTCATAGGGCATCAGTGACTGAGGCAGGCTGACTGATGTAACCAGTCAGTTACATCAGTGGTTCTCCAGTGAGAGTGATTGTATTCCCCAGGGGACATTTGGCCATGTCTGGAAACAGTTTTCGGTTATCACCCACGCAGACTGGTTGGCTGACTATAAAGGTAGTTTGTTAAGAGTAGTAACCTATAGTATGGTGGTTAAGAGCACAGACCAGGGTCTGTTCTTGGCTGTGCACTAACCATGACTTTGAGCAAGTGATTCAACCTTTCTGCCTCGGTTTTTGGTCACATACATATAATAATAGTTCCTCCCTTGCTAATTTGACAGGTATTTAAATTAACTCAGTGTCTGGCACATAATTAATGCTCAATAATAGCTGTTGTGGTTAAAAAAAAATAGCTGCTGTGGTTGATGTAGTTAAGGTTAGGCAAATGGAAATCAGTTCTGGAACTCTGGTCTTTGATTTTGTTTTCTTTTGTCTTTTCTTTTTTTCTTTGAGATAGAATCTCACTTTGTCAGCCTGGGTAGACTGCTGTGGTGTCATAGCTCACCACAACCTCAAACTCTTAGACTCAAGCAATCTTCTTTTCCTCAGCCTCCCAAGTAGCTGGGACTATAAGCACCCACCACAACACCTGGCTATTTTTTTTTTTTTTAGAAATGGGGTCTTCGGCGGTGCCTGTGGCTCAGTTGGTAAGGCGCCAGCCCATATACCGAGGGTGACAGGTTCAAACCCGGCCCTGGCTGAACTGCAACCAAAAAATAGCCGGGCGTTGTGGCGGGCGCCTGTAGTCCCAGCTACTCGGGAGGCTGAGGCAAGAGAATCGCTTAAGCCCATGAGTTGGAGGTTGCTGTGAGCTGTGTGAGGCCACGGCACTCTACCGAGGGCCATAAAGTGAGACTCTGTCTCTACAAAAAAAAAAAAAAAAAAGAAATGGGGTCTTGGTCTTGCTCAGGCTGGTCTTAAACTCCTGAGCTCAAACAATCCACCCACCTTGGCCTCCCAGAATGCTAGGATTACAGGCGTGAGCCACTGTGCCTGGCTTTCTACTTTCTTTTAATGACCACATTTTCTGGGAAATTTGGTACATTTGGACCCTGGCATCTAGTACAAATGAATTTCAGCAGATATTGGGCTCCTCTGAATGGGCAGAAGGCCAGGTAGTGAGTAGAGTGGAAAAGGGTTCACTCAGGGTATTTGGAGACCTCCCCAAACAAATTGGCTTTACTCCTAATTGTATTTCTGGCTGTTAATCTTGGGGATGTTGGTCTGTCTCGGAAATTTCTTTTTATTTCTTTTTTTTTTTTTTTAATTTTTTGAGACAGAGTCTCACTTTATTGCCTTTGGTAGGGTGCCATGGCATCATAGCTCACAGCAACCTCTAACTCTGGGGCTCAAGCGATTCTTAGCCTAGGTGTTTGAGGTTCTTGCCTTCTCTCTGAACCCAGAAACCAGGACTTGGACCACACCGGAAGTGACCAACCCACCACCATCCCCAAGAACATTCCACACATCATCGGCAGCCATTGGAAACCAGCTGTTTGTCTTTGGGGGTGGAGAGAGAGGCGCCCAGCCTGTGCAGGATGTGAAGCTGCATGTGTTTGATGCAAGTATGGACTGGCGGGTACCTTGGGGCTGCCACTTACCTGATCCAGGCCACCCTGGCCTGCAGCTTACCTGATGTAGGAAGCAGAGGTTATAAAATGAAATCCTGGCTAAGTATCTCACTTCTAGACTTTTTCTTTTTGAGAGACAGAGTCTCAATCTGCCGTCCTCAGTAAAGTGCCTTGGCATTATCATAGCTTACACCAA
Organism: Nycticebus coucang; assembly: GCF_027406575.1. NCBI lineage: Eukaryota > Metazoa > Chordata > Mammalia > Primates > Lorisidae > Nycticebus > Nycticebus coucang. Next base: position 12,043,239 of record NC_069781.1, on the reverse strand, counting down.
TGTCAAGCTCCTGGGTTCAAATGATCCTTCTGACTCAGCCTCCTAAGTAGCTGGGACTACAGCTGCCCACCACCATACTTGCTAATTTTTCTGTTTAATTTATTTATGTTTAATTTATCTATTTTTATTTATGTATTCTATTTTTATTTTTATTTTTTTCCTTTGTGACAGAGTCTCACTATGTCGCCCTCAGGAGAGTGCTGTGACATCATAGCTCACAGCAACCTCAAAGTCTTGGTCAGGCAATTCTCTTCCCTCATCCTCCAAGTAGCTGAGACTACAGGTGCCAGCTACAATGCCCGGCTATTTTTTTGTTGTAGTTGTCAATGTTGTTTAGCAGGCCCAGACCGGGTTCGAACCCACCAGCCCCAGTGTATATGGCTGGCACCCTAATCACTGAGCTACAGGAGCCAAACCAGTTTTTTTATTTTTAGTAAACATGGGGTCTCACTCTTGTTCAAGCTGGTCTCAAACTCCTGAGTCAAACAGTCTGGCCTCAGGCTTCCAGACTGCTAAGATTATAGGCACCAGTCACTACACCTGGCCTAGACTTTTGTTTTGTTTTGAGACAGAGTCTCACTATGTTGCCCTTGGTAGAGTGCTGTGGCATCACAGCTCACAGCAACCTCAAAGTCTTGGGCTCAAATGATCCTCTTGCCTCAGCCTCCCAAGTAGCTGGGACCATAGGCACCTGCCAGAACACCCAGCTATTTTTCTTTTTTGGTTGTAGTTGTCATTGTTGGTTAGCAGGCCCAGGCCATTTTGAACCCACCAGCCCCAGTGTACGTGGCCTGCACCCTAACCACTGAGCTACAGGCGCCTAGCCATGTTATTTAGCAGTTCTTAATGTCTGTTTCAGACATCATACATACATGTATTGTGTACATACATTAATTTTCTATGAATTTTAAACTATATAAACATTTAAAAGTAACACATACATGTAATCAATATATAAATACTGTTGTAAAGCTTACTTTTGGGAAGTATGCATTGATCTTGGTAGTTGAAAGCATAAATTTTGAAGCCATATGCCCTGGGCTCAGGAGTCCATCTAATACATATTTTCAGTTTTACCTTAGGCTACTTAATTTTTCTTGACCTTAGTTTGCTGGTCTGTAAAATAGAGATAATAATAGTACTTCATACAAAGTGTTGTAAAGATTAAATGAGATTTGTCTTCTCCAATCTAGCAAGATCAGCTGGAAAAAAAAAGAAAAGAAAAGAGAAAGAAAATAATTTTAAAAATTAAATGAGATGGGCGGCTCCTGTGGCTCAGTAGGTAGGGTGCCGGCCCCATATACCAAGGGTGGCAGGTTTGAACCTGACGCTGGTCAGCTAAGAAAACAGTGACAGGGTGGCGCCTGTGGCTCAGTCGGTAAGGCGCCGGCCCCATATACCGAGGGTGGCGGGTTCAAACCCGGTCCCAGCCAAACTGCAACCAAAAAATAGCCGGGCGTTGTGGCGGGCGCCTATAGTCCCAGCTACTCGGGAGGCTGAGGCAAGAGAATTGCTTAGCTCCAGGAGTTGGAGGTTGCTGTAAGCTGTGTGATGCCACAGCACTCTACTGAGGACCATAAAGTGAGACTCTGTCTCTACAAAAAAAAAAACAAAAAAACAGTGACAACTGCAACAAAAAATAGCTGGGTATTATGGCAGGCACCTTTATTCCCAGCTACCCGGGAGGCTGAGGCAAGAGAATCACCTAAGCCCAAGAGTTGGAGGTTGCTGTGAGCTGTGATGCTACGGCACTCTACCGAGGGCGACAAAATGAGACCCTGTCTCAAAAAAAAAAAAAAAACGGCGGTGCCTGTGGCTCAAAGGGGTAGGGCCCTAGTCCCATATGCCAGAGGTGGCAGGTTAAAACCCAGCCCCAGCAAAAAAAAAAAAAAAAACACACACACACACACACACACAAAATTAAATGAGATAATGTGATATTAGCATATAGCATAGTCCCTGGAAGTATATAATAAATATTCACTATATTGGGTGGTGCCTGTGGCTTAGTGAGTAGAGTGCCGGCCCCATATACTGAGGGTGGTGGGTTTGAACCTGGCCCCTGCCAAACTGAAAAAAATATATATATCCAGGGCTCAGCACCTGTAGCTCAAGCAGCTAAGGTGCCAGCCACATACACCAGAGGTGGCAGGTTCGAATCCAACCTGGGCCTGCCAAACAGCAATGACAACTATAAACAAAAAATGGCCAGGTGTTGTGACAGGCGCCTGTAGTCCCAGCTACTTGGGAGGCTGAGGCAAGAAAGTCGCCTAAGCCCAGGAGTTGGACGTTGCTGTGAGCTGTGTGATGCCACGGCACTCTACCAAGGGCAATTAAGTAAGACTCCGACTCTACAAAAAAAAAAATTTGTTTGGCAGACTTTTGTCTCAAATATTTTTTGGAATACTTCATTAAGACTTTACTGGTAGGCTCAGCACCTGTAGCTCAATCAGCTAAGGCGCCAATCACATACACCAGAGCTGGCAGGTTTGAATCCAGCCTGGGCCCACCAAACAACAATGACAACTACAACCAAAAAATAGCCGGACGTTGTGGCAAGCGCCTGTAGTCCCAGCTACTTGGGAGGCGGAGGCAGGAGAATTGCTTGAGCCCAGGAATTGGAGGTTTCTGTGAGCTGTGATGCCACAGCACTCTACCCAGACAGCTTGAGGCTCTGTCTCAAAAAAAAAAAGACTTTACTGGTATATTGCAATGATGAACTAATTGTCCAGAATTACATGTACAGCTTTGAAGATATGCAGGGTTGCCTGCAGTAGCACACATCTGCTCTGTTAATGGATTACTCATAATTTTCATGTTTTGAATACTTTTTCTCTGCTGTGCCTGCATTGCGTACATATTCTCATTTAATCCATACCTCAACTCTGAGAAGTAGGCATTGGTTTTATCCTGATTTTATGGCTATAGAAATAGAAACTGAATCTTAAAAATGTAACAGGCACAAGATCTTTTAGTTATTTAGTGACATAATCTGGTTTAAACTGCAAAGTCCCATGTTCTAACCATTATCCTATATTTCCACATCAAGAGGCCCTCCTAACATACTGAAAAGTAGTCTGGGGAGTGGTGTCTCACTCCTGTAATCCTAGCACTTCGGGAGACCCAGTGGGAGGAGGATCCTTTGAACTCAGGAGTTCGAGACCAGTCTGGGCAAAATCAAGACCCCCGAGTCTCCTAAAAATAGAAAATTTAGCCAAGTGTTGTGGCAGGCAGCTATAGTCCTAGCTATTTGGGAGGCTGAGGCAGGAGGATCACTTGAACTCAGGAGTTTGAGATTGCTGATAGGTGACACCATGGCACTCTAGCCTGGGCAACAGAATTAGACTGTCTCCAAAAAAAAAAAAAAAGTAGTCTGTTTTTTTCCCTATCCCTTCATGGCTCAGCACAGTGGTTAGGGTGCCAGCCACATACACCGAGGCTGGCAGGTTTGAACCCAGCTGGTGCCAGCTAAACAACAATGACAACTGCAATGAAAAAGTAGCCAGGTATTCTGGCGGGTGCCTGTAGTCCCAACTACTTTGGGGGGCTGAGGCAAAATAATCCCTTAAGCCCAAGAGTTTGAGGTTGCTGTGAGCTGTGACGTGACGGCACTCCACCAAGGGTGACATAGTAAAACTCTGTCTCAAAAAAGAGTATTATCTTGAAATTAGAAGACTCTGAAGGCCTGTGACAGAAGACATAGACTCATTTTAACTTTGAGGCAGTTTTAGATTGAAGCTTAAGAGGAGATCTTTTTAAATTCAAAGCAAGAAATGGGCCAGATGGGGTAGCTCCTGCCTGTAATGTGAGAAGGTGAGAAGATTGCTAAAGCTCAGGAGTTCAAGAACAGCTTGAGGAAGAGCAAGATCAGATTTCTACTAAAAATAGAAAAATTAATTGTGGCAGGAATTTGTCATCCCAGCTACTTGGGATACTGAAGCAGAAGGATCACTTGAACCCAGGAGTTTGAGGTTGCTGTGAGCTAAGCTGATGCCACCACACTTCAGCCTAAGGCAACAGAGTGAGACTTAATTTCCAAAAAAATGAATGAATAAATAAACAAATGAATAAATAAATACATAAATATTAAAAAAATTTTTAAAAGCAAGGAATGGCTTTCTAATGCCCTGTAGAAAGGCAGGCATGTTAGGTAGTGAATTCTCTAGCCCTACAATTGTTCAACCACAAGCTTTGCAGGTTGTAGAGAAGAGTCCTGGACTGGGTTTGTGAATTAGAGTGAATGACTCCAAAATTGCTTCCTGGGTGGAGCATTTTTACCTGCTAGGAGGCTATAAATCGCCTTGGGTATATTTATTATGTTCATGGTTCATAGCTCTGCCATTTGATGCTACTAAATTTACTTTTCTAGACACTCTGACCTGGTCTCAACCTGAGACACTTGGAAATCCTCCATCTCCCCGACACGGACATGTGATGGTGGCAGCAGGGACAAAGCTTTTTATCCATGGAGGCTTGGCAGGGGACAAATTCTATGATGATCTCCATTGCATTGATATAAGTAAGTAGAGTGGAGAGCATGGGGACTTGTCTGCTTAAAAAAATACTTTTTGTCTTTTTTATTTTTTTGAGACAGAGTCTCACTATGCTGTCCTCAGTAGTGTCATGTCATCACAGCTCACAGCAACCTCAAACTCTTGGGCTTAAGTGATTCTCTTGCCTCAGCCTCCAAATAGCTGGGACTACAGGTGCCTGCCACAAACCCCTGGCTATTTTTTGTTGTTGTTGCAGTTGTCATTGTTGTTTAGCTGGCCAGGGCCGGGTTTGAACCTGCCAGCCTTTGTGTATGTGACTGGTGCCATTACCACTCTGGTATGGGCACCCAGCCTTGTCATTTTGCTGTGGAAGGATTATAGCTCACTATAACCTCGAGCTCCTGGGTTCAAGTGATCCTTCTGCCTCAGTCTCTAGAGCAGGGGTCCTCAACCTGCAGCCACGGGCCACATGAAGTGGTGTGATTGTATTTATTCCCATTCTGTTTTTTTACTTCAAAATAAGATACATGCAGTGTGCATAGGAATTTGTTTATAGTTTTTTTTTTTTAAACTATAGTCCGGCCCTCCAACGGTCTGAGGGACAGTGAATTGGCCCCCTGTTTAACAAGTTTGAGGATGCCTGCTCTAGAGTAATTAGGACTTCAGGCACATGTCACCATGCCTGGCTTATTTTCTATTTTTTTGTACAGATGGGATCTTGCTATGTTACCCAGCCTGCTCTTAAACTTCTGGGCTCAAGCAGTCCTCTTGCTTTGGCCTGCCTGAACCACCATGCCTGATCTGCTCAAATTTTTAAAAAATGTGCTTTGAAAGAGCAAGTGGCTTGCTCTTATACACAGGTAACTTGACCAACCGGCAGACTCTTAGTTCTCTCAAATATGGCCTGAATAATAATAATAACTCATTTTCTGAGCACTTACTATGTACTCAGCCATCTATTGTCTCTTATCCTTCTAACAACCCTGTTCTCCCTTATGCTTTGTGCTCCGCTACTGAATTTCATTCAGGTATTAGCAGCATTTAACCCATGATCCTGAAGAACATTGAGGTGGGTAACCAGAATTGCACACTTATCATGTTTAATGGTTGAAAATGGTAGTAAGAAAAAAGTTAAAGAGGTCTGGGCACAGTGGTGCACACCTGTAATCCTAGCACTCTGGGAGGCCATTGCTTGAGCTCACAGGTTCGAGACCAGCCTGACACAGAGCAAGCCCTTGTCTCTAAAAATAGCCAGGCATTGTTGTGGGCACCTGTAGTCCCAGCTACTCAAGAGGTGAGGCAAGAGGATCACTTGACCTCAATAGTTTGAGGTTGCTGTGAGCTGTGACACCATGACACTCTACCAAGGGGTGACCAAGAGAGACTCTGTCTTTCAAAAAAAAAAGAAAGAAAGAAAATTAAAGAGAACATGAGAATTATCTTTAGGTGTCTAAAGGGCAGCCTGAATTCATTCTGGGTCATTCCTTGAGAGTGTGAGCTCCTCTGGGGCAGTTACTTTTTGTCTGTGTTGTTCCCCTGTATATTTCCAACAAGGAGTACAGTGTCTGGCAGACAGTGAGTGATGGGTGCTTATCTGTGGTTTAGTGGATGGATGAACAAATGAATGTGTTCTGCCTTGTTCCAGTCTCCAAGCATTAAAAATATGGACAGAAGGTATAGGAACTCCTGTGTAGTGTATTGGGCTACCTTGCCAAGCAGGTTCTCTGACTTGGTGACATCTGAGGCCAGGGGCACTGGCTGTGGTTCCTACTTTGGCTAGAATTCTGGCCTTACTGGGTGGCCTTCCTACACTGAAATGCTGGGCCACTGCCTTACATTGACAGTTGAGACTGTCATCAGGAAAGCATTTCTTGCAGGCCATAAAATGGGTGTTAATGTTTGAGGTTTTTTGTTTGTTTGTTTGAGACAATCTCACTCTGTTGACCCAATCTCTAGTGCCCTGGCATCATAGCTCACAGAAACCTCAGTCTCCCAGATTCAGGCAATTCTCCTGCTTCAGCTTTCCAAGCAGCTGGGATTACAGGTGACTGACATGATACCCAGCTAATTTTTCTTTTTTAAGTAGAGATGAGGTCTCACTCTTTTTTTTTTTTAGAGACAGAGTCTCACTTTGTCGCCCTTGGTAGTGCTGTGGTGTCACAGCTCACAGCAACCTCCAACTCCTGGGCTTAGGCGATTCTCTTGCCTCAGCCTCCCAAGTAGCTGGGACCACAGGTGCCCGCCACAACACCTGGCTATTTTGTTGTTGTTGTTGCAGTTTGGCCGGGGCTGGGTTTGAACCCGCCACCCTCGGTATATGGGGCTGTTGCCCTATTCACTGAGCCACAGGCACCCGCCCAAGGTCTCACTCTTGTTCAGGCTGGTCTCAGACTCCTGAGTTCAAGCAATCTACTTACCTTGGCCGCTTAGGAATGTTTATTTTTAAAATAAACAAAAATAAAAAAAATAAAAATCCTTTTCTCTTGTGCTGAGAAGCTATTTTCCAGGTATTTTTCCTGCCTGCCCAAATAGTGATATCCTGCTTCACTTAAATACTTGTACAGGTAATACCTCTTGCCCGTAATTCCAGGGACTCAGGAGGCTAAGGTGAGGGGATCATTTCAGGCCAGGAGTGCAAGACTAATCTGGGTAACATAGCAAGACCCCATCTCTAAAAATAAAAAATTAGCCAGGGTCGGGCGGCGTCTGTGGCTCAAAGGAGAGGGGCGTCGGCCCCATGTACCAGAGGTGGTGAGTTCAAACCCAGCCCCCGCCAAAAAAAAAAAAAGAAAATTAGCCAGGGATAGTGGCTTTGAACCTGTAATCTCAACTACAGGGAGGCTAGAATAGGAGGATTCCTTTAACCCAGGAAATCAAGACTGCAATGAGCTATAATCTCACCACAGCACTCTAAGCTGGGCAATGAAGCCAGATACTATCTCTACAAAAAATTAATAAATAGCTACTTGTTTGAAAATATGCAAATATCCCTGCAAAAATAAGTTGGAGTAGGTACTGAGGCAGATTACAGAACAGAAGACACCAGCTTTAGAGCTAGACCTAAATATAATTCTAGCTCTGCCACTTATAAATAGTAAGGATTCGAACAAGTCTTTCTGTCTCTCTAATAGTGTTTGCTTATTTGTAAGAGGAAAGAGGCTAGACAGAAGTAATAGCAATTTCACAGGGGTGTTAGGAGAAGTGAATAATTTTTTTTTTTTTTTTAGAGACCAAGTCTCATTCTGTCACCCTCAGTAGAGCACTGTGCCATCATAGCTCACAGCATCCTCCAGCTCTTGAGCTTAGGCGATTCTCTTGCCTCAGCCACCTGAGTAGCTGGGACTACAGGCGCCCACCACAACACCTGGCTATTTTTTGTTACAGTTCGGCTGGGGCTGGGTTTGAACCTGCCACCCTTGGAATATGGGGCTGGTGCCCTACTCACTGAGCCACAGACGCCACCCAAAGTGAATATATTTTTTAAAGTGACTAGCAAACACTCACAGAGTTGCTTTCTCAGGAACTGTTGGTATTTAAAACATAAACAGGCCAGACCTAGTGGCTCATGCTTATAATCTTAGCACTCTGGGAAGCCAAAGCGGGGTGGATTGCTTGAGCTCAGGAGTTTGAGACCCACCTGAGCAAGATGAGACCCCTCCACCCCCCATCTCTACTAAAAATAGAAAAACCAGCTGGTTGTGGTGGTGGGTGCCTGTAGTCCCAGCTATTTGGGAGGCTGAGGCAAGAGGTTCATTTGAGCCCAGGAGTTTGAAGTTGCTATGAGCTATGATGCCCCAGCACTCTATTTAACGATTTTTTTTTTTTTTTGCAGTTTGGCCAGGACTGGGTTTGAACTTGCCACCCTCCGTATATGGGGCCAGCGCCCTACTCATTGAGCCACAGGTGCCGCCCTGATGCCCCAGCACTCTAGCCAGAAGCAATAGAGTGAGACTCTGTCTCAAAAATAAATAGGCTGGGTGCTATGGCTCATGCCTGTAATCCTAGCACTCTGGGAGGCCAAGGCAGGTGAATTGCCTGAGCTCAGGAATTCAGAGACCACCCTGAGCAAGAGGGAGACCTCTAAAAATAGAAAAACTAGGCTTGGCATCCGTAGCTCAGTGGTTAGGGTGTCGGCCACATATACCGGGGCTGGCGGGTTCAAACCTGGCCCACGCCTGCTAAACAACAATAACAACTACAACTCAGCATCTGTGGCTCAAGTGGCTAAGGCACCAGCCACATACACCTGAGCTGGTGGGTTCAAATCCAGCCTGGGCCCGCCAAACAACAATGACGGCTACAACCAAAAAATAGCCGGGCATTGTGGTGGGTGCCTGTAGTCCCAGCTACTTAGGAGGCAGAGGCAGGAGAATCACTTGAGCCTAGGAGTTTGAGGTTGCTGTGAGCTGTGATGCCACGGCACTCTACCGTGGCATCACAGCCACACTCTACCCAATAGCTGGGCATTGTGGCAAGCGCATGTAGTCCCAACTACTCAGGAAGCTGAGGCAGGAGAATTGCTTAAGCCCAACAGATTGAAGTTGCTGTGAGCTGTAACACTATGGCACTTTACCTAGGGCGACATAGTGAGACTCTGTCTAAAAAATTAAATAAATACATAGGCTCGGTGCCCAGTGGTTATGGTGCCAGCCAAATGCACCGAGGCTGGCGGGTTCGAACCTGGCCTGGGCCAGCTAGACAACAATGACAAATGCAACAAAAAAATGACCAGGTATTGTGGCAGGCGCTTGTAGTCCGAGCTACTTGGGAGGCTGAGGCAAGACAATTGCTTAAGCCCAGGAGTTCGAGGTTGCTGTGATCTGTGACACCATGGCACTCTACCAAGGGTGACATGGTGAGACTCTGTCTCAAAAATAAATAAATAATAAATAGATAAATAAATAAATAAAAATAAAAATAGAAAAACTAGTGGGATGTTGTGACAGGCACCTGTCGCCCCAGCAACTTGGGAGGCTGAGGGAAGAGTATCACTCAAACCCAGGAGTTTGAGGTTGCTAGGAGCTATGACACAGTTGCACTCTACCCAGGGTGACAGAGTGAGACTCTGTCTCAAAATAAACAAATGAAAGTAAATAAACAAACAAATTAATTAAAAAAATAAACACAAGGACCGGGCGATGTGGCTCATGCCTGTAATCCTAGCACTCTGGGAGGCCAAGGCAGGTGCATTGCTTGAGCTCATGAGACTTGAAGCTCATGAGCTCATGAAACTCAGGCAAAACAAACCTGATCAAAAGCAAGACCTGGTCTCTACTTAAAAAAAAAAAGAAAGAAAAAAAATTGAGGCAAGAAGATTGCTCGAGCCCAAGAGTTGGCAGTTGCTGTGAGCTATGACATCACAGCACTCTACCCAGGGCAACACCCTGAGACTCTGTCTCCAAAAAAAAAAAAAATACAGAGGACTTTACCTACTTGCTGCAAGTTAATAGTGAACAGTTAAAGGTGCAGTCATCATAAAATATTTTATCACATTTCTCAGTGTGCTCCAAAGACCACTTACAGAAGAATCAGCTGGGATGTTTGTTAATACTCCATTACTGAGCCTTTCCTTACCTCCCTGAACTAACCAATCACAAGTTCAAGCTCCTTCAAATAATTTTTTTTTTTTTTTTAGAGACAGTCTCACTCTGTTGCCCTCGGTAAAGTGCCATGGCATTACGGCTCACAGGAACCTCTTGGGCTTAGGCGATTCTCTTGCCTCAGCCTCCCAAGTAGTTGGGACTATAAGCGTCTGCCACAATACCTGTTTTTTTTTTTTTTGCTGCAGTTTAGCTGGGACTGGGTTTGAACCTGCCACCCTCGGTATATGGGGCCAGCGCCCTACCCACTAAGCCACAGGTGCCGCCCAATTCCTTCAAATAATTTTTTTTTTCCAGTTTTTTTTTTTTTATTGTTGGGGATTCATTGAGGGTACAATAAGCCAGGTTACACTGATTGCAATTGTTAGGTAAAGTCCCTCTTGCAATCATATCTTGCCCCCATAAAGTGTGACACACACCAAGGCCTCACCCCCCTCCCTCCGTCCCTCTTTCTGCTTCCCCCCCATAACCTTAATTGTCATTAATTGTCCTCATATCAAAATTGAGTACATAGGATTCATGCTTCTCCATTCTTGTGATGCTTTACTAAGAATAATGTCTTCCACTTCCATCCAGGTTAATACGAAGGATGTAAAGTCTCCATTTTTTTAAATGGCTGAACTTAGTGAATGATCTTTAGTGATTGGTTTATGAACTGTAGTAGATAGCTAAGGTTGAAATCACATTTTAGCCTATATTGTGCTAAAACACTTTCTCTTGGCCAGGTGTCTTAGCTCATGCCTGTAATCCTAGCACTCTGGAAGGCTGAGACAGGTGGATTGCTGTAGCTCAGGAGTTTAGTTTAGTTTTGTTTTGTTTTTTGAGACAGAGCCTCAAGCTGTTGCCCTGGGTAGAGTGCTGTGGCATCACAGCTCACAGCAACCTCCAACTCCTGGGCTCAAGCAATTCTCCTGCCTCCGCCTCCCAAGTAGCTGGGACTACTGGTGCCTGTTGCAGCCTTCATTGTTGTTTGGCGGTCTGGGCTGGATTTGAACCTGCCAGCTCAGGTGTATGTGGCTGGTGGCTTAGCCGCTTGAGCCACAGGTGCTGAGCCAAGCTCAGGAGTTTTAAAACCAGCCTGAGCAAGAGCAATAATCCTGTCTCTACTAAAAAATAGAGAAAACTGTCTAGTGTGAGCAAGAGTAAGACCCCCTTCTCTACTAAAACTAGAAAAACTAGGTGGGCGTTGTGGCAGGCACCTGTAGTCCCAGCTACTTTAGAGGCTGAGGCAAAAGGATCACTTGTGCCCAAGAGTTTGAAGTTGCTGTGAGCTATGACGCCACAGCTCTCTACCCATGGCAATAGAGTGAGACTATCTCAAACAAAAATAAAAAATAAGGCTCGGCACCTGTAGCACAGTGGTTATGGTGCCAGCCACATACACCAAGGCTGGCAGGTTCAACCAACAATGGCAACTGCAACAACAACAAAAAAATAGCCAGTGTTGTGGCGGGTGGCTGTAGTTCCAGGTGCTTGGGAGGCTAAAGCAAGAGAATTGCTTAAGCCCAAGAGTTGGAGGTTGCTTTGAGCTGTGACACTGCAGCCCTCTACCTACAGTGACATAGTGAGACACTGTCTCAAAAAAAAAAAAAAATAGAAAAATGGCTCAGCTCGGGCGGCGCCTGTGGCTCAGCGGGTAGGGCGCCGGTCCCATATGCCGGAGGTGGCGGGTTCAAACCCAGCCCCGGCCAAAAAAAAAAAAAAAAAAAAAAAAAAAGAAAAATGGCTCAGCTCCTATAGCTCAGAGACTAGGGCTCCGGCCACATACACTGAGGCTGGCGGTTCGAACCCAGCCCGGGCCTGCCAAACAACAACAACTATAATAAAAAAATAGCCAGGCATTGTGGTGGGCGCCTGCAGTCCCAGCTACTTGGCAGGCTGAGGCAAGAGAATCGCTTAAGCCCAAGAGTTTGAGGTTGCTATGAGCTGTGACACCACAGCACTCTACCCAGGGCAACATAGTGAGACTCTGTCTCAAAAAAAGTAAAAATATAAAAAAATGAATAAATTAATAAAATAAAACACATTCTCTTGGCAGGTGACATGAAATGGCAGAAGCTAAGCCCCACTGGGGCCACTCCAGCAGGCTGTGCTGCCCACTCAGCTGTGGCTTTGGGGAAACATATATACATCTTTGGTGGAATGACTCCCACAGGAGCACTGGATATAATGTATCAATATCACATAGGTGAGCAGGCGTCATTCTGGGTCTTTAAACAAATGTGACATAGTGTTTGGTTTTCTTTCTTTCTTTCTTTCTTTTAGAGACAGAGTCTTATCTTGCCACCCTCGGTAGAGTGCCGTGGTGTCACAGTTCACAGCAACCTCCAACTCCTGGGCTTAGGGGAATCTCTTGCCTCAGCCTCCTTAATAGCTGGGACTACAGGCGCCTGCCACAATGCCCCGATTTTTTTGTTGTTGCAGTTTGCCCAGGGCCGGGTTTGAACCCACCACCCTCAGTATATGGGGCCAGCGTCCTACCCCCTGAGCCACAGGCACCACCCAGTGTTTTGGTTTTCCAATTTGGTTGCTTCATATTCTAAAACCAAACCTATGAATACTAAACTTGTAGGGACAGACATCATTAAAGCAGTAACACTGCCATTAGGATTTTTCCCTCTCATTTCCTATTGATCAGCTGATACAGTAAACCAGTAAGCATTTCTGGAAGTATAACAAGGAACCTCTGTTTTTGTTTTTGTTTTTTCTCTAACATAGAAAAGCAACATTGGACCTTGCTTAAATATGATACTTTTCTACCCCCTGGACGATTGGACCATTCCATGTGTATAATTCCATGGCCAGTGATGTGTACTTCTGAGAAAGAAGAATCAACTTCTGTCACCTTAAACTGTGAAGCCGAGAAAAGGAATTTAGCCAACAAAGGAGTAACCCAGAGTGGTGATTCACACAAGGAAGGCCAGACTGATGTGTTGCTCTGTTTTGTGTTTGGTGGGATGAATACTGAAGGAGAGATCTATAATGATTGTATTGTGACTGTAGTTGACTAATAAAAGCTACATTTTTATTCTGTTACAAAAGTAAAACCTTAGTTGTTTTTTTTTTTTTTTTTTTTTTGTAGAGACAGAGTCTCACTGTACCGCCCTCGGGTAGAGTGTCGTGGCGTCACACGGCTCACAGCAACCTCTAACTCTTGGGCTTACGCGATTCTCTTGCCTCAGCCTCCCGAGCAGCTGGGACTACAGGCGCCCGCCACAACGCCCGGCTATTTTTTTTTTTTTTTTTTTTTTTGTTGCAGTTTGGCCAGGGCTGGGTTTGAACCCGCCACCCTCGGCATATGGGGCCGGTGCCCTACTCACTGAGCCACAGGCGCCGCCCACCTTAGTTGTTTTATACCTCTAAAATATTTTCTGCACTACACATCCACCTTGCTCTTATATGCTTTGGAAGGTGAAAAAATGAACTGGATACCTCCGTACAAAAGCCTCCCTTATAGAGAGTTTTTGTTTTTGTTTTTTTGTTTTTTTTGCAGTTTTTGGCCAGGGCCAGGTTTGAACCTGCCACCTCTGGTATAGGGGGCTGGCGCTCTACTCCTTGAGCCACAGGCACCATCCTATAGAGAGGGCTTTAACAGCAATGTAACCAGGTATGTGTGATTGGTCATCTTCAATGCTAATCATAAAAATGTTGCAGTACCGGGCACCCATAACTCAGTGGTTAGGGTGTTGGCCACATGCTCCAGGACTGGGGGGTTTGAACCTGCCCCGGCTTGCTAAAACAAATAAACAAAAAAACAAACAAAATAGCCAGGTGTTGTGACGGACTCCTGTAGGGAGGCTGAGCAAGAGAATCACTTGTGCTTGGGGTGGCGCCTGTGGCTCAATGAGTAGGGCGCCGGCCCCATATACCAAGGGTGGCAGGTTCAAACCCGGCTCCCACCAAACTGCAACAATAAAATAGCCAGGCGTTGTGGTAGGTGCCTGTAGTCCCAACTACTTGGGAGGCTGAGGCAAAAGAATCACTTGAGCCCAGGAGTTGGAGGTTGCTGTGGGCTGTGACGCCACAGCACTCTACCGAGGGTGATAAAGTGAGACTCTGTCTCTACAAAAAAAAAGAGAGAGAAAGAGAATCATTTATGCTCAAGACTTTGAGGTTGCTGTGAGCTATGACACCATTGCACTCCACCAAGGGTGACAGTGAGATACTGTCTCAATTTAAAAAAAGGTGTTGCCATACAGGTAGAGTTTTTAAAAAAGTTTGCAAGGCCAGGCACAGTGGTTTATGCTGGTAAACCTAACATTCTGGGAGGCTGAGGCAGGAGGATTGCTTGAGGCCAGTTGCACAACACCCCATCTCTACAAAAAAGAGAAAATTAGCCAGGTGTGGTGATGCACACCTGTAGTCCCAGCTACTCAAGAGGCTATGGCAGGAGGATCATGTAAGCCCAAGAGTTTCAAGTTGAAGTGAGCTACGATACCACTGCTAGCCAGGGCATTCTAGCTGCGGGACAGAGGGAAACACTGTCTCAAAAAAATAAAATTTTTAAGGCTGGGTGCTGTGGCTCACACCTGTAATCCTAGCACACTGGCAGGCCAAGGTGAGTGGATTGCCTGAGCTCAGGAGTGCTGAGACGAGTCTGAGCAAGAGGGAGACCCCATGTCTAAAGATAGCCAGGCATTGTAGTGAGTGCCTATAGTCCCAGCTACTTGGTAAGTTGAGTCAAGAGGATCACTTGAGCCCAAGAGTTTGAGGTTGCTGTGAGCTATGATACCATGGCACTCTACTAAGGATGATAAAGTGAGACTGCCTCAAAAAATTAAATGAAAACTTCTAACAAGTTTGCAGAATCATAATTGCTAGATAGCATAAGCTGTAAACATCAGAGGATGGACATTTACCAGTCTTTTTTTTTTTTTTTTTGTAGAGACAGAGTCTCACTTTATGGCCCTTGGTAGAGTGCCACGGCATCACACAGCTCACAGCAACCTCCAACTCCTGGGCTTAAGCGATTCTCTTGCCTCAGCCTCCCGAGTAGCTGGGACTACAGGCGCCCGCCACAACGCCCAGCTATTTTTTGGTTGCAGTTCAGCTGGGGCCGGTTTTGAATCCGCCACCTTCAGTATATGGGGCCGGCACCTTACCGACCGAGCCACAGGCGCTGCCCGACATTTACCAGTCTTAAGTGCCAGGTACAGGGGCTTACACCTGTATGTAATCCTAGCACTTTGGGAGGCTGAGGTGGGAGGATAGCCTGAATCCACGAGTTTGAGATTGGCATGGACAATAGTGACACCATCTCTACAGAAAAATAGAAAAATGCGGCTCAGCACCCGTACATACACCAAGGCTGGTGGGTTCAAACCCAGCCCGGGCCAGATGAGCAATGACAATTGCAACAAAAAATAGCCGGGTGTTGTGGTGGGCGCCTGTAGTCCCAGCTACTTGGGAGGCTGAGGCAAGAGAATCGCTTAAGCTCACGAGTTTGAGGTTGCTGTGACCTATGATGCCACAGCACCCTACTGAGGATGACATAGTGAGACTCTGTCTCAAAAAAAAAAAACAGAAAAAGAAAAATTAGCCAGATGTGGATGCACATATCTACAGTCCCAGTAACTGGGGAAGCTGAAGCAAGAGGATCGCTTAGTCCAGAAGTTTGAGTCTAGCATGGACAACAGCAATACCTTCTCTACAAAAAAAAAAAAAACTAGCCAGGTGTGGATGCACACATCTATAGTCCCAGTAACTCAGGAAGCTGAGGCAAGATCTTAGCTTAGGAGTTGGAGGTTGCAGTGAGCCTGATTAAGGCAAAGTTGCTGTTGGGACTCAGTTCTATCATTCTAGACAAGGAACCTGTTAGGCACCCTGAGAGGCTGAGGTAAGGATAGCTTGAGGTCAAAAGTTCGGAGACCCTATCTCTACAAAAAAATAGAAAAGTGTGGTGGTACATGCTATAGTCTCAGCTACTCGGGGGAGTGAGGTAGGAGGATTGCTTGAGCCCAAAATTGTGAAGTTGCAAAAAGAAAAAAAAAAATTGAAGTTGCAGTGAGCAAGTGTTGACAGAGGCAACTATCTCGTAATAGAAAAAATAAACTTCTAGCTAATTGCCCATTTACAAAGTACCTATCCTACGGCAGTATAGGATTTCATGTTAGCACCAAACAGCCTGCCCTTTATTGATACTATTCAACTAGATTATATACCTTTCCTCAAGAAGCCAATTTAAGTAATCCTGGCTTGTACCACACTACCTTTGACCCTCAATCACAGTAGGGTTATGTGTGAAGTCTCAACACCACCATTGCAAATCCTACCACCGAGAAATTCCAGGGATGGAGATTCTGACACACCTAGGGTTCAAAACATATCTTTACATTTTGTTTCTTTTTTTTTTTGTAGAGACAGAGTCTCACTGTACCACCCTCGGGTAGAGTGCCGTGGCGTCACACGGCTCACAGCAACCTCTAACTCTTGGGCTTACGCGATTCTCTTGCCTCAGCCTCCGGAGCAGATGGGACTACAGGCGCCTGCCACAACGCCCGACTATTTTTTTGTTGCAGTTTGGCCAGGGCTGGGTTTGAACCCGCCACCCTCGGCATATGGGGCAGGCACCCTACTCACTGAGCCACAGGCGCCGCCCTACATTTTTTGTTTCTAAAGAGATAGCTTCTCACTTTATCACCCTACCCAGGGTAGTGCTGTGGTGTCACAGCTCACAGCAACCTCTAACTCCTGAGCTCAGGCAATTCTTTTGCCTCAGCATCCTGAGTAGCTGGGACTACAGGCACCCACCACAATGCCCGGCTATTTTTTGTTGCAGTTTGGCCGGGGCTGGCTTCAAACCCACCATCCTCGGTATATGGGGCCAGTGCCCTACCCACTAAGCCACAGGTGGTGCACAACACATCTTTACATTCTAAAATTATAAGATCCAATTGTGTAAAGTTAACACCAGTGATAAGATCACTTCATAATTCTCAAGAGAATCCAAGCTGCTTTAAACATCAGTAGTATAAAGCCACCAGAAAGACAGTTAGGTGAATAGGAAATTTCAAATACATTCAAGTAAACTCAGTTGGGAGCAGTGTCTCATGCCTGTAATCCCAGCACTCTGGGAGGCAGAGATGGGGGGAGTTCGAGACCAGCCTGACCCAGTCTCTAAAGAAAAAAAAAAAAAAAAAAATAGCTGGGTCTTGTGGCGGGGGCCTGTAGTCCCAGGTACTTGAGAGGCTGAAGCAGTAAAACTGCTTGAGCCCAGGCGTCCAAGGTTGCTGTAAGCTGTGACACCAGCGCACATTACCAGGGGTGATAAAGTGAGACTATCTTATAAAAACAAAAAACTATACTCTTGGGAACCTAAGGGGCCCTGCCTACATGAACTGTCCTCTTGTTTTCTTAGAGGAAGTCTAGGCAAATTCCCTGCCAGGACTAAATAGAAATGTTTCCTTTACCCCAACATTCCAAACTTCTCTCCCCTTCCTTCTCTTGCACATCCCTCCCCCACAGAATTCAAGTTTTAGTTACTTCCCTAATAGATGATTGATCTAATTAGAAGCTTTCCACAAAAATTAGACCAGTGTAAATAACAAACATTTATTGGTGTCACTTATGGTAGAAAAAAGTTCCTACACCAGATGCACATGACCCAATTGTTAAATAGAACATATGTAAGGTGAACACACGCCCTAACCCAGCATTTATACCCAGTTTTTAAGACAGCCAATTCTTCTTCTCCCCCCACCCCAAGACATGTGAGCAACTGCTAATGAAAAGCAGTAAACAGCCACTTGGGCTATAGCATTTTCAACTCCACTCCGAGGTGAAGATTCCAATTACATTCGAGACTGAAGTTCTCTCAATTTTTTCCTAACGAAAGTTCCTGAGTCCAGTATTTACAATATCATAGCACTAGCAGATCAGTGTCTACAACTCATCCTTTTCTGCTGTATCTTCATCACCAGTTGGGGGAGGACCTGCACTTCCATAGAGTTTGCTGATAATTGGCTGAACAATTTCTTCCAGTTCCTTCTTTTTAGCTTTGAAGTCTTCAATGTCAGCATCTTGGTGGCTTTCCAGCCATTCAATCTTTTCTTCTACAGCTTTTTCCATGGTTTCTTTATCTTCGGAGGAAAGTTTACCTCCCAGCTTTTCTTTGTCTCCAATCTGATTCTTTAGAGAATAGGCATAACTTTCTAACTCATTTCTAGTATCAATGCGCTCCTTGAGTTTTTTGTCTTCCTCAGCAAATTTCTCAGCATCATTAACCATCCTTTCAATTTCTTCAGGTGTCAGGCGATTCTGGTCATTGGTAATTGTGATCTTATTTTTGTTCCCTGTACCCTTGTCTTCAGCTGTCACTCGAAGAATGCCATTCACATCTATCTCAAAGGTGACTTCAATCTGTGGGACCCCACGGGGAGCAGGAGGAATTCCAGTCAGGTCAAACGTACCCAGAAGGTGGTTGTCTTTTGTCAGAGGTCGTTCACCTAGAAGTTACACACAAAAACTTTAGTTTTATTGACAAGCATTGGTACATCTGCATCCCTACATTTCAGTCTCTTAGGCCTAAAGTGGCAAGGGTACTTCAAGCTGAAAGAGACAGTGTGAGCCTGTAAGGAATAGCAACTGGGACTAACAGTGAGGAAAGTAATACCTTTTAACCTGAATTTCATCTGTCTTTAATCCCATTTCTAATGCTTTAGGAGCCAACACATTTTTAGTGGGAAAGGGTGCTAAATAGCTAAGTGCTGACTCTATGAAACCTGACGGTAGTCAAGGATCCCATTCCCCATCTGAAAATAGCTACTTCTTTCCCTAGCCATTTCAACATAATAAACAAGTCATGTTCTTTTAAAACATACCATGATATTAAAAAATTTAAGTAATTACCTTCATAGACTTTAATTGTAACAGTTGGTTGATTATCAGAAGCTGTAGAAAAAATTTGAGACTTCTTGGTGGGCACCACAGTGTTCCTTGGAATCAGTTTGGTCATGACACCTCCAACAGTTTCAATACCAAGTGTAAGGGGACATACATCAAGCAATACCAGATCACCTACAAGGATAAATTTATCAAGTTAACTTCTTCTTCTTTTTTTTTTTTATAGTTTTTGGCCAGGGCTGGGTTTTGAACCCACCACCTCTGGCATACGGGGCCAGCGCCCTACCTGTTTGAGCCACAGGCGCCACCCTATCAAGTTAACTTCTAATTTCTCCACACAAATTATCTTTTCCACCTCACTATTTGGTTAGGTTTTAAGCACAAACATTTTAGAGTGAATTAGTGAATAAGGATCTTAAGACTGCCCCAGGTCTTGTCTTCATCATACCCTTTACTAGCCATGTGACCTTTTCCAAAACAACAGCAATGACAGACATCAAACTACTGACACATTGTGAAAGATGCTGTGACGACCCACCTGTATCCTGATCACCAGAAAGCACACCAGCCTGGACAGCAGCACCATATGCTACAGCCTCATCTGGGTTTATGCCACGGGATGGCTCCTTGCCATTAAAGAACTCTTTAACCAGTTGTTGAATCTTTGGAATTCGAGTAGAGCCACCAACAAGAACAATTTCATCAATATCTGACTTCTTTAAATCAGAATCCTCCAACACTTTCTGGACAGGCTTCATAGTAGACCGGAATAGATCCTAGGAGTAAGAGACATGGTTACAATGTGAAGTCTGTTAAATCTAGGTATGGTCTAAATATCGAAATAAGACCTTCTAAATTCAGAGAGTCTAATGAGATCTTATAAGCAAAGCAAAAAAGAAGGAACATACCATATTTAGCTCTTCAAATTTGGCCCGAGTTAGGGTCTCAGAAAAGTCTTCTCCTTCATAGAAGGACTCAATTTCGATTCTTGCTTGATGTTGAGAAGACAGGGCCCGTTTGGCCTTTTCTACCTCACGCCTCAGTTTCTGCACAGCTCTATTGTCCTTCCTAACATCTTTGCCAGTCTTCTTCTTGTACAGCTTAATGAAGTGCTCCATAACACGCTGGTCGAAGTCTTCTCCACCCAGATGAGTATCTCCATTAGTGGCCACGACTTCGAAGACACCATTGTCAATGGTGAGAAGAGACACATCAAAAGTTCCACCACCCAGGTCAAACACCAGGATGTTTTTTTCTCCCTCCCTCTTATCTAGGCCATAAGCAATAGCAGCTGCTGTACTGTTAAGAGAATAAAAAAGGAAAAAAGTTTTGTCGACGGCTCACATCTCCCATGTTTGGCAAACATGCTACATCCCTAGATTTCACACTTACGGTTCATTGATGATCCTCATAACATTCAGTCCAGCAATAGTTCCAGCATCTTTGGTTGCTTGACGCTGGGCATCATTGAAATAGGCTGGTACAGTAACAACTGCATGGGTAACCTAAAAGAACAAAGGTACATTGTCACAAGGCTTAACCATTTTTTTTTTTTTTTTTTTTTTTTTTGGCCGGGGCTGGGTTTGAACCCTCCACCTCCGGCATATGGGACTGGCACCCTACTCCTTTGAGCCACAGGCACCGCTGGCTTACCCATTTTTTAAATCACTATCAAACCACTACTTTAGTTCTTAAGGTGGTACATTGATGAGTGTGGTATGTAATTTTATACCCAGGGAATTGCAAGAAAAGTGATAACACAAAAATTGTCTAGTATTGTTTGGTCTCCAGTAAAACACTAAATAAACCTGACAAACATGGATGTAGTTCAAATAAAAAAAATTAAAACCATGAAGGCATCTAGACATAACAGCCAACCAAGCATACAAAGTAATGATAAAAAAAAAAGAAAAAGCAAATAAATAAATAACATCGCTCTAGAAATATTTACCTTCTTTCCCAGATAAGCCTCAGCAGTTTCTTTCATTTTGGTAAGAACCATGGCAGAAATTTCTTCAGGAGCAAATGTCTTTGTTTGCCCACCTCCAATATCAACTTGAATGTATGGTTTAGTTTTCTTTTCAACCACCTAGTTTAAAGAGAAATTTTCAGACAAAGATACAATGACATCTCAAACTTTTAAAAGACCTACTTTGCTTTATTTTATGTTTTGCTTTATTTTAGTCCCTTGGTCCTACACCTTGACTTGAAATACTTGTAGAGTATAGATGTCTTTTCATAAAAGACAAACTTCTTTAGTTTTAACTAGTCTTTTAAACCTAAACTTTCACGGACAGAGTATTTATTTGCAAACTATACTGTCTTAAGTATAAAACTACTTTTGTAACATGCTAAAATTATTAAATAAGGTGTTACATGCATAACATCCAGATCCATTTTTGTTGTGTTTTTCAGCAACCAAAAACTCCCACTACCACAGCCACCTATATGGATAAGAAAACCAGGACCAACCTTAAAAGGCAAGAACTTTATGTCCTGCTGCACAGACGGATCGTTCCACGTGCGGCCAATGAGCCGTTTGGCGTCGAAGACCGTGTTCTCGGGGTTGGAGGTGAGCTGATTCTTGGCGGCATCGCCGATCAGACGCTCCCCTTCGGGAGTGAATGCCACATAAGACGGCGTGATGCGGTTGCCCTGGTCGTTGGCGATGATCTCCACGCGGCCGTTCTTGAAAACCCCGACGCTAGCGGAAAAACCCAACAGGAGATCAGCTCCGCACTTTTCACCCCAGCCCAGGAGGCCACACCCCATCCTCCCCCTTCCTCAAGGCCCACTTACCAGGAGTAGGTGGTCCCCAGATCGATGCCGACCACCGTGCCCACGTCCTCCTTCTTGTCGTCCTCCTCGGCCCGCGCTGCGCCGAGGAGCAGCAGCATCGCTGCCACCAGGGAGAGCTTCATCTTGCCGGCGAGTCGGTCACCAGGCAGGCAGGACGTCGCTGGCAATCCTGCCACAGGCCGCAGCACGGGAGCGCAGCGAGGTTATGGGTCTGAGGGCGGCAGGGCTGCGGGGTCACAAGGAGTTAAGAACAAGGCGAAAGCAGGTCTGGGACCGGAGGCCGCGGCGCTCACCTCTCACGTTCGAGAAAGACCTCAGTCAGTCAAGTCTGTGCTATGTTGGCCGGCGTCGACCGTGCCGTCGCCGACTCGCCTTATATACCCTCCCCCCAGCCCCATCGTGGAGGCCACCGATTGGTGAAGGCGCTGCTCGTTGGAGGCCGCTGATTGGTCCATGCCACCAAGCTGTCCGCTGCCGATTCGAAGCGGCATCCTCCGCACTGACGTCACTGCTACGCCCCCCTGGGGGAACTGATTGGCTGCTGGTCGAACCAAACAACGACCAATGGGAGATAACATCCACCCCAAGCGCTGGTCCCACTGGTCCAGCAGCTGCCTATCCCTCGTACGACCCCTTACCCCGAGGCCGTTTCCTCCGGTAACCGCTCAGGTCCCGCCTTCCCGCTGGGCCTTGGGGGGCCGGAACCGCTCAGGAGCGCCTGGTCCCTTGGGGCGATGGGGTCCGGAGCTTTCGCTTTTCCCCGGCTTGTCCCTCCCGGGTCCCTCATCCTGAAGCGAGAAGCGGCTGTCCCTCCTTCCGGGTTCCATCCCGTCCCAAGCGGACAGGTCTCAGCGTAGGTGCTATGATTTCTTCAGAATACGTTTCTCTGCCTTTCCCAGCCACTCGTACTGGCGTGTCCGAGCCTCTTGGCCCTTTCTTGCTCACCGCCCCGCAGCCCTTGAGCCGGGGCCTGGGCTGGCTAGATTCTGTGAGTCGTGGCCTCTGCTAGCCAGTTAACTTGCCCCTGCCCCCCTGCCTAGCCATATATCAGGCTTCTCCACACTGCCCCAGCCCTCCTCTCTGTGACAACCCTGTCCTGAAGAGATTACTAATGCCAGTACTCCCACCCTGGGATACAGACTTTTTCTAGCTGGCTGCCCGTTTGCCCATGTTTTCCTGCTCTGGCGCAGAGAAACTGTCATTCGCAAGGCCTTCCTCGTCCGTTATTCTTGATAATCTTTCTATCCTCACTCCTGGAAAAGGTCTGATGTACCAAACACATTTTGATAGACAAAAATTGTCCTGATAAAACGCCTTACTCGTGCGTACAGCCTGTTTCAAGAAATAATAGAGATGATTCGCTTATTTAATATGCACTAAGTAGTGTTCTTTGTATTTTCAGTGTGTGGTTCAGTCCTTAACCCTTCAATACTTGGAAGGCATTTCTCCTTTTCCACATAAGAACATTGAGTCTGAAAAAGATTAAATAGACCAGTCACATATCTGGCCAATGATGGAGTTACAAGTGATAACCAGGTCGACGCTCCATAGCCAATGCTCTTAACTTAAAGAAAAATTACGGGCGGCGCCTGTGGCTCAGTCGGTAAGGCGCCGGCCCCATATACCGAGGGTGGCGGGTTCAAATCCGGCCCCCGCTGAACTGCAACCAAAAAATAGCTGGGCGTTGTGGCGGGCGCCTGTAGTCCCAGCTACTCGGGAGGCTGAGGCAAGAGAATCGCTTAAGCCCAGGAGTTGGAGGTTGCTGTGAGCTGTGTGATGCCATGGCACTCTACCGAGGGCAATAAAGTGAGACTCTGTCTCTACCAAAAAAAAAAATTATTTAAGGGCAGCGCCTATGGCTCAGTGAGTAGGGCACCTACCCCATATACCGAGGGTGGTGGGTTAAAACCTGGCCCTGGCCAACTGCAACAAAAAAAATAGCCAGGTGTTGTGGCAGGCACCTGAGTCCCAGCTACTCTGGAGGCTGAGGCAAGAAAATCACCTAAGCCCAAGAGCTGGAGGTTGCTGTGAGCTG
Organism: Nycticebus coucang; assembly: GCF_027406575.1. Lineage (NCBI taxonomy): Eukaryota > Metazoa > Chordata > Mammalia > Primates > Lorisidae > Nycticebus > Nycticebus coucang. Next base: position 12,019,471 of record NC_069781.1, on the reverse strand, counting down.
TGATGCCACGGCACTCTACCGAGGGTGACGAAATGAGACTCTGTCTCTAAGAAAGAAAAAAGAAAAATTATTTCGGATGTTTTTGGAGGACCTGCTATGGATAGACCAAAGCCCTGATACAAAATATTTTGAGATTCAGGGATACACTGTGTTGAAATATCACTGAAATACCTTAATACAGTTCACTAAGATGTTGAGCCTGTGAGTCAGTATTCAAGAATTTCTCTTTTAGTAATCCTAAAAGGTTATAATGGTGACTCAGAAATGATTCCATTCTTACTATAGAGGTTTGCATCATGCATCTGTTTCAACAGGGCTTGTAATACTGCTGCAACATTGACCTTTCATTGGATCACATCAGTCCAGTATCAAAGGAGAAATCATGGCTCGGCACCTGTAGCATGGTGGTTACAGCACCAGCTACATGCACTGAGGGTGGCAGGTTTGAACCCAGCCCCGGCCTGCTAAAACAACAATGACAACTGCAACAAAAAAAATAGCCAGGCATTGTGGTGGGCAGTAATCCCAGCTACTCAGGAGGCTGAGGCAAGAGAATCGCTTAAGCCCAGGAGTTTGAAATTGCCAAGAGCTGTGACGCCACAGCACTCATACTGAGGGTGACATAGTAAGACTCTGTCTCAAAAAAAAAAAAAAAAAAGGAGAAATCACTATGTGGCCACATTACACCTCCATGTCATTTCAAGCAAACTTTCACAATCCATTTTCTTTTTCTTTTTTTTTTTTTTTTATTGTTGGGGATTCATTGAGGGTACAATAGGCCAGGTTACACTGATTGCATTTGTTAGGTAAAGTCCCTCTTGCAATCATGTCTTGTCCCCAGAAAGTGTGGCACACACCCACAGTCCATTTTCATTAAAAGCTCTCTGCCAGGCACAGTGGCTAACCCTGCAATCCCAGCACTTTCAAGAAGCTGGGATCACATGAACCCAGAAGTTCAAGACCAGCCTGAGCAACATAGCCAGACCCCATCTCTTCAAAAAAATACAAAAATTGTCTGGGCACATTGGCTCACTGCTTGAGCTCAGGAGTTCTAGACTAGGCTGAGCAAGAATGAGACCCGGTCTCTACTTAAAAAAAAAAAAGTAGAAAAAACTAGCTGTGTGTCAGTGGTGGGCAACAGAAGGAGACTCTTGTCTCAAAAAAAAAAAAAGAAAGAAAGAAAGAAATGAAAAATTAGCTGGGTATGGTGGTACAGGCCTATAAGCAGAATTAGCTATTCTGGAAGCTGAGCCGGGAGGATTGCTAGAGCTCAGCAGTCTGAGGTTGCAGTGAGCTATGATAACACTACTGGACTGTAGCACAGGCAAAAGAGGAAGACCCTCTCTCAAGAAAAAAAGGCTTGGGCGGCGCCTGTGGCTCAGTCATTAGGGCGCCGGCCCCATATACCGAGGGTGGCGGGTTCAACAAACCCAGCCCCGGCTGAACTGCAACCAAAAAATAGCCAGGCGTTGTGGCGGGCGCCTGTAGTCCCAGCTGCTCTGGAGGCTGAGGCAAGAGAATCGCTTGGGCCCAGGAGTTGGAGGTTGCTGTGAGCTGTGTGATGCCCAGGCACCCTACCAAGGGCCATAAAGTGAGACTCTGTCTCTAAAAAAAATAAAATAAAAATAAATAAAGAAAAAAGGCTTGACGTCTTTAGCACAATGGTTACAGTGCCAGCCACATGCACAGGTATGTTCAAGCCTGGCCTGGGCCAGCTAAACAACAATGACAACTGCAAAAAGAAAATAGCTGGGGGGTGGCGCCTGTGCCTCAGTGAGTAGGGCCCTGGCCCCATATACCGAGGGTGGCGGGTTCAAACCCAGCCCTGGCTGAACTGCAACCAAAAAATAGGTGGGCATTGTGACGGGCGCCTGTAGTCCCAGCTGCTTGGGAGGCTGAGGCCGGAGAATCGCAGAAGCCCAAGAGCTGGAGGTTGCTGTGAGTCCTGTGACATCATGGCACTCTACCGAGGGCGGTCAAGTGAGACTCTGTCTCTACAAAAAAAAAAGAAAATAGCTGGGGCTCGGCGCTGGGGTTCAAGTGGCTAAGGCACCAGCCACATACACCATATACACCTGAGCTGGCGGATTCAAATCCAGCCTGGGCCTGCCAAACAACAATGACGGCTGCAACCAAAAAATAGCCAGGTGTCGTGGTGGGCGCCTGTAGTCCCAGCTACTTGAGAGGCCGAGGCAGGAGAATCACTTGAGTCCAGGAGTTGGAGGTTGCTGTGAGCTGTGATGTCACAGCATCTACGCAGGGCAACAACTTGAGGCTCTGTCTCAAAAAAAAAAAAAAAAAAATGGCTCAAGCAGCTAAGGTGCCAGCCACATACACCTGAGCTGGCGGGTTCGAATCCAGCCTGGGTTGCCAAACAACAATGACGGCTGCAACCAAAAAGTAGCTGGAGGTTGTGGGGGGTGCCTGTAGTCCCAGCTACTTGGGAGGCAGAGGCAGGAGAATTGCTTGAGCCCAGGAGTTGGAGGTTGCTGTGAGCTGTGATGCTACAGCACTCTACAGCTTGAGGCTCTGTCTCAAAAGAAAAAAAAATAGCTGAGTGTTGTGGCAGGCACCTATAGTCCCAGCTACTGGGGAGGCTAAGGCAATTGCTTGAGGGGACTGCACCTGTGGCTCAAAAGAGTAGGGTGCCGGGCGGCGTCTGTGGCTCAGTCGGTAAGGCACCGGCTCCATATACCAAGGGTGGCGGGTTCAAACCTGGCCCTGGCTGAACTGCAACCAAAAAAAAAAAAATAGCCGGGCGTTGTGGCGGGCGCCTGTAGTCCCAGCTACTCAGGAGGCTGAGGCAAGAGAATCGCTTAAGCCCAGGAGTTGGAGGTTGCTGTGAGCTGTGTGATGCCATGGCACTCTACCGAGGGCCATAAAGTGAGATTCTGTCTCTACAAAAAAAAAAAAAAAAAAAAAGAGGGCAGCGCCTGTGGCTCAAGGAGTAGGGCGCTGGTCCCATATGCCGGAGGTGGTGGGTTCAAACCCAGCCCCGGCCAAAAAAAAAAAAAAAAAAGAGTAGAGTGCCAGTCCCATATACCAGAGGTGACAAGTTCAAACCCAGCCCTGGCCAAAAAAAAAAAAAAGAGTAGGGTGCCAGTCCCATATACCAGAGGTGACAAGTTCAAACCCAGCCCTGGCCAAAAACTGCAAAAAAAAAAAAAAGAGAGAGAGAATTGCTTGAGCCCAATGGTTTGAGGCTGCTGTGAGCTGTGACAGCACAGCACTCTACTGAGGGTGACATAGTGAGACTCTGTCTCAAAAAAAAAAAAACCCTCAACTTTAGTCTCTCCCTTGAACACCCTCTCTCAAAAGGAAAAATAAAAATAAAAATCTCCAACTTCAGCTTCTCCATAACTAATGGAGTAACTTTTTGCAAATCTCCTTTTTCTAACATTTAGAAAGTGATATCTAGCAAACTTCTGAAGGGAATTGCCTACATCGGTGGTTGTGCATTCATTTTAAGACCAAGTATTATATATATTACATTTTACAGTATATTCCAAAGCACAGCCATTTATGGTTTGAATAGGAAAGTGTGTGGACAAAACTAGTTTGCTGAACAATCAATGCCAAAAATAGTATCAGTGTTGAGGTATCATACTTAACTAAGTGCTAGACACTGTGTTAAACACTTACATACATCATTGCTTCTAATATTGACAAAAGCATTTTTTTCTCCCTGTTTTACAGCTAAAGAATTTGAAGCTCCAGAAGGTAGAAAAACTTCCTGAGAAGATTGTCTTTTTTTTTTTTTTTTTGAGACAGAGTCTCACTTTGTCGCCCTTGGTAGAGTGTGTGACATCATAGCTCACAGCAACCTCAAACTTGGGCACAAGTGATTCTCTTGCCTCAGCCTCCCAAGTTGCTGGGACTATAGGCTCCTGCCACAATGTCTGGCTATTTTTAGAGACCTGGGTCTTATTGTTGCTCAGGCTGGTGTTGAACTCCTGAGCTCAGGCAATCCACCCACCTGGTCCTCCCAGAGTGCTAGGATTACAAGCGTGAGCCATTGCACCTGGCCTGGAAGTTTGATTTTTTAACCTCTATAGTCTAAGTTGTCATCCTAAGGTTCAAGTTTATTTTTAAATTCTGTTTCTTGGGCGGTGCCTGTGGCTCAAGGAGTAGGGCGCCGGCTATACCAGAGGTGGCGGGTTCAAACCTGACCCTGGCCAAAAACTGCTATAAAATAAAATAAAATAAAAATAAATAAATTCTATTTCTTTATTTTTTTAGAGACTGTGTCTCATTATATTACCCAGGCTGGATTCAGCCTCCTTGCCTCAGCCTTCAAAGCAAGGGGATTACAGGCATGTGGCACCCCCTTGGCCACCATGTCTTACTTTATTTTATTTTAAGACATAGGATAGTTACATAGATCGCAAATATTTTAAGAGAGGATGATAGGCAAATGTAGATTTTTATCCAGTAATGTATGTATTTATTTATTTATTTATATTTTGTAGAGACAGAGTCTCACTTTATCGCCCTCTGTAGATGCCGTGGCGTCACACAGCTCACAGCAACCTCCAAGTCCTGGGCTTAGGCGATTCTCTTGCCTCAGCCTCCCAAATAGCTGGACTACAGGTGCCCGCCACAATGCCTGGCTATTTTTTTGTTGCAGATTAACCGGGATCAAGTTCGAACCCGCCACACTCGGTATATGGGCCCCGCGCCCTACCCACTGAGCCACAGGCCCTGGCCCTTTATTCAGTAATTTAAATGAGCTTATTTCAGTTTTGCACCGATGAGTGAAAATGTATTTCTGATTCCCACCTGATATCAGAAAGCTAAACAGACTTAGGACTGATTAGGATTAGATGTCATTTAGATCCTAAGTCTTCCTTTTTTTTTCGAAACAGAGTCTCAATTTGTCACCCTTGGTAGAGTGCTATGGCGTCATAGCTCACAGCAACCTCTAACTCTTGGGCTCAAGTGAGTCTCTTGCCTCAGCCTTCCATGTAGCTGAACTACAGGTGCCCACCAGAACGCCTGGCTATTTTTAGAGGTAGGGTCTCCCTCTGGCTCCGGCTGGTCTGGAACCAGTGAGCTCAGGCAATCCACCCGGCCAGCTCTTCCTTTTTGAAAGCCAATTACTAGCAATTGATACGGAAGGAAGGAAAAGGAAAAGTTCTACTATGCAGTTTACAAGTTGAATGTTAAGATCTTAATAATTGAGAATTTTCCTCATGGTTTATTGGAGAGAATATTCAACTAGAAGATAGGACACATGGCCTTGAAAAAAAAACAAACGGCTCCCTTTTTTCCTCTACTGAATGTCAGGAATTTGTGTTCTGCCTCTCTTATCGGTGTGTTTCAAGGATCAAATGAAATATAATATGTAAAGTAATCCAAAAACTATAGAATAATGGTAATGCTACAGAATTATACTATGAGAAGACATTTTAGAAGTTTTTCAAGTAAACCATCTCAAATAAACCTGAGAGTCGGGTGGTGCCTGTGGCTCAAAGGAATAGGGCGCCAGCCCCATATGCCGGAGGTGGCAGGTTCAAACCCATCCCTGGCCAAAAACTGCAAAAAACCCCCAAAAACCTGAGAGTCAGTTTTTCAGGGTTTCTTTCAATGGGAAACAGAAAGTTTGGTGATGACTTTGAACTGAACAAAGATTTTGGGGATTAGGTGCAGTGGCTCATGGCTGTAATCCTAGCACTCTGGGAGGCCTAGGCATATTGAAAGCTTGAGCTCAGAAGTTCAATGCCAGCCTGAGCAAAAGTGAGACCCTATTTCTACTAAGATAGAAAAACTGAGGCAAGGGTGGCATCTGTGGCTCAGGGAGTAGGGCGCTGGTCCAATATACCGAGGGTGGCAGGTTCGAACATGACCCTGGTCAAAACTGCAAAAGAAAAAATTAAAATTAAAAATAAAAAAAATAGAAAAACCGAGGCAAGAGGATTGCTTGAGCCTGAGATTTGGAGGTTGCTGTGAGCTAAGACACCATGGCACTCTACCCAGGACAACAACTTGAGACTCTGTCTCAAAAAAAAAAAGATTTTTGGAAATGTTTTTATTTTTATTTATTTATTTTTTTTGTAGAGACAGAGCCTTTACTTTATTGCCCTCAGTAGAGTGCTATGGTGTCACAGAGCTCATAGCAACCTTCAACTGCTGGGCTTACGCTATTCTTTTGCCTCAGCCTCCCGAGTAGCTGGGACTACAGGTGCTGCCACAATGCCCAGCTATTTTTTGGTTGTAGTTGTCATTGTTTGGCAGCCCTGGGCCGGATTCGAACCTGCCACCTCTGGTGTATATGGCTGGTGCCTTAGCTGCTTGAGCTACAGGCGCCAAGCCTAAATATTCTCTTATATTGGTCACAGGGACTTTTTTATTAAGGGACTGGAAATAATTGACTTAATCGACCTTCATCAAACAACTCGAGTAAAACAAAAGAGTCACCTTAGTGCTGGAGCCAGATAATGGATATAGATCATGTAATTTACTCTTTGTACTTCTGAAAGTACAATGTGCTACATACATTGTCTTCACTTTTTTTTTTTTAGACTGAGCCTCGCTTCATTGCCTGAGCTAGAGTGCAATAGTGTCATCGTCACTTACTGCAACCTCAAACTCTTGAGCTCAAGCAGTGCTCCTGCCTCAGCCTCCTGAGTTGGGGCTACAAGCACACACCACCACTCCTGGCTTATTTTTCCTTTCCTTTTCTTTTTCTTTTTTTTTTTTATTAAATCATAACTGTGTGCATTAATGCAATCATGGGTACAATGTACTGGTTTTATGTACAATTTGAAATGTTTTCATCAAACTAGTTAACATAGCCTTCATGGTATGTCCTTTTCTTTTGTAGAGACAGGGTTTCCCTTTGTTGCCCAGGCTGGTCTCCAATGTCTGGCCTCAAGCGATTCTCATGCTTCAGTCTCCCAAGGTGATGGGATTACAGGCATGAGGCACCTGGCCTAACCTGGAAGACTATGTTTAACTGTACTGCACATATGATTCAATTTTCATCATTTTTTATCCTACATTTGAGCATGTATATGTTTGTTTGTAGGTCTATATAATTTTATCTCACGAACAGATTCATGCAACCATCACCAAAACCAATATACTTAATGTTGAGTTTTTTGCTGTTGTTGTTGTTTTTTTAAGAGACAGAGTCTCACTTTATCACCTTGGTAGAGTGCCATGGCATCACAGCTCACAGCAAGCTCCGACTCCTGGGCCTAGGAGATTCTCTTGCCTCAGCCTCCTGAGTAGCTGGGACTACATGTGCCTGCCACAATGCCCAGCTATTTTTTTTGTTGCAATTTGGCCGGGGCCAGGTTGGAACCCTCCACCCTTGGTGTATGGGGCCAGTGCCCTACCCACTGAGCCACAGGCACCGCCCATAATGCTGGTTTTTGATGAACAAATATTTTTTTTTTTTTTTTTTTTTTTTTGTAGAGACAAAGTCTCACTTTATGGCCCTCGGTAGAGTGCCGTGGCCTCGCACAGCTCACAGCAACCTCCAACTCCTGGGCCTAAGCGATTCTCTTGCCTCAGCCTCCCGAGTAGCTGGGACTACAGGCGCCCGCCACAACGCCCAGCTATTTTTTGGTTGCAGTTTGGCCGGGGCTGAGTTTGAACCCGCCACCCTCGGCATATGGGGCCGGCACCTTACCAACTGAGCCACAGGCGCCGCCAGATGAACAAATATTTTAACAAAAGGAAAACGTAGAGCAGTGCCTATGGCTCAGTGAGTAGGGTGCCGGCCCCATATGCCGAGGGTGGCGGGTTCAAACCCAGCCCCGGCCAAATCGCAACAAAAAAATAGCCGGGCGTTGTGGCAGGCGCCTGTAGTCCCAGCTGCTGGGGAGGCTGAGGCAAGAGAATTGCGTAAGCCCAGGAGTTGGAGGTTGCTGTGAGCTGTGTGACGTCATGGTACTCTACCGAGGGCGGTACAGTGAGACTCTGTCTCTACAAAAAAAAAAAAAAGGAAAATGTCAATTCTTTCCTTTTATAGTTGTGCTTTTTGTTTCTTATTTAAGAAATCTTTTCTTGGCTCAGTGCCCATAGCTCACTGGTTAGGGCACTGGCCACATACATGGGGGCTGGTGGGTTTGAACCTGACCTGGGCCTGCTAAACAATGACAACAACAACAAAAATTGCTGGGTGTTGTGGCAGGTGCCTGTAGTCCCAGCTACTTGGGAGGCCGAGGCAAGAAAATCACTTGAGCCCAAGAGCTTTAGGTTTCTGTGAACGGTAACACTATGGCACTCTACCAAGGGTGACAAAGTGAGAGTCTATCTCAAAAAAAACAAAAAACAAAAATTACAACTGAGGCTGGGTGAGGTGGCTCACATCTGTAATCCTAGTATTTTTTTTTTTTTTTGCAGTTTTTGGCCAGGGCTGGGTTTGAACCCACCACCTCCAGCATATGGGGCTGGCGCCCTACTCCTTTGAGCCACAGGCACCACCTGTAATCCTAGTATTATGGGAGGCCAAGGCAGGTGGTTGCTTCAGCTCAGGAGTTTGAGACCAGCCTGAGCCAGAGGAAGACATCTGTCTCTTCTTTTTTTGAGACAGAGCCTCAAGCTGTCACCCTGAGTAGAGTGCTATGACATCATAGCTCACAGCAATCTCCAACTCCTGGGCCCAAGTGATTCTCTTGCTTCAGCCTCCCAAGTAGCCGGGACTACAGGCACCAGCCACAACGCCCGGCTGTTTTTTGGTTGCAGCTATCATTGTTGTTTGGCGGGCCCCAGGCTAGATTCGAATCCGCCAGCTCAGGTGTATGTGGCTGGTGCCTTAGCCGCTTGAGCCATAGGCTCAAGCACCTGCCTCTTCTAAAAATAGAAAAACTAGTCAGGCATCTTAGTGGGCACCATCTTCCCAGCTGCTTAGGAGACTGAGGTTAGAGAATTGCTTAAGCCCAAGAGTTTGAGGTTGCTGTGAGGACGATGCCATGGCACTCTACTCAGGGTGACAGAGACTCTGTCTGAAAAAAAAAAAAAAAAAAAATTACAACTCACACTTGGGAGGCTGAAACGGGTGGATTGCTTGAGCTTAGGAGTTCAAGACCAGCCTAAGCAAGAGTGAGACACCATCTCTAAAAAGTAGTCAGGTGGGGCGGCGCCTGTGGCTCAGTCGGTAAGGCGCCGGCCCCATATACCGAGGGTGATGGGTTCAAACCCAGCCCCGGCCAAACTGCAACCAAAAAATAGCCGGGCGTTGTGGCGGGCGCCTGTAGTCCCAGCTACTGGGGAGGCTGAGGCAAGAGAATCGCTTAAGCCCAGGAGTTGGAGGTTGCTGTGAGCTGTGTGAGGCCACGGCACTCTACCGAGGGCCATAAAGTGAAACTCTGTCTCTACAAAAAAAAAAAAAAAAAAAAAGTCAGGTGCAGCGGTGCCTGTGGCTCAAAGGAGTAGGGCACCGGCTCCATATGCCAGAGGTGGCGGGTTCAAACCCAGCCCCGGCCAAAAACTGCAAAAAATAAATAAAAAAATAGCTGGGCACTGTGGTGGGCACCTGTAATCTCAGCTACTTGGGAGACGAAGGCAAGAGAATCCCTTAAGCCCAGGAGTTCGAGGTTGCTGTGAGCTGTGATGCCATGGCACTCACTGAGGGTGACAAAGTGAGACTCTTTCTCAAAAAAAAAAAGTTACAAATGAGACATATTTCTTTTTTTTTTTTTTTTTTAATTTGGCTGGGGCTGGGTTTGAACCCGCCACCTCCGGCATATGGGACCGGCGCCCTACCCGCTGAGCCACAGGCGCCGCCCCAAAATGAGACATATTTCATTGTAAAAGCTAGTTATGTGACTGGGCTCGGTGGCTCATGCTGGTAATCCTAGCACTTTGGGAGGCCGTGGTGGGTGGACTGCCTGAGCTAATAGGTTCGTGACCAGCCTGAGCCAGAGGGAGACAGGTCTCTAGGAAAAAAAAAAAAACAGCCGGCCAGAGGTAGTGGCTAATGCCTGTACTCTAGGAGGCCAAGGCAGGTGGATTGCCTATCTCATGAGTTTGAGACCAATTTGAGCCACAGCAAGACTCTGTATCTAAAACTAGCCAGGCGCTGTAGTGGGTGTCTGTAGTTCCAGGTACTTGGGAGGCTGAGGCAAGAGAATTGTTTGAGCCCAAGTGTTTGAGGTTGTGAGCTGTGATGCTGTAGCACTCTATGGAAGGTGACAAAGTGAGACTCTGTCTCAAAAAAAAAAAAAAGAGCCTGTGGCCCAGTAAGTAGGGTGCTGGCCCCATATACCGAGGGTGGCAGGTTCAAAGCCAGCCCCAGCCAAAACTGCAACAACAACAACAAAAAAAAAATAGCCAGGTGTTGTGGCAGGCACCTGTAGTCCCAGCTACTCAGGAGGCTAAGACAAGAGAATCACCTAAGTCCAAGAGCTGGAGGTTGCTGTGAGCTGTGATGCCATAGCACTCTACTAAGGGTGACAAAGTGAGACTCTGTCTCTATAAAAAAAAAAAAAAGAAAGGAAAGAAAGAGGCTCCGCGCCTGTAGTCAGCCGCTAGGGCGCCAGCCGCATACACTGGAGCTGACCCAGCCTGGGCCAGCTAAACAACAATGACAACTACAACCAAAAAATAGCTGGGCATTGTGGTGGGGGCCTGTAGTCCCACCTATTTGGGAGGCTGAGACAAGAGAATCACTTAAGCCCAAGAGTTTGAGGTTGCTGTGAGCTGTGACGCCATAGCACTCTACCAAGGCCAACATGGTGAGACTCTGTCTCAAAAAGAAAAAAGAAAGGGTGGCGTCTGTGGCTCAGTGAGTAGGGCACCAGCCCCATATACCGAGGGTGGCGGGTTCAAACCCAGCCCTGGCCAAACTGCAACCAAAAAATAGCCGGGTGTTGTGGCGGGCGCCTGTAGTCCCAGCTGCTTGGGAGGCTGAGGCAGGAGAATCGCCTAAGCCCAGGAGTTGGAGGTTGCTGTGAGTCCTGTGACATCATGGCACTCTACCAAGGGCAGTAAAGTGAGACTCTGTCTCTACAAAAAAAAAAAAAGAAAAAGAAAAAAGCTAGTTATGTGATAGCATATTTAAGAGCAAAGAAATCAAAATCATTTACCATGGCGAGTTTATTAAGGAATGTATGGAAAGCACAGCAGATGTAATTTGCCCTGAAAAAAAAAGGAGGATAATTCTTTTTTTTTTTTTTTTTGTAGAGACAGAGTCTCATTTTATGGCCCTCAGTAGAGTGCCGTGGCCTCACACAGCTCACAGCAACCTCCAACTCCTGAGCTTAAGCGATTCTCTTGCCTCAGCCTCCCGAGCAGCTGGGACTACAGGCGCCCGCTACAACGCCCGGCTATTTTTTGGTTGCAGTTTGGCCGGGGCCGGGTTTGAACCCGCCACCCTCGGTATATGGGGCTGGCGCCTTACCGACTGAGCCACAGGTGCCACCCATAAAAAGGAGGATATTTCTAAAATCAGTTTGTCAGGCTGATGGTTCAGTGAGTAGGGCGCCGGCCCATATACCAAGGGTGGCGGATTTGAATCCGACCCCCGCCAAACTGCAAGAAAAAATAGCTGGGTGTTGTGGTGGGTGCCTGTAGTCCCAGCTACTCAAGAGGCTGAGGCAAGAGAATTGCCTAAGCCCAAGAGCTGGAGGTTGCTGTGAGCTGTGACGCCATAGCACTCTGCCAAGGGCAACAAAGTAAGACTCTGTCTCTAAAAATAATAATAATAATAAATAAAATAAAATCAGTTATCTCGGGTGGCGCCTGTGGCTCAGTCGGTAAGGCGCCAGCCCCATATACAGAGGGTGGCGGGTTCAAACCCGGCCCTGGCTGAACTGCAACCAAAAAATAGCCGGGTGCTGTGGCGGGCGCCTGTAGTCCCAGCTACTCGGGAGGCTGAGGCAAGAGAATCGCTTAAGCCCAGGAGTTGGAGGTTGCTGTGAGCTGTGTGATGCCACGGCACTCTACTGAGGGCCATAAAGTGAGACTCTGTCTCTACAAAAAAAAAAAAAATCAGTTATCTCATTGGACCGCATAATCAGGCAAAGTGGAGACATAGGAAAATCTATAGGAAGTTGTTTGGAGAATAAAGCTGCTAATAATGTTTTATTTTTTGAGACAGTACCACTCTGTCACCCTGGGTAGAGTACAGTGGCATCATAGATCAACAGCAACCTCAAACTCCTGGGCTCAAATGATCTTGTCTCAGCCTTCCAAGTAGGAAGTAGGGCCTCACTCTTGGTGAGATTCAGGTTGGTCTTTTCTTTTCTTTTTTTTTTAAGATAGAGTCTCACTTTGTTGTCCTCGGTAGAGTGCTATGGTGTCATAGCTCACAGCAATCTCAAACTCCAGGGGTCAAGTGATTCTCTTGCCTCAGCCTCCCGAGTAGCTGGGACTACAGGTGCCCTCCACAAGGCCCAGCTTTTTTTTTTTTCTTATTTTTTTTTGAGAGTCTCAAGCTGTTATCCTGAGTAGAGTACCATGGCATCATAGCCCTAGCAACCTCTAACTCTTTGGCTCAAGTGATCCTCTTGCCTCAGTTTTTCTGTTTTTAAGTAGAGAGGGGGTCTCGATTTTGCTCAGGCTGGTCACAAACTCGTGAGCTCAATCAATCCACCCACCTGGGCCTCCCAGAGTGCTAGGATTACAGGTGTGAGCCACTGCACTCAGCCTCAATTTGCCATTTTTTTTTTTTTGAGACAAAGTTTCTCTATGTTGCCCTCAGTAGAGCGCAATGGTATCACAGCTCACAACAACCTCAAACTCTTGGGCTTAAGTGATTTTCTTGCCTTAGCCTACCAAGTAGCTGGGACTGGGACTACAGGTGCCTGCCACAATGCCCAGATATATATATTTTTTTGTTATAGTTGTCATTGTTGTGGGGCCTGCTAAGCAGACTGGGGCTGGGTTCTAACCTGCCAGCTCCAGTGTATGTGGCCAGCACCCTAACCGTGGAGCTACAGGTGCCGAGCCTCAACTTGTCATTTTCTTTTTTTTTTGGCTGGGGCTGGGTTTGAACCCGCCACTTACGGCATATGGGACCGGCGCCCTACTCCTTGAGCCACAGGCGCCGCCCATCAACTTGTCATTTTCATTAGAGGTATTGACTATGAATATGTTTCTGAAGAAATGATTTATTCTTTGGTGCCATTAAAAAATACAACTAAAAAGAGCGGCACCTGTGCCTCAGTGAGTAGGGCACCGGCCCCATATACTGAGGATGGCGGGTTCAAACCGGCCCCAGCCAAACTGCAACAAAAAAATAGCCAGGCGTTGTGGCAGGTGCCTGTAGTCTCAGCTACTCGGGAGGCTGAGGCAAGAGAATCGCCTAAGCCCAGGAGTTGGAGGTTGCTGTGAGCTGTGTGACACTACAGCACTCTACCGAGGGTGATAAAGTGAGATTCTCTACAAAAAAAATTAAAAAATATAACTAAATAGATTTATACAAAGCAATAAAAAACTTTTTTTATATATATATATATTTTTTGGCTGGGGCTGGGTTTGAACCTGCCACCTCCGGCATATGGGGCCGGCGCCCTATCCACTTGACCACAGGTGCCGCCCCAGCAATAAAAAACATTTTAAAGTCATTTTTCTTTCTTTCTTTCTTTTTTTTTTTTGCAGTTTTTTTTTTGGCCAGGGCTGGGTTTGAACCCACCACCTCCGGCATATGGGGATGGCGTCCTACCCCTTTGAGCCACGGGCACCGACCTTTAAAGTCATTTTTCTAGGGCGGTGCCTATGGCTGAACTAGGGCTCTGGCCCTATATGCCAGAGGTGGTGGGTTCAAACACAGCCCTGGCCAAAAACTGCAAAAAGACAAAAAAAAAAGGTCATTTTTCTTTGTCCATTTTCTTTTTCTTTTCTTTTCTTTTTTTTTTTTTTTTGAGACAGAGTCTCACTATGTCACCCTTGGTAGAGTGCCATGGCATCACAGCTCACAGCAATCTTAAATTCCTGGGCTTAAGCAATTCTCTTACCTCAGCCTCCTGAGTAGCTGGGACTACAGTGCCCGCCACAATGCCTGACTATTTTTTGATGCAGTTGTCATTGTTTAGCTTGCCCCGGCCAGGTTTAAACAAGTCAGCCTCAGTGTATATGGCTGACTCCATAACCACTGTACTCCGGTCTTCGAGCCGTCTTTGTTCATTTCCAACATATCTAGTATAGTTACCAATGGTGCCCTGGCAATGGTTGGTAAAAGAGAGGGAGTTGTGAAATCAATAGAAGACAATTCAATCACTGCACCAAATTCACGTTTGGCGAAGTATCACTGCATAGTACTTCAAGAAAATTTCTGCGCTAAAGCTTTAAAAATGGATAACTCGGGGGTGGCGCCTGCGGTTCGAGGAGTAGGGTGCCGGTCCCATATGCCGGAGCTGGCGGGCTCAAACCCAGCCCCGGCCAAAAAACACACACACAAAAAAAATGGATAACTCATGCAAATCGTCAGAAAGATTACAAATTTGGCCAGGCCTGGTATCTCACAGCTGTAATCATAGCACTCTGGGAAGCTGAGATGGGTGGATTATCTGAGCTCATGAGTTCAAGACCATCCTGAGCAAGAGTGAGATCCGTCTCTAAAAAATAGCTGGGGCTGGGTACCGTATCTCTGGCCACATGCATGAGAGCTGATGGGTTTGACCTGGCCTGGGCCTGCTAAACAAAAATAAAAAAATTAAAAAAAAAATAGTCAGGCACAGATCAACATCCCATCTTAAAGTAAACAAAATACCCCTGCTTATCTATTTAAAGTCTTTCATTTGCATGGATGGGCATGGTGACTCATGCCTGTAATCCTCTTGGAGGTCAAAGCAGGTGGATCACTTCAGCTCAGGAGCAGGAGACCAGGCTGAGCAAGAGTGAGACCTGTCTCTACTAATAACAGAAAAACCAGCCAGGTGTTGTGGGCACCTATAGTCACAGGTACTTTGGAGGCTGAGGCAAGAGGTTTGCTCAAGTCCAAGAGTTTGATGTTGCTATGAGCTATGATGCCATGGCACACTGTCCAGGTGACAGAGTGAAGCTCTGTCTCTCAAAAAATAAAAAGGTCGGGCAGCGCCTGTGGCTCAGTCGGTAAGGCGCCGGCCCCATATACCGAGGGTGGCGGGTTCAAACCCGGCCCCGGCCAAACTGCAACCAAAAAATAGCCGGGCGTTGTGCGGGCGCCTGTAGTCCCAGCTGCTCGGGAGGCTGAGGCAAGAGAATCGCTTAAGCCCAGGAGTTGGAGGTTGCTGTGAGCTGTGTGACGCCACGGCACTCTACGGAGGGCCATAAAGTGAGACTCTGTCTCTACAAAAAAAAAAAAAAAAAGGTCTTCATTTGCAGGTGACAGAATAGGCCTCTGGGGCGGCGCCTGTGGCTCAGTCGGTAAGGCGCCGGCCCCATATACCGAGGGTGACAGGTTCAAACCCGGCCCCGGCCAAACTGCAACCAAAAAATAGCCGGGCGTTGTGGCGGGCGCCTGTAGTCCCAGCTACTCGGGAGGCTGAGGCAAGAGAATCACTTAAGCCCAGGAGTTGGAGGTTGCTGTGAGCTGTGTGAGGCCACGGCACTCTACCGAGGGCCATAAAGTGAGACTCTGTCTCTACAAAAAAAAAAAATAGGTCTTCATTTGCAGATGACAGAATAGGCCTCTGAATGACTGCCTATCCCAGCTTTTTTTTTTTTTTTTTTTTTTCCATTAGTTACATTTTAATTTAAATTTCTGGTAAAAGTTCTACAAAAATATATGTGAGGTGGTTTCCATTAGAGTCATGAACTTTCTTTTTTTTTTTTTTTTTTTTTCTATCCCAGCTTTCTTTGTGCTTACCACATCCAACCCTCAAGATCCCTTTATAACTTTGGGGGAATTTCTTTCCACTTTTCCCTGTGTACTCTTGCCCTTCTACATTTGGTGTTCCAGAGTTCACTGTAAACTTGTTCATTTTCTCAGTCTGGGTTATTTCTTTAGCAATCCACAAATGAATGCCATTTCTCATCAGGAAATCCAATAACTTCCAAGTACCCCTCATAGCACTGGGAATCTCCTAGCACTTTGTACCTTAGCTTAAGATCCTTAAGTTGTGGGAGTTTCTCTCTACCTTAAATGGTAAACTGTATCCTCTTGCTTTTTTTTTTTTTTGTAGAGACAGAGTCTCACTGTACCGCCCTTGGGTAGAGTGCCGTGGCCTCACACAGCTCACAGCAACCTCTAACTCTTGGGCTTATGCAATTCTCTTGCCTCAGCCTCCCGAGCAGCTGGGACTACAGGCGCCCGCCACAACGCCCGGCTATTTTTTTGTTGCAGTTCTGCCAGGGCTGGGTTTGAACCTGCCACCCTCGGCATATGGGGCCGGCGCCCTACTCACTGAGCCACAGGCGCCGCCCTTTTTTTTTTTTTTTTTGAGACAGAGTCTCACTTTGTCACTCTCAGTAGAGAGCTGTGACGTCACAGCTCATGGCAACGTCCAATTCTTGGGCTTAAGTGATTCTCTTGCTTCAGGCTCCCGAGTAGCTGGGAGTATAGGTGCCTGCCACAACACCTGGCTTTTTTCTTGCAGTTGTCACTGCTGTTTTTTAGCTGGCCAGGGCTGGGTTCAAACCCACCACCCTCCATATGTGGGGCCAGCGCCCTACACACTGAGCCACAGATGCCACCCGCTTTTTTTTCCTTTTTTTTGAGACAGAGTCTTAAGCTGTCGCCTGGGGTAGAGTGCTGTGGTGTCTCAGCTCACAGCAACCTCAAACTTTTTTTTTGGCCGGGGCTGGGTTTGAACCCACCACCTTCGGCATACGGGACTGGCGCTCTACCCCTTTGAGCCACAGGTGCCACCCAGCAACCTCAAACTTTTGGGCTTAAGCGATTCTCTTGTCTGACCCTCCCAAGTAGCTGGTACTACAGGTGCCTGCCACAATGCCCGACTATTTTGTTTTATTTTTTTTTTGGTTATAGTTGTCATTGTTGTTTGGCAGGCCCAAGCTGGATTTGAACTGGCCAGCTCTGGTGTATGTGGCTGGTGCCCTAGCTGCTTGAGCAGGCTCTGGGCCCGCTTTTTTTTTTTTTTTTTTTAATCTCTCTGGTGCTTTGGGCAATGCCTTGTAACAGAACTGATAAATAATCTCTGTTTCAATCTTGAATCAGCTGAATAGCCACATGACAGCAATAAGACACGACCAGCCTACCAGAGAATACTATGTAGTAATAAAAGGAGGCAATAAATAAAAAGCAAATTCTGACAACTTTTTTTTTTTTTTTTTTGAGACAGAGCCTCAAGCTGTTGCCCTGGGTAGAGTGCTGTACCATCACAGCTCACAGTGACCTCCAACTCCTGGGCTCAAGTGATTCTCCTGCCTCTGCCTCACAAGTAGCTGGGATTACAGGCATCCACCACAATGTCCGGCTATTTTTTGGTTGTAGCCATCATTGTTGTTTGGCCGGGCTGGGCTGCATTTGAATCTGCCAGCTCAGGTGTATGTGGCTGGCGCCTTAGCCGCTTGAGCCACAGGCGCCAAAGCCCAACTTTTTTTTTTTTGTAGAGGGAGTCTCACTTTATCGTCCTTGGTAGAGTGCTGTGGTGTCACAGAGCTCACAGCAACCTCCAACTCCTGGGCTTAGGCAATTCTCTTGCCTCAGTCTCCCAAGTGGTTGGGATTATAGGCGCCCGCCACAACGCCTGGCTATTTTTGTTGCAGATTGGCCAGGGTCGGGTTTGAACCCGCCACCCTCGGTATATGGGGCCAGTGCCCTACTCACTGAGCCACAGATGCTGCCCAATTCTGTAAACTTTTTTTTTTTTTTTTTCTGTAGAGACAGAGTCTTACTGTACTGCCCTCGGTAGAGTGCCGTGGCATCACACGGCTCACAGCAACCTCTACTCTTGGGCTTAGAGCGATTCTCTTGCCTCAGCCTCCCAAGCAGCTGGGACTACAGGCGCCCGCTACAACGCCCGGCTATTTTTTTGTTGCAGTTTGGCCGGGGCTGGGTTTGAACCCGCCACCCTCAGCATATGGGGCCGGCGCCCTACTCACTGAGCCACAGGCGCCGCCCAATTCTGAAAACTTTTAAAGGGGACATATCAGGGAAAGCAGTGTGGGAGCTGATTTACATTCCAAATACTTGGGAAAATGATCAATGCCCTGCATATATATATATATATATATATATACTTTTTTTTTTTTTTTTTTTGAGACAGAGTCTTAAGCTGTTGCCCTGGGTAGAGTGCTGTGAAATCACAGCTCACAGCAACCTTCGGCTCCTGGGCTTAAGTGATTCTCTTGCCTCAGCCTCCCAAGTAGTTGGGACTACAGGCACCTGCCTGGCTATATTTTTAGTTGTAGTTGTCATTGTCGTTTGGCAGGCCCGGGCTGGATTCGAACCCGCCAGCTCAGGTGTATGTGGCTGACGTCTTAGTCGCTTGGGGTACAGGCACTGAACCCGCCCGGCTATTTTTTGTTACAGTTTGGCCAGGTCTGGGTTTGAACCGGCCACCCTCGGTATATGGGGCCGCGCCCTACTCACTGAGCCACAGGCGCCGCCCTAATCATTGTTTTATAAGTGGAAAACATTCTGTATTGCTCCGGGCAGCATGACTACTTGCAACAAAGGATGTAAAATGGAAGCAGATTTCAGCTCAGCAGGAGGCAGAACTTTCTAGTATTTAGAGCTGTCCAGCAGTGGTGCAGGCTGCGATGCTTTAGGTATTGAGGTCCCTGAAATTTAAAGTGTTGAAATAAAGGTTAATATGACCAGTTGACTGAATGTAGCAGAGGGAATTCCTGCCTGGGACGGAGTTGCACTTTTAAGGTGTCTTCTGAATGACCTTTAAGGTATCTTCTAAATTTAAGGTTGCTATAATTGTTCAACTCAGCTAACTTGACTTCTGAAGTTATTTTGTTATATGAGTTATTTTGTTAAAAAAAAATGAATTGTCAATTGACTGACTTAAAATAACTGGTCAAGTTTACAATAAGTTAAATATGAATTTATAATGGTAAAATAAGAGGTGGGAAACCAGGTTTAATACTGAAAATCCAGATACACCCAAATCAATTTTAATCAAACATAAAGAAAAAGGAGGTTTGCGAGGGTGTGTGTGTCATTCGAATAATGTGCCCCGAGCAAGTGACAATTTTTATAATGAACACTAAGCGCTCTAAATTTTTACTTTACATACACTTGCTCAGGCCGGCTTTTCACATTCAGCAGCATTACTGTACGCAGAAGTATGGGCTCTTGTTCCCACGGCAGTTTCTTTCTTTTTTTTTTTTTTTTGCAAAAAGCATTTTTATTAAAGTAAAAATTATATATATTATGGTAGGCAGAATAATGGTTCCCCAAAGACGTCTATATCTTAATTCCCAGAACCTATTATTATTATTTTTAAAGGGGTTTTAGTGTAAGGAATGAAGAGGCTTGACACAGAGTCTATGCTGGGAGACTGAGGAGCTCAGGGAGGGTCCTCTCAAGCAAACCTTGGGTCCACATTCATTAGCATGTAACAGGAAGAAGTAGATAAGAGCTGCTGAAGAGGGTGGATGTGGAGAAGATCAGATAGAATGTATCCACCTCCCTCCAGAAACAAAAAAAAAAAAAAAAAAAAGAATGTATCCACCTCCCATAGCAGTTTCGACACCGTGGTGCGCTCCAGCCGGCAGCTGATCCAAGGCGGAAGAGGTCTGGCCGCCCAGGTCGAACTACCCGTCCCAGAGGCCCCCGCGGGGCCGCGCACGCGCGCCGGCGTGGCGGCAGCGCCGCTGCAGGACGCCGGGAAGCCAACTAGCGAGTGGAGACGGTGGAGAAGCTAGTGGTGGCGGTTCGAGGAGAGAGCGACGGTTTCGAGGCCGAGTGGCAGTCCTTCGGAGTTTTTCGTGTCGTTCTCCACATGAGACCCTTGGTGAGTGCGCGTCCCGGGTTAACCCGCGCGGTGTGCGTGGCTCCCTGTCTGGCGGCCGACCGCTCTGGCCTAGCGCCGCAACCTGCGCCTGACGGCGGGGTCGCCCGGTCCAACTGACTCCAGGCCTTGGGCCCTTCCCATCAGTGTCGGGCGAGGCGGAGGGGAGAGACGTGGCGGTGCGGCGGGGTTAGGGGCGGCCTGGGGCTGACTAGAGGGAGAGACGTGTGGGGGATGGGATGGGAAGGGACTGGAGGACCGCGGGGCAGCTTCGGGTTGAGGCTATAGGCCAGCGACCCGGCAGGTAGGGAACTGAGCATAGGAGGTGAAAGGTGACGAAATGTTTTCTGAGTGCCTCTGGTGAAGATGCAGTGCTTGGCAAGCTGGACATAGGTCTGGGGGCAACCCACCTACCGTAAACATTCATGCGGTACTTGGCATCTTTTCACTTACTCTTGGAGGTCTAGGAGTGAGGGAGGGACTGTTGGTTGTTTCCATCCGTTTTCCTTCAACTTCAGCTTTTATTGCCTGGCACAATTGTAGTGGGTGCTGGCCTGGCAAACCATAGAAATATACGTAAGGTTCTGTGCATGTATCTGCATGAAAACAGGGAGAGATAATGTTATGTTCAGATGAGAGCTAGGTCAAAGGAGAAATCTGTGTTATAATTTTTACGTTGATCACACACGAGCAGGGCTTTGAAGTAGAGAGGATTTTTAACCTGGAGTTCACTATTGAACAGAAAGTGGATAGAATTTAAGGAGTCCTTTAACTAGAATAAAACGACATCTTTATTTTTATTAACCATGAACTTAAATTTATTATTTCCTCAATTATGAATGTAGGCTATAAGCCACAGTAGAATTTTATTTTACTTTATTTTTTTTGAGACAGAGTCTCACTATGTCGCCCTCGGTAGAGTGCCCTGGCTTCACAGCTCATGGCAACCTGAAACTCTTGGGCTTAAACACTTCTCTTGCCTCAACTTCCCGAGTAGCTGGGACCACAAGTGCTGACCCCAATGCCAGGCTATTTTTTGGTTGTTGTCATCGTTTTAGCAGGCCTGGGCCGGGTTTGAACTTGTCAGCCCTGGTGCATGTGACTGGAGCCCTAACCACTGAGCTATGGATGCTGAGCCTTACAGTAGAATTTTAGAAGTAGAAATCTGTGACTCTGTTGTCAATAAAAATTACGGAGTTTTTTATTTTTATTTTTTTTGAGACAAGGTCTTACAGTGTCACTCTGGTTGAAGCGCAGTGGCATCATTATAGTTTGCTGCAGCCTCCAACTCCTGAGCTAAGTGGTCCTGCTTTAGTCTCCCAAGTAGTTTAGACTACATCGCAGCTCACCACAACTGGCTAATTGTTTTTCTTTTTCTTTCTTTTTTAAAAGTAGGCTTTTCTCCAGTGTGAAACACCTGGCTAATTTTTAACATTTTTTTATAGAGATGGAGAGGGGCATCTTGGTGTTGCCCAGGCTGCTCTTGAACTCTTGGCCTCAAACATTCCTTCCTGGGCAGTGCCTGTGGCTCAGTAGAACCCCATATACCAAGGGTGGTGGGTTCAAACCGGCCCCAGCCAAACTGCAGCAAAAAAATAGCTGGGGGTTGTGGCGGGCTCCTGTAGTCCCAGCTACTGGAGAGGCTGAGGCAAGAGAATCACCTAAGCCCAAGAGCTGGAGATCGCTGTGAGCTGTGATGACACGGCACTCTACTGAGGGTGACAAAGTGAGATTCTGTCTCTTAAAAAAAAAAAAAATTCTCGGGCGGCGCCTGTGGCTCAGTGAATACGGCACCGGCCCCATAAGCTGAGGGTGGCGGGTTCAAACCCAGTCCCGGCCAAACTGCAACAGCAACAAAAAATAGCCGGGCGTTGTGGCGGGCGCCTGTAGTCCCAGCTGCTCAGGAGGCTGAGGCAAGAGAATTGCGTAAGCCCCAGGATTAGAGGTTGCTGTGAGCTGTGTGACGCCACAGCACTCTACCTGAGGGTGGTACAGTGAGACTCTGTCTCTACAAAAAAAAAAAAAAAAAAATTCTCCCATCTTGGCCTCCCAAAGTGCTGGGATTACAGGTGTGAGCCACCACACCTGGCCAAAAATTATAGATATATTTGTGTTATGTTTATAGTTGTTTAGCTCGTAGCATTAATGTTTATCATTTCTTTGAGTTTATGGTATTACTACACATGTTGTTAGATCTTGTTATTTAATAATAAAACTCACATGTATTACCAATAAGTCTTTTTATTGTTCTGCTAGTATTTCAGTATTGGTTTCTTTTATAACCATGTGTATTTAATTACGCCTCTAAAAGCAATCTGAGAAGGGAACCATAGGCTTCACCAGACTGCCAAAGAGGTGCATGGTGCAAAAAAGATTAAGAACTCCTACAATATATAGTATAAATAAGTTTTCTTGATCTGTAAGTCTGTGTGGAAGAATATTTGAATCATTAGGTCAGAAAGAAGACCAGGCAAACAGAATGATGGTGTAGATCAGCAGTTTTCAACCTGTGGATCTTGACCCATAGGGACTGTATAAAGGGCCACAGCATTAGGAAGGTTGAGAACCACTGGTGTAGATGAAAGAGAATTTTATAATTAGGGAGATAAAAGATTTGTAAAGGATCAGAGTAGTAGTTCTGAAATATAGAACAGACCACAGATATTTCATTCAGGGTGCTGGGGAATCAGCAAAATAATCTGAGGAAGAAAAGAAAGTGAATATTTGGTCTTTAGATTTATGTATTAAGGCACCTCCCTAGTTTCAAGTAATTGAAGCTATCCAAGCTCTTTGTAAGCCTGTGAAAGGACATTTTAGTGTTTGCTGGTTTTCTTTAAATGGTTTGCCTATTAGCTATCCTAATTTTTTCTTTCTTTCTTTTTTTTTTTTTTGTAGAGACAGAGTCTCACTGTACTGCCCTCGGGTAGAGTGCCGTGGCGTCACACGGCTCACCGCAACCTCTAACTCTTGGGCTTATGCGATTCTCTTGCCTCAGCCTCCCGAGCATAATTTTTCTCTTTTTAAGCGATAAACAGAGGAATCTGTCTTCAAATACATTTTTGTATTGCTATTATCCTTTTCACATATGATGGAAAACAAACATACAGATTATAGAGTTGGAGAGCTGGCAAATCATTTTCTTGAAACTCCATTTCAAATTCTTGTAGTTCAGATTTATTTTGGCATTAGTCTTCTCAGTAACAAATCACTCTTAACATTTTTTCCAGAGAATGTATAGTTTGAAATTTGCATCTGTTTGTAAAGGCTCTTTCAACGTCTTGTATAAGATTTTTTCCTCCTTCTATAATGCAATAAATTAAAGTTGAAAATAGACATACCCTACCCCGTAATTTTATATCTGTAAGAGAATAATACATGGGGAGGTGGTGGCAAAGATGATTATATCAGTAATTTTTTTTTTTGTTTGGCCGGGGCTGGGTTTGAACCTGCCATCTTTGGCATATGGGGCTGGTGCCCTACTCCTTTGAGCCACAGGTCCTGCCCATGTCAGTAATTTTTTTTTTAAAGACTAGATGTAACTCTGACAGTATGAACAGTTAATTTTGGGAGGCAGAATACAGTGCTGCATTATCTCTTGTGCCTTTGCCTTTCCCCGTTTTCTTTTTCTTCCTTTTTTCTTTCTTTCTTTTTTTTTTTTTTTGAGACAGAGTCTTACTTTGTTGCCCTTCGTAGAGTGCCTGGTGTCATAGCTCCCAGCAACCTCAAATTCTTCGGCTCAAGCGATTCTCTTGCCTCAGCCTCCCAAGTAGCTGGGACTACAGGTGCCTGCCACAGTGCCCGGCTAGTTTTAGACATGGGGTCTTGCTCTGACTCAGGCTGGTCTTGAACCTCTGAGCTCAGGCAATCCACCCACATTGGCCTCCCAAGTGCTAGGATTACAGGCAAGAGCCAATGTGCCGACCCATTAGTCTGTCTTCTTCTTTATTTTTTTTTTGAGACAGTCTCAACCTGTCATCCTGGGTAGAGTCATGTCACAGCTCACAGCAACCTCAGACTCTTGGGCTTAAGCGATTCTTTTACCTCAGCCTCCCAAGTAGTACCCGGCTGTTTTTTTTGTTGTTGCAGTTGTCATTGTTGCTTTTTAGCAGGCCTGGGCTGGGTTTGAACCTGCCAGCTCCTGGGTATGTGGCCGGCGCCCTACCCCTGAGCTACAGGCACTACCACCCCCCGTCCCCCGGGTTAATTTATCTTCTTTTGAAAAATTTTTGTTCATGTCTTTTGCCGACTTTTTAATGAAGTTCCCTCCCACCCCACCCCCGGCTGATTTGCTTGAATTCTTTATAGATTCTGCTTATCAGCCCTTTATTGGTTATATAGCATGCAAATATTTTCTCTTATTCTGTAGGTTATCTATTGCTTTGGGGGTCCTTTTGCTATTTTTTTGATGTTGGCTTTTTTTTTTTCCCAATTCATAACTTTTGTTTCCCAACCCTTTGAAAAGTTGTAATTGGTGCCCATAGCCCAGTCGTTACGGTGCCAGCCACATGCACCTAAACAACAGCAACTGCAACAAGAAAAGCTGGGGATTGTGGTAAACAGCTGTAGTCCTTTGCTGATTGTTAACATTTTGCCATGTTTACACGGAGAAGGTATACATTTTTTTTTTTTTTGTAGAGACAGAGTCTCAGTGTACCGCCCTCGGGTAGAGTGCCGTGGCGTCACGGCTCACAGCAACCTCTAACTCTTGGGCTTACGCGATTCTCTTGCCTCAGCCTCCCGAGCAGCTGGGACTACAGGCGCCCGCCACAACGCCTGGCTATTTTTTTTTTTTTGTTGCAGTTTGGCTGGGGCTGGGTTTGAACCCACCACCCTTGGCATATGGAGCTGGCGCCCTACTCACTGAGCCACAGGCGCCGCCCCATTTTTTTTTTTTTCAGTATACATTTTTTTACTGAACCATTTGCAGAATAGGTATAGATACTATCAGGACTCTTTTTTTTTTTTTTTTGCAGTTTTTAGCCCGGGCTGGGTTTGAACCCATCACCTGCAGCATATGGGGCCGGTGCCCTACTCCTTTGAGCCATAGGTGCCGCCCCCTATCAGGACTCTTTAATCCCAAATCTTTTTGGTATGTATTTTCCAAGAATAGGACTTGCACCTATGTAGTTGTCAAACTCAAGAAATTTAACATGAATATATTACCATTCTTTAGTGTGTAATTCATTTCCTACTTGTCACAATACTGTCCTTACTATTTTTTTTTTTTAACTTTTTTTTATTGTTGCAGTTTGGCCAGGGTTGGGCTTGAACTCACTACCCTCACTATATGGGGCCAGCACCCCACTCACTGAGCCACAGGCACTATCCAGTACTTTTTAATTATATATTTTTATCCAGGATCCTATTAAGGATCTTTTTTTTTGTAGAGACAGTCTCACTTTATGGCCCTTGGTAGAGTGCCATGGCCTCACACAGCTCACAGCAGCCTCCAACTCCTGGGCTTAAGCGATTCTCTTGCCTCAGCCTCCCGAGCAGCTCTATTAAGGATCTTTTATTTATTTATTTATTTGAGACAGAATCTCCGTTACTCTTGCTAGAGTGCCATGGTGTCATAACTCACAGCAACGTCAGACTCCTGAGTTTCAGCCATTCTCTTGACTCAGCCTCCCAAGTAGCTGGGACTACAGGCACCTGCCACAATGCACAGCTAGTGTTTTTTTTTTTTTTTTTGCAGTTTTTGGCCTGGGCTGGGTTTGAAACCGCCACCTTCGGCATACGGAGCCAGCGCCCTACTCCTTTCAGCCGCAGGCACCGCCCTCTTTTCTTTTTTTTTTTGGAGATAGTTTCACTGTGTTCCCCTCAGTAGAGTGCTGTTTCATCATAGCTCACAGCAACCTCACACTCTTGGGCTTAAGCAGTTCTCTTGCCTCAGTCTCCCAAGTAGCTGGGACTACAGGCACCTGCCTGTAGTTTTTCTTTTTTTTTTTTATCTTTTTGTAGAGACAGAGTCTCACTTTATGGCCCTCCGTAGAGTGCCGTGGCATCACACAGCTCACAGCAACCTCCAACTCCTGGGCTTAAGCGATTCTCTTGCCTCAGCCTCCCGAGTAGCTGGGACTACAGGCGTCTTTTGTTTTTTTTCTTTTGTTTTCAGAGACAGAGTCTCACTGTGTTCTCCTTGGTAGAGTGCTGTAGCATCACAGCTCACAGCAACCTCAAACTCTTGGGCTTAAGTGATTCTCTTGCCTCTGACTCCCAAGTAGCTGGGGCTACAGGCACCCACGACAACCCCCAGCTTTTTTTTTTTTTTATATATATTTTTTATTTTTTTATTGTTGGGGATTCATTGAGGGTACAATAAGCCAGGTTACACTGATTGTACTTGTTAGGTAAAGTCCCTCTTGCCAGCTTTTTTTTGGCTGCAGTTGTCATTGTTGTTTGGCAAGCCCGAGCTGGGTTCGCACCCACCAGGTCCGGTGTATGTGGCTGGTGCCCTAGCTGCTGAGTTATGGCTAGCTTTTCTATTTCTTACTTTCTTTCTTTCTTTTTTTGAGAGTCTCACACTGTTATCTTGAGTAGAGTGCCATGGTATCGTAGCACAACTCTTGGACTCAAGTGACCCTCTTGCCTCAGTTTTTCTGTTTTTAGTAAGAGATGGGGTCTCGCCTTTCCTCAGGCTAGTCTCGAACTTATGAGTTCTAGCAGTCCACCCGTCTCAGCTTTCTAGAGTGCTATGATTACAGGTGTGAGCATCTGTGCCCAGCTTTTTTTTTTTTTTTTTTTTGTAGAGACAGAGTCTCACTTTATCACCCTTGGTAGAGTGCCGTGGCGTCACACAGCTCACAGCAACCTCCAACTCCTAGGCTTAGGCGATTCTCTTGCCTCAGCCTCCCAAGTAGCTGGGATTACAGGCGCCCGCCACAACGCTCGGCTATTTTTTTGTTGCAGTTAGGCCGGGGCCGGGTTTGAACCCACCACCCTCGGCATGTGGGGCCGGCGCCCTACCCGCTGAGCCACAGGCGCCGCCCAGTGCCCAGCTTTTTTTTTGAGGCAGATTCTCACTTTCTTGCCCTGGTAGGGTGCTGTGGCGTCACAGCTCACAGCAACCTCAAACTCTTGGGCTTAAACAATTCTCTTGATTTAGTCTCATAAGTAGCTGGAACTACAAGAATCCACCACAATGCCCACCACGATGCCTGGCTTTTTTTTTTTTTTTTAATTAATTAATTTTGTTGTTGTTGCAGTTTGGCTGGAGCTGGGCTTGAACCTGCCACCCTCGGCATATGGGGCCAGCGCCCTTCTCCCTGAGCCACAGGTGCCACGTGCCCAGCTTTTTTTCTAAGAGATGAGGTCTCAGTCTTGTTTTTTTCTTTTTTTTTTTGGAGAGACAGTGTTTCACTTTATTGTCCTCGGTAGAGTGCTGTGGCATCACACAGCTCACAGCAACCTCCAACTCCTGGGCTTAGGCGATTCTCCTGCCTCAGCCTCCCGAGTAGCTGGGACTACAGGCGCCTGCCACAACACCCGGCTATTTTTTTGTTGCAGTTTGGCCGGGGCTGGGTTTGAACCCACCACCCTCGGTATATGGGGCCGGCGCCCTGCTCACTGAGCCACAGGCACCGCCCGAGGTCTCAGTCTTGTTTAGGCAGGTCTCGAACTTGTGAGCTCAGGCAGTCCACCTGCCTTGGCCTCCCAAAGTATTGGGATTGCAGGTGTGAGTCACTGTGCCTGGCAAGTTTTTTTTTTTGTAAGTGATTTTTTTTTTTTTTTTTGTAGAGACAGAGTCTCACTTTATGGCCCTCGGTAGAGTGCCGTGGCCTCACACAGCTCACAGCAACCTCCAACTCCTGGGCTTAAGCGATTCTCTTGCCTCAGCCTCCCGAGTAGCTGGGACTACAGGCGCCCGCCACAATGCCCGGCTATTTTTTGGTTGCAGTTTGGCCCGGGCCGGGTTTGAACCCGCCACCCTCGGTATATGGGGCCGGCGCCTTACCGACTGAGCCACAGGCGCCGCCCCCTGGCAAGTTTTTCTATTTTTAGAATAGACAGGGTCTTGCTCTTCCTTTGGCTGGTCTCAAAATCTTTTTTTTTTTTTTTTTTTTTTTCTCTTTGAGACAGAGTCTCACTTTGATGCCCTCAGTAGAGTACTATGGTGTTATAGCTGAGAACAACCTCAAAGTCTTGGGCTTAAGTGATCCTCTTGCCTCAGGCTCCCAAGTAGCTGGGACTACAGGTGCTTGCCACAACACCCAGCTATTTTTAGAGACGAGGTCTCGTTCTGCCTCAGGCTGGTCTCCAGCCCTCTGAACTCAGGCAGTCCACCCGTCTTAGCCTCCCAGAGTGCTGGGATTACAGGCCTGAGCCCACGTGCTGGGGCAAGGAGATGACATTTGAACTGATCACAGATGTAATTTGGCTGTAGGGATATTGAAGGTTCCAACTGGTGGGAATAACTTGAACAAAGGCAAGGACAGAGGAATTTGTAAATTGAATGGATGAATATACAGGTCTTTTGGGGAAGCTAATATTTTACATCTGTGAAAGGGGAAAATGAGAGAAAAGATAATAAAGGTGCATGCCTGTAATCCCAGCTACTCGAGCTGCTGAGGCAGAAGTATCACATGAGCCATAAATTCAAGGCAAAAAAGGTTGAAAAATGTGGGCTACCCAGCTTCTTTCTCCTTTGTAACCACCAGTTCATTGCGGAACAGTGTGAAATAGATTTGCCTCATTTTGATCACTACCCTTCCTAGAACACCATTACAGTGAATTGCTCAGTATCTTTTTTTTTTTTTTGTAGAGACGGAGTCTCACTTTCTGGCCCTCGGTAGAGTGCCGTGGCCTCACACAGCTCACAGCAACCTCCAACTCCTGGGCTTAAGCGATTCTCTTGCCTCAGCCTCCCAAGTAGCTGGGACTACAGGCGCCCACCACAACGCCCGGCTATTTTTTGGCTGCAGTTTGGCTGCAGTTTGGCCAGGGCTGGGTTTGAACCCGCCACCCTCGGTATATGGGGCTGGCGCCCTACCGACTGAGCCACAGGCGCCACCCTGCTCAGTATCTTTAAAAGTCAGTATCTTTCTAAAGATCCAGAGAGGCAGCATGGGAAAAAGAAGAATATAGGCTTTGGAATCAAACAAATCTAAGTTTGAATCCCTTCTCTGCTGCATATAGTAATTGAATGATCAGTCAGCGAGTTATTTGGCTTTTCTGAACCTTTTCCTTCATCTCTAGAATGGAGATGACAGCTTTATACAGTAGGGTGTGGCTGTATTCCTAGCAACTTGGGACGCTGAGAGGTGAGACGATGGCTTGACCTCCAGGAGTTTGAGTCTAGCCTGGGTGGCAGAATGAAACCCTTAATTCTTTTTTTTCTTTTCCTTTCCCTTTTCTTTTCTTTTTTTTTTTTATTTTTGAGACAAAGTCTCACTTTGACCCCCTTGATATAGTCCCATGGCATCACAGCTCATAGCAACTTCAAACTCTTGGCCTCGGGTGATCCCCTTGCCTCAGCTTCTCAAGTAGCTGGGACTACAGGTGCCCACCATAAGGCCCAGCTATTTTTTAGAGATGGGATCTTGCTCTGGCTCAGGCAGTCTACCCACCTCGGCCTTCCAGAATGCTAGGATTATAGGCATCAGCCACCTCACCTGGCCTGAAACCCTTGTTTCTTTTCTTTTTTTTTTTTTTTGGTTGCTTCCGGTATAGTGCTTCTGGCACCACAGGTCACAGCAACCTCAAACTCTTGGGCTCAAGTTATTCGCTTGTCCCAACCTCCCAAGTAGCTGGGACTACAGGTGCTCACCACAATGCCCGGTATTTTTATTTATTTATTTTTTTTAAGACGGAGTCTCACTATGTCACCCTTGGTAGAGTGCCATGGCGTCATAGCTCACAGCAACCTCAAACTCTTGGGCACAAGCGATTCTTTTGCCTCAACCTCCCAAGTAGCTGGGACCACAGGTGCCCACCAGAATGCCTGGCTAGTTTTTCTTGTAGTTGTCATTGTTGTTTGGCAGGCCCTGGGCTAGGTTTGAACCTGCCAGCCCCTGTTTATGTGGCTCGTACCCTAGCCTCTGAGCTACAAGCGCCATGCCTCAGTTATTTTTTTGTTGCAGTCATCATTGTTGTGGGTTTGAACCCGCCAGTCCTGATATATGTGGCTGGTGCCCTAACCACTGAGCCCTGGCTATATTTAGAGATGAGGTCTTGCTGTGGCTCTGGTTGTGGCTCAGGCTGCTCTCGAACCCGTGAGCTTAGACAATCCACCTGCCTCGGCCTCCCAGAGTTCTAGGATTACAGGTGTGAGCCACTGGGCCTGGCCTTAATACACCAAAATTATGTCTTTTTTTTTAATGATGTCTTTATATACCTATTTTGTAAGTCGTTTAAAAAATATAGAAGCTCTGTAAGTTGACCACTCAAGGGACTATAACAAAGTGGTCAATCCAACAGAGGTGTGGTCAACATGAGGAACTAGACCTGTTAAACTGATACGTACATGTGGTGCATGTCCAGTCTATGAAAATTAGGTCAACTTAAGGATGTGGTCAACTGTAGAGGTTCTCCTGTAAAAGGAAGGCTTTAAGTATATCCTTGTAAGGATAAAAACAGGCATGCTGCTCATTAGTTTAAGATGTCTGTCTGAACGGTGCTTGCTTGGTCTTGCTCCCATGCAATGCCAGTACACCCACGCTGGAGACTAGTGGAAAGCATGTCGTCAAACGTGTTTAGGTCTTTTTCCTTACTGATTTGTATTTTATTCTTGTGATTATTTGGAAGAATTAAACCATGGTTTTTGGAGACAGAGTCTCACTTTGTTGCCCAGGCTAAAGTACCATGGTGTCAGCCTAGCTCACAGCAACGTCAAACTCTTGGGTTCAAGTGATCCTCCTGTCTCAGCCTCCCAAGTAGCTAGGACTATAGGCATCCACCACAACTTCTGGCTAAATTTTCTATTTTTAATAGAGACGGGGGTCTCACTGTTGCTCAGGCTGGTATCAAACTCCTGAGCTGAAATGATCCTCCTGTCTTGGCCTCCCAGAGTTGTAGGATTATAGGCATGAACCACCATGCCTGACCTTAAACTATGGATTTTCTTTTTTCTTTTTTGAGACAGAATTGCACTTTATCACCCTCCTTAGAGTGCTGTGGCATTATAGTTCACAGCAACCTCCATCTCCTGGGCTCAAGTGATTCTTTTGCTTCAGCCTCCCCAGTAACTGGGACCGCAGGTGCCCGCCACAATGCCCGGCTATTTTTAGAGACAGTCTTGCTCTTGTTCAGGCTGGTCTCAAACCTGTGAGCTCAGGACAATCCATCTGCCTCGGCCTCCCAAGTTTTGGGATTACGGGCATGAGCCACCACGCCCGGCTAACCATGGTTTTTCTATTCGAAAATATAAAATGCAAAAAATTAGTCAAGTTTTATTAGTCTTTCCTTTTTCGGGATCAGAGTGTAATATCTCCCAAGCATGTTTGCCTTTAGAACTAAGCTAAATTCATCTATTTTCAACTTAGTCTGGACTATCTCCTTTCACTTTCTAATGCAGAAATATGATCTATACTTTGATTTTACTTCCATTATTTATGAAACTTGACTACCTTCTGAAAGTACATTAGGTCTGAAAGTCATTGAACTTAAGGCTGAATTGCTAAATGTTTACAAGTACAGATTTCTGTACTAGGAAAATTTAAGAATAGATGAATTATTTTTGCAGAATTTATTTTTTCTTTACTACCTCTTTTAGAATTCAGCAAATCTAGCTTTGACTCCTCTAAAACAAAGTGCCGTTTAATATCAGACCATTCAAGGTTGTGATGGGGGCAGCTTAGATTCTGACAGAAGTGACTTATTAAGCCTCTCTATGAATACGTTTCTGTTTCATCATTTCAAAAATTATCATAATAATGGTAATGGTAATAACTAACATTTATTGGATTCTTTCTCTTCTTCTTAGACACCTGTAAACTATTTGAAATTATGAATTTTATAATTCTAGGGCCATGCCCGTAGCTCAGTGGGTAGGGTGCCAGCTACATACACCCAGGCTGGTGGGTTCGAACCTGGCCCAGGCCAGCTAAACAACAATGACAACTGCAACAAAAAAGTAGCTGGGCATTGTGGCAGGTGCCTGGAGTCCAGGCTAATGGGGAGGCTGAGCCAAGAGAATCGCTTAAGCCCAAGTAAGGTTGCTGTGAGCTGTGATATCACTGCACTCTGCTGAGGGCAACATAGTGAGACTGTCTCAAAAAAAAAAAAAAAAAGGGCGGCGCCTGTGGCTCAGTGAGTAGGGCGCTGGCCCCATATACCGAGGGTGGCGGGTTCAAACCCAGCCCCGGCCAAACTGCAACCAAAAAATAGCCGGGCGTTGTGGCGGGCACCTGTAGTCCCAGCTGCTGGGGAGGCTGAGGTAAGAGAATTGCATAAGCCCAAGACTTAGAGGTTGCTGTGAGCCGTGTGACGCCACGGCACTCTACCAAGGGCGGTACAGTGAGACTCTGTCTCTACAAAAAAATAAAAAAAATAAGTTTTAAAAAATTGAAAAAAAAAAAAAATTTTTTTTTTTTTTTTTTTAGGAGACAGAGTCTTACTTTATTGCCCTCAGTAGAGTGTGCCGTGGCATCACATAGCTCACAGCAATCTCCAACTCCTGGGCTTAGGTGAATCTCTTGCCTCAGTCTCCCGAGTAGCTGGGACTACAGGCGCTTGCCACAAGGCCGGGATATTATTTTGTTGCAGTTTGGCCAGCGCTGGGTTAGAACCCGCCACCCTCTATATATAGGGCTGGTGCCCTACCCACTGAGCCTCAGGCACCGCCCTCAAAAACATTTATTTATCATAATTCTGTGGAGATATTTTAATGGTTGATTTCTTTTTTTTTTTTTTTGTAGAGACAGAGTCTCACTTTATGGCCCTTGGTAGAGTGCCGTGGCCTCACACAGCTCACAGCAACCTCCAACTCCTGGGCTTAAGCGATTCTCTTGCCTCGGCCTCCCAAGTAGCTGGGACTACAGGCGCCCGCCACAACGCCCAGCTAGTTTTTGGTTGCAGTTTGGCCGGGGCCGGGTTTGAACCCGTCACCCTCGGCATATGGGGCCGGCGCCCTACCGACTGAGCCACAGGTGCCGCCCTGATTTCTTTTTTTTTTTTCTTGAGACAGAGTCTTTTCTTTTTTTAGAGACAAGAGTTTCTCTCGGTAGAGTGCTATGGCATTATAGCTCACAGCAACTTCTAGCTCTTGGACTTAGGTGATTCTCTTTTTTTTTTTTGAGACAGAGCCTCAAGCTGTCCCCTTGGGTAGAGTGCTGTGGCATCACAGCTCACAGCAACCTCCAACTCCCGGGCTCAAGCAAGTCTCCTGCCTCTGCCTCCCAAGTAGCTGGGACCACAGGTGCCTGCCACAACGCCTGGCTATTTTTTGATTGCAGCCGTCATTGTTGTTTGGCGGGCCCCAGGCTGGATTCAAACCCACCAGCTCAGGTGTATGTGGCTGGCGCCTTAGCCACTTGAGCCACAGGCGCTGAGCCTTAGGCGATTCTCTTACCTCAGCCTCCCAAGTAGCTGGGACTACAGGCGCCTGCCACAATGCTTGGCTATTTTTTTGTTGCAGTTTGGCCAGGGCCGGGTTTGAACCCGCCACCCTCCGTATATTGGGCCGGGGCCCTACTCACTGAGCCATGGGTGCCGCCCTGGAACAGAGTTTTACTATGTCGCCCTCAGTAGAGTGCTAATGGCATCATAGCTCATAGCAACCTCCAACTCTTGGGCTCAAGCGATTCTCTTGCCTCAGCCTCCCAAGTAGCTGGGAGTACAGGTGCCCGCCACAACACCTGGCTATTTTTGTTGCAGTTGTCATTGGTGGTTAGCTGGCCTGGGCTGGGTTCGAACCTGTCAACTTTGGTGTTTGTGGCTGGCCCTGCAACCACTGTGCTACAAGTGCCGAGCCTGGTTGATTTCAATTTTTTTTCCTTTTCCCGGTACTATTTATTTTCCTGTGAGAGTAGTAACATTGCTGCATCACAGCTTGAAAAATGCACAGTAATCACCACGTGTCATGATTGATGTCTTTTTGAAAAACTGTTTTAACTAACTACATGATATTTTATTGTGGTCCAGGAAGTTTCTTTTAGTGCAGCACAGTTAATAACAATAATGCTGTTTGAAGTATCATATTGAATATTTATACTTTTCATGAAATTTTGTCATGGTAAATGTGAAATATACATGACAGGCTTCTGTTTATATATTTTCCTTAATTTCAAGGGTGGACTTTTACATCTTGGAACAGGCTTTACCATTATTATAGCTCAGCAAAAATGCATCTGAAGCTGAAAGTTCTCTTTTTGCTCCTTCATTTGGTTGTTTTGTACAACCACTGTATTTGTGGAAGAAGCTATGTTTATCAGGGGACCAAAGCTTCCTCAAAGCATGTGGGTGGTGAAATCTTTCCTCTAAAGTTTGCAGAGGGTCCAAAGGATTTTATTTTTTTGAGACAGAGTCTCAGTATGTCGCCCTCGGTAGAGTGCTGTAGCGTCACAGCTCACAGCAACCTCAAACTCTTGGGCTTAAGTGATTCTCTTGCCTCAGCCTCCCGAGTAGCTGGGACTACAGTTGTCTGCCATAATGTCAGCTATTTTTTTGTTGCAGTTGTCATTGTTGTTTACCAGGCCCGGGCCGGGCTTGAACCTGCCAGCTTTGGTGTATGTGGCCAGTGCCCTACCCACTGAGCTATGGGCACCAAGCCAAGTCCTAAGGATTTTAGATTGTTCTTAGTGATTTGATTTAGCTTCATCTACAGATTTATATATATATCATTGTCATTAGAGACTGTTGAATTGGAAGAAATTAGATTTTATTTCATACTAATATAATTAATGGAGGTTTATCTAATTGAGAGTTCCTGATACCCATTTCTAGACTGGGTGGATACTTTTACGTGTCATCTGTTTCCTCTAGGAAATAAAAGGGTTTCATTTTAAGCCATTGTAGTTCTGCTTATTGGTGTGTAGCTTATTACTGTGTCTTATTTGGAAATGAAGTACTGTCTTTCTGCTGCTTGAAAATTTTCACATTTTTATTATGGTAGTCACAGAATTTGACTGGTTTTGAGTGTTATATTTTATTTTATTTTTGGGACAGAGTCTCACTTTGTCGCTCTTGGTAGAGTGTCATGGTGTCATAGTTTACAGCAACCTCAAACTCATGGGCTTAAACAATTCTCCCGCCTCAGCTTCCTGAGTAGCTGGGACTACCGGTGCCTGCTACAATGCCCGGGTATTTTTTGTTCAGTTGTCCTTATTGTTTAGTAGGCCTGGGACGGGTTCGAATCTTCCAGCCCTGATACATATGGCCTGCACCCTAACTACTGAGCACAGGCGCTGAGCCCTGAGTGTTTTAGTAATTGTACCATCAGATCTTCATGAGGGAAGATCTTAGTGCCAAGTTTTTATTGTAATTTTTTTCTTTTTTTATAAATAAAGTAATAAATGTTTTTTTTTTTTTTTTGTAGAGACAGAGTCTCACTTTATGGCCCTTGGTAGAGTGCCATGGCCTCACACAGCTCACAGCAACCTCCAACTCCTGGGCTTAAGCGATTCTCCTGCCTCAGCCTCCCCAGCAGCTGGGACTACAGGCACTCGCCACAATGCCCGGCTATTTTTGTGTTGCAGTTTGGCCGGGGCCGGGCCCGGGCCCGAACCCACCACCCTCGGTATATGGGGCCGGCGCCTTACCGACTGAGCCACAGGCGCCGCCCAGTAATAAATGTTTTTAATAAAAACCCAAAACAGTGCTTAAAATGGAAGTTTTTCTTTTCTACATATGCATGCGCAAGTTATGTGATTTGAATTTTTCACCTAAATTATAATTAATATATGTGCTTGCTAAGTGCTTTTATACATTTTAATTCATTTAACTATTATAATCCTATGAACATACTTTATGAACTAAGTTCTTTTATATCCATTTGCAGATGAAGAAACTGAGGTGTAGAACAGTAAACTAAACAGTTGAAGATTGCACAACTAGTGAATGGCAGAGTTGAGACTTGACTCAGGTAGTCCAGGTAGTCTTTGCTCCATGGTTTGTGTTTTAACTCTCTCTGTACTGCCTTCAGGATCTTACTGTACATACTGACTGTTCTATAGTTTGCTTTCTTCAATTTTTTTTTTAGAGACAGAGTCTCACTTTATCGCCTTCAGTAGAGTGCTGTGGCGTCACAGCTCACTGTGGCGTCACAGCTCACAGCACCCTCCAACTCCTTGGGCTTAGGCGATTTTCTTGCCACAGCCTCCCTAGTAGCTGAGACTACAGGCACCCGCCCCCTATTAATTTGAATAAAGTAATAAAAAAATACATTGCAGTTATTTGTAATTGTGTAATATTTATTTATTTATTTATTTATTTTG
Source organism: Nycticebus coucang (assembly GCF_027406575.1). Taxonomy (NCBI): domain Eukaryota; kingdom Metazoa; phylum Chordata; class Mammalia; order Primates; family Lorisidae; genus Nycticebus; species Nycticebus coucang. The sequence continues at coordinate 11,983,302 of NC_069781.1, read as the reverse complement.
AGACAGAGTCTCCCTATGTTGCCCTGGGTAGAGTGCTATGGTGTTGCAGCTCACAGCAACCTCCAACTCTTGGGCTTAAGCGATTCTCTTGCCTCAAGTAAGAGAGGCTGGAACTTCCTAAGTAGCTAGGACTACAGGCTCCTGCTACGACACCCTATTTTTTGTTGCAGTTGTCATTGTTTTAGCTGGCCAGGGTGGGATTTGAACCCACCAGCCTCGGTGTATGTGGTTGGCTCCATAATCACTGCTACGAGCGCCGATCCATAAGGATTATCTTTAATTAGACCCATTAATGTATTTGCAAATGGTGATTTATTTTCAAATTTCAAAGCCATAGTTATGTGTGATGAGGCACATTATGTTACTAATAATAGGTGGGCACCTATGGTCCCAGCTACTTGGGATGCTGAGGCAAGAGAATCGCTTGAGCCCGAGGGAAACGAAGTGAGACTCTGTCTCAAAAAAAAAAAAAAAAAAAAAAAAAAGTTGGCTTTTAATTTCACTTTTAGTAAGTCTATTACAGTGAAGGTTGCATAATGTTAGAAATTGCTCCATCTTACCTCTTTAGTTATGACTTTGGTATTTCCTACTTACTTTATGAAAAGGTTAATTTTGGCCAATTCTATCATATGTGTGTTTTTTTCATTTTTCTTATTTATTTTTATTAAGTCTTTTGCATATAGATCATAAATACATTTATGCCAATTTCAGTGTGTTGATTATTTGTACAAATTGGAGTGTTTACACCAATTCTATCATGTTATTGGAGTCTGTCTGTGTTATCATCCTTGTGAAATGATAGAAAAATTACCCTGTCTTGGGCGGCGCCTGTGGCTCAGTCGGTAGGGCGCCGGCCCCATATGCCGAGGGTGGCGGGTTCAGACCCGGCCCCGGCCAAACTGCAACAAAAAAAAAAAAAAAATAGCCAGGCGTTGTGGCGGGCGCCTGTAGTCCCAGCTGCTCGGGAGGCTGAGGCAAGAGAATCACTTAAGCCCAGGAGTTGGAGGTTTCTGTGAGCTGTGTGAGGCCACGGCACTCTACCGAGGGACATAAAGTGAGACTCTGTCTCTACAAAAAAAAAAAAAAAAAAAAAGAAAAATTACCCTGTCTTTTAATTGATAAGAATAATGATGTCCTACACTGTGTAGTAATTTATACCTTACAGTCATCTCACAACTTACCATGTGAGGTCTACAAGGTCATTATCCCAATTTTGAATCCAAGGAAATGGAAACTTGGGTGAAATAACAAGCCCCAGTTATCTTGCTGGCAGGTGTCAGAGCTCAGGCTTAAACCCTTCAGATCTCCTGACTCCAGTTTTAGTATACTTTCAGCTATATTAATTAGAGTAGTCTCTGTATAAAATAAGAAAGTAGGAAGTGATCTTTTCTTACTGACTTTTACAATGTTATTTCTGTATTTATCAGTTTAATAAAAAGATGATTAGTGGGCTGGGTGAAGTTTAGTTGTTGTTAAGCTGCCCCGGGCCAAGTTCAAACCCACTACCTTCATTGTATGTGGCTGGCGCTGTAACCACTGTGCTATGGGCGCTGAGCCTAAAGACTTTAAAATCCTAGCATTCTGGGAGGCCAAGATGGTTGAAGACCAGCCTTTGCAAGAACCAGATTCCATCTCTAAAAATAGCCAGACGTTATGGCGGGCTTCTGTAGTCCCAGCTACTTGGGTGGCTGAGGCAAAAGAATCACTTAAGCCCAAGAGTTTGAGGTTGCTGTGAGCTGTGATTTCACAGCACTCCATCTGGGACGACCAAGTGAGACTTGATCCCCCCCCCCAAAAAAAAAACATGATTAGTTTATTTAATAGATAGATCTCCAGCTGTTACTGAGAGTTTAGGACTATTAAATACAAATCATTAACTTGGGGTACCTTTAATAAGAAATTCTCAACAGTGAAAGCTTGAAATGTGATGGATATCTTATATAATGTTTGAAATCTGGTGGTGCCCATAGCTCAGTGGATAGGGCACTGGCCACATACACCGAGGCTTGCCTGTTCAAACCCAGCCCAGGCCAGCTAAACAACAACTGCAACAACAACAACAACAACAAAATAGCTGGGTGTTGTGGCAGGCACCTGTAGTCCAGCTGCTTGGGAGGCTGAGGCAAGAGAATCACTTAAGCCCAAGAGTTTTAGGTTGCTGTGAGTTGTGACATCATGTCACCACGGTCTCAAAAAAAAAAAAAGTTTTGAATCTTTCTTACTTTAAAGACCTTTTCAAATAAGAATTCTGTATAAAAAGAAAGCATCATTAAAAAAAAAAATAAAGACCTTTTTTTTTTTTTGAGACAGAGTCTCACTATGTTGCCCTCAGAGTGCTTTGATGTCACCACTCACAGCAACCTCAGACTCTTGAGCTTAAGTGATTCTCTTGCCTCAGCCTCCCACATAGCTGGGACTACAGGCACCCGCCACAACACCCGGCTATTTTTTGTTGCAATTGTTTAGTTGTTGTTAAGCTGGCCCTGGGCTGGGAACCCATTACCTTCATTGTATGTGGCTGACACTGTAACCACTGTGCTATGGGTGCTGAGCCTAAAGACCTTCTTCTGAGTCACAAGAGTTCATTTAGGTATAGTTATTAACATGTATAACATGTATCTTCTTTGGCACTTTTTTTTTTTCCTCTTGGTAGAGACAGAGTCTCACTGTACCGCCCTCAGGTAGAGTGCTGTGGTGTTACACGGCTCACAGAAACCTCTAACTCTTGGGCTTACGCGATTCTCTTGCCTCAGCTTCCCGAGCAGCTGGGACTACAGGTGCCCCCCACAACGCCCAGCTATCTTTTTTTTTTTTTTTTTTTTTTTGTTGCAGTTTGGCCGGGGCTGGGTTTGAACCCGCCACCCTGGGCATATGGGGCCATTGCCCTACTCACTGAGCCACAGGCGCCGCCCTTCTTTGGCACTTTTTTTTTTTTTTTTTTTTTTTTGTAGAGACAGAGTCTCACTTTATGGCCCTCGGTAGAGTGCCGTGGCCTCACACAGCTCACAGCAACCTCCAGCTCCTGGGCTTAAGCGATTCTCCTGCCTCAGCCTCCCGAGTAGCTGGGACGACAGGCGCCCGCCAGAACGCCCGGCTATTTTTTGGTTGCAGTTCAGCCGGGGCCGGGTTTGAACCCGTCATCCTCGGTACATGGGGCCGGCGCCTTACCGACTGAGCCGCAGGCGCCGCCCTTCTTTGGCACTTTTAATGTGTAGTCTTGCCTGGGGATATTGTCTGAGAACTGTGTCATTAGGTGATTTCATTGTTGTGCAAACAGTGTACTTACCTGAACCCACATGCATAGCCTCCTATGCCTGTGGGCTGTGTGGTGTAGCCATTGCTACTAGGCTCCAAATCTGTGTAGCATGTTTCTATATTGAATATTGTAGGCAGTGGTTAAGTATTTTTGTATACAACCATAGTTAAACCCAGAATGAGCAGTGGCTCATTCCTGGAATCCTAGCACTTTGGAATCCAAGGCCCGAGGAGGATTGCTTGAACTCAGGAATTGGAGACCAGCCTGAGCAAGAGTGAGACCCCATCTCAACTAAAAATGGAAAAATTAGCTAGGTGTTGTGGTGTGTGCACCTGTAGTACCAGTTACTCTGGGAGGCTGAGGCAAAAGGATCAGTTGAGCCCAGGAGTTTGAGGTGGTCATGAGCTATAACGCCACTGCACTATAGCCTGGGCGACAGAGTGAGACTCTATCTCAAAAAAAAGAAAAGAGGGCGGCACCTGTGGCTCAAAGGAGTAGGGCCACGGCTCTGTATGCCGGAGGTGGCAGATTCAAACCTGGCCCCTGGCCAAAAACAGCCGAAAAAAAAGAAAAGGTACAGTCTATATGCAGTGTAAAAGCTCTGTAATAATCTTAGGGGATCACTGGTAGTTGTACCATAGTTGGCTGAAATGTTGTTCTGTGCCACGACTGTATTTATAATTCACAAATTTTACCTTATCAATCTATGCTTCCTCTCTATGCTCTGCCTTAGGGTAGGTTGGCCTGCTTATCAGGGGTTGGCAGAATTTTTCTGTAAAGGGCCAGATAATAAACATTTCAGGTCTGTGGGCTATGTTTTTTTTTTTTTGCAGTTTTTGGCTGGGGCCAGGTTTGAACCTGCCACCTCTGGTATATGGGGTCAGTGCCCTACTCCTTGAGCCACAGGCGCCACCCTGGGCTATGTTAACTATGAAGGATTCTGACAACTATTCAACTCTGCCATTGTGGCATGAAGACAGCCATAGATAATCTATAAACAAATGAGCATGGCTATGTTCCAGTAAAACTTTATTTATACAAACAGGTGGCGGCCTGAATTTGGCCCCAAAGGCATAGTTTGCTAACCCCTATTCTACCACTGTGGAAGGAAATAGAAATCCAATGTGTTCCACTGAATCTCTCTACTGGGCTTTTAGTGACAAGCATTAATAACATGAGTTGAAAAGCTTAAATTTCTCTGATAGAGGGGAGAGCAGAGAGAGAAAGAAGGAGGGAGGGCTGGGGAAAGGAAGAGCAGAGAGGGAAGGAGGGAGGGGGGTGGGGCCTTGGTGTGTGCCACACCTTTTTGGGGCAAGACACGATTGCAAGAGGGACTTTACCTAACAAATGCAATCAGTGTAACCTGGCTTATTATACCCTCAATGAATCCCCTACAACAACAAAAAAATGTTTTCTAAGAACTACAGAATCATATCACCCTTTGTATTGGTAATGATAGTGGACATGTTGAAAATTAACAAGAACAATAAATGTTATTTCTTAACCTTAAAAAAAAAAACAAAACTTCTCTGATAGAAAACGCATGGGTATAACTTTTTTTTTTTGAGACAGAGTCTCACTATGTTGCCCTCTGTAGAGTACAGTGGCGTCACAGCTCACAGCAACCTCAAACTCTTGGGCTTAAGTAATTCTCTTGCCTCCGTCTCCCGAGTAGCTGGGACTATAGGCACCTGCCACTATGTCCAGCTGTTTTTTGGTTGCAGTTGTCATTGTTGTTTAGCTGGCTCCGGCTGGGTTTGAACCCGCCAACCTGGGTTTTTGTGGCTGGTGCCCAACTCACGGAGCTTCGGGTGCCACCCTATTTATTTATTTTTTATTAAGACAGAGTCTCAGGCAGTGCCTATGGCTCAGTGGGCAGAGCACTGGTGCCATATACCAAGGGTGGCGGGTTCAAACCTGGCCCCGGCCAAACTGCAACAAAAAAATAGCCGGGAGTTTTGGTGGTGCCTGTAGTCCCAGCTACTTGGGAGGCTGAGGCAAGGGAATCTCCTAAGCCTAGGAATTGGAGGATGCTGTGAGCTGTGTGACGCCACAGCACTCTACTGTGGGCGATAAAGTGAAACTCTGTCTCTACAAGAAAAATAAAAGGGCGGCATCTGTGGCTCTAAAGTGTAGGGCCTGTGGTTACAAGGCCAGCAATATGCACCGAGGCTGGTGGATTCGAACCCAGCCTGGGCCAGCTAAACAACAATGACAACTGCAACAAGAAAATAGCCGAGGGCAGCGCCTGTGGCTCAGTGAATAGGGCACTGGCCCCATATACCGAGGGTAGTGGGTTAAAACCTGGCCCTGGCCAAACTGCAACAAAAAAAATAACTGGGCGTTGTGGCGGATGCCTGTGGTTCCAGCTACTTGGGAGGCTGAGGCAAGAGAATCACCTAACCCCAAAAGCTGGAGGTTGCTGTGAGCTGTGACGCTACAGCCCTCTACCAAGGGGACAAAGTGAAACTCTGTCTCTAAAAAAAAAAAAAAGATAGAAAATAGCCGGGTGTTGTGGCGGGCAAGAGAATTGCTTCAGGCCAAGAATTTGAGGTTGCTGTGAGCTGTGATGTCACAGTACTCTACCCAGGGTGATATACTGAGACTCTGTCTCAAAAAAAAAAAAAGTCTCACTTTGTGGCCTTTGGTAGAGGGCTGTGGCATCTTAGCTCACAGCAACCTCCAACATTTGGGCTGAAGCAATTCTCTTGTTTCAGCCTCCCAAGTAGCTGGGACTACAGGCGCCCAGCACAAGGCCCAGCTTTTTTTTTTTTTTTGGTAGAGACGGGTTGTGGCTCTGGCTCAGGCTGGTCTCAAACCTCTGAGCTCAGGGCAATCCACCTGACTTGGCCTCCCAGAGTGCTAGGATTACAGGCATAAGCCAACCTGCCCGGCCAGGTATAACTTACTTTATTTTGTAGAAAATGGTAAGTAGTACTAAAATCAGTTATTATAGATTTTCTTTTCTTTGGTATTCTTTAATTTTCTATCTTTTTTCTTTCTTTCTTTCTTTTTTTTTTTAGGACAGAGTCTTAAGCTGTTGCCCTCTGTCAAGTTTGTGGCATCACAGCTCACAGCAATCTCACACTTTTGGCCTGAAGCGATTCTCTTGGCCTCCCAAGTAGCTGAGACTACAGGCTCCCACCACAGTGCTCGGCTATTTTATTATTATAGATTTTCAAAATCTAATTTTTGACTACTTAAAAAAGAAATTATCAAACTTGGAAAATGCTTGCAAATTTTAGGAAAAAAATTTGTTATTGTTAGGTATGCTTAACAGTTATTTAAAAAGTTTTTGATTTTGGCTCGGTGCCCAAGAGTGAGTGGGGTACCAGCCACATACACCAAAACTGGTGGGTTTGAGCCCGGCCCGGGCCTGCTAAACAACAATGACAACTGCAACAAAAAAATACCCAGGCGTTGTGGTGGGTGCCTGTAGTCCCAGCTACTTGGGAGGCTGAGGCAAAAGAATCGCTTAAGCCCCAGAGTTTGAGGTTGCTGTTGAGTTGTGACGCCACGGCACTATACCCAGGGTGACACACTGAGACTGTCTGAAAAAAATAAAAAAAAAAAGTTTTACTTATGCATATTTTACTTACGCTCTTTTTCACAGAGCAACTTGTAGCAATGCAAATACACGTTATTGCAAAGATATACTATTGTGAGCTTCTTATGTTTTGCCTTGGGGATACAGAGGTTTAAGAGGTGCTCTTGGCCTTGAGGTTACCTGTCATTCTTGCTGGAAAGGTAGGAAACAGACATTAAAGATGAAAATACAGGGCGGCGCCTGTGGCTCAGTCGGTAGGGCGCCGGCCCCATATACCGAGGGTGGAGGGTTCAAACCCGGCCCCGGCCAAACTGCAACCAAAAAATAGCCGGGCGTTGTGGCGGGCGCCTGTAGTCCCAGCCACTTGGGAGGCTGAGGCAAGAGAATCGCTTAAGCCCAGGAGTTGGAGGTTGCTGTGAGCTGTGTGAGGCCACGGCACTCTACCAGAGGGCCATAAAGTGAGACTCTGTCTCTACAAAAAAAAAAAAAAAAAACGATGAAAATACAAAAAAAAAAGAAAAAGTTCTAGATTAGCTTCAGGAGTTCAGAGTCAGAATTTATCCTTCAGGGCAAACCATATGGTGAGAAAGGAAGGTTTTATTGAAGTGAGCCTTGGAAATTAGAACAAGTATATAAAATTAGGTCTGATATAAAAATAAACCTGAAGATGAAATGAAAGTAAAAATGGGAAGTTCAGTTTGGCTGGAATAGGCAGGTTTATGTAAGGAAATAGTATAATTTGGTATTGGGGGTTAGATTGAGGCAAGATTTTTCCTTGGCTATTAAGCTAAGGAGTTTGTACATTATCCTCCTTCAATTAAGAAATAATTCAAAATTGTGAACACCTTTATTTTTTCTTAAATTCTTCTGTTTTTTTGTTTTTGAGACAGAGCCTCAAGCTGTCGCCCTGGGTAGAGTACTGCAGCATCACAGCTCATAGCAACCTCCAATTCCTGGGTTTAAGCGATTCTCTTGCCTCAGCCTCCCAAGTGGCTGGGACTAGAGGCGCCCACCACAACACCTGGCTATTTTTCGGTTGTAGTTGTCATTGTTGTTTGGCATCCCTGGGATGGATTCGAACCCGTCAGCTCTGGTGTATGTGGCTGGCACCTTAGCTGCTTGAGCTCCAGGCGCCGAGCCTCTTTAATTCTTTTTATGAAATTTCTAGATGTTATTTTTAATGTTTTTCAGTACAGTGTATTTTAGTTAATATTTGATAATTTAATATTGTTCAGCTCTTCTTTTCCTATCTACCAGAGGACTACATCTTTGTTCTTTCTGTGTATTTCTACCATTGGTTATGTAGTCTGGAATAAGAATGTATCATCAACGTACCTCAATTTCACTTGCATATTCAGCAAATATGTACTGAACTCTTGAGATAGGCCCTGTTTTAGTCAGTGAAGATGACAGCAGGGAACAAATCAGGCAAAAATCCCTCCCTTTATGGAGTTTATGTTTTCTTGGGAAGATGGTTAATACATGAAATAAATAAGTAAAATGTATAGTATGATTAGTGCTAAGGAGAAAAACTAAAGTGGGGAAAGTATGTGGCAGGTCAGAGGTTGGAATTTTAGATAGGACAGCTAAGAAAGATTTCACTGAAGGGGCTGGGCACTGAAGGGGCCAGGCACGGTGGCTCACACCTGTAATCCTAGCGCTCTGGGAGGCTGAAGTGGGTGGATAGCTTGAGCTCACAGAGTTTGAGACCAGCCTGAGCAAAAAGTGATATCCGTGTCTCTACTAAAAATAGAAAAACTGCAGCAAGAGGATTGCTTAAGCCCTAGAGTTGGAGGTTGTGAGCTATGATGCCATGACACTCTACCCAGGGTGATAGCTTGAGACTCTGTCTCCAAAAAAAAAAAAAAAAAAAAGTAGCCGATACTGTGACAAGTGCCTATAGTCCCAGCTACTCAGCAGGCCAAGGGACTCGCTTGAGCCCAGGAATTTGAGGTTGCTGTGAGCTATGATGCAACAGCACTTAACTAAGGGTGATAAAGCGAGACTCTGTCTCAAAGAAAAAAAAAAGACTTCACTGAAGATGACTCAAGTAAAGACCTAAAGGAAGCAAGAATAATGGGTTGTGAGCAAGTGCACAGTTACTGAGGTAGAATTATGCCTGGCATGTTTGAGGGTATGGCTAGAGCAGAAGGAATGAAGGAGACAGCGGTAGAGTGACTTTATTTCCTTGTTTACTTCTGTTGTCTTGGTCAAATTATTAACACACATAGTGCCTACTTTCACTCCTGGTAGGATCCTGATTTGTGTGGTAAGTTAATAATGGTCTCCTGGTAATAATTGGAGGTGAAAGTAAAACAGGTAAATAAGGTGGGGCCACACCATGAAGTCCTGAGGTAAGCTTTTGGAGGATTTTGTGTGTTTGTTTTGTTTGTTTTTGAGGCAGAATCTCTCTGTCATCTGGGCTAGAGTGCAATGACCTCAGCCTTACAGTAACCTCAAACTCCTGAACTCAAGTCATCATCCTGCCTTGGGCTCCCAAGTAGCTTGAGCTACAAGTAACCACCACTATGCCTGGCTAATTTTTCCTTTTTTAGTAGAGGTGGGGTCTCACTCTTACTCAGGCTGGTCCTGAACTTTGATCTCAAGCAGTCCTCTTGTCTTGGCCTCCCAGAGTGCTAGGATTACAGGTTTGAGCTACTACGCAGGTGTTTTGGAGGATTTTGAGTCAGGAGTGATGTCATCTGACTTGTTTTTTAACAGTCTGGTATTGAGAATAGATGAGGGGCTAGGACTGAAGCAAGGAGATCAATTAGGAGGCTGTCATAATAACCCAGGTCAGAGATAAGGTGGTTTAGAGCAGGATAGTAGTAATAAAAACAATGAGCGATAGATAGATTCTGAATATGTTTTGAAGGTAGAGCATCAGGATTTGACAATGGGTTGGATATAGGATATAAGAGAAAGAAAGGAGTCAAGAATGATAATAGAGTTTTTGGCCTGAGCTGTTGCAAGGATGGAGTTGACATTGATTGAGATGGGGAAAGCTGGTTTTATTGTTGTGATTTGTTTTATTGATGCAAGGTAAGGAAATGGGTTTTTTGAGGGGAAAGATGAGTTCAATTTTGGACATGTTAAGTTTGAGATGCCCGTTAGACAACTCAAAGGAGATACAGAGTATTAAGTTGTGTGTATGGATCTGTCACTTGGGAAAGGTACAGGTTGAAGATACTGTAATAATTAGAGAGCTGCCAACATTTTGATCATACTTAAAGCCATGAGACTAAATGCGATTACCTAGGTAGTGGGTACAGATAGAAGAGAAAAGTCTTAATGGGTAAGCCTTGGGGCACTGCAGTGTTTCAAAGTCAGGGAAGATGGGGGAAATAGTAAAGGATACTAAGGCGGAATGGAGAAGATGACAAGGGGAAGACCGTGAAAATAGGGTATCTTGGAAGTCATAGAAAGAGGTCAACCATTTCAGATATTTCTGTTAGGTCAAAAAGAGGAGGAATGATAATTTATGATTGAATTTAGTAATGTATTTGTTTTTGAGACAGGGTCTTATTCTCTTGCCTGGGCTAGTTTTCAGTGGTGCACTCATAGCTCACTGTAGCCTTGAACTGCTGGGCTCGAGCAGTCCTCATGTTATAGCCTTCTGAGTAGATGATTACAGGCATGAGATACCATGTCTGGCAAGGCTGTTTTTTGTGTTTTTTTTGTTTTTGTTTTTGTTTTTTTCATTTGAGACAAGAGTTTCACTTTGTCACCCTTGGTACAGTGCCCTGGTGTCATAGTTCACAGCAACCCCCAACTCTTGGGCTCAAGCAATTCTCTTGCCTCAGCCTCCTGAGTAGCTGGGACTACAGGTGCCTGCCACAATGCCCAGCTAATTTTTTTTAGTTGAGATGGGGGTCTCACTTTTGCTCAGGCTCGGCCTTCCAGAGTACTAGGATAACAGGCTTGAGCCACTGCACTTGGCCTGTTAGTAATATTGTTATTGTTAATTTCATGTTGATATTGTTACTTTTCAGGGGACAAACTAATTTATTTGCTAGTGTTTGAACTTTCCTGTTGTCTTCAGTATGGTAAAATGTTCCTACTAGTAGTTATTTAGTTAAATTTTATTTGTGCTATACCTGGCGACCGTCAACTCCTCTGTGTTGCAGTAGTGTCTTAGATGAACCAAACAACTTTGGTCTTTTTTTTTTTTTTTTTTTTTGAGACAGTGTCTCACTTTGTTTCCTTCAGTAGAGTGCTGTGACTTCACAGCAGACACCAACCTCCAACTCTTGGGCTGAAGTGATTCTCTTGCCTGAACCTCCCAAGTAGCTGCCACAAAGGCTGGCTATTTTTTTGTTGTTGTTTAAGAGATGGGGTCTCACTCTTGCTCAAGGTGGTCCCAAACTAGTGAGCTCAGGCAGTCCACCCACTTCAGCCTCCCAGAGTGCTGGGATTATAGGCATGAGCGGCTCCCCACACAGCCCATAATATTTAATTCTTAATGAGAAATCTGTTTTTTTGTTTGTTTGTTTTTTTTTGAGAGTCTCAGTATGTCACCCTCGGTAGAGTATCATGGTGTCATAGCTCACAGCAACCTCAAACTCGTGGGCTTAAGTGATTCTCTTGTTTCTGTCTCCTGAGTAGCTGGGACTATAGGCCCTGGCTATTTTTTTGGTTGCAGTTGTTGTTTAGTAGGCCCGGGCCGGGCTCAAACCCGGCAGCCTTAGTGTTTGTGGCTGGAGCCCTACTCACTGAACTATAGGTGCTGAGCCTTTAATGAGAAATCTTTATTATTTTATTTTTTTGGAGACATGATCTGTTGCTGGGCTGGAGTGCAGTGGCATCTTCATAGCTCACTGAGCTCAAGAAGTTCACCTGCACCAGCCTCCCAAATAGCTAGGACTATAGGTAAGTGCCACCACACCTAGTTAATATTTCTATTTTTTTGTAGAGACAGAGTCTCGCCAGTATGTCGACCAGGCAGGCTTCATACTCCTGGCCTCTGGCAGTTTTCTAGCCCTGGCCTCCCAAAGTGCTGGGATTATGGATGGGAGCCACTGTACCTGGCCTGAAAAATCTTTTTCTAACTTAGTGACTACTGTGTGATCACACAGTATTAGGTTGTTATCTCTGCCACAGGTGTTTCTTTTGTTTATATAAAACATTTGTGCTCTGGCTTGCATCTTAGGTTCAAGGGTATTGCTTAAATAATAGTGCTTTTTCTTTTCTGAGATAGTCTCACTCTATCACCCTTAGTAGAGTGCTGTGGCGTCATAGTTCACAGGAACCTCAGACTCCTGGGCTCAAGTGATCTTCTTGCCTCAGCCTCCTGAGTAACTGGGACTACAGGTGCCTGCCATGACACCCAGCTGGTTCTTTCTATTTTTGGTAGAAACAGGGTCTCACTCTTGCTCAGGGTGATCTCTGAACTCTTGAGCTCACTCAGTCTACCCGCCTTGGCTCCCAGAGTGTTAGGATTACAGGTGTGCCACCGTGCCTGGTCTGTAGTGCTTTAAAATATGTATGTTGGTTGTATCTGTTTAGCTGCTAGATAAACAAGAACAGTGTGATTTCATTCATTCCTTTTGCAAATGTTTATTCTGTTATTGCTGTAACCCAGGCCCTCTTTCTTCTAGCCCCTGAAATTACAGCTCTGTGTGAATAGAACAGACAAGGCTTGCCCCTAGTGACATTTATCTTTTAGTGGGGAAGCCATACAATAAGCATGATTAATATGCATGTTGATACCTGTAATATAATGCTAGATAGGGGCAAGTAAGAAAGGGGAAGTAGGAAGTGCTATTTTCTGTTTTATAAAGAGTTGTCTGAGAAGGCCTTTCTAAATAGACATTTGAATGGAGATACCTGAGTTTGCAGTGAGGGCATTAGCCTTGCAGCTGTCTGGAGGAATAGTTTTCCAATCAGAGGGATCAGTAAATGAGGAAGCACTGAAGAAGTAGTGCACTTGGCCAGTTCAAGGGACAGCAAGGAGGCAGGTGTGTCTGGCCCTGGATGAACTAGGATAGGATAATAGGAGAGATGACCTTGGACAAGTAGTAGCCAGGGGTAGATCATGTGGAACCTTCAGACTTCATTCTGTTGTAAAATAAAGCCTTTGGATAGTTCCTAACAGGGGAATCAGTTGATTTTAAGTTTAAAGATTCATTCTATAGGGCGGTGCCTGTGGCTCAGTGAGCAGGGCGCCGGCCCCATATACCGAGGGTGGCGGGTTCAAACCCAGCCCTTGCCAAACTGCAACAAGAAAATAGCCGGGTGTTGTGGCGGGCGCCTGTGGTCCCAGCTTCCTGAGAGGCTGAGGCAGGAGAATCGCCTAAGCCCAGGAGTTGGAGGTTGCTGTGAGCTGTGTGACGCCACGGCACTCTACCGAGGGCCATAAAGTGAGACTCTGTCTCTACCAAAAAAAAAAAAAAATTTCACTCTATGCTGTGTAGGGAACAGATTTTAGAAGTACAAGAAAGGAGGAAGCAGGGAGATCAGTTAGGAGCCTGATTATGGATTAGGTGATTATGGATTTCTCTTACCAGGAAAGTGATAATAGTGTTAGTGATGGAGGTGGAGAGAAGCAGTCAGACTTGAGATTTATTACTTACTTACTAATTTTTTTGAGACAGGGTCTCATTTTGTTGCCTGGGCTAGAGTACAATGATACCAGGCTACTTCACAGCAACCTCAAACTTCTGGGCTCAAATGATGTTCTTTTTTTTTGAGACAGAGTCTCACTATGTCGTCCTTGGCAGAGTGTTGTGGCATCACAGCTAACAGCAACCTCAAACTCTTGGGCTCAAGCGATTCTCTTGCCTCAGCCTCCCTAGTAGCTGGGACTATGGGTGCCTGCCACGATGCCTGGCTATTTTTTGTTGTTATTGTTGTTTAGCAGGACTGGGCTGGGTTCGGAGCCCCGGAGCATGTGGCTGGCACCCTACCCACTGAGCTACAGGCACTGCCCCAAATGATCCTTCTTTCTCAGCCTCCAAAGTAGCTAGAACTACAGGCATCCACCACCACACTCAGTTAATTTTTCTTTCTTTCTTTTTTTTTGGTAAATATGGGGTTTCTCTCTTGTTCAGACTGGTCTCAAACTCCTAACCTCAAACTTTCCTTCTGCTTTGGTTTTCCAGAGTGCTAGGATTACAGGTATGAGCCATGAAATTTATTTATTTATTTATTTACTTTTTTTGAGACAGAGTCTCAAGCTTGTTGCCCTAGATGAGTGTTACAATGTCTTAACTCACAGCAACCTCCAACTTTCGGGCTCAAGCTATCCTCTTAGTTTTTCTATTTTTAGTAGAGATGGGGTCTTGCTCTTATTCAGGTGTTCAGGCTGGCCTGGAACCTGTGAGCTCAAGCAATCCCCTGGCCTCGGCCTCCCAGAGTGGTAGGATTATGGGCATGAGCCACTATGCCCAGCCTCATGAGATTGATTTTGAAGGTAGAATCAATAGGAAATGTTGATTGACTGAGCATAATGGCTCATGCCTCTAATCCAAAAAAACCCCAACAAACAAAAAAACTTTAAATTACACAAAGTTTTAAATTTTATCTTTTTACTCTTAGTGATCAGCTTTTGTACCTTTTCCACGTTTGAAGAAAGATGGTGAAGCTGGATATTCATACCCTGGCTCATCACCTGAAGCAGGAACGCTTATATGTAAACTCTGAGAAACAGCTCATTCAGAGGCTCAATGCAGATGTACTTAAGACAGCTGAAAAGTTGTATCGTACTGCATGGATTGCGAAGCAGCAGAGAATAAATTTGGATCGGCTTATCATAACCAGGTAAAGAAAAGATTTTCAGATCTTACATTTTTATGAACCACTATGGTTCTGCTAAGATTGGCTTATCATAACCAGGTAAAGAAAAGATTTGCAGATTTTAAATTTTGTGAACTGCTATGATTCTGTGCTAACTATAAATGAATGACTCAGTTTCCAACACTATACATTGTTTAAGATAGTTTGAATTGACATTAGTGGGTCTTTGCTTATGATACATATAGAGGGCTCAGCGCCTGTGCTCAGTGAGTAGGGTGCTAGCCACATACACCAAGGCTGGCAGGTTTGAGCCTGGCCGGGCCTGCTAAACCGCAGTGACAACTGCAATCAAAAAATAGCTGGGCGTTGTGACAGGCACTTGTAGTTCTGGCTATTTGGCAGGCTGAGGCTGGAGAATTAAGAGTGCGAGGTTACTGTGAGCTGTGATGCCACAACACTACTGAGGGCGACATAGTGAGACTCTATCTCAAAAAAGAAAAAAAAATACAAGTTTATTTTTTTAGTTAACTTCGGCACTAATATAGAAAATTATAACTTAAGCATTATCATTTTGTGCCACATCAATTAGTTTTGTGTCTTTGTATTTTTGTGTCTCTTTATTTATTTTTTTTATTTTGCAGTTTTTGGCCAGGGCTGGGTTTGAACCCACCACCTCTGGCATATGGGGCCAGTGCCCTACTCCTTTGAGCTACAGGCACCACGTGTGTCTCTTTATTTTAAAGAGCAAATTATCCTGTGTTCTATTTTCCTCCTTAGTAATATTTCTATATACATTTCTTTTTTTTTTTTTTTTTTTTTGAGGTGGAGTCTCAAGCTGTCACCCTGGTAGAGTGCTATGGCATCTCTGCTCACAGCAACCTCAAACTCTTGGGCTCAAGCGATTCTCTTGCCTCAGCCTCCCAAGTAGCTGAGACTACAGGCACCCGCCACAATGCCTGGCTGTTTTTTGGTTATAGTTGTCATTGTTGTTTGGTGGGCCCGGGCTGGATTTGAATCTGCCAGCTCCCATGTATGTGACTTGCACCTTAGCTGCTTGAGCTACAGGTGGTAAGCCATCCATTTCTTTCTTTTTTTTTTTTTTAGACAGAGTCTCAAGCTGTTGCCCTGGGTAGAGTGCTGGGGCATCACAGCTTACAGTAACTTCAAAATCTTGGGCTTAAATGTTTCTCTTGCCTCAGCCTCCCAAGAAGCTGGGACTACAGGCGCCTGTCACAATGTCCAGCTATTTTTTTGTTACAGTTGTCATATTATTGTTTAGCAGGCCCGGGCTGGGTTTGAATCCACCAGCCCGGTGTATGTTGCCAGTGCCCTAAGCACTAAGCTACAGCGCCCAGCCACACATGGATGTTTTATTGTGTTAATATCTCATTGTTCTATTATTCTAAGAAGAAAATCTTTAGCTGTAAGGATAGTGGTGCTCAGGTATAATATTAAGAAAGGAAGCCAGACACAAAAAAATACATACTATATGGTTGTATTTGTAAGAAATTAAAAGAGAGGCAGGACTGATCTTTGGTAATGGAAATCAGAGTAATGGTTATTTCTTGGGCTCGGGAGGGTGGGATTGACTGGGAAAGGGCATATGGAAACATTCTAGTGAGTTTAAAATGTTCCGCATTTTCATAGGAGTGTGGTAGTTATATGGGTGCATAGGTATGTAAAAATTGATTAAGATGAACACTTGAGATTTTTACACCTTGCTATATTTTTACCTCAATAAAAATAAGAATAGTGCTGCTGTGATCATTGTATTTTTTTTTTTTTTTTTTGTATAGACAGAGTCTCACTTTACCACCCACAGTAGAGTGCCATAATGTCACACGGCTCACAGCAACCTCCAGCTCTTAGGCTTAGGCTATTCTCTTGCCTCAGCCTCCCGAGCAGCTGGGACCACAGGCGTCTGCCACAACACCTGGCTATTTTTTTGTTGCAGTTTGGCCGGGGCTGGGTTTGAACCCGCTATCCTTGGTATGGCGCCCTAGTCACTGAGCCACAGGCGCCACCCAACATAGTATTTTTTTCTCTTATCATTTGGGCTTATTATATTAGGATTTGTTTCTAGAAGTAAAAAGCCTGGTTGAAGGATATCATTCTATATCGCATTATATACTGACACATTGCTGTTGCGTAAGGTTGAACAATATGCTTGATATAGACTTAGATTTGATTATATTTTAGTACTTGAATATTTGCAAACCTTCTTGTACCCAGAATAAGCAGTTTAACTGTAGCTAATTTTATTTATTTATTATTAATTACTTTATTACTTTTTTTTTTGGGTGGGGCTGGGTTTGAACCCGCCACCTCCGGCATATGGGGCCGGCACCCTATTACTGAGCCACAGGCGTGTAGTTTTTTAGACAGAGTCTCATTTTGTTGTCCTTGATAGAGTACTGTGGTGTCATAGCTTACACTAACTTTAAACTCTTGGGCTTAAGAGATCCTCTTGCCTCAGTTTTTCATTTTTAGTAGAGATGGGAGTGAGGGGGGTATCTCACTCTTTTTCAGGCTGGTCTCGAACTCATGAGCTCCAGCGATCCAACTGCCTGGGCCTCCCAGAATGCTAGAATTACAGGTGTGAGCCACTGCATCCAGCCTAACTGTAGTCAAAATTTTTTTTTTTTTTTTTTTTTTGAGACAGAGCCTCAAGTTGTCGCCCTGGGGTAGAGTGCTATGGCATCACTGCTCACAGCAACCTCCAATTCCTGGGCTCAAGCGAGTCTCCTGCCTCTGCCTTCCAAGTACCTGTGACTACAGGCGCCCGCCATAATGCCCAGCTATTTTTTTGTTGCAGCCGCCGTTGTTTGGCGGGCCGGGGTTGGATTTGAACCTGCCAGTTCAGGTGTATGTGGCTGGCGCCTTAGCCGCTTGAGCCACAAGTGCTGAGCAAACTGTAGTTAATTTTAAATTTAATTTGTAAGAGCTGGACAATAGTTGCTCAAACATGCAAATTGATACCTTTCATTGAACTTGATTTAATATGAGGGAATTGTCCTTTGTACTTTTTTTTTTGTAGAGACAGAGTATCATTTTATCACCCTTGGTAGAGCACCATGGCATCATACTGCTCACAGCAACCTCCAACTCCTGGGCTTAGGTGATTCTCTTGCCTCAGCCTCCCAAGTAGCTGGGACTACAGGCGCCTGCCACAACGCCCGGCTATTTTTTTTTTGTTGTTGTTGTTGCAGTTCGGCTGGGGTCTGATTTGAACTCGCCACCCTTGGTATATGGGGCCAGTGCCCTACCCACTGAGCCACAGGTGCCGCCCTTCTTTGTACTTTTTACTTTTGTCTTTTTCTACTCATTCAGATACTGTTAGTCTAAAAGGTTTTAGGGAACGGTCAAAGCTCAGCAGCTGGGTGTCCCAGAGGTTGCTGGGTCCTGGGCCACAGCAGCAGCAGCTCTTGCCTCTTTCTTTAGTCTTTGTTTTTCCTCTTTGAGGCGCTTGCGCTGCTGCTTCTCTAGGTCCTGTAGCAGCTCTTGGTAGCGGGCGCTCCTTGGGTCCACATGGTAGCCCAGGCGCTCCTGGGCCTCAGGAGCTTGAAGCTGGGCCCTTCTCTCCTTGTCAGCCTGTGCCTTCTCCCTGCTGCTGCCACCGCCAGTTCTCAATCATCTGTGGCATCTTGGCCATGCACTCTGCAATGTGCTGCTCTGTCAATCTACCGCAAGCAGATCCCGGTGGCTACCTTTTAGCAGTTTCTAATAGTGATCTCATTGTTGGGACTAAATCACTTCACATTTCTGTGTTTCAGTATAGTATATATATTATAATTGCCATCATATTATTTTGCTTATTTGCTCATTTTTTTAGTGCCGAAGCTTCTCCTGCGGAATGTTGCCAGCATGCCAAGATTTTGGAAGATACACAGTTTGTTGATGGATATAAGCAGTTGGGATTTCAGGAGACTGCTTATGGAGAATTCTTGAGTCGATTAAGGGAAAATCCTCGTCTTATTGCCTCTTCTTTGGTTGCTGGAGAGAAGCTTAATCAGGAGAATACACAAAGTGTTATTTACACAGTTTTTACCTCCCTGTATGGCAACTGCATTATGCAAGAAGATGAAAGCTACCTCCTTCAGGTTTTGAGATACTTGATTGAATTTGAACTTAAGGAAAGTGACAACCCCAGGCGACTTTTGAGGAGAGGAACTTGTGCCTTCAGTATCTTATTTAAACTTTTTTCTGAAGGACTGTTTTCTGCCAAACTGTTCCTCACAGCTACTTTACATGAGCCAATCATGCAGCTGCTTGTTGAAGATGAAGATCACTTGGAAACAGATCCTAATAAGCTAATTGAGAGGTTCTCCCCATCTCAACAGGAAAAACTCTTCGGGGAGAAAGGGTCAGATAGATTCAGGCAAAAAGTTCAAGAGATGGTAGAGTCCAATGAAGCCAAACTAGTGGCTTTGGTGAACAAATTTATTGGTTATCTGAAACAGAACACATACTGCTTTCCACATAGTTTGAGGTGGATTGTGTCACAGATGTACAAAACTCTCTCCTGTGTAGATAGACTGGAAGTTGGGGAGGTCAGGGCAATGTGTACTGATCTCTTGTTGGCCTGCTTCATTTGTCCTGCAGTGGTCAATCCAGAACAGTATGGAATAATTTCTGATGCTCCTATTAATGAAGTGGCACGATTTAATCTGATGCAGGTATGCTTTTGCTGTTACTATTAATGTGACATTTACTTTAAAATCGGTTGGATTCTGGGGGTGGGAACAAAAAATACGATAACAGTGTTTATACATTCTTACCATTCTTTTTTTTCAAACTGTCTTAAATATTTGATTCTTATGATATAAAAGCAATCATATTGGGATTTTAAATTATTGTAGTCATAAAACACTTTCGGCTAGTTTTTAAATGGGAATCCTCACACATTTGAATGTATAGTTTCTAGAACAGTCCACTATCCCTTTTCTTTAATTTCAAAATCTACCATGATTGAAAATCATCATGGCACTCTACTATACTTCCTTTGGTAGCAAAAGCTAAGCTGAGCTAACTTGAGGCTATTCATTAATTGTTACTCCATTTAGTATTAGTGATACCCGTGTTTTGTAGAAATGTTAATATGTTTGATTACAGGGTACCACCTGAGTATTAGAAATGATAATATATGCACTAAATTATCTTGATTACTTACTATTAACTTGAAGTAGTTTAATGAGTGAGTCAGCTTTTACAATTAATTAAAAAATTACTCTTTTTTTTTTTTGGGCGGCGCCTGTGGCTCAGTGAGCAGGGTGCCGGCCCCATATACCGAGGGTGGCGGGTTCAAACCCAGCCCCGGCCAAACTGCAACAAAAAAATAGCTGGGCATTGTGGCGGGCGCCTATAGTCCCAGCTACTCGGGAGGCTGAGGCAGGAGAATCGCCTAAGCCCAGGAGTTGGAGGTTGCTGTGAGCTGTGTGACGCCACGGCACTCTACCGAGGGCAATAAAGTGAAACTCTGTCTCTACAAAAAAAAAAAAAAAGAAATTTTTTTTTTTTTTTACTGATTTTGAGAACATTGTTTTAATTTGTAATTTCAGCCCCTCCCTCTCAATACATTATTTTTAAGAGTTCTAATAAAGCAGTGCTTCTTGACCGGTAGTCCTAGTAAAAAATTTCTTTTTTTTATGTAGAGACAGAGTCTCACTGTACCGCCCTCGGGTAGAGTGCCGTGGCGTCACACGGCTCACAGCAACCTCCAACTCTTGGGCTTACGCGATTCTCTTGCCTCAGCCTCCTGAGCAGCTGGGACCACAGGCGCCCGCCACAACGCCCGGCTATTTTTTTTTTTTTTTTGGTTGCAGTTTGGCCGGGGCCGGGCTCGAACCCACCACCCTCGGCATATGGGGCCAGCGCCCTACTCACTGAGCCACAGGCGCATGAAAAGTACAATATCCAGGCAGCGCCTGTGGCTCAGTGGGTAGGGTGCTGGACCCATATACCAAGGGTGGCAGGATCAAATCTGGCCCCGGCCAAACTGCAACAAAAAATTAGCAACGGGCGGTGCCTGTGGCTCAGTCGGTAAGGTGCCAGCCCCATATACCGAGAGTGGCGGGTTCAAACCCGGCCCCGGCCAAACTGCAACCAAAAAATAGCTGGGCGTTGTGGCGGGTGCCTGTAGTCCCAGCTACTTGGGAGGCTGAGGCAAGGGAATCGCTTAAGCCCAGGAGTTGGAGGTTGCTGTGAGCTGTGTGACGCCACGGCACTCTACCGAGGGCCATGAAGTGAGACTCTGTCTCTACCAAAAAAAAAACAAAAAATTAGCCATGTGTTGTGGCAGGTGCCTGTAGTCCCAGCTACTTGGGAGGCTGAGGCAAGAGAATCGCCTAAGTCCAGGAGTTGGAGGTTGTTGTGAGCTGAGATGCCACAGCAGTCTACCAAGGGCAATAAAGTGAGACTCTGTCTCTATGAAAAAAAAAAAAAGAAAGAAAAGTACAATATCCAACAAATGCATTATACTTTTACTTCCTAATCTTAATAATCACGTATGTTAAAAGTCAAAGCAAAATTTTCTACTTCATCTCTGTAACTCTTAACCTAAAAATTGTAAAAAGTGACATAAAAAAGCATTTTTTATTGAGCACCCTATCTTGTATGCCCAGTCAGGTGGTGCAAATATGAACATGTAACATTTTTAGGTTAGAAATTCTGTCATAGAGAGGAATTTGTGAGTCTCTATAGCTTATTTCTCTCCGCCACTGCTTTGGGTTTCAGGTTGGCCGTCTGTTGCAGCAGTTGGCAATGACTGGCTGTGAAGAGGGAGATCCTCGAACAAAAAGCAGCCTTGGAAAATTTGACAAAGTAAGAATGAATACTCTGTATAATACTGTTTATAGAATATTCTCCCTAAGTAATTGCGAACATAACTGTTGTCTTTATAAATCTTCTCCTTAGGCGATGATTAAATTCAATGTTCTTTTAATTAAGACTGGCGTGGTGGCTCAATGGCTGTAGTCCTAGCACTCTGGGAGGCAGAGGTGGGTGGATTACCTGAGCATGAGTTTGAGACCAGCCTGAGCAAGAGTTGAGACTTACATCTCTAAAAAAATAATAGCCAGGTGCTGTGGCGGGCATCTATTGTCCCAGGTACCAAGGAGGCTGAGGCAGGAGAATTGCTTTGAGCCCAAGAGTTTAAGGTTGGTGTGAGCTATGGCACCATGGCACTCTACCCAGGGCAACAAAAGTTTAAAGCAGCAGTTCTCAACCTGTGGGTCGCAACCCCTTTGGGGGTCGAATGACCCTTTCACAGGGGTCGCCTAAGACCATCCTGCATATCAGATATTTACATTACGATTCATAACAGTAGCAAAATTATAGTTATGAAGTAGCAACAAAAATAATTTTGTGGTTGGGGGGGTCACCACAACATGAGGAACTGTATTAAAGGATCATGGCATTAGGAAGGTTGAGAACCACTGATTTAAAGGAAGATGTCACTAAAGATTATCAACTCTCACAGAAGTGTTACAGAGATGCTATCATAATGAGGATCAAAGAACTATTAAGAGTATTTTAGGCGTCTTTGCCTACTTGTCCTGGCAATGGAGGCCTGTTTGCAGATAGCGGACATATCTTGTTCTGTAAGCCTATATCTTGGCCTTAACTCTATAAACCCACCTTTCTCTTCCTCAATAAACTTTGTTCTATGCTTACCTTAAAAAAAAAGGTGGCAGGGTACAGTGGCTCATGTCTGTAATCCTAGCACTTTGGGAGGCCAAGGCAGGTGGATTGCCTGACCTTATGAGTTCAAGACCAGCCTGTGTAAGATTGAGACCTAATTTCCATTAAAAATAGAAAAAACTATCCAGGTGTTGTGGTGGGTGCCTATAGTCCCAGCTACTTAGGAGGCTAAGACAAGAGGATCACTTAAGCCCACGAGTTTCAGGTTGTTGTGAGCTATGATGCTCTACCCAGGGCAACAGAGTGAGACTCTTGTCTCAAAAAAAAAAAAAAACAAACAAAAAATAAAAGAGTTTTATTTTTATTTATTCATTTATTTTTGAGACAGATTCTTGCTCTATCACCTTGGCTAGAGTATAGTGGTGTCGTCTCAGCTCACTGCACCTCAAGCTCCTGGGCTCAAGCAATCCTCCTTCCTCAGCTCCCTGAATAGGTGGGACCCTAGGGGCATACCACCATGCCAAGCTAATTTTTCTATTTTTCATAGAGATAAGGTCTGACTCTTGTTCAGGCTGGTCTTGAACTCCTGACCTCAAGCCAACCTCTCACCTTGTCCTCCCAAAGTGCTGAATTATAGTCTGAGCCACCTCACCCAGGCCAAGATTATTTTTAAAAGTTTGTTTTTTAAAGATTGTATTTGATCAGATCCATAGATGTGTGAATCAGCAATAATTGTATAATTTTAAGTGTATTCCATAAGTTAACATTAATAGCATTATTCAGTTAATTTAGTTAAATAAGATTTTAGTCAGTCATATTTAGAATGGTCTTTACATTCATCCTTGTTTAAAATTCAGGGATCAGGGCTTAGTGCCTGTAGCTCAGCGCCTAGGGTGCCAACCACATACACCGGAGCTGGTGGGTTCCAACACAGCCCAGGCCTGCCAAAACAATAATGACACCACCACTACCAACAACAAAAAAATAGCTGGGCGTTGTAGTCCCGCTAGTTCGGGCTAAATCACTTAAGCCCAAGAGTTTGAGGTTGCTGTGACCTATGATGCCATCACACTCTATCCAGGGTGACAGCTTGAGACCCTTGTCTCAAAAGTAAATAAATAAAATTCAGAGATCACACAGTGAAATTTGCCTCCCACCTCTCGTCTCCAGCCCTCATTTTCTCCGGTAAAGTTTTTTTGTTTGTTTGTTTGTTTGTTTGTTTGAAACCGAGTTTTACTTTGTTGCCCTCGGTAGAGTGCTATGGCATCATAGCTCATAGCAACCTCAAACTCTTGGGCTCAAGCCATCTTCTTGCCTCAGCCTCCTGAGTAGCTGGGATTACAGGCACCTGCCACCTTGCCTGGGATTCTGTAAAGAATCTTGATGTTATTATCATTTGTGTCTCCTTCTGGAAGTCTCTCTCTCTATATATATATACAAGCAATTTTTTTTTTCTTTTTTGAGACAAACTCTTACTTTGTTGCCTTTGGTAGAGTGCCGGGATGTCTTAGCTCACAGCAACCTCAGACTCTTGGCTTCAAGCAATTCTCTTGCCCCTGCATCCCAAGTACCTGGACTACAGGCACCCTCCACAATGTCCGGCTATTTTTAGAGATGGGGTATCACTCTTGCTCAGGCTAGTCTCGAACCTGTGAGCTCAGGCAATCCACCCTTCTCAGCCTCCCAGAGTGCTAGGATTATAGGCATGAACCACCTTACCTGTCACACAAGCAAATTTTTAAATATAGTGTGTTCCCCTACCTGCTCCGCCTCTCCCTTTTCAGAAATGGGAGCAGCATGTGTATACTGTTGTGTACTGTGTGTGTTTTCTTAGCAGAGTATCTTGGAGATTATTCTGTATCATTACCTAAAGAGTTTACTTTTTTCAAATGTTGGATAAAATATAATTTTTGAGGCATTAAATTTTTTGTGTGTTTGTCCATCCTAATCAGAAATTTTGTTCCAGTATTTTAAATAGGAAGTATTTTACTGTGATCTTCTCCTGTTTTAACAGAGCTGTGTTGCTGCTTTCCTTGATGTTGTGATTGGGGGCCGTGCAGTGGAGACCCCTCCAATGTCTTCTGTTAATCTTCTGGAAGGGTTGAGCAGAACTGTGGTCTATATAACCTACAGTCAGCTTATTGCTCTGGTAATGGCTTTATTGTTTAATAGGATTTTCTCCTGTTAAAAAGTCTTTTAGCTAAGTAGATAGAGATGTAGATGAATATATGGTGTGAGAAATACATGTTGTGTTTGAAATACTGATTTCACTAGCTAATGTCCTTTGTCAGGTGAATTTTATGAAGAGTGTGATGTCTGGAGATCAACTGAGAGAAGATAGAATGGCTCTTGACAATTTATTGGCAAACCTGCCCCAGGCCAAGCCAGGAAAAAGCAGCAGTTTGGAAATGACTCCCTACAGCACTCCCCAGCTGTCTCCAGCAACCACTCCAGCAAATAAAAAGAATCGACTACCTATAGGTAAAGAGAATGTTTCATATTGGAGCTTTCCTTTAAATCTATAATATTTATTATATTAATAATCGGTATATATTAATATGTATTATTGCTCAGTGTTTTGGAATATAGTTTCAATTACTATGGAAAGTGTTTCTTTTCATGGTTACTAATAAAATTTCAATTTTTAAAAATTATACTAAGTTAAAGTTTATGAATAGGCATTAGTTGTTTTAGACATACTTTTCATAATTAATTGAAAATTAATTTAAAATTTTAATCTCTTAGCTGGGTGTGATGGCTCATGCCTATAATCTTAGCACTTTGGGAGACTGAGGTGGACAATTGCTAGAGGCCAGGTGTTTTAGATCAGTGTGGGCAGCATATAGAGACTGTCTCTACAAAGAAAAAAAAAAATAGCTGGGCACGGTGGTGCATGCCTGTAGTCCAGCTATTCAGGAGGTTAAGGCAGGAAGACCTCTTGAAGCCAGGACTTTGAGGTTATACTGAGTGATGATCATGCTGTTATACTCCAGTCTGAGTGACAGAGCAAGACCGTGGTCTTGTGTGTGTGTGTGTGTGTGTGTGTGTATATGTTTAATTAATTATTTTCATTATTTTTTTTTTGAGAAGAGTCTCATTTTGTTGCCCTCAGTAGAGTGCCATGGCGTCATAGCTCCCAGCCACCTGAAACTCTTAGGCTCAAGGATTCTTTTTTTTTTTTTTTTGTAGAGACAGAGTCTCACTGTACCGCCCTTGGGTAGAGTGCCGTGGCGTCACACGGCTCACAGCAACCTCTAACTCTTGGGCTTACGCGATTCTCTTGCCTCAGCCTCCCGAGCAGCTGGGACTACAGGCGCCCGCCACAACGCCCGGCTATTTTTTTGTTGCAGTTTGGCCGGGGCTGGGTTTGAACCCGCCACCCTCGGCATATGGGGCTGGCGCCCTACTCACTGAGCCACAGGCGCCGCCCAGGCTCAAGGATTCTTTTGCCTCAGCCTTCCAAGTGGCTGGGACTATAGGCCCCGAACACAGTGCCCAGCTATTTTTAGAAACGAGGTCTCCCTCTTGCTCAGGCTGGTATCAAACTCGTGAGCTTAGGCAATCCACTTGCCTTGGCCTCCCAGAGTGCTAGGATTACAGGTATGAGCCACTGCACCTGTCTTAAAAATGTTAAATTATTTTAGTGTCTTTATAATGAAAAATTTAAAGAATGTCATAGTCATTTTTTCAATTGTTTTTCTGCCTGTCTGTCCTCTAATTTTTTTTTTTTTTTGAGACAGGGTCTCACTATGTCTCCCGTGGTAGAGTGCTATGGTGTTACAGCTCACAGCAACCTCACACTCTTGGGCTTAAGCGATTGTCTTGCCTCAGCCTCCCAAGTAGCTTGGACTATAGGCACCTGCCACAACGCCCAACTGTTTCTTGTTATTGTCGTTGTTTAGCAGGCCCAGGCCAGGTTTGAACCCACCAGCCCTGGTACATGTGCCCAGCGCCCTAAACCCTGAGCTCTGGGTGCCAAGCCTGGCCCCTCCTTTTTTGAAGTATGTTCCTCCTTGCTACAGAGTTTTAAATAACATAATAAATAATATTATTTTAGAAGGTTTTTTTTTTTTTTTTTGCAGTTTTTGGCTGGGGCTGGGTTTGAACCCGCCACCTCTGGCATATGGAGCCAGCATCCTACTCCTTTGAACCACAGGCGCCGCCCCATATTTTAGAAGTTTTTGTCAATAAAACAGAAAATAATTTACTATTTTTTCATTTTTTTATTTTATTTTTGCGACAGTCTCACTTTGTCACCCTTGGCATCATAGCTCACAGCAACGTAAAACTCTTGGGCTCAAGTGATTTTCTTCTCTCAGCCTCCTCAGTAGCTGGGACTACAGCACCCGGCACAATGCCTGTCTATTTTTAGGCTCATTCTGGTCTCGAACCTGTGAGCTCAGGCAATCCACACACCTCTGCTTCCCATAGTACTAGGATTACAGGAGTAAGCCATGGTGCCCAGCCTATTTTTTATTGTTTTTATTAGAAATCAATCTTTCATCAATTGAGCTAAGATATCTTTTTGGTGTGTGTGTGTGTGTGAGACAGTCTTACTTTGTCACCTTCAGTAGAGTGCTGGGGCCTCATAGCTCACAGCAACCTCAAACTCTTGGGCTCAAGTGATCCTCTTGCCTCATCCTCCAGAGTAGCTGGGGCTATAGACACCTTTTACAACACCTGGCCACTTTTTAGAGATGGTGTCTTACACTTAACTTAGGTTGATCTCGAACCTGTGAGCTCAAGCAATCCACCCACCTCGGCCTCCCAAAAGTTCTAGGATTATAGGTGTGACCTACCGCGCCCCACCTTAAGCTAAGATATCTTTTTTTTTTTGCAGTTTTTTGGCTAGGGCCAGGTTTGAACCTGCCACCTCTGGTATACGGGGCTGGCACCTACTCCTTGAGCCACAGGCGCTGCCCAAACTAAGATATCTTAATGTTACAAAGTAGAAGTTTAATTTTAAATTAATCTACTTTATTGATTTATTTAAGAATTATGTTTAAACAAGCTTTATTTGCTTAGTAAACATCTATTATCTATTAATGATGTATCTACCAAAAAAGTAATTGAGCATGTACCAGACATTAGATTAGTACTTTATAAACGTTATTTCATTTAATCTGTACAAAGATCCTTTGAAAGTAGGTATAATCACCATCTTGCACATGAAGCAAGTCATCTACTGATGGATTTGGGACAAAAAAGAAAAGACCGGTACCCTTCAGCATACTAAGTGTTTGAGGGTCATTGGGGGTACTTAACTTAGCCAAGTGGTGGCGGTATTGGAAAAATCTTGTCTTGAAGCCTGTACTTTCTCTTTAAGAATGAATGGGAGTTAGACAAAGTAAATAAGACATGTCTAAAGTATTTAAGCCAGGGGAACAGTGGTATTATAGTGCCTACTTGATTATGTTGAGTTGCTGAGCAACACTTAGTGAGCATAAATAAGTTTTTTTTTTTTTTGTCTTTTTTAAAAAATAGAAGTAAGGTTTCACTCTGTCACCCAGTCTGGAGTGCAGTGGCATGAATGTAGTTCACTGCAAAATCAAATGCCTAGACTCAGTTGATCTCTCAGCCCAGCTTCCCAAATAGTTGGGTCTAAAAATCTAAAAACATGTGCCACTACACTTAGCTACCTTTTTATTTTTTTGAGACAGAGTCTCATCACTGTTTTCCCAGGCTAGAGTGCCATGGCATTAGTCTAGCTTATAGCAACTTCAAAGTCCTGGGTTCAAGTGATTTTCTTGTCTCAGCCTTTCGAATAGCTGGAACTATAGTCACCTGCCACAATGCTGGCTAATTTTTTTTTTTTTTGTAGAGACAGAGTCTCACTTTATGGCCCTCAGTAGAGTGCCATGGCACCACACAGCTCACAGCAACCTCCAACTCCTGGGCTTCGGCGATTCTCTTGCCTCAGCCTCCCGAGTAGCTGGGACTACAGGCGCACGCCACAGCGCCCGGCTATTTTTTGGTTGCAGTTTGGCCGGGGCCGGGCTTGAACCCACCACCCTCGGTATATGGGGCCAGCGCCCTACCGACTGAGCCACAGGTGCCGCCCAATGCTGGCTAATTTTTCTATTTTTAGTAGAGATGGGGTCTTGCTTTTTTGCTCAGTTGGGCCTCAAACTCTTGACTTCAATGGATCCTCCTGCCTTGGCTTCTTAGAATGTTGTAATCACAGGCATGAGCCATTGCACTTGGCCCATACCTGGCTAATTTTCAAAAAATTTTTGTAGAGGCTTGGTGCTGGTGGGTTTAAACCTGGCCGGGTCTGCTAAACAACAATGAGATCAACAACAAAAAGTATCTAGGCATTGTGGTGGGTGCCTGTAGTCCCTATTACTTGGGAGGCTGAGGCAAGAGAATCACTTAAGCCCAAGAGTTTGGAGATTGCTGTGAGCTGTGATGCCATGGCACTCTACTGAGAGTGATGTAGTGAGACTGTCTCAAAAAAAATTATGTATTTATTTATTTATTTATTTATTTATTTTTGTGGTTTTTGGCCGGGGCTGGGTTTGAACTCGCCACCTCCGGCATATGGGACCAGCGCCCTACTCCTTGAGCTACAGGCGCTGCCCTATTTATTTATTTTTTTATAGAGTCATTGGTCTTGATAATTTTGCTCAGGCTCATTTTAAACTCCTGGCCTTAAGCTATCCTCCCACTTTGGCTTTACAAAGTATTTGGATTAGGTCAGATGCTATGGTTTACGCTTGTAATCCTAGCACTCTGGGAGGCCCTGGTGGGTGGATTGCTTGAGCTCTTGAGTTCAAGACCAGCCTGAGCAAGATTGAGACCCTGTCTCTACTAAAAATAGAAAAACTGAGGAAAGAGGATCTTGTGAGCTCAAGAGTTGGAGGTTGCTATGAGGTATGATGATGCCATGGCACTCTACCCATGGTGATAGCTTGCGACTCTGTCTCAAAAGCAAAACAAAACAAAAAAAGTGTTTGGATTACTGTATGAACCACCATACCTGGCCCAGTCTTACGTTTAATATGTCATGGAATTGTTCTATCAATAGGAGTATGACATCATGTTCTTCAAGTCTATGGCTTTCTTCATCATCCCAAAATGTCAGTTTTCCTGATTGAAATAGAAAAAGTAATGGTTTTCAACATTATGGGATATTTGTACTCTGTGAATAAATAAATTATGATTTTTGATAAATCAGAGACTCCCCCCTTTCACTGCTGTTAAGTTAGTTTTTTCATTTCCCATCATCCAAAACTGTCATTAAATATGGATCTGGTGGACAGTAAATTTCAAATGTACTCTCAAATTGCCCAGTTTTTTTTCAGACAGAGTCTCACTTTGTCACCCTTAGAGTGCTGTGGCGTCATCATACCTCGTTGCAGCCTCCAATTCTTGGGCTCAAACGATCTTCTTTCCTTGGTTTTTCTAGTTTCAGTAGAGACAGGGGTCTCGATCTTGCTGAGAGCAACCTCCAACTCTTGGGCTCAGGTGATCCTTTTGCCTCAAGCCTCCCAAGTAGCTGAGACTACAGGTGCCTGCCATATTGCCTGGCTATTTTTTTTTTTTTTTTTTATTAAGAGATGGGGGGCGGCGCCTGTGGCTCAGTGAGTAGGGCGCCGGCCCCATATGCCGAGGGTGGCGGGTTCGGACCCAGCCCAGGCCAAACTGCAACAGAAAAATAGCCGGGTGTTGTGGCGGGCACCTGTAGTCCCAGCTGCTCGGGAGGCTGAGGCAGGAGAATCGCATAAGCCCAAGAGTTAGAGGTTGCTGTGAGCCGTGTGACGCCACGGCACTCTACCCGAGGGCGGTACAGTGAGACTCTGTCTCTAAAAAAAAAAAAAAAAAAAAAAAAAAAAAGAGATGGGGGTCTCGCTCTTGCTCAGGCTGGTCTTGAACTGCTCAGGGCAGTCCACCTACTTTGCCCTCAGAGAGTACTAGGATTACAGGCATGAGCCACTGTGCCTGGCCCCCAGTATTATTTTTTGTATAGTCATATGATCTGGTCAGTGCATTTGTTTTATATTTTTAAAAAATGTGTCCACTGAGGCTGGGAGTGGTGTCTCATGCCTGTAATCCTAGCACTCTGGGGAGCCGAGGTAGGTGGATTGCTTGAGCTCAGGAGTTTAAGACCAGCCTGAGCAAAAGTGAGACCCCCATCTCTACTAAAAACAGAAAAACTAAAAAAACTAAAAAAAGAAAATCTGAAGCAAGAGACTTGCTTGAGCCCAAGAATTGGAGGTTGCTGTGAGTTATGATGCCATAGCATTCTACCCACGAGAACAGCTTGATACTCTTGTCTCAAAAAACAAAAAAAAGTGTCCATTGTTCAGAAGGTTGATTTTCTTTCTATTTAATGCTTTTGCAACCTTGGAGAAAAGTTAGTAGCTATCACTGCCTAAGATTCCTCACCTCCCAATTTTACTGTTCATATCATACAGTAACCCTGTTTTTTGTTTTTTTGTTTTTTTTTTTTTTTGAGACAGTCTCATTATGTCACCCTTGACATAGAGTGCCACGGCGTCACAGCTGACAGCAACCTCAAACTCGTAGGCTTAAGCAGTTTTCTTGCCTCAGCCTTCCATGTAGCTGGGACTACAGGCGCCTGCCACAATGCCCGGCTATTTTTTGTTGTTGTTGTTATTGTCATTGTTTAGCAGGCCCAGGCCAGGTTCAAACCCACCAGCCCTGGTGCATGTGGCTGGCACCGTAACAGCTGTGCTACAGGTGCTGAGCCGAGACAAGAGTCTTAATATGTTGTCCTTGCTAAAGTGCTGTGGCATCACAGTTCACAGCAACCTCAAACTGTTGGGCTTAAGCAATCCTCTTGCCTCAGCCTCCCAAGTAGCTGGGATTACAGGTGCCCACCACAATGCCTGGCTATATATTTTTTCTTTTTTGTAGTTGGCTTTGTTTGGAAGGCCACTGCTGGGTTCAAACCCTCCAGCCCTGTTGTATGTGGCCGGTGCCCTAGCTGCTGAGTTCTAGCTAGTAGACTGTTCTTTCTATTCATTTACAACTTTATTTAAGAAATAATTTATAAAAGTGTGTTTCACATGCATGTTGCTTTTGCTTCATATAAATTGCTACATGAAATTTGTTTACTTGCATTTTTATGAATTATAGGTAGAAAGGTGGTTAGACTTCCTCACGAAATTGGATTTAAGTTCATAATTCAGTAGGATGGTAATGGGCAGCAAGTAAAGATATGAGTGGACCTGATTTGGAATTTTGGAAATTAATGTATCCTCTGAATTTTTAGACTAAATGTGTTTAATGAACAACATTGTGAAGAAATATGACATTGTTGATATTTTTGCCTCTTTTATCTTGAAGTAGGTTAGCTTTCATTGAAAATGAAGTTGGAGGGGCAGCGCCTATGGCTCAGTCGGTAGGGCGCCGGCCCCATATGCCGAGGGTGGCGGGTTCGAGCCCAGCCCCGGCCAAACTGCAACAAAAAAATAGCCGGGCGTTGTGGCGGGCGCCTGTGGTCCCAGCTGCTCCGGAGGCTGAGGCAGGAGAATTGCATAAGCCCAGGAGTTAGAGGTTGCTGTGAGCCGTGTGACGCCACGGCAGTCTACCCGAGGGTGGTACAGTGAGACTCTGTCTTTACAAAAAAAAAAAAGAAAGTGAAGTTGGAGGACTTTTATTACTACAGAATATTTTTGCTTTATGTCTGTACTTTTGATTATTTTGCACTGAAGAGAATTTGTTTAGTATTCTGATTGCATTGAGTTTTATTGTCTTCTAAAAGAAAAGAGAAACTTACCATGAAGAGTATTAAATTTGGGCAGCACCTGTTGCTCAGTGGTTAGGACGCCAGCCACATATACCGAGGCTGGATGGTTCTAACCTGGCCTGGGCCAGCTAAAACAACAATGACAACTGCAACAACAAAAAAAAATAGCCGGGCGTTGTGGCGGGGGCCTGTAGTCCCCGCTACTTGGGAGGCTGAGGCAAGACAATTGCTTAAAGCCCAAGAGTTTGAGGTTGTTGTGAGCTGTGAGGCAGGGTTCTCTACCCAGGGTGACAGCTTGAGGCTCTGTCTCAAAATAAAAAAAGAAAGAGTATAAAACGTATAGATAAATTGTCACAAACTGTCCAAATCTTTCAGTGTCTTAAAATTTTTTTGTTTCATTTTTTTTTCGAGACAGAGTCTCACTATGTCACTCTTGGTGGAGTACTCTGGTGTCACAACTCACAGCAACCTCAAACTCTAGGGCTTAAGTGTTTCTCTTTCCTCAGCCTCCCAAGAAGCAGCTGGGACTACAAGCGCCTGCTGCAATGCCTGGCTATTTTTTTGTTGCAGTTGTTTAGCTGTCTGGGTCAGTTTGAACCGCCAGCCTGGGTGTATGTGGTTGGCACCCTAACAACTGCACTATAGGTGCCAAGGCAATAGTGTCTAAAAGTTTTTGAAAGATTTTTTAGAAAAAAAAATACTGGGTGGCACCTGTGGCTCAGTCGGTAGGGTGCCGGCCCCATATACCAAGGGTGGCGGGTTCAAACCCAGCCCCGGCCGAACTGCAACAACAACAACAACAAATAGCCGGGTGTTGTGGCGGGTGCCTGTAGTCCCAGCTACTTGGGAGGCTGAGGCAAGAGAATCGCTTAAGCCCAGGAGTTGGAGGTTGCTGTGAGCTGTGTGAGGCCACGGCACTCTACCGAGGGCCATAAAGTGAGACTCTGTCTCTACAAAAAAATACTGCTTTTTTACTTTCAGGCAGAGGTAAAAAAACAAAAATAATTGAATCTCTTGAATTGTTCCCATGAAACAGGTAGGACCTTGTATTTAAATATAAGGAAGCCAAGCCCGGTGGCTCATGCCCTTAATCCCAGCACTTGGGAGGCTGAGACGGGTAGATTGCCAGAGCTCAGAGGTTCGAGACCAGCCTGAGCTTGTGGCAGGTGCCTGTAGTCCCAGCTACTTGGGAGGCTGAGGCAAGGAGATCACTTGAACCCAAGAGTTTGAGGTTGCTGTGAGCTGTGATGCTGCAGCACTCTACCGAGGGCAACAGAGTGAGACTCTGTGTCAAATAAATAAATAAATATAAACGTAAGGGGACTTTTTTTTTTCTGTAGAGATAGAGTCTCAGCTTATCACCATCTGTAGAGTGCCATGGTGTCACGCAGCTCACAGCAATCTCCAACTCCTGGGCCTAGGTGATTCTCTTGCCTCAGCCTCCTGAGTAGCTGGGACTACAGGTGCCCGCCACAACGCCTGGCTATTTTTTTGTTGCAGTTTGACCAGAGCTGGGTTTGAACCCGCCACCTTTGGTATATGGGGCCAGTGCCCCACCTACTGAGCCACAGGCGCCACCCACATACAGAGATTTTTTTCTCATATCTTTGGAAAGAGGTTTATATATTTCTAGGGGGAAAACGTGCTTTCAGAAACTTATTTTGTCAGAGGTTGCCTAATTATTTTTACTTTAAATGGATATCATTTTCCATTTGAAGTTTTCTAATGCTTACTAAGTTCAGTTATTACTATGAGCAATCTATGTGAATTAAATCGTTGTACAGGAAAAATAGTAACGATATCTTAAAAAGATAATAAAGTAATGCCTTTCCTTTTTTTTTTTGTTGTTGTTTTTTGTTTGAGACACAGTCTTATTAAGGTTGCCCTCAGTAGAGTGCTGTGGCGTCATAGCTCACAGCCACCTCCAACTCTTGGGCTTAAGCGATTCTCTTGCCTCAGCCTCCCACGTAACTGGGACTACAGGCATTAATGCCTGGCTATTTTTTTTGTTGCAGTTGTCATTGTTGTTTAGCTGGCCTAGGCCGGATTCAAACCACTGGCCTCGGTGGGCGCCACACCCACCATGCTACCAGCGCTGAACCAGTAATGCCTTTCTTGTCCCGAATCTGAAACTGAGATGCGTTTTGCTATGTTTGATGAGTGATGTTCTGTGGACTCGAATTGCTGTCCTGGTTATCAGGACCCTTTGAAGGATTATCTGTATTAGTCATCAGTAGAATAACTGGGAGGATCTAGTTTTTTCTTTCCTTTTTCTTTCTTTTAAAACAGGGTCTTGCTCTTCCTCAGTATGGTCTAGAACTCGTGAGCTCATGCAATCCACCTACCTTGGCCTCCCAGATTGCTAGGTTTACAGGTGTCATCCACCATACCTGGCCATTTTCTCTTTTCTTTTTCCCTCCCTTCCCCTCCCCTCCCCTCCCCTCCCCTCTTCTCTTCTCTTCTTTTTTTTTTGCAGTTTATTTTTTGGCCGGGGCTGGGTTTGAACCCACCACCTCCCGTATATGGGGCCGGTGCCCTACTCCTTTGAGCCACAGGCACCGCCCCATACCTGGCCATTTTTGTTTGTTTGTTTGTTTTTTAGACAGTCTCGTTATATCGCCCTGGGTACATTGCTGAGGTATCACCGCTCATAGCAACCTCACACTCCTGGGTTTGAGTGATTCTCTTGCCTCAGCCTCCCATGTAGCTGGGACTACAGGTGCCTGCCACAATACATGGTTATTTTTTGTTGTTGAAGTTGTCATTGTTGTTTAGCACACCTGGGCTGGATTCGAACCTGCACCGCCAATGTATGTGGGTGGTGTTGAGCCAGGTTTTTTTTCTTATTTACATTTTCACTATTTTTTGTGCATGCTCAAATGCTTTATACTAATAGAAAATATTTTATACTAAGTGTGCCATTTTCTTAATTTCATCTTCCTCTTAATGTCTTAATGTTTTTTGTTGTTATTTGTTTGTTTGTTTGTTTTTAGAGACAGAGTCTCACTTTATTGCCCTTGGTAGAGTGCTGTGGCGTCACAGCTCATAGCAACCTCTGACTCTTTGGCTTAGGTGATTCTCTTGCCTCAGCCTCCTGAGTAGCTGGGACTACAGGGACCTGCCACAACGCCTGGCAATTTTTTGTTGCAGTTTGGCCGGGGCTGGGTTCGAACCCGCCACCCTTGGTATATGGGGCTGGCGCTGAGCCACAGGTGCCACCCTCTCTTCATATTTTTATTCAAAATTTGTAATTAGGAACTTGGAGCATAAGTCACACAAATAGAAAATATTTTATGATAAGTGCTATTTTCTTCATTTCATCTTCCTCTAAATATTTTTATTTGAAAATTGTGATTAGCAACTCGGAGCAGAAGCCGCACTAATATGCTAATGGACCTACATATGGACCATGAAGGATCATCTCAAGAAACCATCCAGGAGGTACAACCAGAGGAAGTGCTGGTCATTTCCTTAGGGACAGGTCCCCAGCTTACTCCAGGAATGATGTCAGAAAATGAGGTATGAATGTACATGGTCACTTGGTTCTATGAATCAGTAATCTTGTCTCATTTAGGCTTCTATAGTAAAATAGCAGAGGCTGGGTATCTTATCACTACAGAAATTTATTTCTCATAATTTGGGAGGCTGGGAAATCCAAGATTAAGGCTGATGTAGTATCTCCTGAGAGTATTTTGTGGTTCATAGAAGGTACCTTCTCGCTGTTTCCTTGGCACTATTTTTTTTTTTTTTTTGAGACAGAGCCTCAAGCTGCCGCTCTGGGTAGAATGCCGTAGCATCCTAGCTCACAGCAACCTCCAACTCCTGCGCTCAAGTGATTCTCCTGCCTCCGCCTCCCAAGTAGCTGGGACTACAGGCGCCCGCCACAATGCCCGGCTATTTTTTGGTTGCAGCTGTCATTGTTGTTTGGTGGGCCCAGGCTGGATTCGAACCCGCCAGCTCTGGTGTATGTGGCTGGCACCTTAGCTGCTTGAGCCATAGGCGCCGAGCCTCCTTGGCACTATTTTATAGGGCACTAATTCCTTTCAGGACACACTGCCCACATGACCTAATCACCTCCCCATAGGCCCTCTCTTCACATACCCTCAACTTGAGGGTTAGGGTTTTTTTTTTTTCCTTTTTTTTTTTAGACAGAGTCTTGCTTTATTGCCCTCAGTGGAGTGCCATGGCCTCATAGCTCACAGTAATCTCAAACTCTTGGGCTTAAGTGATCCTCTTACCTCAGCCTCCCCAGTACCTGGGACTACAGGCACCTGCCACAATGTCTGGCTGTGTATTTTAGAGACAGTCTTGCTCTTGCTCAGGCTGGCCTCAAACTCGTGAGCTTAGGCAGTCCACCCGCCTCAGCCTCCCAGAATACTAGGATTACAGGCGTGAGCCACTGTGCTGGGCAAGGGTTAGGATTTCAACTTACAAATTTTAGGAGACTGTAGACATTTTAGATGATAGCAGTGAGTTTAATGCATGATCTGCATGATCTTCAATGGTCTGCACACTATCACATGCTCAACACTTGATGAGCGGTTGTGGAGGCCCTTTACTTTGGTACATCTGTGGCACTGAAGCTGGTGAGTAGGTCCAAACAAAAAGCATTTTTATAGAAATAGTAGAAGTAAGAGGAAGCCAGGGGATTGTGTTATAAAAATTGAAGAGACAAAAAGAAAAAGGAAACAAAAAAGAAAATTGAAGAGACTTTTCTAGTGCCTTGTAGGAAATATTTTGTTTACTTTATTCTGGTATACTAGTGGTACTCCTGTTTTAAAATTATTTAGATGTAGCTTCTATTTTTTGTCTGGTGAAGAAAAATCAAAATTGGGGCTGGGCGTGGTGGCTCATGCCTAGCACTCTGGGAGGCTGAGGTGGGTGGATTGCCTGAGTTCATGAGTTTGAGACTGGCCTGAGCCAGAGTGAGACCCTGTCTCTAAAAATACCTGGGTGTGGGTTGGCTCCCGTAGCTCAATAGTTAGGGTGCTGGCCACATACACCGGGGCTGGCAGGTTTGAATCTGGCCTGGGCCTGCTAAAGTAACAATGACAACTACAACAAAGAAAAGAGCTGGCATTGTGGCAGGTGCCTATAGTCCCTGCTACTTGAG
Source organism: Nycticebus coucang (assembly GCF_027406575.1). Classification (NCBI taxonomy): domain Eukaryota; kingdom Metazoa; phylum Chordata; class Mammalia; order Primates; family Lorisidae; genus Nycticebus; species Nycticebus coucang. The sequence goes on along the minus strand of NC_069781.1, from coordinate 11,946,299 downwards.
AGGCTGAGGCAAGAGAATCGCTTAAACCCCAGAGTTTGAGGTTGCTGCTGTAAGCTGTGACACCACAGCAGTCTACTGAGGGTGACATAGTAAGACTATGTCTCAAAAAAAAAAATAATAATAATTTCTGGGTTTTGTGGCAGGCACCTGTAGTCCCAGCTACTTAGGAAGAGGCTGAGGCAAGAGGATTGCTTAAGTCCGAGAGTTTGAGGTTGCTGTGAGTTGTGGCACCACACACTCTGCTCAGGGCAACAAAGTGAGACTCTTTGTCCAAAAACAAAAAAAACAAAGAAACCAAACCTTTCATAGTGACTTGTATAACTGAAAAGAAAACTAAGAAAATAATTTTTTTTCAGAAATGAGATTGGCACTTATGAGAATCATTTTTTTTTTTAAATAATTTTTTATTTATTAAATTTTTTTGTAGTTTTTTTTGGCTGGGGCTGGGTTTGAACCCACCACGTACAACATATGGGGCCAGTGCCTTATTCCTTTGAGCCACAGGCGCTTCCCGAGAATCAGTTTTAAGGTACTTGTAACAGGCCCAGTGCCTGTAGCTCAGCGGCTAGGGCGCCAGCCATGTACACCGGAGCTGGCGGGTTTGAATCCAGCCCAGGCCTGCCAAACAACAATGACACTACAACCAAAAAATAGCTGGGCATTGTGGCAGGCACCTCTAGTCCCAGCTACTTGGGAGGCTGAGGCAAGAGAATCGCTTAAACCCAAGAGTTTGAGGTTGCTATGAGCAGCAACGCCATGACACTCTACCAAGGGCTACATAGTGAGACTCTGAAAAAGAAAGATATTTATAACGAAAAAGCTTGGTTTAGATGCAAATTGGAAGAAGAAGAAATCTTGACTTCTCATAGGACTAGGTGCAATGGCTCATAACTGTGATCCCAGCTTTGGGAGGCAGAGGTTGGAGGATCACTTGAGGCCAGGAGTTTGAGACTATCCTGTGCAATGTAGCATGACCCTATCTCTTCAGAACATAAGAAGAATCCCTGTCCCTCTAGTCCCAGCTTCTCAGAAGGCTGAAGTAAGAGAATCTCTTGAACCTAGAAGTTTGAAGTTACAGTGAGAAATGATTGTGCCCCTCCATAGGCAATAGAGCAAAGCCTTGTCTCTATGAAATACACTCAAGGAATTAAAAAAATTATGAGCCAAGAACTAAAGGAAAATAAAAGAAACCATTTCATCAAATAGAAGATATCAATAAAGGGGTAGAAATTACAAAAAGGAACAATACAGAAACTCTGAATTTGCAAATACAATAACTAGATTGAAAAATACACAAGAGGGGTTCAACAGCAGATTTGAGCAGATAGAACCATCAGTGAACTTTAAAATGGATCTATTGAGAATAGTCTGAGGAGCATAAAGATTGCAAGAGACAAAGACACTATATGTCGATAAATGGTTATTCCATCAAGAAGATAGAAGAATTTTAAACATAAACATACCATAGCAGCCCCAAAATATATTAAGCAAAACTGACAGAAGAAATAGATATATGTAGTTATACAATAACAGTTGGAGGGTTTAATATCCCACTTTCAATTATGGATAGAATAGATAAGATCAACAAGGAAATGGAGGACCTGTGCAGTTTTACAAAGTAGATCTAATGTGCATGTGTGGAACACTTCACCTCCTACAGCAGAGTACACATTCTTAAGTACACGTGAGAAGGTTTTCCAGGATAGATCATATGTTAGGCCATCCAAGTGTCAATAAATTTAAAAGACTGCAATCATACAGTCATACAGATGATACAAAGATGTATCATCTTTGATCACAATGAAATTGAACTAAAAATCAATTAACAGAAGGAAATTGGAAGATTCACAAATATATGGAAATTAAACAGTACCAAATAGACCAAGACAAAATCAGGGGAATTTAGAAAATACTTAGAAGAAGAATGAAAATAAGATAAAGCATATCAAACTTTGGATGAAAACAGTGCTCATAGGGAAATTTATAGTTGTAAATGTGTGTTAAAAAAGGCAGAAAGATTTTTATCAGTAAACTAACTTTCCACCTTAAGGAACTAAAAAAATAATCGCCAACTTCAAGCTAGATGAAATTACTTTTTTTGTGGCAAAAATTTGTTTAATGTCAGTATTTTCATGTTTTTTTTGGTGATTTTTTTTATTTTTTATTTTTTTTGTGGAGACAGAGTCTCACTTTATGGCCCTCGGTAGAGTGCCATGGCATCACACAGCTCACAGCAACCTCCAACTCCTGGGCTTAAGTGATTCTCTTGCCTCAGTCTCCCAAGTAGCTGGGCCTACAGGCAACCGCCACAACGCCCAGCTATTTTTTGGTTGCAGTTCAGCCAGGGCCGGGTTTGAACCCGCCACCCTCGGTATATGGGGCTGGCGCCTTACCAACTGAGCCACAGGCGCTGCCCTTTTTTGTGATATTTTTAATTAACTTTATTTTTTAAAAGGGATGGGATCTTGCTGTGTTGCCCAGGCTAGCCTTGAACTCCTGGCTCAAGAGATCTTCCCACCTCAGCCTCCTCAGTAGGAGGGAGTACAGGTGCCCAGCTTTAAATGATTTTTTTTTTTTGTTTTTTGTAGAGACAGAGTTTCACTTTATTGCCCTTGGTAGAGTGCTGTGGCGTCACACAGCTCACAGCAACCTCCAACTCCTGGGCTTAGGTGATTCTCCTGCCTCAGCCTCCCAAGTAGCTGGGACTACAGGCGCCCGCCACAACGCCCGGCTATTTTTTTTTTTTTTGGTGGTAGAGGATGTTTATTCATTATAACTTATCATTTGCTGAAATTCATTTTGAATGCGACTTTATATAGCAGTGGCTTACATAAAATTTGTACAGAAGTGTTAAAAGTGGTTCCCCAGGCCTCACAGGTGGAAATGGTGAGTCAAGACTTAAGCACCCTTAATACACACAGAGCCTTTCTTGGGAAGGGGTGAGGAGGGCAGTGACTAAAGTCACCAGGCCAGGAGGATGAAGGGGAGAGAACTAACCTACTCATAGGTAGGACTCACTGGCAGGAGTTGGGTGGAGAGTAAGATGAGCCAGGGGCGAACACCCGACTATTTTTTTGTTGCAGTTTGGCCGGGGCTGGATTTGAACCCACCACCCTCGGTATATGGGGCCGGCGCCTTGCTCACTGAGCCACAGGCGCCGCCTAAATGATTTTTTAAAAAGCTTCACTTTATGGGCAGTGCCTGTGGTTCAGTTGGTAGGGCGCCGGCCCCATATACCAAGGGTGGCGGGTTCAAACCGCGCCCCGGCCGAACTGCAACCAAAAAATAGCAGGGTGTTGTGGCGGGCGCCTGTAGTCCCAGCTGCTCGGGAGGCTGAGGCAAGAGAATCGCTTAAGCCCAGGAGTTGGAGGTTGCTGTGAGCTGTGTGATGCCATGGCACTCTACCGAGGGCCATAAAGTAAGACTCTGTCTCTACCAAAAAAAAAAAAAAAAAAAAAAAAGCTTCACTTTATGGCTGGGCATTATGGCAGGCTCCTGTTGTCCCAGCTCCTTGGGAGACTGAGGCAAGAGAATGGCTAAAGCCCAAGAGTTTGAGGTTGCTGTGAGCCTGTGATGCCACAGCCCTCTACCAAGGGCGACATAGTGAGACTCTGTCTCAAAAAAATAAAAATAGTACAAAAAAAAACTTGTAAATTTTTAGAACCATTCAAAACCTTTTAATCTCTCTCTCTCTCTCTCTTTTTTTTTTTTTTGTAGAGACAGAGTCTCACTTATCGTTCTCGGTAGAGTGCTGTAGCATCACAGCTCACAGCAACCTCCAGCTCCTAGGCTTACGTGATTCTCTTCCCTCAGCCTCCCGAGTACCTGGGACTACAGGCGCTTCCCACAACACCCGGCTGTTTTTTGTTTTTTAGTTTTTTTTTTTTTTTTTTTTTTTTTTTGGTTTTTGGCCGGGGCTGGGTTTGAACCCGCCACCTCCAGCATGTGGGACTGGCACCCTATTCCTTGAGCCATAGGCACCGCCCATGTTTTTTTGTTGTTGTTGTTGTTGCAGTTTGGCAGGGGCCAGGTTTGAACCTGCCACCCTCAGTATGTGGGGCTGGCGCCCTACCCACTGAGCCACCTGCACCACCCTTAATCTATTCTTTTAAAGGCAGGGCAAAATCAGCCACCAGGGGGTGTTTTTTTTTTTTTTTGCTTAACTGACACATACAAAGTTCTTGTATTTATAGTGTACGACGTGATTTTTTTTTTGTTGCTATTGTTTTTTGAGACATCGTCTTACTTTGTTGTCCTTGGTAGGATCTCACTTTATCACCCTTGGTAGAATGCCATGGGGTCATAGTTCATAGCAACCTCAAATTCTTGGGCTCAAATGATTCTTTTGCCTCAGCCTCCCAAGTAAGCGGGACTACAGGCACCTGCCACAACACCCGCCTATTTTTAGAGACAGGGTCTCACTCTTGTTCAGTCTGGTCTCAAACTTGTGAGCTCAGGCAGTCCATTCACCACGGCTTCCCAGAGTGCCACCATGCCAGTTCGAATTTTTTTTTCTTTTTCAGTGAGGATACTATTTCCTCCTTTGTATTCCAGCAACAAGGAAGCCACTTGAGTTCTGACTGTGAGTTCGAGTTCTAAGTGCTTAAACCATGCTATATGACTTCCAACATAGTGCTCAATTCTTCATTAAGGTGGAGATGCACATACAAAGTTGAATTATGAGGCTTCCCGGGAGTAGTGAGACGTAATTATGTTATTTGGAAATCATCCAGCAAATAGCATTATTAAACGGCCATCACCTCTATGCTGGAGATGGCCAGGAAGTCATATTTCAGCTTCTGACATGGACTTTTATGGCTCTGTGTGTGTGATCAAGTAGAGATTCAAAGTAGATTCATTAAATCCTGGTGCAAGATAATGCGATTATGTGTTTTCTTCTGATTGAATTAATTTATTAACTTTTGAAAAATACACTGCAAAGTCAACAGGTTATATGCTATGCCAGATATACTTTATGTGCATCTTTTTATTTAATCCTCAACAATTCCAGGGATATATGATGTAACTATTGCCATTTTACAGATGAAGAAACTAAGGCTTGGAGAGCTTGATAATTTATTCAAGATTGAATAGTTAACACATGGCAGAACAGGAAGGACCAGCCTCTTGATACCACAGCCTTCTGACTCGTCTTCCTCTAATCCCTGCTCATGTGAAGTCTGATTGCCTGTTCATATCTCTGACATGGCAGGGTAGTGAAAAGATAAAGCTTCAGTTGTTTTAACAGATATACTTTGACTCTACGTATATTTAAAAGTTTTGACAGATCTTATAAATGGGATTTTAGTTCAAAATGATAATTTAGGAAGGTCTCAGATATGCGTTGGCTGTGGTTTGTTTTCTTATCAGTATTCTTTCAGTTTATAAACCAAAATTGGCATTTTATTTTTCAGGTCCTAAACATGCAACTTACGGATGGAGGACAAGGAGATGTCCCTGTTGATGAAAACAAACTCCACGGTAAACCTGATAAAACCTTGCGCTTTTCCCTCTGCAGTGATAATCTGGAAGGAATATCTGAAGGTGAAGGGTTACTTCATTCAAGGAGTTGTGTGATTCAAGTAATGTTTTGTGTTCTTTAAAGGAGCCTTATAAATTACAATTATACCATCTGTGCCTCTCACTGAGAAGAGTAATGAAGATTTCCTCTAATGAGCTTGAACAGTTGGCTGTAAAGACTGTTTCTTGAATAAAATTAAGGTTATTAGATGCCTTTGGTCATACAAAATTGAGAAGATACAAGTCTTCATTGAAACTTAAATAGAATAATAGCATGTTTTGTTTCTCCAGTATTATTATACAGCAGAGCTTATAGAGCTCCTTTAGAAGGATATGATGCATGTCTAAATGAGAAAAATGGACTATTTCAGGATGTTGTGTATACTCCTGGAGTTTTGGATTCCTTTATTCTCACACACACACCTTCATGAAGCAGGATACAATCGAAATAAGAATAAAAAAAGAAAATTAAAAGACAAGATTGTGAAGTGAGAATGTCATTCCACATACTAGGGCAGATTTTACTAACATTTAAAAAGAAATAATAAAAAAAAAAAATGTAGGCTTGGCGTCTGTGGCTCAAGTGGCTAAGGCACCAGCCACATACACCTCAGCTGGTGGGTTCAAATCCAGCTTGGGCCCACCAAACAACAATGATGGCTGCAACCACAAAAAAAAAAATAGCCAGGTGGTGTGGTTGGTGCCTGTAGTGCCAGCTACTTGGGAGGCGGAGGCAGGAGAATCGCTTGAGCCCCATTTGGAGGTTACTATGAGCTGTGATGCCATGGGACTTTATCCAGGGCGACAGCTTGAGGCTCTGTCTCAAAAACAAAAAACAAAAAAACAAAAATGTAGTAACGTCTCCTTTTTATCTAACTTTCCAAAAAATTTCATACATGATATACATTCCAGAAAATGGAGAAAAGAAATAGAATCATCTATAATCTCACCATTCTTTTAATAGCAGTTAGCATTTTGGTTTATTTATAGCAACATTAGGTTTATGCTGCTTTGTAATCTTTTTTTGTTTAGTAATGTAACTAACATTTTCTTTTATAATTTAACATTCTTAAATAACATGATTTTTTGGGGGCGGGGAACAGAGTCTTAATTTGTCACCCTTGGTAGTGTGCTGAGGAGTCATAGCTCTCAGCACCCTGAAACTCTTGGGCTTAAGCAATTCTCTTGCCTCAGTCTCCCAAGTAGCTGAGACTACAGACATGTGCCTCAATGCCCACCTATTTTTTTTTTTTTTTTTTTTTTTGCAGTTTTGACTGGGGCTGAGCTTGAACCCGCCACCTCCGGCATATGGGGCCGGTGCCCTACTCCTTTGAGCCATAGGCACCACCCCCTATTTTTCTTTTTAGAATCGGGGTCTCATTCTTGCTCAGGCTTTTCTGGAAATCATGAAGTCAAGCAATCCACTGGCTTCAGCCTCCCAGAGTTGCTGGTATTATAGCCATGAGTCACCGTGCCCAACCTAAATAAAATGTTTTTTTTTTTTTTTTTTTTTTTTTGAGACAGAATCTCACTTCCTTGCCCCCAGTAGAGTGCTGTGACGTCATAGCTCACAGCAACCTCAAACTCTTGGGCTCAAGTGATTCTCTTGGCTCACCCTCCCAAGTAGTTGGGACTACAGGCAGCTGCCACAATACCCAGTTATTTTTTAGAGACAGGTCTTGCTCTAGCTCAGACTGTTCTTGAACTCTTGAGCTCAGGCAGTCTTTCTGCTGCAGCCTCCCAGAGTGTTGGGATTACAGGTGTGAGTGACTGTGCCTGGCCTAATGACATGATTTTTAAAAATTTTTTTTTAGGGCAGCGCCTGTGGCTCAGTGAGTAGGGCACTGGCCCCATATGCCGAGGGTGGCGGGTTCAAACCCAGCCCCGGCCAAACTGCAACAAAAAAATAGCCGGGCATTGTGGCGGGCGCCTGTAGTCCCAGCTGCTCAGGAGGCTGAGGCAAGAGAATCACGTAAGCCCAAGAGTTAGAGGTTGCTGTGAGCCTGTGACGCCACCGCACTCTACCTGAGGGCAGTACAGTGAGACTCTGTCTCTACAAAAAAAAAAAAAAATTTTTTAATTTTTTTTTTTTGTGTGTGTGTGTAGAGATAGAGTCTCGCTTTACCGCCCTCAGTAGAGTGCCATGATGTCACAGGACTCACAGCAACCTCTAGCTCTTGGGCTTCCGCGATTCTCCTGCCTCAGCCTCCCAAGCAGCTGGGACTACAGGCTCCTGCCACAACGCCCGGCTATTTTTTTGTTGCAGTTCAGCCAGGGCTGGGTTTGAACCTGCCACACTTGGTATATGGGGCCGGCGCCCTACTCACTGAGCCACAGGCGCCACCCATGACATGATTTTTTTAATGATTTTTTTCCTTTAGCTTCAAACGAGCTGATAATATTTATTTCAACATTCTTCTGTGATTAAACGTAGATTTCTTTCACTTTTTAGGCATTATTAGAAGCTCACAACAAACATCTTAGTTTAAGTTTTGATTAGTTCTTTAGACAAATTCCTAGAAGCAGAATTGCTAGCTCAAAGGACGTGAACATTTTTAGGTATAAATGCAATACACACACACACACACATATATGTGTGTGTGTATGTATATATATATATTTTTTTTTTTTTTTTCTTTTTTTGAGATAGAGTCTCACTATGTTGCCCTGGGTAAGGTGCTGTGGTATCACAGCTCACAGCAACCTTAAACTCTTGGGCTTAAGCGCTTCTCTTGCCTCAACCTCTCAAGTAGCTGGGACTACAGGCGCCCGCCACAATGCCCAGCTATTTTTGGTTGCAGTTGTCATTGTTGTTTCGCTGGCAGGGGCAGGGTTCGAACCCACCACCCGTGGTGTGTGTGGCTGGTGCCCTTACTCACTGAGCTACGGGCACCGAGCCTATAAATGCAATATTAAAAGCACTTTCATCAGTCTGTCTTCTCTTAATCAAAGAATGAAAAATTGCATGGTGGCTTATGACTGTTTTTATTAAAAACCTTGCTCATACAATAAACATTTCTCTAGGTCCTTCAAATCGCTCCAATTCAGTGTCCTCTTTAGACCTGGAAGGAGAATCTGTATCAGAACTTGGAGCAGGACCTTCTGGAAGTAATGGAGTTGAAGCTCTACAGCTCTTAGAACATGAACAAGGTAAAACAAAGTTGAACATATTTGTTTAAGTAGCAAAGAATTTATTTGATTGTAAGATAAGAAGTGTGTTTGCATGTAAGTTAGCTATGTTCAGTGAGAGAATAAATTTAAGGTGATTATATAATGATCTTTAAACTTGGATTTATTTATAGTTTCTTCAGTTCTTTTATTTTCCCCTAAGATGTCATACACTATTCCTTGTCCACTGCAAAAGCAATCAGCATCCATATGTCTCCCACACTGATGCCACACCTTGGCCTGCACATAACATCTGTAATTAAAAATATGTTAGTTGAGGTTTGGCACCTGTAGCACAGTGGTTATGGCGCCAGCCACATGTACCGAAGTTGGTGGTTCGAACTGCCGGGCCAGCTAAAACAACAGCAGCTGCAACACAAAAAATAGCCGGGCGTTGTGGTGGGCACCTATAGTTCCAGCTACTTGGGAGGCTGAGGCAAGAGAATTAACTTGAGCCTAAGAGTTTGAGGTTGCTGTGAGCTGTGACGCCGCAGTGGTCTACCGAGAGTGACATTATGAGACTCTGTTTTAAAAAAAAAAGTTCTTTAAAGTTGATTAAAAATTCATAGCTGTGCTACAGTTTTAAAGTGCTTAATTTTGTTTTTCATAGCTACAACACAAGATAATCTTGATGATAAGCTAAGGAAGTTTGAAATTCGTGACATGATGGGACTAACAGACGATAGAGACATATCAGAAACAGTGAGTGAGACTTGGAGTACAGATGTCTTGGGAAGTGACTTTGACCCTAACATTGATGAAGATCGCTTGCAAGAAATTGCAGGTAACTGCTGTTTAATGTCTCTGGAAGTTTGCTGTTGAGTTGTTTATGCCCACTCACTTTTCACGGGAGGGTGCATTTGTGGTCTGATAAACATATTACGTGTTAGCGCCACCTGGGAAACTGATACCTATATGGAACAAGGCACATTTGTACTTCATGCTCTATACTTAACACAGAGAATGTTTTTCCTTTCTACATTTAATACCACACCCCACCTCCCCAAACAATAGAAAATCCAGTCTTTTGAATTAGCTTCTGCTCAAGGCATGTTTACAAGGCATAGTATCTATTATTGGTCTGTCTGTGATACATATGTTCTCCTTTTGAGACTTTCATTAAGATGAATATTTTTATAGATAAGAACCATAAAATCTTTCAGAATAACATGATACTGATGTTCTCTTAAAAAAAGAAAGTTCAGTGGCGGGCGCCTGTAGTCCCAGCTACTCGGGAGGCTGAGGCAAGCGAATCGCGTAAGCCCAGGAGTTGGAGGTTGCTGTGAGCTGTGTGAGGCCACGGCACTCTACCAAGGGCCATAAAGTGAGACTCTGTCTCTACAAAAAAAAAAAAGAAAGTTCACCTCTGGAAGGATTCAGTTCCAAAGGGAAACCAGTTTTTTTTCCCTTTTTTTAAATGTCAAACTTATTTTTTCAGATACTGTTTTATGAGTTCTGAGAGAGTCCTATAGTCTTGCAACAACCTTCTTTCTTTCTTCCTTCCTTCCCTTCCTTCCCCTTTCTTTTCTTTCTCTTTGCTGCCCTCATAGAGTGCCCTGGTGTCATAGCTCACAGCAACCTCAAATTCTTGGGCTCAAGTGATTCTCCTGCCTCAGCCCCCCAAGTAGCTGGGATTACAGGCACCTGCCACAATGCTCGGCTATTTTTTAGAGATGAGGTCTCACTCTGGCTCAGGCTGGTCTCGAACCCATGACCTTAGGCAATCCACTCACTTCGGCCTCCCAAGTGCTAGGATTACAGGTGTGAGCCACTGCACCTGGCCTTTTCTTTTTTTTTTTTTTTTTTTGCAGTTTTTGGCCAGGGCTGAGTTGAACCCACCACCTCTGGCATATGGGGCTGGCGCCCTACTCCTTTGAGCCACAGGCACCGCCCCCTTTTATTTTCTTTTTAATCATGGAAATTTGCAGACAAATGTGAGTGAGAATGGTATCATGAACCCAGTATACATCTCTCAGCTTTAACAACTAGACACATATAGCCAGTTTTACCTAGTCTCCTACCCACTACTTTCATTTCCCCCACCTCATTATGTTTAGTAAGTTCTTGACGTTATTTTATTTGTAATTATTTTATAATATATCTTTAAAAGACAATTTTTACTGGTAATTTTTTTCCAGTATTTTTTCTTTATTTTTTTTTCCAGTATTTTTTCATAGACTGAAGTAGAATTTTTTTTATTAGGTTTAATCAAAAGTAGTAGAGCGTTTTGAACTTGAGTATTATTAACATAGGCCTACAATAATATTTAATACTTGGCCTACAATAATATTTAATACTTTGTATTTTTAAGTATGGAAATAGATTTCTTAAGTGATTTTACATTACTTCATTGCAGATGCCAAAGTAGTGTTGTTCTTGGCAGTAAGTTGTATTTAAGCAGTAAACTGTACTTGTAGTTGAATGAGTCTATGAAGGAGATGTATGATTCCCTACAAGTATGTTTTATTGCTCCGATGATGTGACTAATACACTAGGAGAAAACATATTTGGCCAGTTTAACTTTCTGTGTTTAAATCTCTGTGAGTGTTTCCAATCCCTGTAGGACTATAAATTTTAGAACGATATTAAGGACACCTGTAACATTGCTGATGCGTGAAAGGTAGTTGAATTGACTTGACCTAATTATGTGAGTTTTCTTCATTGAGAGTCAAAGATGGATGGGAGGAAACTGATAAAAAGGATTTTGTGCCATTGTGAACTTTGTGTTTTTACTCATGTGGTTTATTGAAATTATTCTTCTCTTTGCTGTTTTCTGTTTGATGGGGAGTTTTTGTTAGCTTAGTGTTTGGCTTTCCTCCACTATCACTGTACTTCCCATCAGGATCTTTGTTAACCTTTTGCTCCCCACTGGTTATACAGGTGCAGCAGCAGAGAACATGTTAGGCAGTTTGCTGTGCCTCCCAGGTTCAGGATCAGTGCTTCTAGAGCCCTGCACGGGGTCTACAATATCAGAGACAACAAGTGAGGCTTGGAGTGTAGAGGTGTTGCCAAGTGACTCAGGTTGGTATGCTGTCATTGTTTGCTTTTTCATTTACACAGAAGTTTTTAAGTGTAAGGTATCCTAATTTCTATATCATGTCTGTTTTGTCAAATATACATTTCACAAGTTTGAGGTAATCACATTGGTAAGAATTTCAAATGGAAAAATAATTTAGGACAAAATCTGTCCATTAAGAAGAAATTCAGTTTTGGGTAGCATAGGTTAAGATGACAGGTGCTTTCTAACTCTGTTCAGTTATTTGTAACTTACCAGAGTTCCATGTAGGTCGTTGGTTTCAGTATCTTCTACTAACATCACAGGATGAGAGTAGCAACACAGCTCAGTCCCTGTGGTTGAATGCTTGGTAAACGTATGTAGATTTACCAGAAGGAAGAACTTGACCCTTTAAAAGATGTTTAATTATGTTTTGAAATACATTGAATTTGAGACTTTACAGTCCTGAAGATTCTTTTGTGTAAGGTTATTATAAATATATATAAAGTATTTGTATGTCTTTTTTCCTCATTATGAAGACACATCTTGGTCTTTAACTAAACATCAACTACCAGAGTACAAATATAAGTAACTGTATCTTTATTACATTCTGATTTATTTGGCTTAAGACTAATTAAGTCATCCTGATTTGTATTTTATCATCTTAAAGCATTCAGACATGCTAGTCTAGAGAAAAGCTATTCTGTACTATCTTGTCAAGTTTACACGTTAAATCAACAGCATGCTCTATGAGATTAGTGATCTAGAAACAGTATTCTTCTATACACAGTGAACTGGCCTCTGTTGGGATGAAAATCACAATCTTGACTTCTTGATAGAACGAGCTTTACTAACTGGCCCAGACTTAGAAATCTGTTCACTCTGATTTAATTTATGGTTCTGGGTCACAAAAACTAAAATTCTGGTGGGCTAACAGAATCACTAATGTACTACCTTTTGTCTTCTATTCAGAGGCCCCAGACCTAAAGCAGGAGGAACGTCTGCAAGAATTGGAGAGCTGTTCTGGCCTGGGTAGCACATCTGATGATACAGATGTCAGGGAGGTCAGTTCCCGCCCCAGCACGCCAGGCCTCAGTGTTGTGTCGGGTATGTCTGTCTCGTTTTAAGGAATAGGAATTTGAAAGTGTTTCCCCCGTCCACTTTCATTTATGGAGTTGATACAGAGATATGTTTTATTTAAGAGCTGAGTGATTTTCAGAAAACAAAAAGTTTCTGTCATACTTTAAATCTTTGAAAACTTCATGTATGGCTTTATGGAGCCTGTTGAAATAATAGGCAAACAGTCCCTCTACAGTTCTATTTTTAGTAGCCTCTGCTACTTTATTTAGATATCACATAATAATTCTGACTATATTATATAAAGCAACGTAAGTCTGTTTAAGCAATAATCGATAACGTATATAATACTGAATAACTCACACATATAGAACTGGGACACAAATAATATGTTAATGTTTTCCAAATTTCACTTTTTGTGTGGTTATTTTGTTCTTCTTGCTATTGAATTTTTACTATTTTTTTCTTTAAGGCATAAGTGCAACCTCTGAGGATATTCCCAATAAGATCGAAGACCTGAGATCTGAATGCAGCTCTGACTTTGGGGGTAAAGATTCTGTCACTAGTCCTGACATGGATGAAATAACTCATGGTAAGAAAGAGAGTTGAGAATGACTTAAAAATGGTCATGTTCATAGTTGAAACTGGCACTTTTACACATTGCTTTTGATTATATGAATTGGTAGAGCACTTGGAGGCAAAATTTGTCAGTACACATTTAAGGCCTTACATTGTTCACATTCTAAATTTACTTAGTTTAACCTCTGGAAAACAGTCATAAAAAATAATTCCATGTATACAGACAGTCTTATGCATAAAGATGTTCTTTATTACCTTTATATTGGCAGAAAATTGGAAACAACTTAAAAGTTGAAAAATGGAATGGCTAAGTAAATTTTGATGTATACATTTATTAGAATTTATGTAGTTGTTAAATGCTTAAAAGAATATTCAGTAACTTGTACAAATACCTAGAACATATTATTACATGGAAAATTTATTATTATTATTATTATTAGAGATTGTCTCACTGTGTCACCGTTGGTAGAGTGCTGTGACTTCACAACTCACAGCAACCTCAAGCTCTTGGGCTCAAATGATTCTTTTGCCTCTGCCTCCCTACTAGCTGGGACTACAGCTGCCTGCCACAACGCCTGGCTATTTTTTCTCTTTCTTTCTTTTTTTTTTTTTTTGGTTAGCAGGCCCTGGCTGGGTTCAAACCCACCAGCCCTGGTGCATGTGGCCGGCACCCTCACCACTGAGGCTATAGGCACTGGAAAACTTACTTTATATGCAAGATAAAATATTAAAAAATCTACGCACGAAGAAAGAACTGCAAAGAAATACCAAGATGCCAGCAGTGGTTTTGTATGTTGACCAGTGCAGTTTGAGGTGTCTTTTCATTTTTTACAGGTTAGTTACGAGGTAGAATTTGAAACAAAATGATTGATATTTTCTACTCTTGTTAAACCTTAAAATTAATTGGTCTAACTTGTACTTTTTTTTTTCTCTTTCTCCCACTTTGGATCTTTTACTCATGCATGATTTTGTAACATCATTTATCAGTCATTTGGGAAATATTGTTTCAATGAGATATGGAGATCTTCCAAATGCTGATATATTTCATCATATAATATCAAAAATCAAATTTTTAATATCACCACAAGTCTTTTTTTTTTTTTTTCACTGAGACGGAGTCTCACTCTGTCACCCAAGCTAGAGTGCAATGGTGTCATCATAGCTCATAGCAACCTCAAACTTGCAGGCTCAAGGGATCCTCCTGCCTCAGCCTCCTGAGCAGCTGGGACTATAGATGCATACCAGTGTTACAACCCAGGAACTGAGTCGCAACACAGCAAACTCAACGGTCCCCTGCACAGGGGCCTTAACCCCTTCCCCCATCCAGGGTCTGGCAGACAAAGGGAGAGAAAGGCTGCAAAATTCACACACATACACAACACACACAGAGTGTTCTGAATTTTGAGAGACAACAGGAATTTGAGGTTGCAGTGAGCTAAGATGATGCCACTGCACTCTAGCCAGGGCAAGAATGAGACTATTCTCTCCCTAAAAAAAGTTTATCAGAGCTTGCTGGTAAGTGGGTGAAAGCTAGAGTAAGCTGGCATTCCCCCTGAAATCTCAAGCGGGTTATGGCCCTGAGTTTCAGCTCCCTAGCTGCAAGGCATGCCTCTGATGGCGAAGAGGGGTTGGAATGTCCAGCAGAATAGATAAAATAGTCTGGGAGATATCTAGGTAGAGATCCCCATATGTTGTCGAATATAAGAATATAAATAATACTAGAAAGTAATTGATAATTTTCCTTGCAGATACCCTGCAGTGGCAGGCATCTTGACCTGAAGGGTGTAACTTTCCTTCATTAAATTTCCTCCAAAATATTCTTTGATTTGTAGCTTAGTACTCCCCTGTCCTCCAGCCTGATAACTTCCCTAAATAAAGAACTGCCTTTTTAATTGGAACATGAAGCCGTTACCTCTTCACTTTTTGTCTTATGAAAATATGCCCCCAATTTTTCTTTTGAGACAAGAGTCTCACTGTGTTGCCCTCAGTAGAGTGTCATGTTGTCACAGCTCACAGCAACCTCAAATTCTTGGGCTTCACCAATTCTCTTGCCTCAGCCTCCCAAGTAGCTGTGACTATAGGCGCCTGCCACAACACCCGGCTAGTCGTAGTTGTCATTGTTGTTTGGCAGGCCTGGGTTGGAATCAAACCTGCCAGCTTCAGTGTATGTGGTTAGTGCTCTAGGCGTAGAGCTTCAAGCTGTCACCCTAGGTAGAGTGCCGTGGCATCAAAACTCACAGCAACTTCCAACTTGTGGGCTCAAGCGAGTCTCCTGCCTCTGCTTCCCAAGTAGCTGGGACTACAAGTGCCCGCCACAACGCCCGGCTAGCCATTATTGTTGTGGGGCGGCCTGGGCTGGATTCGAACCCTCCAGCTCAGGTGTATGTGGCTGGCGCCTTAGCTGCTTGAGCCACCGGCACCAAGCCACAAGCGTATAAATTTTTATTTATACCTTTCTGTAGATAGTATTTCCCCTGTCTTTACAAATTGGGGAAAGAAGAGGCTCAGGGAGGATGTGACTTTAAAAAGTTTTGAGTTTATTGGGCGGCGCCTGTGGCTCAAGGAGTAGGGCGCCGGTCCCATATGCCGGAGGTGGTGGGTTCAAACCTAGCTCCAGCCAAAAAACAAACAAACAAAAAAAAGATATAGTTAACTCTAAAACAAATAAACAAACGTCATTTAAAAAAAAAAAAGTTTTGAGTTTATTTCAAGTCCTCTGGCTTTGTGTTGCCTCCATTAACCATAATAACATTTGGTCATTAGTATTAGAAGTGATGGGGCTGTAGATGCTAGACTAGTGAAATGTAACAAAAATCCATGCTTCGCTCCTGTAGCTCAGCTAGGGCGCTGGCCACATACACCAGGGCTGGCAAACAACAATGACAACTACAGCAAAAAAATAGCCAGGTGTGGTGGTGGGCACCTGTAGTCCCAGCTACTTGGGAGGCTGAGGCAGGAGAATTGCTTGAGCCCAACAGTTTGAGGTTGCTGTGAGCTATGTTGTCATGGCACTCTACTGAGGGCGATATAGTGAGACTGTCTCAAAAAAAAAAAAAAAAAATCCATGTTTGAAGATAATATAAAATGAATTTGAAATCATCTGAATCTGATATTCATTAGTTTCTGTTTTTCTCGTATATTCAGGTTCTAATTTATCAAAAAAGGAAAAGTGTTACCATTTAGAACCCTTTTCACTGTTTGATAATTTTCCTTGTCATAAGTTGTGGCTTAGTCTCACAATTTGCCCTCTTCGTTTCAGGTGCCCACCAGCTGACTTCTCCTCCTTCTCAGTCGGAGTCTCTGCTGGCCATGTTTGATCCACTGTCTTCACATGAAGGTAAACTAATGAAATGAACTTTTTTGAGTCTGTAACAAAGGCATTTTGTTAATACCTTTGTTGGATTAAAGGCATCTCAGCTATAATTTTTGTTTGTTTGTTTTCCAGGAGCTTCTGCTGTGGTTAGGCCAAAGGTTCACTATGCTAGGCCATCACATCCACCACCAGATCCCCCAATCTTGGAAGGTGCTGTGGGAGGAAATGAGGCCAGGTTGCCAAACTTTGCTTCCCATGTTTTAACACCAGCTGAAATGGAGGCATTTAAACAAAGGCATTCATACCCCGAGAGATTAGTTCGAAGCAGGAGTTCTGATATTGTACCTTCTGTCCGGCGACCCATGAGTGATCCCAGCTGGAATCGACGTCCAGGGAACGAAGAGCGAGACCTCCCTCCATCTGCAGCCATTGGTGCTACTTCTTTGATGGCTGCACCTCACTCATCATCTTCATCTCCGAGTAAGGACTCTTCAAGAGGAGAGGTATGGAACACACGCCATGTAGAAAAATTTGCCAGTTATTGCCAGCTTTAGTGTTCTTTCTGCCTGGTTCTATGATAGCTGAGATTAACATAGAATATATATATCTAGGACTAAAGATGGACAGTAGTCATAATTAAAGATGATTTGTTAGCTAAACATGATGGCTTATGCCTATAATCCTTATAGGATTATAAGAGGCTAACGTGAGAGGCTAGCTTGAGGCCAGGAGTTTGAGACCAGCCTGGGCAATAGTGAGACCTGTTGTCTACTAAAAATTTACCAAAAAAAAAAAAAAAATTAGCTGGGCATAGTGGTGAACATCTGTGGTCCTAGCTACTTAGAAGGCTGAGGCAGGAGGATTGCTTGAACCCATAAGTTGGAGGCTGCTTGTAAGATATGTGCTATGGACCCTAGTCTGGGCAACAGAGTGAAACACTGTCAATTAATGAATCACTTGTCAGTCTAGTATGCCCACTACCATAACCCATAGGAAATCTGTACAACTTTGGTTGTATAGTAGTACTCTTTTTCATTTTTATGACACTTTAGCTTTTCTCCCAGCAGTTTTGAATCTGATGATTTTGTAACTGTCTGTGATAATTAGATTAATTATTATTTTTTTTGTTTTGCAATATTGATGAAGTTACAAAAAAGTTGGAAGTATAATAAAAGAAAACTTCTTCCGGCTTCTCTGGCAATGGAGGCTTATTCGCAGTCTGTGGTGAATCCAGTTTTGTAAGCTTTCTTACTCTGAAAGCCTGTCTTTTCCTCAGTAAATTTTGTTTCATGTTTGCCTTACAAAGAAAACAACCCTTTCTTTCCATTTGAGAGAGCATGTTGCCAACATGATGCTCCGTCACCTCTGAATACTTTAGTGCAAGTTTTCCACAAACTGGCACATTCTCCTCCACATTGCAACTCCACATTGCAGCCATCAGCATCAGCAAAACACTGATAGGTCACTACCTACCATGTAATTCTCACACCCCATGCATGTGTCCCTGTTGTTCCCAGAACATTCTTTTATAATAAAGGATCCCATTCAGAACCACAGGCTGCTTTTAGCTGTCATATTGTTTCTTTTATTCTAGCACAGTTCTGTAGTTTGTCTGAGCTTAACACTGTGGCAATTTATAGACCAGTTATGTCCTAGAATGTCAATTTGGGTTTTTTAATTATTTCTGATGATTAGATTCAGGTTATTTATCTATGGTAGGAAATCACTAAAATGACACTGTTCTTTTCACTGCAGTCTCTCACGTACCACACAATTTTAATTTGTCCCGTTACTGTGATGTTCATTTGGATCATTTGATGAAAGTGGTGTCATCCAGGGTTGGCCACTATAAAGTCACCTTTCCCCTTTATAATTAATAGGTATTTTGTGGAGAGGGGTACTTTGAAAATAGGTAACTATACTGTTCTTCCTCAAATTTTTAACTTATCTGCTTATTAATTAATTGTGCCTATGGTCTCATGGTCTTCTATTACAGTCAGTGAAGTTGGTATTATCGTTTATTTTGAAGCCCAGTTTTCCCAAATTTGGCCAATGGGAGTCCCTCAAGCTGCTTCTGAGTTCTTTAGACATGCCATTATTATTCTTTGAGAATTTGCTTCCTGGCACAGGATGTTACAAGCTTATATTCTGCTTTGTCTGCCCTAGTTCTGGAATCAACCGTTTCTCTAAGGAGCCCTTGTTCCTTTGAAAAACGGTTTTAGAAATTGAGAACTAGATACACTATTCATTGCTGTAGGCCTTTTGCTGCTTCCACGACTTTTCAGGGAATGTGTGTGTGTGTATGTGTGTGTGTGTGTATACACACACATTTACCAGTGCATTTATTTGTATATCTCTCTTTATATAAATAGAGAAAATCCTGAGCTCATGCTAATACTTTCAGTTCTAGTCCAGAAACAATAGAATTTGTTTCATCTTTCTTCCTTTCCATATTTGTAACTCCCTTCTCTAACAGTGAGAAATCTGCTTTCACTATTCTTTGTATACGAACTTATTTGATCGGTCCCCCTGTTTGTAATCAATTTCTTATCCCCATTCCCAGCTCCTCCCTAGCACAGATGACCTCATCACTTTTCTGAGGTTCAGATACCTCATTCACATGGATGCCCTTACAGAGGATATTTTTAGTCCCAGTTTTATAGATGAAGAAATGGAAATTAAGTGATTTGTCCATGGTCATTTGATGGGCTGATAAGAGAATTACAGTCTCTGCCTTTTGACATGTCTTAATGATAACTCAGTATAACTGGTGATCAAGAAATGATCTAAGTCTCAACTGTCCCATATATAGGCTGTGTAACTTTGAGGAAGATGAGAGATAACTTGTTTTAGTTTCATATTTCTCATCTATACGAAGGGCTTAATAATAGGAACTATCTCCTAAGGCTTCTGTGAGGATGAAATGAGATAACACATCTCCTTATGCTCAGTATTTGGCATATAGTACACACTCGGCTTTATTATTAATACTACTACTAACATCTGTACTGCCCCTCTAGAGTTTATTTGCATTGCATTTACTTATTCTGTAAGTACTTATTGAGTGCTTACTGTATGCCAGTCTCTGTATTTAGCTTTGGCTTACTAATGTAATTAGGTAGTGCTTGCCCTCAAGCGGGTAACAGTCCTGTGCTTAAAAGGTACACTTCCATGTTCCAACAGTTGCCTACATGGCAATAAGAACAGTTTTGTTTTAAGGTAAACAAGACTGGTTTTTGTATTTCACAGACTTCCAAAATCCTTTTCATAGTAATTTATCCTGCTGCCAAACTCCAAATAAAGCATCCAACTTTTTCTACAGACTGAAGAACGCAAAGATAGCGATGATGAGAAATCAGACAGGAACAGACCTTGGTGGAGAAAACGTTTTGTTTCTGCCATGCCTAAAGGTAATTTTACAAAACATTAGAATGCTGTAATTATTAGCAACAAGAAGCAAAGCCCTAAAATCTCTTTCAGAGAGCCAGTATGTCAGCTCTTCGGTGAGACTTGCTGGGCCTAAATTTCTAGTTGTTTTTGAGGATGTAGAAATGGTTTCACTCACATAAATGTTGAGGCAGAGCTTTAGTAATGTTTTTGTTCTTTGCAGGAAGAGGTAGTGATTTCATAAATGGAAATCATGCTGGTCGATTGTTGTTTAAATATCATATACTGTTGAAGTTAACCATAGGACTTTTGACATATGTATTGCTATTAATGATTGCAGGAAAATGGGATGCTATTGGTAATTAAACATTCCCCCTGAATTGTTAATGTCCTGTAATAAATTTAAGCTTTTTGTGTCTATATTCTTTGAGAACGTTTATACCCTAAATATTAGTGTTTATTTTGGAAGGTAATTGTATGAAATTGTTTGCTTTTTTGGTGAATAGCCTAGCATCATTTGGGTTGGCAAAAGCCTTTCTTCCTGAAAGGAAAGATCATCCAGGAGTAAAGCTGGGGACTTCATCGAAAGGCCTCATCTCAGCACTGTGGCACTCAGGAACTGAGGAGACCTGCTTTCATGCCATACTCCAGCCCACTTGAGGAGGAGGAGAGATGAGGCTAGGAGTTTTCAATGTGTTGTCTTTGAGCAGAGGTTAAGAAGCAGTGGTTTTGATTTAGTTTCTGATGGATTCCTATTAAATCATTCTTCCTATAGCAGATGACTCCAAAGCAGATTCTGAGAGCTCCTTTTAAGAAACTTCAATGCTATTTTAAGAACGATTATCAGTTGGCACTTGGGATTTCTTAGCTTTTAAACTTTTCAACTTCCTTTCACTTAGAAATGTTGGCACACCAGTTAACTTCCAAGTAGTGCAGTATTTTATATGTCACACTACTGACTTTATTTAATTTCCAGCTCCTATACCATTTAGAAAGAAAGAAAAACAAGAAAAAGACAAAGATGATCTGGGGCCTGACAGATTCTCAACACTCACAGGTTTGTAGACCCATGGACTTCCTGGCTCCTTCATTCCCAGAGCACATATTTCATAACACTTTTTCTTGGGTGCCATAAGCGTTGCCTTTTTAGAAGAGTGTGTCTGTGTGTGTATAGTGGGGAGTATGTTCTTCAGAGCTCTGTGGTTTCCAGTTGGCAGCCACAGTGAATCTCAGTGTGCTCTTCCTGCAGACTGCTACCACCATCATCATCCTCATTGTCATAACTTCCATTTATGATGAGGCCCCTGATGCTGAGCCTCTAGGCGTACCCTGCAACTCGACATCTAGTGGGATGATGACACACAGTGCCTTTTAGAAAAGTGTGGTGACGGCTTTAGTGCTGTGCATGCTATATCTTTGGACCATTGAATAGTTTTCTTTAATATTAATTGTAGAATTCGAAATTTATTTTCATCTATAGTTTGTTCTTGATTATTTAGGATCACAAATTCTGTTTTACCTAATGCTTCCTTTTTTTGATAAAGTGTTCAAATGATATCATAAATGCCAACTATTATATTAAGTTTTTAAAACTTTACTGATTTTTTACAGCTTGAACCATTTTAACATTGCTGTCTGACTCATGGAAAATAAAACTAGGGGTGGAGTTCTTACCTTATTCAGCATTTGTATTTCTGCAGCTTCTTTCTGGGCACATTTTGAAGGAACACCCTAAAAGAGTTTAAGAGGTAGTGTTAATGACACAACCTTGGGTTTGATAGCTGTGTATTGTTTCCTAATGACTATGGAGTGTTTAAAGGGAAGTTCATTTCTCACCTCTCCTCTTTTTCTCTTATCCTGATGATAAATTATGTTATCTTACTATCCTACTAAATGAATGAACGTTTTTTTTGATCAAAAAGTGGGGTAGATTTCAAAAGAACATCCTCCTCCAAGAGTTCAGCATAGTATAGGTAGAATCTCATTTTAATGCCTATGATTTTAATGTCTAGTTAAATATATATTTATATTACATTTAAACATATAAATATATATTTATGTGTAGTTCCATGTCTTAGCATATATATTCTTGACTTATTTGATATGGTAACTTCCTTGGAATAAAAGGTTTTGAACAGCAGTGCTCACAGGCCATGGTTCCCTGGTGAGAGCAGCCAGGTCTGTGCTATCTAATCAGCCAATATTTGTTGACCATCTGACTCATGCCAGGCCTGTGCTAAGTGTTACAGATATTAAGTCAAATCACACATGACCTCTATTCATCAGGGCCTTCTACTCTAATTGGTAAAAGTTAGAATGACATTGTCCTTGAGGAAAGATAGTTCTGTATCCTTACCACGTTTCTAATGTTAGAAGAACACCAGTGTTTACAAAGCGAATTACTTTTAATGAAGTCTCATGGTTTTAAAATGTTGAATTAATAACTTGGGGAGGTTATGTTTTCTCCTTGTATCTTGGAACAGTATATTTCTGTTGTTTCTTGGTGCTGGGACTAGAGCTAAGTAGTAGTTAAGTCATTAAGTTTTTTTCCTAAAGTAACTCATTTTCTTTCACTGTGATTTAATCAATTTAGCTTCCCTACTTTCCAGAAATTTCTACTCAGTCCTAATTAATGAACTGAAAAGTTATTATTAAATAAATTTTTAAATGATATGAAAGGAAAAAATTTTTTTGAGGCAATCTCATTTTGTCACCCTTGACAGAGTGCTGTGGCATCACAGCTCACAGCAACCTCAGCTGTTGGGCGCAAGTGATTCTCTTGCCTCAGCCTCCCGAGTAGCTGGGATTACAGGTGCCCACCACAACGCCAGGCTATTTTTTAGAGATGAGGTCTTGCTGTGGCTCAGGCTGGTCTCAAACCTGTGAGTTCAGGCAGTCCACCTGCCTCGGCCTCCCAAGTGCTGGGATTACATGCATGAGCCACCGCACCTGGCCTAAGTAATTTCTTAATGGTCAGCCCGTAATACTGCTTTCCTATTTTTTTCATGTTCTCTCCCAATCTCTTTCCGTATTTGTACATTTTTTCCTTGATTGAATTATATTATGCATTTCACTTTGTAGTCTTTTTTTTTAACCTCAAGTTATTTTATAAAATCTCTCCTCAGGCAGTGCCTGTGGTTCATTTAGTAGGGCGCCAGCCCCATATATTGAGGGTGGTGGGTTCGAACCCTGCCTGACCAAACTGCAACAAAAAATAGCCAGGTGTTGTGGCAGGTGCCTGTAGTCCCAGCTACTCGGGAGGCTGAGGCAAGAGAATCACCTAAGCCCAAGATCTGGAGGTTGCTGTGAGCTATGACGCCCCGGCACTCTACCTAGAGTGACAAAGTGAGAGTCTGTCTCCAAAAAAAACTAATAATAATAAAAAAAACCTCTCCTCATTTCTATTAGATAGAGTTGGGCTTTTAAATCATTTTTATTGTTTACAAAATAATCTATTGTATGATTTTACTATAGTGTAAATGTTCTCTTACTATTGGATATTTAAATTGTTTCTAATTTTTTATTATAAAAACAGTGCTCACAGCTTTGTTTTTCTTTGTTTTGTTTTGTTTTGTTTTTTAGAGACAGAGTCTCACTTTGTCCCCCTTCGGTAGAGTGCTGTGGCATCACAGTTCACAACAACCTCCAGCTCTTGGGCTTAGGCGATTCTTTTGCCTCAGCCTCCCAAGTAGCTGGGACTACAGGCGCCCGCCACAATGTTCTTTTATTGCAGTTTGGCTGGGGCTGGGTTCAAACCTGCCATCCTCCATATATGGGGCTGGCACCCTACTCACTGAGCCACAGGCGCTACCTGTGCTCACAGCTTTGTAATATGTATAGCATTTTTGGTTTAATTGTTTTCCTGGGATAAAACTTTTTTTTTTGAGACAGAGTCTCAAGTTATCGCCCTGAGTAGAGTGCTGTGGCATCATATCTCCCAGCAACCTCAAACTTTTGGGCTTAACTGATTCTCTTGCCTCAGCCTCCCAAGCAGTTGGGACTAGCGGCATCCACCATAATGCCCGGCTATTTTTTGGTTGTAGTTATCATTGTTGTTTGGCAGGCCCAGGCTGGATTTGAACCTGCCAGCTCCATTGTATGTGGCTGGTGCCCTAGCCGCTGAGTTACAGGTGTTGAGCCCCTGGGATAAAGCTTTTAAGAATCACCAGAAATAAAGGTTATAAATAATATTATGGCTCTCATTATGTTTAGCTAGCACTTGGAAGCATTAAACAAAAAGTTCTCCCAAAATAAGATTCTGTAACCATAAAGGACCAGTGTACATTTTGAAAATGATCAGATTTTATTAGGAATGTCTTGTCATGAATTCAAATGTGATCATAGTAGAAATACTAAATTACTCTTTTTATATAGTTATTCCTTGGTATACATGGGGCATTGGTTCCAGGATAGTCCCTCCCCTCACCCCTAGGTATTCCTAGAGCCCTGCATACTCTAGTCCTGCAGTTGGCCCCGTGGAACTCAGCCCTCTGCATACTCAGGTTTTGCATGTCAGTGAATACAGTGTTTTTGATATGTGTTGGGCTGAAAAAAATCTATGTATAAGCAAAGCTGTGTACAGTTCAAACCCATGCTGTTCGCGGGTCAACTGTGGTTTACTACGGTTTTATGGACATACAAATAGCAGATATTTGTCTCATAGAAAGAACAGAAGAGCCTGTGAGCAAGCTGCTTAATTTCTGTATGCCTTGATTTCCTCTTCCAAAAGATGGAGTTATCTATGGTAGCCCTGTCACATGATTAGTTGAGACAGTCTACATAAGGTCCTTAGCACACAGATCCTGGCATGTGGTTAAGTGCTCAATAAATGTTAGTTGCTGTTATTAGCTGCTGTGAACACAGCATACACACAGGTACATATATAATCTAGTGATTTTGGTATGTTTTTAGTTTTGCTTTTTTTCCCCTTAAATGGGATTCTACCAGAATGTGGACATTTATGGTTATCTGCTTGGCCTAGATCTATCCCAGCCTTTGTGTTTCATTATGGAACTTTATTTTGTCCTGTAGCTCTATAGAAGTTCTTTGCTTTAGTTAACAACTCAATTAATTAATGACTACCGTTTTAGACTCTAGAATAACATTTTTGATGTGCTGATTTTGTTGATGGGATAACGGTCCTGTCAGTAAACAGTACTTGCATTTGTGATTGTGATAAGCTTTTTCTTTGTGCATCCCAGGTATAATTCCAGCACTCCCCAAGAATGTCTAGATTCTCTAGGAGTGCTCTGACACCATTGCGTGCACAAAATGTTCTATTCCAACAGCTGCATTGTCATGGTGAGATAGAATATGAATGAATATCTGTAGTTTTCAAATGTGGTGTAGAAAGAAATTATGATGAAAGAATGGAGATAGATATTTTTAATTATTTAAAAAGGTTTAAATCTAAGTTTGAATAGTTCTTTTTTCCCTCCAGCATGGAAATGTCTGAATAAATGAAGTCTGCGTATAAAAATGCATTGTTGGGAGTTCTCTTAGCATGAATTGCTAATAACAGTGATTTGAGTATAAGCACCTTAGAAATCCGTCATCCATTCAGTCTGCACTGAACTTTGACACTGTCATGCATAGTTCTGGTGATGATGAGAAAGTGGAGCTACTCCTCCCAATTTTCCTGTTTTGGCAGGCCTGACTTAGGAATGGGATGAGTAGGCAGTTGCATGGTGCCTCTTAACTTTGAGATATGTGCTCTTTTTAAGTCTTACCTCCTAATCCGCCTTTGGGATTATGCTAC
This sequence comes from Nycticebus coucang, assembly GCF_027406575.1. NCBI lineage: Eukaryota > Metazoa > Chordata > Mammalia > Primates > Lorisidae > Nycticebus > Nycticebus coucang. The sequence continues at coordinate 11,920,502 of NC_069781.1, read as the reverse complement.
TGGTGTCATACTAACATCAGAGTTGATACTAACCAAAGAAGCTAATTCTCACCCTCCTTTCCCTGCAGATGATCCCAGCCCTAGAATCACTGCACAAGCCCAGGTTGCCGAGGACATTCTGGACAAATATAGGAACGCCATTAAACGGACCAGCCCCAGTGAAGGTGCAATGGCAAACTATGAAAGTGCAGGTGATAATCACCATAAAGATTTGAATAGTAACTTTTAGATCACAGTGATAATGGTAATCTGAATTCAAATAGCCTTTAAAATAAAGCATAGGGCTGAGTGCTGTTGCTCAGTGGTTACAGTGCTAGACACATGCACCGGAGCTAGTGGGTTCGAACCCAGCCTGGGCTTGCTAAAACAAAACAAAAAAATAGCCAGGTGTTGTTGTGGGTGCCTGTAGTCCCAGCTATGGGAGGCTGAGGCAAGAGGATCTCTTTAGCCCGAGAATTTGAGGTTGCTGTGAGCTATGATGCCATGGCACCCTACCGAGGATGACAAAGTGAGACTCTGTCTCAAAAGAAAAAAAAGAATAGCTAGGGGAACCATTTTACTACCTCAGAAATTATAGACTTTGTAACTGAATCATATTACATTGATATCTCTCTCCACTCTTCCTCTGAGTGTAGGTAACCCTGGTGTTCAAATGCCTTAGAGTTGTTATCCTCTGAGTCTGGGGTGACTGGCCCAGAAGGAATTGGGGCATGCTTTAATGGGAAGAGATTTTTCCTGTTAATTTTATTTGGTTGTACATTTTTAGTATAGCTGTGGAGCAGAGGTTATCCATTGTTGCTTGGTACTTAATGTTTTAAAGCATTCTTTTTTTTCCTTGTCTTTCTTTCTTTCTTTTCTTTTTTTTTTGAGACAGATTCTTTGTCGCCCTTGGTAGAGTGCTGTGGTGATACAGCTCATGGCAACCTCAGACTCTTGGGCTCAAGTGATTCTCTTGCCTCAGCCTCCCAGGTAGCTGGGACTATAGGCACCCACCATAACACCCCACTATTTTTAGAGACAGGGTGTCTTGCTTAGGCTGGTCTCAAACCTGCCTGCTCAGGCAATCCAACCCCCTCGGTCTCCCAGAGTGCTGGGATTATAGACATGAGACACTGCACCCAAGGACTCTGTTTTTCTTATAGTGGAATACTGAATAGCTGCCAGAAAAACATGGTACATTCTTCAAGATAAATTAATGGAAAAGAAAAGTGTATAAAAGCATAAATAGTTTACCACAGATTTTTGTTTGTATGTGCATAGAGTATCTTCTGGAAGAATCTCCAACAAAGTGATAATGTGAGTTGGCTCTGAGGAGGATTCCTGGGGAGCCTGAGAGGGGTTGCCAGGGGAGAGAAGAACTTCTCACACTTTATATTGGTATTTTTTCATTCTTTTTGAAATAGAGTCTCACTTTGTCACCCTGGGTAGAGTGCTGTGGCATCATAGCTCACAACAATCTCTAAGTCTTGGGTCAAGTGATCCTCTTGCCTCAGTTTTTCTATTTTTAGTAGAGACAAGGGTCTCGCTTTTGCTCAGGAGGGTCTTGAACCTGTGTGCTCAGGCAATCCTTGGCTCACACTTTATTTTGAAAAGTTTATAAATAATAAGCTGAGCACAGTGGCTCATGCCTGTAATCCTAGCACGCTGGGAAGCCAAGGCTGGTAGGTTGCTTGAGCTCACAAGTTTAAGACCAGCCTGAGCAAAATTGAGACCTCATCTCTACTAAAAATGGAAAAAACTAGCTGGGCTTTGTGGTGGGCGCCTGTAGTCACACCTACTCAGGAGGCAAGAGGATTGGTCAAGACCAAGAGTTTGAGGTTGCTGTGAGCTGTGATGCCATGGCACTCTACCCAGGAAGAGAGAGTGAGACTGTGTCTCAAAAAAAAAAAAAAGTTTAAAATAACAGAAAGTTGAATGAATACTACAATGAAGGTTCACATACTTAGACTTATAAATTGTTAATATTTTACTGTATCTCTTCTCTCCATATTTTTTTTCTTGAAGCATTTGAAAATACCTTCTAAGAAATAAGGTTGCTTTCCAACGTAAGCACAGTATGTTTTTTACATTCAAGGATTTTTTATTCCTTTTGATTGTACACATGTATGTATTGTCTGTTCTTAATTGATTGTTTTAAAACATAAAAACAACTGTGGGAACCACACATCTGACCTTGCTTTGTGAGTTGGTTCCCTCACCATTTTGGGTGTAATGAGAACAGTTCCAGTGGGGAGAAGCAGGATACCTGTGCCCTTGGCCCAGAAAAGAGCAAGCCATTTTCTGACCAGGGAGGAGTCCATGCCTGTAAAATGTCAGTATTATATAAAATGATTTTTTAGACTTCTTAGTTTTATGGTTCAGTGATTCTGGTTACAAAATATTAACTTTCATTAAGTTAATACAGGCATTCATTGTTTTCTATTAGGATTGGGAAAAGAGGTAAAATCAATTCTCTACTACTACTGTCTTACAGTAATAGTAATTACATTATTGTTGCTGTTGATAACTTAATTGTTTGAAGTTTTTTCTTGTTTTTTTCCAAAGAACTCTTATTGTAAGCCAATTCTAATTTATGGTTGAGTTGCTCTGAATACCAGCTACTGCCATACTATTGCAAATTAACCTGATTATCCTTTTCTGGGGTGGGTGGGTTTTGTTTAGAGGTTATGGGTGATGGTGAAAGTGCACACGATTCTCCTCGTGACGAAACGCTCCAGAACATCTCAGCTGATGATCTTCCCGACTCTGCAAGCCAAGCAGCCCACCCTCAGGACTCAGCTTTCTCTTATAGGTATTTCTTCTATAGGATTTCAGACTTGTGGGTGTGGACTTTTCATCACCATTGCGTTCACTTGAAGTCAAGCGATTCGTAGAGGCACTTAATAATTAATAAATGTATAAAGCAGAGAGAAAAGAATGAAATGCTGTTCACTGAGAAGACTTTGCTTCAGTTGGGGATATAATATATGAAAAGCTTTATTTAATTCAGGGATTAAGAACAACTCATATGCAACAGGAGCTACATGAGTAATTGAAATGAAATAGGTTGTAGTGTTCCTGCTCATGCAGAGCTGCCAGCCCACATGAGAAATGTCAGGGGAGGACAGGGATAGTTAGGAGTTGGGATAAGCTGTAGGGTGTTGGATAGCCCACTGTCCCCAGCACAGCCATTGAAGCCCTCTCTATATGTTGTCCTTCTCATCTCCTCATCCTCTGGTCAGGTCTTTCTGTTTCTTTTTTGGAGATAGGATCTTCCTTTCTCAGGCATGAGGACAGTAGCCAGTAGCATAATCACAGCTCACTGTAATCTCAAATTCCTGGGCTCCAGTGGTCCTCCTGCCTCAATCTCCTGAGTAGCTGGGACTATTGCGGGTGTACATCTGGTTCTGTGAGGCAAATCCAGCTAATTTTTAAATTTTTTGTAGAGAAGGAGGGGGTCTTGCTATGTTGCTTGGGCTGGTCTTGAATTCTTGATCTTGAGTGATCTCTTGCCTTGGCCTCCCACAGTGCTAGGATTATCATTGTGAGTCACTATGCCTAGCCTCTTTCTCTTTTTAAATGGTGCTTTGGAAAGAACATGACTTCAAGATCCTAAAATTTTGCCTTTGTGTTTTTTTTTTTTTTTGTAGAGACAGAGTCTTACTTTATGGCCCTCAGTAGAGTGCCGTGGCCTCACACAGCTCACAGCAACCTCCAACTCCTGGGCTTAGGCGATTCTCTTGCCTCAGCCTCCCGAGTAGCTGGGACTACAGGCGCCCGCCACAACGCCCGGCTATTTTTTTGGTTGCAGTTTGGCCGGGGCCGGGTTTGAACCCACCACCCTCGGTATATGGGGCCGGCACCTTACCGACTGAGCCACAGGCGCCGCCCGATGCATTATTATTTTTTTGGTGGTGTTGTTGTTTTTGTTGCAGTTTGGCCGGGGCTGGGTTTGAACCCACCACCCTCAGTATATGGGGCCGGCACCCTACTCATTGAGCCACAGGCGCCACGCCAATTTTGCCTTTGTTTGACAAGGACTTCTGTTTCCCTCAGACAAGGAGCATCACTTTTAAGGTATCGTTATCTCTTAGCGGGCTTAGAAAGTTCTCTGTCTCTCTTAGCTTTTTTTTCATAGCTCACAGCAACCTCAGATTCTCTTGGGCTTAGGTTGTCCTCTTGCCTCAGCCTCCTGAGTAGCTGGGACTATAGGCATGTACCACTACGCCTGGCTTGCTTTTCATTTTTAGTAGAGACAGGGTCTTACTCTTGCTTAGGCTGGTTTCAGAGTCCTGAGCTCAAGCAATCCACCTACCTCGGCCTCCCAGAATGCCACGATTACAACCAGAATCTACTGCACCCCGTCCTCTCTCTTTAATATTTATCCCTCCCAAGTTATTTTAAAGCAGACTTTAAATAGTGTATTATTTTATTTATCAATGTTGTGAAGTTCAGTTTTTTTTCCTACAGTAAAATTGGGGGGAGAGGCAGAAAAAAATTTTTATTTCTAACCATAACTATTTTGCTAAATTCATCAGTTGACTTTACTACTTTAGACTTCTTTGGATGGCAGGTCTGAACATTCTCAAGAAGTTCTGGTCCATGCCTCACAGAACCAGACAGGGCCATAGGCACTAGCAGATAAAAGAAACTTGATGGTATCTCCTGGTCTAAAGAGCTGCATTGTTGGGGAGGGTGACATCTTACTTAAAGTGTCCTACCATCAGATGGTAATAGGTAGTTCTATAGTTAGAAGTTAAGAGGAAGCAGATTTTGGTTCAACAGAATACATTTTCAAGCAGTCAAGTAATAGAGAGGGCTTCTTGTCAGGTAGCGAGCTTGTCTTGTGGCAGAGTCAGCATTTCTCAGTAGACGTGGTAGAGGGCATTCTAAATTTGGGTGGTTCTAAAATGACTTCTGTGGTCCCCCCACCCTGGTATAATGTACTTTCCTGATTTTCCTCATAGTGCCTGTTGTAGAACTCAGCATGTGGTACGAGGTCAAAAGGATTTGTTTGGTTGATTTTGGTAACCTTATAATACAGAGGGCCATAAAGTTTGTGTGCAATTTATGGACACTGTATAGTGCTTGCCCGAGCCCTTGATAACCTTGCTTCTTGGGTGACTAGAAAGACTGTTTTGTTTTGTTTTTTAAGTGGGTGCAATAAGTTAAAAATTACCTTTTTTAAAAAGACCATTTGATACGTTTGAGGCCTGAAGTAAAATGTTAATTTATATTGTAAGCAATCATAAAATGTGACCTTATCTGGATAAAGAAATTAGCGTATTTTTCTACTTGTTCTTCAGAGATGCAAAAAAGAAACTGAGACTTGCTCTTTGCTCTGCGGATTCTGTTGCCTTCCCAGTGCTAACCCATTCGACAAGGAATGGATTACCAGACCACACAGACCCAGAAGGTGAGTTGCCGCAGGATGGTTTATTTTTTCTCGTATTTATAGATTGAACCATGTGAATTGTGGGTATTCATCTGTTTAAGTTATACAGCAGTTCCATATGGTTCAACTTCATACATTTGTATTAGTGTCACTTAAGGGCATTTTGATTACTGATGGCTTATTAAAGTTTTTTTTCTAATTAGGAGTGGCAATACAGCTTAGTTCTAATGATACATGATAAAGCAGAATTGACATCCCAGATGCTGAAAGGTTACATACAACTTATATAATTAAGCCCCGTAGAATTGCTCTGTAATAACAGAATTTTTATTTTTTTATTTAGACAATGAAATTGTATGCTTCTTAAAAGTTCAAATAGCTGAAGCAATTAATTTACAAGATAAGAACTTAATGGCTCAACTTCAAGAAACAATGCGTTGTGTTTGCCGTTTTGATAATAGGACTTGTAGAAAACTGCTGGCATCTATTGCTGAGGACTACAGGTAACATACCCAGCCTGTTCAACTTTTACACCTAATTTTTGGCTGTGAGTGTTTTCTTTTAGGTCCCTATTTCAGAAATGGATATAGGCTTACTACAAAGTGGTTGGCCATTTTTACCCAAATGTAGATTTTTAAGTAACACATTTGGGTATTTATTTTATTTTATTATTTTATTTTTTTATTAAATCCTAGCTGTGTACATTGATATAATCATGGGGCATCATTCACTAGCTTCACAGACCGTTTACCAAGTTTCACATATATCCTTGTAAGATGCACCGTGGTATTTAGTTTAAAAGTGTAGAAGTGTAGTTATATATTAGCAAGTTTAATAGAGCAGTACAGTTTATTTCTGCTTTACACAAAAGCGGGTAAAGAGGTATGCTTATATTGTGAAGCCAAGATAACTAGTATATCATTTTTCTTTTTTCAGAAGTGATAAAGTCTGTTCTAGAGTAGAGAAGTATTAGTAGCCTTTGGAATCGCTGTGGTTTTTGTGCTGCCAATCCATTGCAATAGTTGAAGAAAAGAATTTAACTGAGATGCTTAGTAAATAAGGGGGTTTCAAGGCTTAGGGAATGAGTGCTCTCTAATGGTTGTTACATTTAGTCTCAAAGCAGATAATTGGTGGAGGATGTTTATGAACTAGTAATGAAAACTTTATTTTGTTGCTCCTCTTCGTCTTCAGTAGCAGTCAGTTTTCTATTATGAGGTCCTACCAAAGTGGAGGCTATTCTCCAGTATAAATTAGACCAACTATACAGGGGGACTAAGAAGTAACATTTAGTGAGTTAGGTATCTGAGTATTGATGATACAGATATGCCAAATGGATCTGTTTCTTGAGCTGACAGCATGATTAGCCCCCGATTTGTAAAATAAAAATCTGTGTTGTTTTTTTTTTTTTTTAAAGAAAACTTGGCTTAGCACTCTTGGAGGCCAAGGTAGGAATGTTGTTTGAGGTCAGGTGTTTGAGACCAGCCTGAGAAAAGGAGGACCCTGTCTCTACTAAAAATAGAAAAATAATAGCCAGATGTGTAGCACATGCCTGGAGTCCCAGCTACTTGGGAGGCTGAAGCAGGAGGATTGCTTGAGCCCAGGAATTTGAGGTTGCTGTGAGCTAGGCCGAGGCCGTGGAACTCTAGCTTGGGCAATAGAGTGAGACCCTGTCTCAACAAAAAAAAAAAAGAAATTAAAATCGGGAACCTTGTGGGTACATGGTGGCTCATGCCAGTAATCTTATAATCTCAGCACTTTGGTGCAGACGCACATATGAGTACTTAAGAGTCATTCTGATGTGCTTGCATTGCTAGTAATAATTTGATAAGCTTAAAACCAATATTCAGTTGTTTGTTGAAAGTAGGTTAGGAATTGAATTAAGAAAATGATTGCAGATAATGGGCAAAAGGGAACAGAGATGGAGAGAAGTGATCAGACAAACCCAAAAATCTGGTGCAAAATGCACTGCCATCAGCCTGGCCCTTAAAATCCAGGAAGCTATCTTGCTGGAACTTCCCCCTTCCTCCAGGGTGCTTCCTCGCTCTGGACTGGGCAGGACTTCATTTTGCGGGAGAGTGAGTGCTCTTGGGGAGTTACAGAGAGAAAGGGTCTCTCTCAGGACTAGATAAGTAGAAAAATATATCCTTTCTTTTGTCACCTCCGTATGGTCAAGAAGTGCCAGTCCTAATTGGGTCTGTTTTGACATCCTGCTCCTGGACTGTGTTTCCTGTCCCATGCTGTTTAAGATCATAAATAACTTAAAGTAATAATAGTAAAAGGTAAATCAGTCTAATTAATGTATTTAGTTAAAGAAAAAGTTTGGTTAAAAAATGCAAGCCCAGGGCGGCACCTGTGGCTCAGTGAGTAGGTGGCTCAGTGAGTAGGGCACTGGCCCCATATAACAAGGGTGGCGGGTTCAAACCTGACCTTGGCCAAACTGCAACAAAAAAATAGCCGGCGTTGTGGCAGGTGCCTGTAGTCCCAGCTACTCAGGAGGCTAAGGCAAGAGAATAGCCTAAGCCCAAGAGCTGGAGGTTGCTGTGAGCTGTAACACCATGGCACTCTACCGATGGAAACAAAATGAGAAAAAAAAAGGAAAGAGAAAATTCAATCCTAGCAAGAACCATGACATAAGGGTTAGCTTTCCCCATTAGGTTGATGATTAAAACAATGGTATATGCAATAAAAATGGAGCTGGCCTAGAGTAAGGGACTGTTCCATGGTCTTTCCTCTCCCGCTTCCTCAGAGATGGTTAGTCCCTCAACGCAGCTGCTCTTTAAAAAACTTTCTCTTTGTATCTTGACTTTTCATATTTCCCTCATCCTGTTGTCTCAGCCACTGAGAGGGAACTTATAACATGGTTGGGGCTTGTCCCCAACATTTTGGGAGGCTGCCGCAGGAGGATCACTTGAGGCCAGGAGTTTGAGATTAGCCTGGACAACATAGCAAGATCCCCATTTCTAAAAAAATAAAAATAAAAAATTTATGGAACATGGTGATTGCTTGAGCCTAGGAGTTCAAGGCTATAGTGAGCTATGATCACACAACTGTACCCCAGCCTGGGTGATAGAGTGAGACCCTTTATCAAAAAAAGAAAGAAGAAACAAAAAGAAGATTGGGAACCTTGTGAGAACCTTAATCTTCAAAGAAAGTATGCCCTGAATAGACCCAATGTCCTGCAAAATATTTTTTCTTTTTAGGAAAAGAGCCCCATATATTGCTTATCTCACTCGTTGTCGACAAGGACTACAGACCACACAGGCTCACCTGGAAAGACTGTTACAAAGGGTTTTACGGGACAAAGAGGTGGCCAATCGATACTTTACCACTGTCTGTGTGAGGTTACTTCTTGAGAGTAAAGAAAAGAAGATCAGGGAATTCATTCAAGGTAACTAAATACCTTTAGATTAAGCAGCTCTTCAACTGTATGCTACTGGGAAGATTTGGATATTTTGTTTTGTTTTGCTTTTTCTTTGCCATTTTGTTCAAGTACCTGAATGCTTTAAATACCCAGTTATTTTATGGATTTCTAATAATTAAACTTTGATACCAGGCCAAGTGCAGTGGCTCATGCCTGTAATCCTACCACTCTGGAAGGCTAAGGCGGTGGGTTGCTTGAGCTCAGGAGTTTGTGACCAGCCTGAGCAAGAGTGAGACCCTGTCTCTAAAAAATAGGCTGGTGTTGTGTCTGGTGCCTGTAGTCCCTACTTGAGAGGCTGAAGCGAAAGGATCACTTGAGCCCAAGAGTTTGAGGTTGCTGTGAGCTATGATGTGACGGCACTGTACTGAAGGTGATAAAGTAAAACTCTGTCTCAAAAAAAAAAAAAATTAAATAATAAATTTTGATGTCAAACTGGATTGATTATCTATGGTTTATTTTAAAAATTGGAGAATTTGGTAAATTTTTGGATCCACACAAGTTTTCTAATTTTTTTTTTTTTTTTTTTTTGAGATTGGAGTCTTATTATGTCACCCTTGGTACAGTGACATGGCGTCACAGCTCACAGCAACTTCAAACTCTTGGACTTAAGTGATTCTCTTGCCTCAGCCTCCCAAGTAGCTGGAACTACAGGCGCCTTCTGCAGTGGTTTTCTAATTTTTTAAAAACAAACATGTATTTTTTTTTAACAAACCCCTTTGTACTTAAGTTTTATCACATATTTCTTTGTTTTAGTGATTCGGCTATATATTCTCCTAAAACAAAATATACCCCCACACTTTTGGCTTAAGATCGTGATGTCTTAGCCGGGCGTTGTGGCGGGCGCCTGTAGTCCCAGCTACTCAAGAGGCTGAGGCAAGAGAATCGCCTAAGCCCAGGAGTTGGAGGTTGCTGTGAGCTGTGATGTGACGGCACTCTATCGAGGGCGATAAAATGAGACTCTATCTCTAAAAAAAAAAAAAAAAAGGATCATGATGTCTGCATAGCTAGTGATGAAAATTATTTCTATAATTTCCTTTTTAAAATCATTCAGATAGGTTTTATTAAACTATTTACCAAATTATTATTTTGCATTGGAGACTTTCAGAAGCTCACAGCAGCTGATGATAAAACTGCTCAGGTGGAAGATTTTCTGCAGTTTCTTTATGGTGCAATGGCCCAGGATGTCATATGGCAAAATGCGAGTGAAGAGCAGCTTCAGGATGCACAGCTGGCCATTGAACGAAGTGTGATGAACCGGATTTTCAAGCTCGCTTTCTACCCTAATCAGGATGGCGACATACTTCGTGACCAGTGAGTACATCTGCGCTTAGTCCCGATGTTGGTTTATGTGGGAATCTTTCAGGTAGCCCCATATTTTAGGCAAGCTGTGCATGTAACTCAGTGTCTGATAGTAAAGGGAAATGTTACCATTTTCCACTCGTTTGCTAATACCCCGTGTCAGGGTACGTCAGTCAGGATGGAAGGAGTATAAATTGGTATGGTCTTTTGGGACAGCACTGCCATTTAGTCTGCCTCAGATAGTCTTCCTTTCCTTCATGTGATTAACTCTTACTTACCCTTCAGATCTTGACTCAAGTATCACTTCCCTGGGGAAACCTCTCCTGACCAGCCTGTGTCCCCAGTAGGGCTCTCTCAGTCATGTGCGCCTACCTTTACTACTTGACATGGCTGCCATTGAACATTTATTCATCATGATTTCTCAACCCAGTGCTCCTTTTAGGCCAGATTGTTCTTTCATGTGGAAGGCTGTCTTGGGCTTTTATAATGTTTACCAGCATCCCTGGCCTCTATACACTAGATGCCAGAAGGACCCCACCAATTGCAACAACTAGAATATCTCCACACATTGCCAAATGTCCCTTGTGGGGCAAAATTCTCCCCTATTCTTGATTGCTGATTTATGTAATCATTTGGTAAATGTTCTCTTCCTGACTGGATTATTCCCTCCATCAGGGTAGAAAATAACATTTTTATTCACCACTCTGTCACAGTGTCTGGCATGCACAGTGCTTTAATTCTAATATACATGCCCATTACATATTAATTAGGAGTGAGCAGTTATGTATTTGAATATCAAAAAGTGCCTGGAATTCTATGACATGTGAGTTTTATTTCAATAAACCTGTTTTAAAAACTAGACAGACGTGGCGGTGCCTGTGGCTCAAGGAGTAGGGCACTGGCTCCATATACCGGAGGTGGCGGGTTCAAATCCAGCCCCGGCCAAAAACTGCAAAAAAAAAAACTAGACAGACATGAACATGGTAGCTCACACCTGTAATCTTACCACTTTGGGATGACAGGAGTTTGAGTCCAGCTTGAGCAAGAACAGACCCCGCCATCTCTACCAAAAATGAAATTTAGCCAGGTGTGGTGGTGCCTGCCTATAGTCCCAGCTACTCTGGAGACTGAGGTGGGAGGACTCTTAAGCCCAGGTTACTGTGAGCTATGATGAGCCACTGCAACTCTAGCCTGGGTGACAGCATGAGACCCTGGTCTGGGGTAGAAAAAAAATTAATCCCAAAAAAAAAAAAAACCTGGAATGGTTAGTAACATTGGTTATCTTTGAGTAGTCAGACTGTGGGGGATTTTTTTTTTTTTTAAAGACAGAGCCTCAAGCTGTTGCCCTGGGTAGAGTGCTGTGACATCGCAGCTCACAGCAACCTCAAACTCCTGGGCTCAAGTGATTCTCCTGCCTCCGCCCCCTGAGTAGCTGGGACTACAGGCTCCTGCCACAACGCCCAGCTATTTTTTGGTTGCAGCCGTCATTATTGTTTGGTGGGCCCGGGCTGGATTCGAACCCGCCAGCTCAGGTGTAAGTGGCTGGCGCCTTAGCCACTTGAGCCACAGGCACTGCCCAGACTGGAGGATTTGGCATTGTTATTTTTTTCCTCTTTATATATATATGTGTATATGTGTGTGTGTATGTGTGTGCATATATATACATAATATATATGTTTATGTATATATAATATATAAATGTACATAATATATGTATATACATAAAAATTATATAATTTTTTTTGAGACAAGAGTCTCACTTTGGTACCCTTGGCAGAGTGCTGTAGTGTGACAGCTTACAGCAACCTCAAACTCTCGGACTTAAATGATTCTCTTGCCTCAGCCTCCCAGGTAGCTACTACAGGCGCCTGCCACAACACCCAGCTATTTTTTAGAGACAGGGTCTCACTCTTGCTCGTGGTAGTCTCGAACCTGTGAGCTCAGGCAATCCGCTGGCATGAACCACTGCACCTGGCTCTCTTTTTATATTTTCTTGAGCACTGCTTTCACAACCCTTTTTCTGCTCCAGACTTGTTAAAGTTGTCACCATGCTTTCCAAAAGTGACAGAGGCTTACTGTGGCAGTCACTCTCAGAGGCCCATGTAATAGGATTTCAGGGTGGGTTATTGGTTTATATAAGATTTTCTTTCACAGAAACTTTTAAATGTTGTACATATATTTGAAGAAATTCACTTCTCTGGGAAATGGATTAGGATCATTCCAACCTGTGTCCTTCACCTGTTCTTAGTCTGAGAGGCTTTTGGCCCATCTCAGGGTTCTGTACTTAATATGCCAAATGGGGCTTGTTTTCAGAGCACCAGTTTTTGGCTTCAGACGTAGGAGATAAAGAGTGGGGATATTATTCAGACTGTACTATAAAGCGTAATCTTGAAGCTGATTGTTCTACTCACTCCTCCATGGCACTTTTTTTTTTTTGGAGAGACAGAGTCTCACTTTCTGGCCCTCGGTAGAGTGCCGTGGCCTTACATAGCTCACAGCAACCTCCAACTCCTGGGCTTAAGTGATTCTCTTGCCTCAGCCTCCCAAGTAGCTGGGACTACAGGCACCCGCCACAATGCCCAGCTATTTTGTGGTTGCAGTTTGGCCGGGGCCGGGTTTGAACCTGCCACCCTTGGTATATGGGGCCGGCGCCTTACTGACTGAGCCACAGGCGCCGCCCTCCATGGCAGTTTTGTAAGTTTTGTACAATGGAGAGAGCTAACACAGTTCTTGGAAAGAACATTAGCATCAGGAAGCTGGGTATAGGCCTTGCTAATGACCCCTGAGTGGCCTTAGGCACATCCTTCACCTTTTAAGCCTAAACTCTTCATCTATAAAATTCAAGGTTGGGTGAATGCTAAAGTCCCTTTTCCATGTAAGATCTGTGATCTTTGGTTTCTGGCTTGATCTCTACCACCTCTTATTTTTCTTTTTTTTTTTTTTTTTTTTTTTTTTAATTTGGCCGGGGCTGGGTTTGAACCCGCCACCTCTGGCATATGGGACCGGCGCCCTACCCGCTGAGCCACAGGCGCCGCCCTCTTATTTTTCTTTTTCTTCCCTTTTCCTCCACTTTACTAAATAATGTGTCGCAGCAGCTTCTGGGCTAGGGGTTCTCCTTTCTTCTGTGGAATGCTGTCCTCATCCAGGAAAGTAGGACTTCCCTACTCTCCCAGCTTTTTTTTTGAGACAGAGTTTCACTATGTCACCCTCTGTAGAGTATGGCATCACAGCTCACAGCAACCTCCAACTCTTGGGCTTAAGCGATTCTCTTGCCTCAGTCTCCCAAGTAGTTGGGACTACAAGTGCCAGCCACAATGCCCAGCTATTTTTTATTGCAGTTTTCATTGTTGTTTAGCTGGCCCGAGCCAAGTTCAAACCCTCCAGCCTCTGTGTATGTGGCTGGCACTGTAACCACTCTGCTATGGGTGCCGAGCCCACTCAGCGTTTCTAAGCAGAACCTAACTATGGGCCTTTTTTGACAAGGAAGAGTACTTATACCTAGGAGTTAGTTTCAACTGTGATTGTCATCTATTTCTAGAAATAAGTTAAACATTTTAAATGTTTTTAAAACATCGGTATGACTATAAACCTTATTTTCTGCCATGTGTATTTACATACGTATTTTTGGGGGCGGGTTTCAGGGTTCTCCATGAACATATCCAGAGATTGTCCAAAGTAGTGACTGCAAATCACAGAGCTCTTCAGATTCCAGAGGTAATGCATGTTTATGCAGTATACGTGAGATTAACTAAATGCTGTGTGGTGTACTATGTAATGTTACTACTTTTTGCAGGCTAGATATAATTTAGTTTAACTGTGAAATTCCTGAAGATACTTCCAGGGTTAAAATTTCCTGGCACAGAAGGGAACCTCGGTAATGGAGAAGGAGTGAGGTAATAGGGAGAAGCCCCTCTCTGAAGCCCCCGGCTGCACAGGCAGGGCTTCTCTGCTCAGCCCTGCCTCTCCTAGGCAGCAGTCTCCCTCCATGCTTCTACATAGGTCATTATGAAAGTTTTAAAATACACAAAAATCAAGAAACATAAAATCTGCATGGACGAAACAAATGAAGCCCTCCCAGCAACACCTGGTAAGCTTAGCAAGTTGAAACTTGTACAGGTGAATTAGAAAGGACACCGTTAACTGTGTCTGTTGGAAGTGACATAATGGACCCCAACGTAAGTCTGTCTCAAAACTTTTGTAATGACCCAGCGTATAGTTGGGTTTCTGCAGAAATGACCCATTTGAAGAGGGTGCTGGGAGCACTCCAGAGAGGGTGACACTACTTACTGTTCCATAGAGATAATTGAATCTGAATGTGACCTCCCAGTGCCTTTTACCTGTAGTTACTGATACTAGTGTTTTTGCCTTTCTGACACATCTGTTAGAAAATTATAGGAAACTTTCAGTGAGCTTTGAGCTTTCTGGTAGTTTTTGTTAAAACCTCCATTAATGGAACCTTATTTAGTATAAAATTTTAAATTTTCTTTAATTTATTATTTGTAGAACTACTACAATAAGGGTACGTATTAACTTTTAGATTGCCAACTCTTAGTAATGTGTTTATGCTTTTGGAGTCAGCTACTAAATGTAGACAAGTTCCACCTTAGCTATTTAAGAAAGATAATTGTTCGAAATTTTGAGTTGTAGGTTCTGTGTTAATTGCATACCCCTTTGGAATTAATGGATTTCTGGGTTGCTCTATTATGTAAAAGTTTAAAAGTTAAGTATTAATCATGGGTAGTGGGGGAAGGAGCTGCAATATGGTTTTACTGGAGAGAGGAGAAAAGCAGATACCTTAGCTTTACCTCCTGACATGGTGGGTGGGGTGGTTATTGCTGAGGTTGCTGTTGGATTTAGAATCTGTACATTGTCTATGGTCTCACCTAGGTTTATCTTCGAGAAGCACCGTGGCCATCTGCACAATCAGAGATCAGAACAATAAGTGCTTACAAAACCCCCCGGGACAAAGTGCAGTGCATCCTAAGAATGTGCTCTACAATTATGAATCTCCTAAGCCTTGCCAATGAGGACTCTGTGCCCGGAGCAGACGACTTTGTCCCCGTGTTGGTGTTTGTATTGATAAAGGTGGGCCCCTCACTGCTATCAGTTAAGGAGTTGTGTGACATTCTGAGGAGCGTGGCATAGGGCTTCACTTGAGGTTAGAGACCTTGGCTCTTTTCCAAGTCTCAAGCTTTGTGTTACCCAGAAAAAGTGCCTAATGTCAAGATTTGTTCTGTTAAAAAAAAACAAAAAAAGATTTGTTCTCTCCAGAAGTTAGGATATTCAGAAGAAAGGATGGGAGGACTAGATTCCTAGATGAACATTTTCACCCTTTAAAGCAGTGCCAGGAACTCTTGGTCGGGGCTCAGTATGTAATGACTGAGTAATAGATGATTCTTTCTGTTGTTCCATATTCTCTCACACTGAACTCTTAGTAATACTTGTCATGTAGACCACCACATTTACCAGTCATCTCTCTTTTAGCCTTTTGTTTTTTAATTGTAGTGCAAAGTACTGGCACCTTTTGTTCTTTGACTTTAAAATTAAAATGCCATGATTTAAATGGTTTATTTTGAACATTTTGGGGGCAACCGTGCAGTTTGGGTGCACACAGCCACTAAGTGGCTTCATCACTTACGTGTTCCAGTCAGCCTAGTTATTGCTGTCTATCTCATTAGTAGTGTTTGTTCATTTTTGCAGCCTGGACAGAAACCCATAGGTTTGGTCACTGCTCTTCTCTCTTCTACATGTGATCTGTCTAGTCCTCATGGAGAGCCAGTGTAAGCTAGTTTTTTTGTTTGTTTGTTTGTTTGCAGTTTTTGACCCAGGGCTAGTTTTGAACCCACCACCTCTGGTATATGGGGCCGGCGCCCTACTCCTTTGAGCCACAGGTGCCGCCCCCAGTGTAAGCTATTTTTAAGGAAAGGGGCTTTTAGCTTGTCCTCCTAGCCATTTTGACCAGTGTCTTTTCTCTATACGTCAGTGGTTCTCAACCTTCCTAATGCCCCGGCCCTTTAATACAGTTCCTGTGGGTTGCGACCTACAGGTTGAGAACCACTGCTCTACGTGAAGGTGAAAAAATAGATACTTTACGTTACCTCTTGCAACAGAGGACATATTTATTATCTTTTTTAGTTTTTTTCTCAGCTGATCCTTCAGAGTTAACCAGATATAACTCAATGTGTCTATAGCATTGATTTCCTTGAAAACTTAACATTCTAGAATCCTTGGATTAGTCCAGCCTCCATAGGGACTAGTGAGGTTAAATGACTTGCACAGATAGAAAGTTCTAGATAATTCAGCTAAGACTGGAACCTGCCTTTCTAATATCCTGGTCCAAAAAATATAATATGGGGATTATTTTCCAAAGGAATGGTATCTCTTTCACAGAAAAACATTTGATGAACACTTAAATGATTTTGGCAAAGCTGTACCTTGGAGTAATTGACAATGTTATTTTTCACTTTTCTAGGCAAATCCACCCTGCTTGCTGTCCACTGTTCAGTATATCAGTAGCTTCTATGCCAGCTGTCTGTCTGGAGAGGAGTCCTATTGGTGGATGCAATTCACAGCAGCAGTGGAATTCATTAAGACCATTGACGACCGAAAGTGACCAAGACCAAGGCCACTCAGGCAGCAGACTGTTAGCCAAACAGATCTCTAAGAAAATGTACCAGCTGCTTTGAAGGCTGAAGATTGTTTTTGTATAATATTGTATAGCATTCAGACATTTTAAAACAGATCTTTACTAAACAGATTAATGAGTTAACAAGCAGGTTCTCTTTTCTTTGGGCTCTTTGCTTTCTGAATTGCATATTTTATTGTCCACAAGTAGATAAGAGTAATTCAAAAAGGGACCACATTTTTCAGGTATTTTTAAATATGAAAAACAGACCAGAATCTCTTAGAAATTCCTAGGCCTCTATTCATGAATACCCATTCTTTCCTTTTATTTTACAAAAGAACAGTACCTCTCTTTTAAGATTCTGTCTTATCTTACATGAATATGCATCTAATGGAAGGGGAATATTGGTTGCACTGAGGATTATAATAGTGGTGTATTAGTGGCATTATCTATAAATACACTTACCTAAATTGAAAAGCTAAGAAGGAAATGTAAATATAATATATATTTATATTTGATGTAATATGGACATCTTCAGATTCTAATAAACAAGGACTATTGCTGATAATAGGTTGTCATGTACCCTCTTGTGAAATGGTTTCCTTGACAAAATTAAGCTGAGATTAAAAATCAAAAAATATACAGAAATATTTATTAAAGTATAATACAGTTTGTTGAACTTTGTAGATGTGGAGTTTGATGCACAGGGCTGCCTTTGATGAGGAGTGTAAAGTATCACTATCTCACCATGGAAGTTTGTGAGCCTGCATGAGAGAGGCAGACTTTTAAATTACCACATATTACATAAAATGAACAGTGGATATCTATTATGTTATTGTACTTCTCATCTGAAATACTATACTGTAGAAACCCCAGACAGAGCTCCTTATAAGCCTTTTTTTTTTTTTTTTGGTAGAGACAGTCTCACTTTATCACCCTTGGTAGGGTACCGTGGCGTCACACAGCTCACAGCAACCTCCAACTCCTGGGCTTAGGCAATTGTCTTGCCTCAGCCTCCCGAGTAGCTGAGACTACAGGCGCCTGCCACAACACCCGGCTATTTTTTGGTTGCAGTTTGGCCAGGGTCAGGTTTGAACCCGCCATCCTCAGTATATGAGGCGGGCGCCCTACCCACTGGGCCACAGGCACCACCCTCCTTATAAACCTTTAATTGTAATACATTTTTGATGATTATTCACATTGAATGCACAGACCAGGAATTCAGTGAATGTGATTTTTTTAAAAAAACTAATTTGTATCGTCTGCTCTAGTGATACAAGTTTGACTAGTGATAAGCTATTTCAATCAACCATACTATTCTTACGGGAAAAACATATATTTGGCAGGTTTCTGTGCCTTTATTTCTCTCTTCTCAAAAAAGTCTGTGTTTTAGTAATCTTGTTTGCATTGTATATTGACAATTAGGAATGGGTTTTGGTGCCTAAAAAGTGGCCAAGGAGATACACTCAAGGTTCAAGCACAAGCTGGTTTCACTTTGTATGTTTCATAAACTTGTTGAGCTACTTTTATAACAAATTCAGTCCTGTACTTGTGAGTCCATTGTTGTTAGAGCGTGTCTAGGCATTTTTTAGGGAACTGTGGTGAACAGCCTTGAGCTGTTAAATACAGAGGCTATTCGCTGCCTATTTCCACAGTCTGTCTCAGAATGCCTAAAGAAACGATTTTCTTCATGTCTCCAACTCTCCTCTTTGACTTATTTTAAAATAGAAAATAGGTTGTAGGGGGAATATGGGATATGACTTCTGCCTTCTAGGGAGAGATCAAAATTAAACTAGTTCTATGAGATGTCCTTTTTGAATGTTAGGTCAAGAAATGTGTGTACAGAGTCATATTTTTCATGGACTATAACTGTCAAATTTGTCTAGAATTAGAACTCAATTCCCTTCATAAATACATTACAAGACAAGTGGTATGACACAATTTCCAAGACCTCGATAGGAATCCATTCACTTCAGTATTTGATTCCAGTAAATGTTAAATCAACAGAAGACTTTGAGTAGTTGGAATCCATTGTTAATGGAATTTAACTGTAAATCAGCAAGTTTTTTTTACTCCACAATCACTAAATCTCTTCCATGTTATCATTATGGAAATAAATACAAAGTTGTAGACATTGCACCAGGGCTCTTTTCTTCTTCTTCTTTTTTTTTTTTTTGAGACAAGTGTTTCACTTTGTCACCCTTGGTAGAGTGCTGTGGCATCACAGCTCACAGCAACCTCCAGCTCTTGGGCTCAAGCAGTCCTCTTGCCTTAGCCTCCAGAGTAGCTGGGGCTACAGGTACCTGTAGCTACCACGATGCCCAGCTGTTTTTAGAGACTGGGTCTCCCTCTTGCTCAGGATTGCCCTGAACCTGTGAGCTCAGGGTAATCCACCCACCTCAGCCTCCCAGAGTGCTGGGATTATAGGCGTGAGCCACCATGCCCAGCCATAGTGCTCCTTCTGTGAAGGAGAAGTGATGGATTTGGGACAAAGGCTACATTAGAGGCAGGAAATAGGGCTTTGTGGTGGTTGAACCAGTGGTGATGTGGAAACTCCAAGATGTGTGAGTGAAGCCTCTGAGACAGATAGGGGTGCTCATGACTCAGATGCTAGAGAAGCAGCACTGCTATTGCAGGAGTGCAAGTCCTGTCAGGAGCAAGGACTACTTTAGCATTAACCATCACTAGTTTTATTTCATGGCAGGACTTCTTAAGGGTGTCAATTTTGTTTTTTTTTTTATTTTTGAGATAGAGCTAGGACGCCTCGGTAGAGTGCCGTGGCGTCATAGCTCACAGAAACTTGAAACTCTTGGGCTCAAGCAATCCTCTTGCTTCAGCCTCCCAACTAGCTGGGACTACAGGTGCCTACCATAATGCCCGGCTATTTTTAAAGATGAGGTCTCGCTCTGGCGCAGGCTGGTCTTGAACCTGTGAGCTCAGACAGTCTACCCACCTAAGCCTCCCAGAGTGCTACGATTACACATGTGAGCCACGGTGCCCAGCCATGAGTGTTAATTTCTGCATTTAGTGATTAGTCACATTTTTATGGCAGTAGTATGAGACATAAGGAGTGAGTCACTCTTTTTATTTCTGAGAAAGAGTTGTTCCTTTAATATTTCTTTTCCTTTTTTTTTTTTTTGAGACCAGATCTCATTCTTTTTGCCAGGCTGGAGTGTATTGGTGCTCGCTGCAGGCTGAACTGGGCCCAAGTGATCCTCCCATCTTAGCCTCCTAAATATCTAGGATGAGTGGGTGTCATGCCTGGATAATTTTTGTAACTCCTGGCTTCAAGTAATCCTCCTACCTTGGCCTCCCAAAGCAGTAGGTGTGAGCCATTGTATGTGGCCCTCATGTTTCTTACTACACAGCTTTCCAGTTTTACATGAAGAATTGTGTACACAAGTACAAAATCACCCCTGGGAAATATTGGCAATGACAAATTATTACATGGGAGTTTATCAATCAATGGGGAGATAATCACTCAGCTCACTGAAATCTTAACAGAATTAACTTCTCTGAGGAAAAGGAAAATCAGTTTCTGTTTTGTATTCTTATTCTCCTTGTGGAAGTAATGGAAATACAGATTGAAGATCGTCTTTCATTGTAAAATGATTTTTTTAAAACCTGGTACATTTTGTTTTCTCTCTCTACGTAAAATCTTTGCCACTTTAATTGCTTCTTTCTGCTTTTTCTTTATAAAAATCTGCTTATGAAAGCCTTTCTATAAAGATAGTTAACTTGCTATAGTAAGAAAGATTGAGAATAGATGTGCTGCATGGATCTCTTTTTTCTGTTGTGTCCTGGAAGCCGTTGTTTAAGGTGGACTTTACACATATCTGTTTCTGAGGTGTATAAGCAAGAGAACAAAACCCCAGTCTCTCCAGGAAGGAGGCCATGTACTTGCACAACAATCTGTCGTGGGACTGTGTGTGTCGAACCAGACACCATTTTCCTGTTTTCTGTTTGTGGAAATTCCAATTAGGTATTTTAAATGTGTGCAGTTAAAAATTTCTTTCTCTGGCTCAGTGACTGTAGCTCAAGCGGCTAAGGCGCCAGCCACATACACCAGAGCTGGCAGGTTCGAATCCAGCCCGGGCCCACCAAACAACAATGACGGCTGCAACCAAAAAATAGCCAGGCCTTGTGGCGGGCGCCTGTGGTCCCAGCTACTTGGGAGGCTGAGGCAAGAGAATCGCTTAAGCCCAGGAGTTGGAGGTTGCTGTGAGCTGTGATACCATAGCACTCTACCCAAGACGACAGCTTGAGGCTCTATCTCAAAAAAAAAAAAAAAAAAGTCTTTCTCTGATGTGATTGAGAGAGAGGAGGGTAAGTCGGAAGACACTTGCTCATAACTATTAGTGGATTGCATCGAAGTGTAGGAATGCAGTGGGGTTAGCCGCCTCCGTGGGTGCGTCCTAGACTTTCTCTTCCTGTCTCTTTATTCCCGCTTTGTTTCTTTAAGCAAACGTCTATGCTTTCCCTCTTTTTAGGTCTTTAAAGTCTAGTGAGTTTATTTTGTATGTAATTGTTATAATTTGAGTGGGGGAGAATCCACATAATCTTTTTGAAGTGCAAAGAATTTTTAGTAAGTGGATTAACAGTGATGACATATTTGAAATGTTTTGAATGCCAAAATGCTTAAGAATTTGCCAGATTAATAATAAATATATTTTAGGCTTGGTGCCCGTAGCAGTGGTTACGGCACCGGCCACATACACCGAGGCTGGTGGTTTTGAACCCAGCCCAGGCCAGCTAAACAACATTGACAACTACAACCAAAAAAAAATAGCCAGGTGCTGTGGCAGACACCTATAGTCCCAGCTACTTGGGAGGCTGAGGCAAGAGAATCACTTAAACCGAAGAGTTTGAGGTTGCTGTGAGCTGTGATGCCATGGCACTCTACCGAGGGTGACATAATGAGACTCTGTCTCAAAAAAAAAAAAAAAAAATATATATATATATTTTAGAATGTAGGTTACCTAAGAAATAATAACTTTATTACTCTTGAGTACACTTGAAGAAGTGAAGATAGAGTTTGCTTCAGAGTTAACGTTGGGATTGAACAGTGGAATCACTATGGGGCCGCCCTGTCTCACAGGCCAGAGATCAGCAAAGGTTAAATTTGAGAGAGAGGAAGTCTGTTGGGCAGGGGCCGCACACCTTAAGGATTCATCTCTGCTGAATTTCTATTCTGTCTTGACTACTATATTCTTGTGTTTCACCTGTATTAAAAAGCTTTGTGGGTGGCGCCTGTGGCTCAAGGAGTAGGGCGCCGGTCCCATATGCCGGAGGTGGCGGGTTCAAACCTAGCCCTGGCCAAAAACCAAAAAAAAAAAATTTTAAAAGCTTTGTACTGGGCAGCGCCTGTGGCTCAAAGGAGCAGGGCGCCGGCCCCATATACTGGAGGTGGTAGGTTCAAACCTGACCCCAGCCAAAAACTGCAAAAAAAAAAAAAAAAAAAAAGCTTTGTACTGCCTCTTCTCTTGAAACTGAGAAGACCTTTATTAAGCCTTAATAATGAGCTTGTACAATCTCGTATATGTACAGGAAATCCATCCTATCCCCTAATGTGATTAGAAATGTAAAATACTCTGTAAAACTGATCAAAGAGGGAGACCAGTTTGATTCACTGGGGTTTTATGTTTCCATCAGAAACATTATTCAGAAGCACTTCTGAAAATGTACTTGACTTCCAGATGTTACAGGTACAGGAAGGAACCAGAATGAGTTAGTGGTAAGGAAGGAGTTGGTGAATGTGTACAGTTTTAACAGTTTCTGTGTAACCTCTGTTCATCAGCCTTAGTTCTGAAAGTCACAGTGTTACCGTCTAATCATAATATTTACTGAAGCCTTCGTTGGATCCTTTCAGCAGAGGGAAAGTACTCTTCAGGCTTCCCTTGCTGATGGAAAGGTGCTTTTCCTATATTGATCATACTTCATTTAGAAGGAAACATTTAAAAACTTGCTTAGGGGGCGGTGCCTGTGGCTCAAGGAGTAGGGCGCTGGTCCCATATGCCAGAGGTGGCAGGTTCAAACCTAGCCCTGGCCAAAAACCACACACACACACACACACAAAAAAAGTAAAATGACTAACAACACTTGATATTGGAAAATGTGGAGAAGCCAGTATCTCATATATTAAAAATAAAAAGGTATCCTCACTTAAAAAAAACTTGCTTAAGGCTTCATTTTTTTTTTGTAGAGACAGAATCTCACTTTATGGCCCTCGGTAGAGTGCCATGGCATCACACAGCCCACAGCAACCTCCAACTCCTGGGCTTAAGCGATTCTCCTCAGCCTCCCGTGTAGCTGGGACTACAGGCGCCCGCCACAACGCCCAGCTATTTTTTGGTTGCAGTTCAGCTGGGGCTGGGTTTGAACCCACCACCCTCAGTATATGGGGCCTGCGCCTTACCGACTGAGCCACAGGCGCTGCCTAACTTAGTGCTTAATTTTAATTCACTCTGTTCAGTATTAAAATGAGTGCTATGGGGTGGTACCTGTGGCTCAAGGTGTAGAGCGCTGGCCCCATATACCGGAGGTGGTGGGTTCAAACCCGGCCCTGGCCAAAAACCGCAAAAAAAAAAGAGTGCTCTGACTTGCCTGGAACTTAAAATTGTCTTCAACTTTTCTTGCCAACTTGGAATTACCTGTGGCACTTAGATTTCTGTTTTGTTTGTTCCCGCTCAGCCCCTCCTCCAAGTACATGGCTCTGCAGCTTCTCTGTAAAGGATTCTGAGTTAATGACAATGCTTCTCCAGCCTCCCCCCGCGGTGCTGCTGCAAAGTGGGCGATGATCCTGTAAAGTGAAACCATGCGCTGAACTCCTGGCTGAACGTGTGTCAGGGTTGGTTGAAGTGTTCAGTGAAGAACTTTTGCTTCAGTCATTTCATTCCACGAGAATCATTTCCATTAGCCAGGCATGGTGGCTCACCCTGTAATCCTAACACTCCGGAAGGCCGAGGCAAGTGGATCACCCAAGCTCTGGAGTTTGAAACCTCCCTGAGCAAGAGAGAAACCCTGTCTTTACTAAAAATAGAAAAACTAGCCAGGCATTGTGGTGGGTTCTTATAGTCCTAGCTGCTTGGGAGGCTGAGGCAGGAGAATCACATGAGCCCAGGAGATTGAGGTTGCTGTGAGCTGTGATGCCACAGCACTCAACCCAGGGTGACAGAGCAGGACTCTGTCCCAAAAAGAAAAAAAAAAAATTATTTCCATCTGCTTGGGGTAGTAAAATGCAGCCTATAGAGATTTTTAAAAATTGACCAAAAAGCCACACTGACTGGAAAAATCTCTGGCTGTGGGTGATCCAGAAAACATCTTCCACGTTTTGTGCTGAAGTGGAAATAGCTCTCAGTTCCAAGTCATTGGGCCTGTTGTAGACAACATGAAAACCACGGTCACCTTACTTCTGTTAACTCTAGAGATTTCAGCACATTGCTGGACAAAAACATGAAATTTTATGCTCTGAGGAAAAAGTATGCAATGTGATTTTAGACATAGGACATTGTCACTTCTGCTTCCTTAGCCCTCCTAATTCATAGTTTTGACAAAACTTTTCTAACCAGGGCTATTGAGAGACATACGTGGTGCTGATAGTTCTTACCACTGTTTCCTGGTTAACTCAGACAAGAGATCTAATCTGACCCAACCTGACCAAATGGATTGCAACATTTGGTGATAGGGCCCAGGGATTGGTCCATTTTTGAGTGTTCTTTTTTTTTTTAAATTATGCATTTTTATTGAATTCCAGTACATTTTCTTTTCTTTTTTTTTTTTTTTTTGTGGTTTTTGGCCGGGGCTGGGTTTGAACCCACCACCTCCAGCATATGGGACTGGCGCCTTACTCCTTGAGCCACAGGCGCCACCCCATTTTTGAGTGTTCTAGGGAGCTCTGCTATAAACCATCATTTCCCAGACTTCCCTGTTGAAAATTACTTTGCTCCCACATGCAGAGTCGGAGCTTCTCAGCAGGCTCGGCTCCTGCTCCCACAGCCAGCATGTGCACTCCTGGTCTGGACGTCACCCCCAGCCTACCTTACGTCTTCATCAGTGACAGCCCTGTTTTCCTTCTCTCGTGGCTGTGATGGTGACAGTTGAGGCTGGGTCTGCTGCTGCTTAGGGGTAGCAAGCTGTGAGAGAGCCCGGCTGATGGAGGAAGGGCACAGATGCGGCTGGTGCAAGGGCTGTCCCGCCAGCAGTGGGCTCAGTTGTGCTGCCCAGCCACCACCTTCTGTCACTCCTGCCCCTACTGAAAAGCCACAGGTTTTAAGTGGTATGTGCTTGGGGTGCTGGTTTCAGAACTTGAGGAATGTTCTCATTTGAGTCCTGCCACTAACCAGGCCTCAGGCAAATGACAACTCATTTCAAGGGCTTTTGCTGACTTGGGCAATGGCACCTCACTGGTCTATTGCAGTCTCTAGTTTTGCCGTGGTTGTAAGTTCCTGAATATTTCCCTGTGCTGTACTTAGCTGAAGGTGTGAGGGCTGCCAGAAGACCAGAAGTGGGGGGCTTCGGAACCCATAAAGGAGAGGTGGCAGCTGTGCTGGCTCAGTGGGGACTTGAGCGTCTTGCCAGTGAACATGGCCTTAGGCCTCAGGCTTCTTCCCATCCTGCTGTATTGCCAGTGAGGAGACACCCAGGAAATCCTGGAAAGGCACCGGCTAGTGCACTGTCTGCGGGAAGCGGGGCTCTCGCACCACCCCACTGTGCTCAGAGAGATCACCCCCAGAACATATTTCTAACTAAAAGCCTTGGTCATAAGCTCAAGCTGCATTCTGCTGTGGACCTGAGTGTTACAGTAACTGTGTAGAACAATTTCTGGAACTGCCTACCCCTCTGATCTGGATCACCTCAGCACCCTGCCTCCTGCTGCCCAGCTGTTCCTCTTCACTGTCTCAGTCCCTGAGCCCCCCAAACCTCCTGATGAGTCCTCAGGAAATGTCTCTTAGATCTGTCCCCATGATCACAACCATTTCCCCAGCTCTGTTATCACAGCTGCCTCCTGACTGGTTTCCCTGCTTCCCTCTTGCCCCTTCTCAGATGCCACTCCAGCCTAAATCCTTCTTTTTCCTGAGTTCCAGCCTGCCCTTTTTCAGCCATGTGCCTCTGTCCCTTCTCTTTCTCTTTCAGCTCCACTCCAGCCTTTCAGAGCCATCACTGTCACCTTCTCCCCGGAGCTCTGCTCTGCCTGTGCCTTGCGATCCCTCGTCCAACTGATCCTGGTCCAACTGATCCTTGTCCAACTGCCGTGGCAGCACCTCCCACCTCCAGAGTCACCTGCTCCCTCCACACAGCAGGAGCCTCCCTGGGGCGCATGCTGTCCTTGGGGAGACAAGCTCCCAAATGGCTGGTGTTCCCAAATGTTTGCAGATAGGGGGGCCGGGGGGCAGACAGTAGCCCCTCAGAGCAGGGATGATTCCTAGTGAAAATTTCACTCTCTTTTCCTTCCAAATTCGGCCCCTGCTGGGACAGGGACTCTCCCTCTCTCCTGGGCCAGGGTGGGGTAGTTCCTCCTGTCCTCTGGGAAGAGTGCGCCCCACCCTCTGATCTCCACTTGGTAGATGTGGGTGGGCTGGAGGTACCTCTGGAGCTCTGGCCCTGCTCCTGCCTCCTGTAGCCCCAGACACCGTCCCCAGGCCTGAGTGGTGGAGGGGCAACGGAGAAGGAGCCAGCACTGTGTCCCGTCCACGAGAAGCTTCGGTGAGTCAGGGCGCTCCTCCCTCTCTGTGTCCTTCTAGGCCTGGGTGTCATGGAAGGGTTGGTGTGGGTCCTGCTGGGCCACATGGGACTGAATAGCCAGGAAGATGGAGGCTGGGGCCAACCTGAGGGGCAGAGCTGAGCTACTCCGCTGGCCTCTCCTGTGTCCACCCCCACTCAGCCAGGCACAAGGCAGGGAAGGAGGGTGCCAGGCGCCCAGCCTAGCATCTGCCTGGTTTGTAGCCCTCATCACACCCTTATCTGTTTGCATCCCTTTATCTAGCTGGCACTGTTTAATGCTACGCAGGGAAGTAAGGATTCTCGTCCCTATTTGCTATTTATTATTTTATTATTTACTGACTATTATCGTAAGGTAGCATCTACAAACCGGTGTCCTCGAAGGTAATAATGTCATGCTCTGCTGGACATCCTGGGACTTGGACCCGTTGCAGCTCGCCTCCCTTTGCAGCTCCTCCCCCTGGAATCTTTCTCCTGGGCTGATTTCTGGGCTGGCCAGTTTCTGCCCAGGCTCCTGCTTTACTGTTCCTTGGGTGACATCTTGTGGCCAAGAGTAGGTACAAACCATTGGGTGAAAAGGCTGGGGAGTGAAAGCAGCCCTCAGCCCTCTCTGGGGGAGCATCAGGGACTCCTGGGCAGGATGCCCAGGGCAGGGGGGTTCCTGACATGGAATCAGTTCCCGGCCCCCTGAGTGGCCCTTCACTATGACAGCCCTGTCTGAATCCCAGAACTCGTCCAGGTCCCCTGAATTAGATGCACAAATACACCAGGTTCCTCTTTGCCTGCCCTGCCTTGTGGCAAACACTAATTATTCTCAACGTAGGATGCTTTTCTTAGCAGCCCAATGACAAGATTATTGTTCCAATCTTCAGAGGAGGAAAGTGCCCTGAATTATACTCTGAGCCACACTCTGACAGTGCCAGCGCTAAAAGACCTTCCTGGGCATGGTCCCAAGAGCCATGGGAACTTCCTGTCTCATTCTCGGGGCAGTGTGGTGTTACAGTCACGCTGCAGGTTCCTGGACTGTTTTCACACGCTGGGCTCCAGGCTGAGCCCTCACCTGCGGGGAGGGTGTCACATGAGTCCCATTCACACGAGGAAGCTGAGGCTCAGAAATGTGAAGTGGCTTATTCGAAGCCACACAGAAAATAAATTCCAATAAATGCCCAAATCCGGTGTGACATAGCTCTGAATACAGGTCTAGAGAATGCCCAAATCTGCCTTTTTAACAACTAAGGGATACTGTCTGCCCTTTTCCAAAGCCAAGTCATAGGATTTGTAGGGGATTGCTGGAGCTGGGGAGCTGAAGGAGCATTGCAAACTGTAGAGGACAGTGCCCTCATCATCCCAGTTCTGGTGGCAGATCCCCTTGTGCACATCAGTCTCCCGAGCAGACCCTAGTGGCACCCAGCAGGCATCAGCAGACCAGACTGATTTTGGGTCTCAGGAGTATGGAAGATCACTTTCCTAGGCCCAGGTCTTCTTCCTGGTGTCAAGGCCACAGCAAGGACAGACTGATGGTCTCTACTTCCTGAATTGCCCCATTCAGAGGGAGAAGGGGTCAGTGACCTGTGCCTCCTCCTTTATTGTCGCAGGCTGGCAGCAGCATTCTCCTCAGAGGGAGAGGACCTGGCTGCCAAGGCCCCCTCGCAGGCCCTAGGGAAAGCAGCAGGGCAGGTGGAATACAAATGTGCTGTGAAGGCAGAGGAACAGATGAGAGGAAGCCTCCAGGTGACAGGGTGAAGAGGCCCCAACACGGAGGCCGCCCCACTCTGTGCGCAGATTGCGCCTATGATGAAGATGAATGGAAACACTGTGTTGGAAAACGTGGAGGCAATCAGGAAGGCTACCTGTGCCCAGGGGCCCTCCCACCAGCCCTAAGCAGGGAAATACTGAGATTTGGAATTTCAGCAGCAGCCGCATGGTTAGCACAGAGGCTGGGCAAACCTGACGAGCTGCCCCAATTACAGGATAAATGATACAGGCTGCCCAGTAGCTTGGCAGGAGTTGTGGACTCAAACAGCGGCCGCGGGTGTCAGGCAGCCGCTGCACAGGCAGGACCGCTTGCACAAAAAGAAGGCAGCTCAGACCGCTGAAGACCCCTGCCCAGCTGCAGACCCCTCCGTGAGGTGGCGCTAATGACCAAGAGCCTTTGCTGCCAATGGCCGTGGGATTGTTAAAGGCTGGTTCAGGAGAAAATGGGAGATTGTTCTGCGGGTTATCCAGCATTTGCTGATGAAAACAAACCAAACTTGCCATATCCAAGCCCCACCCCTGGAGGCAGGACTGATGAGGGCACTGCGTCTTCATCTTTCCAGACCGAAAAAATCCCAATTTTTCTCAATATGTCCACGGCAGAGCAATATGTGATCATTCGGTCACATGCACAGTGGACTGGGAAGGAAGGTTTGCTGAGTGAATTAATATTGTCGACAAGATTGCAGGGGGCATGTTTAACTCACTTCAGGTGCTCTAGAAGCATCCGCACAATGGATAAGCTAATTACAAATCATGCCTATTTATTCATTAAACAGGGCCTGGGGGAAATTCAAAGAGGCAACACTGTCTTAACTTCATTCAATTTGCAGTCTGTGATTAAACGGAACACAGCTGCGAGACTCCAGAAACGTTGCCAAGTTCCATCTTTTCCCTGGTTCAGACTGACCCCTTCCCTGGGGCCCATAGCTGTCCTCTGGGGTCTTGTTATCATTGTTCACCCTTCCACCATCCACTGGCTGCTCAGGTCTCTGGGCAAGTCCTCTCACCAGCCCACGTTTCAGTTTTCTCATCTGTAAAGTGGGCTCATGATCCCCTGGCCGATAGGATTCCTGAGAGGAACAAGACAGGTCTGCATGTTCAGTAGGGACGCTTCCTGTTTTGTTTTCCTCTTCTGCCTTTGAACATGCACCAGCTGCCACTAAGATGGAGGCTTCAGGGTCCCCCAGACAGCACATGACAAAGAAAAGCTGCTGCTCCCTGGGGGTGCTCAGCACAGAACCTGGCCCATAGGACTGCTTGCCCGGTGCTGGATCCTGGGAGTCCAGGCATGCCCTCTCCAGATAGGTGACTGACCACCTCAGTTTGCCAGTGATTGAGGGGTTTCCCTGGAGGTGGGATTATTCAGGACTAAAACCTGGATGGGCAAACCAGGACAGTTGGTCACCCTGCTATTGGCACCCTCTGAAACTCTTTTTATCCAACTTTCCTAAAATAAACTAAAGAAATAGGCCGGGTGAGGTGGCTCAATCCTGTAATCCTAGGAGGCCAAGGCGGGTGGATTGCCTCAGCTCACAGGTTCGAGACCAGCCTGAGCAAGAGCAAAACCTTGCCTCTAAAAAAGCCAGGTGTTGCGGCAGGCGCCTGTAGTCCCAGCTACTCAGGAGACTGAGGCAAGAGAATTGCTTGAGCCCAAGAGTTTGAGGTTGCTGTGAGCTGTGACGCCACAGTATTCTACTAAGGGTGACAAAGGGAGACTCTGTCTCAAAAAAAAAAAAAGAAAAGAAATAGAGCAAACTTTATCCTCAATCCTTGGAAAAATCTGAGAGACTCAAGGGCAATTTATAATATTATCATCAACAAATTCTAAGACCCAAAACAGTCAACAGTTGCTTATGGTCTGGTTCGTGAAGTGCTTTTAATTTACGGGATGAGTTTTTGGATCTTCCTTTCTATTTGCTTGGCACCCACTGACTGAGCCCCCACTGCCGATGTGGCAGGAGCACAGGGCTCTTGTCCCTTGTCCCCTGTGAGCCTGTGGAGCTGGCAGCTCCTTGGATTCTGTGATCCTTGGCTCAGGGCATAGTTCCTGTCCCTTCATTCTGCCTTTTCTGTTAGAGGTTCCCATATCTAGAAAAAGTCCCTGGGCAGGAAGTAAAATATTAGCTTGAAATTCCCTTTTTTGTGGACTCCAAGCAGGGAAAGAAATTTCAAAGGATTCAACCTAATATCATAGACCTGGAGTTCATTCAGGTCAAGGTGCAATTTGAGGCAACCTAATTTCTCTGAGCTTGTTTCTTATCTAAAAAATGAGGATCTTAATAGTGTCTGCGTCCCGGTGTTGCTCATGGAATTGAGATGATCCACATGGCATTTCAGCAGTGGCTGGTGTGCAGAAGGTGCTCTCCACGAGGGCTAGGATCTGTGTGCCTCCTTCCTCTCTCCGAGTTAACTGGTCAGCGGCTCTGGCAGGCACTGGTGATGTTTCCCTAATGAAGGAATAGATGTAAACGCTTTTGTCCTCCTCCTGCTAGTGTTTCCCGAATGACCTTGAACTCAGATAGGGGTTCTTCCTCTGCCCCCCTTCCCTTGGAGGCCTCCCAGTGAAACATCCGCTTCCCATGGCTCCCCGTGGGGGGCCTGATGGGTTTCCAGACATGTTTCTGTCCCCTCCTGTGGCTTCTAAAACATACAAATCATTCTGGCTGCACTTCTGTGTTTCATTACTAGGAATGCACATTTGAAAACAACAGAGGGTGAGGTTTAAAAGCAACATGCAATTTTTATTACATATATCTCCAAATCTGCCGTTAGGCCCGTCCCTGTGGTGTTATTGACCTTGATTCTTTCTCATTTGCATCCTGCATTTTTCATCCTTTGGAATATGGTGTTTTGGGACTTCTCCATCATTAAGTGGATTTACAGCAATTTCCCTGTGTGTTTTCTCCAAGGGATTCTGTTATGAGATGCACATTAAATCTCCATTAATACCTCATTATCCAACTGATAAGATTACCATGATAATGAGGCAGAAATTCTAATTGTTTCACTTCTTATTGTGCTTTCCATTTAATCCTTTACTCTACCTGGAAGTTTGTCATGAGCTGGTGAGAACCATGCTGAAAAGACCTTCCAATGGGAGGTCCAGAAGCTGGATTACGGTGACCAAGAGTGTTTCGGGAAAGAGAAGAGGTGGGATGGAACTTAAGTGCATTTGCTGGGGAAAAAATTGAGGCATGGAAAGCCATCTGGGTGGGCCTACTTGGATTTAGAGAACTCCTCTCAGTATGCACTCAGTCATATGCACATGGGTACACACACATGCCCACAAGTCACAAATGCACCCACACTTCAAGTTCAAGAAAGCCCAGAACCTAATTCTTTGTACCTGAAACACTAATAAAAAAAAAAAAAGAGCCCAGACTCTCTTGACCTTGTGCTTAATTTTTCTACTGACGTAGACCCCCTTCTAGAACATTCTTAGCTCCAGAGCACCCCATGAACCTGCCTTCCTGATTGATGAACTTTGACAGAGTCAGAGGCTCCGAGCCTGAGATCTTGGGGTGAGAGAGGGAGGGGTGGTGACAAGGCGGGAGGAGGCGTCCTCTAGGAGAGCCTTCGCCTGGCCCTGTGTGAGGCCAGTCCCACCAGGGCATCTGTGGGCCCCCTGCTGTGCTTGTGTACTACAGGTCAACCCCTCCATCTGTTAGGGGGGGAGGTCTCCTGAGAATGGTCTGGGGAACCATAGTCACTCCCAGTTAAGGCTCAGGGTGCATGAGCTTTGCATGAGTCACCAGGAACGGTAGAAGACAAGGGCTCCCCTCAGCCTTGATCCCACTGCTTCTGCCTGGAGAGCACTTCCCAACCCCACAGGGGCCTGCCTGAGGCAGAAACACCATTTTCAAAGCTTCTACAGGTGATCAGATTACCCTGTGGGATTGTGGCTATTGCAACTCGGATCTGTGGCTTGGAGACAGTGGGGCCCAGTTCCTCAGGTGTCTGGAGAACAGGCAGCTTGGAAGATAGAATGCTGCCTCCACTTCCATCGAGCGGGACAGCAGCACCTCCCGTGGCCAGGAGAGGAGCTCAGTGGGGCCCCGACATTGAAAACATCATTACAACAATGCAGCCTTTCTACTGGTACCTTAGATTTATGGCAAGGAACGCTGGTTTTCCAGATAGCTTCTTTGTGAGTATGCGAGGGCTACCATAATGGAGCACGCACACTGAAGTTATGCTTTCACAGTGCTAGAGCCTAGAAGTCTGAAGTCAAGGTGAAGGCAGGCCATGTTCCTCTGAGACTAGGCAGGACATCTCCTTGCCTCTTAGCTGCTGGTGGTGGCTGTCAGTCCTGGGTGCTCCTTGGCTTGTAGCTGCTTTCCAGTCTTTGGTCCATTGTCACATTGTCACATGGCCACTTGTCCCTGCGTGTCTCTCTCCTTGTTGTTTGTATTTATTTATTTATTCTTTTTGTTGTTGTTGTTGGGACAGCCTCACCCTAAGCAGACTGACTTCATTGTAGCTCACTGTAACCTCAGACTCTGGGCTGTGGGCATCATGCTGACTCAGCCTCCGAAGTCGCTGGGATTACAGGCATTTACTGTAGTGCCTAGCTGGGTTTTTTATTTTTTTGTCAAGTTTGGGGTCTCACTCTCACTCAGACAAGTCTTAAACTCCTGAGTTCAAGCAATCCTCCTGCCTCAGTCTTCCACAGTGCTGGGATGTACAGGCGGGAAGCCACTGTGGCCAGCTCTTGTTTTTAAAGAGATGAGGTCTCAGTCTGCCGCCTAGGCTAGAGTG
The DNA here is from genome assembly GCF_027406575.1 of Nycticebus coucang. Classification (NCBI taxonomy): domain Eukaryota; kingdom Metazoa; phylum Chordata; class Mammalia; order Primates; family Lorisidae; genus Nycticebus; species Nycticebus coucang. The sequence goes on along the minus strand of NC_069781.1, from coordinate 11,887,550 downwards.
CAGTGGCACAATCATAGTTTACTGTAACCTTGAATTTTTGGGCTCAAGAAATCCTCCTGCCTCAACTTCCTGAGTAGTAGCTGGGACTACAGGCGTACGCCACCACATGAGCTAATCTTTCTTTTGTTTCCATTGTCAAAGCTGGTCTTGAACTCCTGACTTCAAGCCATTCTCCCACCTCGGCCTCCTGAAGTACTGGGATTATAGGTGTGAGCCACTGCACCCAGCCTTTCCCCTTCTTTTTTTTTGTGTTTTTTGGCCGGGGCTGGGTTTGAACCCGCCACCTCCGGCATATGGGACCGGTGCCCTACTCCTTGAGCCACAGGCGCCGCCCTCCTTTCCCCTTCTTATGAAGACATCAGTCAACTTCAGTTAGGGCCCATCCTAAAGACCCTGAATACATGTGAAAGATCTTGTTTCCAAATAAGGCCACATTCACAGGTAAATGGGGATTAGGATTGCAGTTTATCTCTTGGGTGGGGGGACACAATACAACCCATAACCCTTCTGAAATATATCCATGAAATTTAAATCTTTTTTTAATGCTATTTATTTATTTATTTTTTTGAGACAGAGTCTCACTATGTCGCCCTCGGTAGAGTGCTGTAGCGTCACAGCTCACAGCACCTCAAACTCTGGGGCTCAAGCAATTCTCTTGTCTCAGACTCCCGAGTAGCTGGGACTACAGGCGCCCACCAGAAGACCTGGCTATTTTTTGTTGCAGTTGTCATTGTTTTTAGCTGGCCCAGGCTGGGTTTGAACCACCAGCCTTGGTGCACGTGGTTGGTGCCGTAACTACTTTGCTACAGGCGCCGAGCCTGGCATTAAAATCTTTTTCTTTTTGCAGTTTTTGGCCAGGGCTAGGTTTGAACCCGCCACCTCCGGCATATGGGGCTGGCGCCCTACTCCTTTGAGCCACAGGCGCCGAGCCTGGAATTAAAATCTTAAAGAGAGTCTTAAGAAGTAGTACAGTTGGCAGGATTTGGTTTTCTTTTTGAAACAGAATCTTGCTCTGTCACTCTGGGTAGAATGCTATGGTCTCCTCATAGCTCACAGAAATCTCAAACTCCTGGGCTTGAGTGATCCTCTTGTTCCTACCTCCAAAGTAGCTGAGACTACAGGTGCCCCCTACAATGCCCATTTAGTTTTTCTATTTTCTTTTTAGAGACAGAGTCTCACTTTATCACCCTCGGTAGAGTGCTATAGCGTCACAGCTCACAGCAACCTCCAGCTCTTGGGCTTAGGCGATTCTCTTGCCTCAGCCTCCCGAGTAGCTACAGGCGCCCGCCACAACGCCCGGCTATTTTTTGTTGCAGTTTGGCGGGGCCGGGTTCCAACCCGCCACCCTGGGTATATGGGGCCAGCGCCCTGCTCACTGAGCCACAGACACCGCCCAAAGTTTTTCTATTTTCTATTTTTAATAGAGATGGGTCTTGCTCTTGCTCAGGCTGGTCTCAAACTTCTGAGCTCAAGCAATCCACCTGCTTCAGCCTCCCAGAGTGCTAGGATTAGTGTTAGGATTAGATGTGAGCGAGCCACCATGTCTGTCTGAATTGGCAGAACTTGTGAACGGGGTTCTCAGACCTTGAAGTTTGCAATGTGCTGTAATGAGCCGCTGAGAGCTGGAAACTCAACGTGCCAGCTATGACAGCTCTCACTGTCCCATTTTTTTTTTTTTTTTTTTTTGTGTGGTTTTTGGCCAGGGCTGGGTTTTAACCCACCACCTCCGGCATATGGGACCGGCATCCTACTCCTTGAGCCACAGGCGCCGCCCTCACTGTCCCATTTTTTATGGCAAATGTAGAACCACAGATTGGCAGATCTGGAAAAGATTCCTGAGACCAATCAGCTCAACTGCCCCCCTTTTCTTTATTGCATTTTAATTACTTTGGTTTTCTCTCCAAAGTAATACAAGCACATAGATTATTTATTTGTTTATTTTTTTGACAGTTTTGCTCTGTCGCTCGGTTTAGAGCACCACGGCTTCAGCCTAGCTCTCTGCAACCTCCAAGTCCATGGCTCAAGTAATTTTCCTGCTTTAGCCTTCTAAATTGCTGGGACTATCGGCATCCACAGCCATACTTGGCTAATTTTTTTTTCTACTCTTATTCAGGCTAATCTTGAACTCCTGACCTCAAGCAATCTGCCCACCTGTCTTTATTTTCTTTTTTTCTTTTATTTTGAGACAAAGTCTTAAGCTGTCACCCTTGGTAGAGGGCCATGGCATCATGGCTTATGGCAATCTCTAACTCTTGGGCTCAGGCAATCCTCTTGACTCAGTTTTTTGTTTTTAGTAGAGACAAGGTCCCACTTTTGCTCAGGCTGGTCTCAACTCATGAGCTCAAGCAATCCACCTGCCTTGGCCTCCCAGAGTGCTAGGATTACAGGTGTGAGCCATCATGCCTGGCCTTGTCTTTGCTTTCTTTTCTTTTTTTTTTTTTTCTGCAGGTTTTTTTTTTGTTGGGGCTGGGCTTGAACCCGCCACCTCCAGCATATGGGGCTGGCGCCCTACTCCTTTGAGCCACAGACACTGCCCTTGTCTTTGCTTTCTATTTTTTTTTTTTTTTTTTGAGACAGAGCCTCAAGCTGTCACCCTGGGTAGAGTGCTGTGGCATCACAGCTCACAGCAACCTCCAATTCCTGGGCTCAAGCAATTCTCCTGCCTCCACCTCCCAAGTAGCTGGGACTACAGGCGCCCGTCACAATGCCCGGCTATTTTTTGGTTGCAGCCATCATTGTTGTTTGGCAGGCCCGGGCTGGATTTGAACCTGCCAGCTTAGGTGTATGTGGCTGGCGCCTTAGCTACTTGAGCCACAGGTGCCAAGCCTGTCTTTGATTTCTTTTTCTTTCTTTTTTTTTTTTTTTTCCCAGAAACTTAACAGAAGCCTTTATTTGCCTGTTCTGAAAATAAAGCTGGCTGAGTTTGCTCTTTTTGGTGATTACTCAAAGAGACCAAATCCCATATCCTTGTCCGACTCTTCTGACTCTTCTTTGGCTTCAACCTTGGCTGGGGCTGCAGTGGCAGCAGGAGCAGCAGTGGTGGTGGCAGCCACAGGGGCAGCAGCCACAGGGGCAGATGGATCAGCCAAGAAGGCCTTGACCTTTTCAGCAAGTGGGAAGGTATAATCAGTCTCCACAGACAAAGCCGGGACTCTCTTGTAACCATTGATGATAGAATGGGGTACTGATGCAACAATTGGGTAACCAATCTGCAGACAAACACCGGCAACGCTGCGGACACCCTCCAGGAAGCGAGAATGCAGTTTCTTCTGTAATGTTAAGCACTTCAGGGTTGTAGATGCTACCATTGTCAAACACCTGCTGAATGACCAGCCCAAAGGAGAAGGGGGAGATATTCAGCATGTTCAGTGGCTTCACTGGCTCCCACTTTGTCTCCAGTCTTAATCAGCTGCACATCACTCAAGATTTCAATGGTGCCCCTGGAGATTTTAGTAGTGATACCTAAAGCCTGGAAGAAGGAGGTCTTCTCTGGCCCCAGACTAGTGTTCTGGGCTGGCACGGTGACTTCGCATGGGGCCATGGCACCAGCACGGCGGCAGCTGGCACCTTATTGGCCAGCAGCATGTCCCTGATCTCCGCGCGGTCCTCCTTGGTGAACACAAAGCCCACATTTCCCCAGATATGAGGCAACAGTTTCTCCAGAGCTGGGTTGTTTTCCAGATGCCCTCGGATGGCCTTGTGCATCATGGCGTTCTTGCCCATCAGCATCACAGCCTTCCCTCAAAGAGACATACGGATCTGCTGCATCTGCTTGGAGCCCACGTTGTCTGCTCCCACAGTGAAGCATTTTGGATGATCATCCAAAAGTTGTATGATCTTAAGGAAGTAGTTGGACTTCCAGGTCGCCCTATCTTCCCTGGGCATCACGGCGGTGCGTCAGGGATTGCCACGCAGGGTTTAAAGACGATGTCACTCACTCGAGGATGCCCAGCGAGAAACTGTCTCTGATTTCTTTTTTTTTTTTGTAGAGACAGAGTCTCACTTTACTGCCCTCGGTAGAGTGCTGTGGCGTCACACAGCTCACAGCAACCTCCAGCTCTTGGGCTTACGTGATTCTCTTGCTTCAGCCTCCCGAGTAGCTGGGACTACAGGCGCCCGCCACAATGCCCGGCTATTTTTTTGTTGCAGCTTGGCCGGGACTGGGTTTGAACCCGCCACCCTCGGCATATGGGGCCGGTGCCCTACTCACTGAGCCACAGGCGCCGCCCATGTCTTTGATTTCTTAATGGTATCTTTTGAATAGCAGAAGTTTTAAATTTTCTCTTCCTTTCTTTCCTTTTTTTTTTTTTTGACAGGATTGTACTGTGTTGCCCAGTCTAGAGTGTAGTGGCATCATCAGAACTCACTTTAGCCTCAAACTCCTGAGCTCAAGCAATCCTCCTGGCTCAGCCTCCTGAGTAGCTATAGGCATAGCCTAGCTCGTTTTTATTTTCCATAGATAGAGTCTTGCCGTGTTCCTTAGGCTGATCTCAAACTTCTATCCTAAAGTGACCCTCCCACACAGGCCTCTCAAAATGCTGGGATCACAGGCCTGAGCCATCATGCCCTGCTAGAAGTTCTTCATTTTCATAAATTCAGTTTATCAATTTTTCTTCTGTGCATTTGGTATTCTATCAAAGAAGCTCAAGGCCACGAAAATTTTCTATGATTTTTTTCTTCTAGAAATTTTATAGTTTTAGGTTTTACATTTACATTCATGAATTTGTTGGATCTGTTGTTTGGGTCTTTCATTGATTTTGAAAAATTCACAGCATTTTTTATTTCAAATATTTCTTCTATTTTCTTCTTCTGGGATTCCAATTACACTTTTTTTTTTTTTTTTGGTGACAGAGTCTTGCTCTGTCTCCCTGGGTAGAGTGCTAGAGTGCCATGGCATCATATCTCACTGCTAACTCAAACTCCTGGGCTGAAGTGATCCTCCTGTCTCAGCCTCCTAAGTAGCTGGGACTATAGGCACACACTATTGTGCCTGGCTAATTTTTCTGTTTTTAGTAGAAATGGGGTCTCACTCTTGCTCAGGCTGGTCTTGAACTCCTAAACTCAAGTGATCCTCCTGTTTTGGCCTCCAAAGTGTTAGGATTATGGGCGTGAGTCACTGTGCCTGGCCCCAGTTGCATAGTTTTTTTGTTGTTTGTTTTTTGAGATACAGCCTCAAGCTGTCACCCTGGGTAGAGTGCTGTGGCATCACAGCTCACAGAAACCTCCAACTCCTGGGCTTAAGTGATTCTTTTGCCTCCCAAATATCTGGGACTACAGACGGCCCCCACAACGCCCAGCTACTTTTTGGTTATGGTTGTTATTGTTGTTTGGCAGGCTCAGGCTGGATGTGAACCTACCAGCTCTGGTGTATGTGGCTGGCGCCTTAGCCACTTGAGCTACAGGCGCTGAGCCCAGTTGCATAGTTTTTAAGACTGTTTAATACGGTTTCATAGCTCTTGGATGCTCTGTTCTGTTTCTGTGGGGTTTTCCCCCAACTATTGTTTCTGTCTGAGTTTCAGAGAGAAAAAAGGCAATTTCTTATTGACCTACGTTCAGGTTTACGGATTCTTTTCCCCGGTGTGCCGGGTGTCCTGATGAGCGTGTCATTCTCTTTTACTGTGTTTTTCACTTCTAGCATTTTTCGTTTATTCTTTATTCATTTACATCTCTTTAATGAAATCTCCCAACTGTTCATACATGTTCACTTCCCCCCCTAGCCTTTAATATGCTAATCATAGATATTTAAAATTCCCCAATAGCTCCGACATCTGAGTCATATCTGAGCCTGATTCTGTTGATTGTCTGTCTCTTGATAATGTGTGGTGTTTCCTTGCTTCTTTGTGTGCTCATAATTTTTGGTTGAAAGCTGGACATCTTGTGTAGGATAGTAGAGACTAAGCTAAAGAGTATCTATCTATTCCTGGAAATGGGCACACTGTTTCCTTTTCCAGATCTTTTATCTGGAGAATTGAGTGGATCTAGTCAGTAACTCAGCTAGGTTTGGGTTTCTTGTTGTTATGGTTGCCCTCAGTTCTTCACAGTCCTCTAGCATTACCTTGCTTGATTAATAATATTGAGCATTGGCTCAGCACCCAATGGTAGCACAGTGGTTATGGTGCCAGCCACATTCGCCAAGAGTGGTGGGTTTGAACACGGCCCGAGCCTGCCAAACACCAATGACAACTGCAAAAAGAAAATAGCTGGGCGTTGTAGTGGGCGCCTGTAGTACCAGCTACTTGGGAGGCTGAGGCAAGAGAATCACTTCAGTCCAAGAGTTTGAGGTTGCTGTGAGCTGTGATGCCACAGCACTCTATACAGGGTGACAAAGTGAGACTCTGTCTCAAAAAAAAAAATATTTAGCATCTTTTCAGGTGCTTATCTCCCATGCATATATCTCTGATGAAGTGTCTTATTCACGTCTTTCGCTCACTTTTTATTAGGTTTCTTGGCGTTCTCTAGCATTACCTTGTGTTTAGTGTGGGGCCTGGCTTCTCGGATGCTTTTTCCCAATGTCTGCTCCACCCTCCTCTTCAGGTCCTTCGCTGGCCTTTGATCCTCAGAGAGGGCTCTTTCCATGTTCTTGCTGCCCTGCTCCAGTTTTAGCAGGAGCTGGGTCCCAGCACTCTTGGCCCTCCACCAGTGGCAGGTGAAATCTAATGATCTGGGCCCAGGAGGTTATTTCTGTCCTTCCCCTAAGGTTAAGAGGGGTTTTCTGCTTAATTTTCTCAACTTTGATGGGTTGATGGGTCTTCATCTGGGCCCTGCCCCGCTGCTTAAGGCTTTTGGTTCATAGGGGAGAGAATGGAAATGGACCTGGTGAGTGGGGCTTCCTGCTTCCTCACAGGGACTGTAGGGGGCTTTCTTGGGCCTCCTGTTCTGCCCTCAGTCTTTCCTGTGAGCACCTGGTAAAGTGCAAGGAGAAGAGCCTGCAAAGGGGGTAGGAATTTTCCTTACGTCTGCAGCTCCTAGGAATATTCTTTTCGTTTTTCTTTTCTTTTTCTGGGATGGAGTCTTTTTTCTTTCTTTTTTTTTTTTATTTGAGACAGAGTTTCACTACATCACGCTCAGTAGAGTGCTGTGGCATCACAGCTCACAGCAACCTCAAACTCTTGGGCTTAAGCAATTCTCTTGCCTCAGCCTCCCAAATGGCTGGGACTACAGGCGCCCGCCACAATGCCTGGCTATTTTTTGGTTGTAGTTATCATTGTTGTTTGGCAGGCTCAGGCTGGGTTCGAACCTGCCACATCTGGTATATGTGGCTGGCTCCCTAGCTGCTGAGCGTCAGGTGCCAAGCCACTGGGGTGGGGTCTTCCTATATTGCCTAGGCTGGTCTCAAACTTCTGGGCTCAAGTGATCCTCCCACCTCAGCCTCCTGAGAAGCTGGTACTGCAAACATGAACCACTATGTTCAGCTGTTCTTAGAGATTCTGTACCTTACAATAGCTCTCACTCCACATTTAGCAAGTTCCTAACCTTTTTAGCTGATATCTTAAAGTTGGTTAGTCAGTTTTCTGTTGCTGCAAGAAAATACCACAGACTGGATAACTTACAGTTAGCTCATGGTTCTAGAAACTTGGGATGTTCAAGGGCTGGTATCTGGTTAGGGCCTTCGTCTTTATTTTTTTTGTGACAGAGTCAGTCTGTCACGTTGGGTAGAGTGCTGTGCTGTCATAGGTCATAGCAATCTCAAAATCCTGGGTTCAAGTGATCCTCTTGCCTCAGCCTCCTGAGTAGGTGGGGCAACAGGCGCCCACCACAACACCCAGCTAATTTTTCTATTTCTTAGTAGAGATGGGGTCTTGCTTTTGCTCAGGCTGATCTTGAATGAACTCCTGAGCTCAGGCAATCCACCTGCCTCAGCCTCCCAGAGTGCTGGGATTACAGGTATGAGCCACTGTGCCTGCCCTAGGGCCTTATTGCATTATCCCAGGGAGGAAGGGGAAAGAGAGGGCACGAGAGGGCAAAAGGGCCAACTTGTCCTTGTGTAAGAACCCCCCCCATAATGAACCCAATCCTGTGGCAATGGCATTAATCCATTCATGAGGGCCACAGCCTCATAGTCTAATACCTTTCATTAGGCCCCTCCTACCAAACTGTTGGACTGGGGATTAAGTTTCTGACACGTGCTTTATGGGGACACATTTAAAACACAGTAGCTGAATTCTTCCATCGGGTCCCATCTCTTGTTGGAGGTTGGTTGGTTGCCTTGTGACCTTAGCTCAGGAAAATTGTGATTTGCTAAATTGTGATTGTAATTACCTTTATAGAAGCTGGAAGTCCCAGCCCAGCAGGGTCCAAGACAGGTTTAGGCCCTGCCTACCTGGGGCATGTGGCCATCCTCACGGGTCTCTTTGGAGCCTCCCATTAGCCTACCCATTGCGGATTGACATTCCTGATGCTCAGGGGCAGAGCTGGAGGCTGGAGGGGAGGAAGCAGCCAGTCAGAGCTGGGGAAGCAGTTCGGACCTGGCCTGACCTCTTCCCAGCCCAGCTGGCAACTGGGCCTACAGTCCTGCACCTGGGCCTCCTCTTCCGTCCAGCCAGGCCCCACAGGCAGTGGCTTGGACCTCGTGGTCCGTTTCTGTGGCAGAGCATGCGGGTTGAGGACTCAGGCTTGGGGAGAGGGGACCAGACTGGCAGCCTTTGGATCCTGGCTCTGTTACTTATCAGCTGTGACACCATGGCCAGGTGAATTCCCTCCTCTGTCTCAGTTTCCTCACCTGTAAAATGGGAATAGTTTGTCCCTACCTTGCAGGTGCTTGTGAGATCAAATGAGAGAAAATGGTAGGGGCCCCAGTGCCAGGCCCCTGGATGGAGAGAGGAGGCTGTCTTGCCCAGCAGCTGCTATGCTGGTCCCCCAGGCCCTCCACTGGGACCCACTATGGCCCACCAGTTCCATCCAGACACATCTCCAGTTGTGGCCAGCCTGCTGTGAAATGACCAGTGGAACCATTCAGGGAAGAGTTGGGGGTACAGCAGCGTTGGCCGATCTGGGTTCTCAGCACACTATCATGGGCTGAATGGTGCCCCCCCCTTCAGATAGTGAAGTCCTAACATCCCTCAGAATGGGACTTTATCTGGAGACAGGCTCTTTACAGTATCTTTGAATAAGGAGGATTTAAGGGTGAGCTCTAATCCAATGATTGGTGACCAGTGTCCTTATAAAAAGAGGAAATTAGGATGCACACCAGCACATAGGGAGAACACCATGTGAATATGAAGGGAGATTGGGGTGATGCTTCTATGAGCCAAGGAATGCCATGATCTCACACAGACACCAGGAGAGCCTCGTGGTACAGATTCTCCCTCACAGCCCCCCACGGGACCAGGCCCTGCAGACACTTGATCTCAGGCTTCGGGCCTCCAGAACAGTGAGACAATAAATTTCAGTTGTCCAAGCCACTCACTTTTTTGTTACTTTGTTACAACAGCCCTAGGAACCCAACACAGTTTCTGAGCCACACCATCTTCACCAGGGAGAGCCAACGAGACAGGCAGACCCAGGAGCAGCGCTTCCTGTGGCACCTTGGAGGGTCACTTACCTCCCCGAGCCTGGCTTTCCTTATCCGTACAGAAGGGAAGATTGACTCTGCCTGCATACCCCACTAGGGCCATCTTCAAAGTCACTGGGACACATGCCCTGCAGCTTGGAGGGGAAGCACCCCCTCTGCTCAGCCCTGGGGCCTGCTGTCCAGCAGCCAGGGGCCTGAGGCCTTGGCTCACTGGCTACCCTCTGGGCCTCAGGCATGGCCTGGGGCCTACCCAGGGCTGGCCAGGCCTGGGCCCTGTTCTGTGAGTATGAATCAGTCATGGCAGGGCAGAGCACCTGTTTTTGTTGTTTGGTTTTGTGGATTTTTTGTTTGTTTGTTTGTTTGGTGGGGGAGGCCTGTTCTCCCATGCCAGGTACTTCTCAGAAGAGACAGCAAGTTTGGAAGCTGGAAAAGCTTTTATAGATGAGTCTTCCCTTTTGTACCTTTGTGGATAGTTGGGAAAGAGACACAAGCAGGGACTGGCCCAAGGCCACTCAGTGAGGCAGTGGCAGGATGGGGTTGGCAGAGGCTCTGTGCCCACCGTAGGTTCCAGGTGGTCCTCGGCCATAGGGGGCCACCTCTCACTCATCCTCTCACACCACAAATGCCAACTGACAAGGCCCAGGAGACCAGGGCCCTCCTCCCCACAGCCTCTCCTGGGGTGGCTCCTTCCTCCCTCCACCCCTGCACCCTCCCACCGCCAAGCCCTTGCTCTGGAGTCCCTTTGTACCAGTCTGGGTTCAAGCAGAATCTCCAAGAAGGCTACAGGATAAGGGACTTAGTATAGGGTTAGGTCTGGCACAGTTGGGTGAGGACCTGAAGAGTGGCAATCCCACAGAAGTAATAAGAGGATCAGAGGACGCACCACTGACTAGCTGATCCCAGCAGTGAGGCCCAGCCTTGACTGTGATGCCTCAGTAATCCACCTCTGTGGGTTGCTGCCGCCGGGGGAATTGCCACAACTGGGCACCTGCAGCCAAGTGCTACCCAGAGGCACCCAGGGCCCTTTTGTCCTTCTTGGGATGTTTATTCCTCCTCTAGCTGTCTTATATAAAAGTTTAACTGTCATTGATGTATTTTATCTCCTAACCACCGCATTATTCAAGGGCACATTCATATAGAAACAAAGAGGAAATACTAGGAACTGCTACAGTCCTTGTTTCTGTAAAAGGTCACATGGGCAAGGCTGGTACTAATTCCTTTTCCCATTGCCCATGTTACCCATTTATTCTTTCCTTTTCTTTCTTTCTTTGTCTTTTCTTTTTCTTTCTTTTTTTTTGGAAATGGGATCTCACTGTGTGGTCCAGTCATAAACTCCTGGCCACAAGTGATCCTTCCTCTCCGCCTCCCTGGTCTCTGGGACACAGGCACCACTGCCCATTTCATATTGTCTTTGTCCTCATCAAATGTCCAGCTGGTTGTGGTTCCTGGGCTGAGAAGGTGACCGAAGCCTTCCTTCCTGACAGGTCTCTGTCCTTAATTTTCCTCCCTAAATTGAGTTGTTGTAATTTCCATTCCAAATATGCTAATCAGGCCTAATCACCCCTTTTTTTGCTGTTGGTTCAGTGGTGTTAAGGACCCAGTGTGGCCAGATGGCAGTCTCAGCTTCCGGTTTAGTGAAATTGTTCTTGTGTCCTTGGTGGTGTCATTCATTCCTTTCTTGTGAACTCATAATTGCAGGCATGGGAAGGGAGCATTTTGCGAGGGGGTCACTACCACTAGGGACAGTAGTGAGAAGAACCCCTCCCATTTCTGCCCTTTGACACCTGCACTCATGACTCCTGGCCGTGAGAGAAGCAGTACCTCGAGCTACGTACATGCTGATTTGGAGAGCACATGGCATCCTGGAGGAGCCAGACCCAGCCCCGCCAGGTATTCTGCCCTAGCTGATGCCTAACTGTGTCTTCAAAAGGCTGTTGCACCATTCTATAAAGACAACTGTTTCAGGGTGATGGAGATCAATGAATTCCACGAGCCCAGTGCCACACTTATTTTGAAGTGAGTTCCCTGGTCAGTGCTGTGTGGAATTCCACAATGAGGGGTGGGGCATCCCGTAAGTCCATGGCTATTTGGCAGAAAAGCGAATCCATGTTCAGAATGAAGGTCTGTGGCAATGAGGACAAAGTGCTTCTCCTTCTATGATGGAAACCGTCCCCAGCTGGCTGTTTGGTCTCCCTGGGGAATGGTGGCACGTGGGGCTCAGGGAGCATTAGTGTAATATTCCGTGGAGGAGACAGGCAGCAAGGTCCCCGTGGTCTAGACTGGGAGAGGGGCTGGCAAGTGGATATGACCTTGAAGCGGGCTAGTGAAGGAACGTTACTGCCCTGCCAGCTGAAAGGAAACAGCTTCTGGTAAAAGGTACCAGATGTGCTGACTACCTCCAACAAGGAAACCACATCTGAGTGGGAACTGTAATCGGGATCACCACCTGACTGGGTTTGTGACAGGCTGCTGCCACCCTCTGACATCCGTTTGGCTTTTGCACAGACCTAATAGGCGAGCGAAGGGGAATGTGGTAGGAGTCACCACTCCCGTATCCTTTGAGTCAGTGTCTGTGATCCCTCCAGGGCTGTGGGGAATCTTTGCTTCTGGTTTACCATCTTGGTAGGGAGCCTGCAGACGGCCTTTCCAGCCATAATAGCCCTCACCCCACAGGTCAGGGAATTGCCAGTTGCTGAGTCTGATAGTTCCAGAACTTGGAAAATAACCTCGAGCTGTTGTGTTCAGGGACCCAATGGGTTCATGTGAGCTGGACCTGGGCAAAACTCACCTAATTACCTGATCTCCTGCTGTATTGTTAAAACTTGGGCACATACTCTTGGACATTTCTCCCGTCTATTTCCCTTCTCTTGAGTCCAGGTGAGTTTATGACTGCTGTGACCAACAGAGTGTCACAGAAGTGACATCACGTGGTTTCTGAGGCCACATCATACAAAGTGTTCCATTTTCCACCTGTGTGCCAGCACACTTGCTCATACAGCCCTGAGTCACTAAGTCTGACTACTCTGGTACCACCACGCTGGGCACTCTGGTCACCAGTCCCAGTGAGCCCAGCCTTCCAGCCATCCCTATCAAGCTGCCAGATAAGTGAGAAAAGTTGTCTTGGGCCCTCCAGAGCAGCTTCTCACTAGCTGCGTACCACTGAGTGATCTCAGTGGACACCACAAGGAACAGGAGAATCTCTTGCTGAGCCCTGCCTTAACTCTAGACGCCCAAGATAAGGAGAAGTAAGGAAATGGCCGTGGTGTGCTGAGCAGCAGTACATAGCCAGAATACCTCCAGAAGCCTTTATTTGGACTGGACCACTGTGGCATTTTAGGTGTCCTGGAATTAGTTAGTGTCAGCTCAGAGATACCCTAAAATATCCAGTTGTTATTTTATTTTTAAGAGACAGAGTCTCACTTTGTTGCCCTCGGTAGAGTGCTGTGGTATCATAGCTCACAGCAGCCTCAAACTCTTGAGCTTAGGTGATTCTTTTGCCTCAGCCTCCCAAGTAGCTGGGACTACAGGCGCCTGTCACAACACCCAGCTATTTTTTTGGCATTGCAGTTTGACCAGGGCCGGGTTCAAACACACCACCTTGGGTATAGGGGGGTGGCGCCCTACCCATTGAGCCACAGGCACTGCCCTATTTCCCCTTTTGTAACACATAGTCACCCTGGTAAGCAATCTCAGGTCCCTTTGAGGGAAGGTAGGTGGAAGATTCATAAGATACACTTTAGGGTGTTTCCACGAGGGAATCCAGCCTCCCTTCTCACCCAAGAGCTCTGACTCTATGACCTGCTCAGTCTGGGTGGCGTCTATGGCTCAACAGTAGGGCACTGGCCCCATATGCCAGAGGTGGCAGGTTCAAACCCAGCCCCGGCCAAAAACTGCAAAAAAAAAAAAACAAAAAAACCCGAACTGCTCAGTCTGGGATTGGTGGAGGGGCTTGTGATATTAAGATTTCTGTTTTCCAGCTCTAGAACTTTTCCTGTGTATACAAACCAAGATTTTTTTTTTTTTGAGACGGAGCCTCAAGCTGTCGCCCTGGGTAGAGTGCCATGGCTTCACAGCTCACAGCAACCTGCAACTCTTGGGCTCAAGCGATTCTCCTGCCTCTGCCTCCCGAGTAGCTGGAACCACAGGCGCCCACCACAACACCCGGCTATTTTTTGGTTGCAGCCGTCATTGTTGTTTGGCGGGCCCGGCTGGATTCGAATCTGCCAGCTCAGGTGTACGTGGCTGGTGCCTTAGCTGCTTGAGCCACAGGCGCTGAGCCACAAACCAAGATTTTATCAGCCTGCCCACTTATTTTGCTCTTGAGGTCACCATCATTAATTGATTGATCAACTAATTAATCAATTCCATTTCCTGCCCTTTCCCCCAGCAGTGGACATAGTGAGGGGGTTGGCAAGCAAATCTTAAATTATGTGTCTACTCCAGCAATCCAATCTCGTTAATCTTTTCGGTTCATTTTTCTACACTATACTAAGGGAATTTTGGCATCTTGGCGTCACTTGGTATAAATCAACTTTTGGGTTCATCTGAGAAAAAAACCTGTGGAGCCCTTCTGGGTGGCTGGAGCAAACAACGATGCATCCAGACTCCCTGCTTCGGGCCCTCCTACATCGGTAAACTCAGCCAGCTCCAGCATGCTACTCCCTCCCTCCCAAAGTGACAGCCCCAGGGTGTGCCGGTGTTACACTCTCCGTTGGTGAACTGGCAACACCTTACCATCCTTTAGCTGCATGTGATCCTCCTCATGGGTCCCACTTTGTGTTCAATCCCCCGAAGCTTGTCATGTCTTGGATGTGGTTCTAGAAGCAATGAGAAGTGGGGCCCTTCAGTAGGGGCCACTAGAAGGTCTCCAGGGCACTGGCTGGCTCTTCACTCAGAACCTGATCTGGGAAATCAAAGCCCTGAGCTGGTGTCTCCCCTGTCTCATGTCCGGGGCCCTTAGAAACAACCAAACAGCCCCACATTCCTCACAGCTCCCTTTGTTTGCTGTGACATATCTCATGCTAGTGGTTACTTGCTTGCTCAGAGCCTTCGGTGGGCCTTGACTCCGGGGTTGAAACGCTTGCTTCACTGCTGTGGGCCATGGACCCCCAGTCCCCTGCCCCGGCAGCAGGGTCCTTAATGCCTCTATCTACTCAGATTGGAGAAGCAATGTGGGGCTCCCATTCTTGAGAGTGTTCACTGGTGCTGACAACTGTACCAGGTAGGATTTGGGCAGGGAGCAAGGCCACCCTGGGTGTTATGGGATATGGATTTATCATGGAGATTGGGCCTGACATGCCTGGGGGAGGAGCCGGGAGGGAAAGGTCCAGAAGCAACATTGGCGCTGTCTGAGAAGCTGGCTGTGTGTAGCTGCTGAAAGGGATGCGAGGGGCACCCTGGAGGGTCCCCAGGGAGCTACTGCCTGTGCAGCTGCCACCTCTGTGGGTTCTTGACAGAGCCTCTGGATGTGGGCCTGGGGAGGCTGCTGGTCACCAAGTCTGAAGACTGGGGTCTTCAGAGGTAAAGGTCATTGCTTTACTTCCAATTTTAAAAGCTCATGGGCAGGGGTAGTGCCTGTGGCTCAGAGGAGTAGGGCACCCGCCCCATATGCTCGAGGTGGTGGGTTCAAACGCAGCCCCAGCCAAAAACTGCCAAAGAAAAAAAAAAAGCTCATGGGCAGGAACCGTGCAGGAAGACATTGCGGGGAAACAGAGTAGGGCACCGGCCCCATATGCTCGAGGTGGTGGGTTCAAACGCAGCCCCAGCCAAAAACTGCCAAAAAAAAAAAAAAAAGCTCATGGGCAGGAACCGTGCAGGAAGACATTGCGGGGAAACAGACTTCTCAGCTTAACAGCTGCCACTGCCTGAACCCGCCCCCACTCCTGCCTGCCACGAGGTCTGGGGCTTCTCCACCCTAGCACCTCCTGATGCAGGCCTGATGGCCTCCAAGGTGACTGTGAGCTCCTGACGCTGCACTGGGTCCGTTCTATCCAAGCTTGGACTGGAGCAGCCCTGTGTGTTTGGCAAATGGATGAGAGAAGGAACGAAGGCCTCTTGGTGCCCGGCACTGGGCTGGCGCTAAGAGCACAGAGAGAAAGTCAGACAGAGGAGGTTTGCACCTGCCGCGGTTAGGGAGCGGTCATTCCTGCAGGGTGCTGGGCTAAGGGTGGGATGGGGGCAGGGAAGCAGAGATGCGCTGATCCCTGGACAACTGTAGACACCTGGGTGAGTGTGTTCAGGGCCCTCGGACAAATGCAGGGAGAGACTTGGGATTCCACTGCTGGCCAGTGACTAATCCACCCTCCCTCCCTTCCTTCCTTCCTTCCCTCTCCCTCTCTCTCTCCCTCCCTCCCTTTTATTTCCTTTCTCTTTCCTCTCTCTCTCTTTTTTGAGACAGTCTTACTCTGTTGCCCCAGGCTAGAGTGCTGTGTTGCCATAGCTCACAGCAACCTCAAACTCTTGGGCTCAAGAGATTCTCTTGCCTCAGCCTCCCAAGTAGCTGGGACAACAGGAGCCTGCCACAAAACCTGACTAGTTTTGGTAGAGATGGGGGTCTCACTGTTGCTCAGTTTGGTCTCAAACTCGTGAGCTCAAGCAAGCCACCTGCCCCAGCTTCCCAGAGTGCTAGGATTTCAGGCTGTGCCTGGCCTCTTTTCTCTTTCTCATTTCTTTCTTTGTTTTTCTTTCAATACGGTCTTGCTCTTTCACCCAGACTGAAGTGCTGTGGCATTACCATAGCTCCCTGCAACCTCAAACTCCTGGGCTCAAGTGATCCTTCTACCTCATCCTTTGGAGTAGCTGGGACTATAGACACGCCACCACCATGCTTGGCTATTTTTTTTCTATTTTTTGTATAGATGGTGTCTTGCTATGTTGCCCAGGCTGGTCTTCAACTCCTGGCCTCAAATGATCCTCCTACCTCAGTGTTCCAGATTGCTGGGATTATAAGTGTGACCCACTGTGCCTGGCCAGGCTGGTGACTTTCAAAGGACTTCATGCAGCAGGCTGTATGGGGGAAGCTGAGGCGAGTGGGGCTGTAGGAATGTATGGGTCACCACTGCAAAATTCAAATGCAGGAACTTAAACCCCAAGGTGATGGTATAAAGAGGTGGGGCCTTTGGGGAGGTGATTAAGTCATGAGGGCTCCACCCTTGTGAATGAGGTTAATGCTCCAATAAAAGAGGCTTTCAGAGAGCTGCCTGCCCTCTGTCTCTTCTGCCATATGAGCACCCAGCTTTGGTCCCTTTTGCCTGTTCCTGTCATGTGAAGAAGGCACCATCTTGGAAGCAGAGAGCAGCCTTCACCAGACACCAAATCTGCTGGCACTTTGATCTTGGACTCTAAGAAAATACATTTCTGTTCTTTATAAATTACCCAGTCTCCGGTAGTATTTTACGGCAGCTCGTGGACGAAGGCAGAGGGCACAGCTTGTGCAGACGCAAGGAGGAGGGCAGCCCAGGCACACGCCTGAAATGCCCAGTTTTTTATTTTTCCTAAACTTCAGCCTGTGTCCAGGTTGTTTTTCTGTTTGTTTGTTTTGGGTTTTTTTTGAGACCTCCATAGGGTGCCATGGCGTCACAGGTCACAGCAACCTCAAACACTTGGGCTCAAGCTGTTCTCTTGCCTCAGCCTCCCAAGTAGCTGGGACTACAGGCACCGGCCACAACACCCGGGTATTTTTTTTTTTTTTAATTTACAAACTGCTTTTTTTTTATTGTTGGGGATTCATTGAGGGTATAATAAGCCAGGTTACACTGATTGCAATTGTTAGGTAAAGTCCCTCTTGCAATCATGTCTTGCCCCCATAAAGTGTGACACACACCAAGGCCCCACCCCCCCTCCTTCCCTCTTTCTGCTTCCCCCCCCATAACCTTAATAGTCATTAATTGTCCTCATATCAAGATTGAGTACATAGGATTCATGCTTCTCCATTTTTGTGATGCTTTACTAAGAATAATGTCTTCCACATCCATCCAGGTTAATACGAAAGATGTAAAGTCTCCATTTTTTTTAATGGCTGGATAGTATTCCATGGTGTACATATACCACAGCTTGTTAATCCATTCCTGGGTTGGTGGGCATTTCCACATTTTGGCAACGGTAAATTGAGCTGCAATAAACAGTCTAGTACAAGTGTCCTTATGATAAAAGGATTTTTTTCCTTCTGGGTAGATGCCCAGTAATGGGATTGCAGGATCAAATGGGAGGTCTAGCTTGAGTGCTTTGAGGTTTCTCCATACTTCCTTCCAGAAAGGTTGTACTAGTTTGCAGTCCCACCAGCAGTGTAAAAGTGTTCCCTTCTCTCCACATCCACGCCAGCATCTGCAGTTTTTAGATTTTGTGATGTGGGCCATTCTCACTGGGGTTAGATGATATCTCAGGGTTGTTTTGATTTGCATTTCTCTAATATATAGAGATGATGAACATTTTTTCATGTGTTTGTTAGCCATTCATCTGTCGTCTTTAGAGGAAGTTATATTCATGTCTCTTGCCCATTGATATAAGGGATTGTTGGCTTTTTTCATGTGGATTAATTTGAGTTCTCTATAGATCCTGGTTATCAAGCTTTTGTCTGACTGAAAATATGCAAATATCCTTTCCCATTGTGTAGGTTGTCTCTTTGCTTTGGTTATTGTGTCCTTAGCTGTACAGAAGCTTTTCAGTTTAATGAAGTCCCATTTGTTTATTTTTGTTGTTGTTGCAATTGCCATGGCAGTCTTCTTCATGAAGTCTTCCCCCAGGCCAATATCTTCCAGTGTTTTTCCTATGCTTTCTTGGAGGATTTTTATTGTTTCATGCCTTAAGTTTAAGTCCTTTATCCATCTTGAATCAATTTTTGTGAGTGGGGAAAGGTGTGGGTCCAGTTTCAGTCTTTTACATGTAGACATCCAGTTCTCCCAACACCATTTATTGAATAGGGAGTCTTTCCCCCAAGGTAAGTTCTTATATGGTTTATCAAAGATTAGGTGGTTGTAAGATGTTAGTTTCATTTCTTGGTGTTCAATTCGATTCCAAGTGTCTATGTCTCTGTTTTTGTGCCAGTACCATGCTGTCTTGACCACTATGGCTTTGTAGTACAGACTAAAATCTGGTATGCTGATGCCCCCAGCTTTATTTTTGTTACAGAGAACTGCCTTAGCTATACGGGGTTTTTTCCGGTTCCATACAAAACGCAGAATCATTTTTTCCAAATCTTGAAAGTACGATGTAGGTACTTTGATAGGAATGGCATTGAATAGGTAGATTGCTTTGGGAAGTATAGACATTTTAACAATGTTGATTCTTCCCATCCATGAGCATGGTATGCTCTTCCATTTGTTAATATCCTCTGCTATTTCCTTTCTGAGGATTTCATAGTTTTCTTTATAGAGGTCCTTCACCTCCTTCCTTAGGTATATTCCTAGGTATTTCATTTTCTTTGAAACTATGGTGAAGGGAGTTGTGTCCTTAATTAGCTTCTCATCTTGACTGTTATTGGTGTATACAAAGGCTACTGACTTGTGGACATTGATTTTATATCCTGAAACATTACTGTATTTTTTAATGACTTCTAGGAGTCTTGTGGTTGAGTCTTTGGGGTTCTCTAAGTATAAGATCATGTCGTCAGCAAAGAGGGAGAGTTTGACCTCCTCTGCTCCCATTTGGATTCCCTTTATTTCCTTGTCTTGCCTAATTGTATTGGCTAGAACTTCCAGCACTATGTTGAATAGTAAAGGTGACAGAGGACAACCTTGTCTGGTTCCAGTTCTAAGAGGAAAAGCTTTCAGTTTTACTCCATTCAGTAAAATATTGGCTGTGGGTTTGTCATAGATAGCTTTTTTTTTTATTTTTAGTTTCAGCTTGCTTGTTCATTATTCTTCTTCGTTTGAAGTACTCTTTTTTTTGTTGTTGTTCATTTTCTTTCTTCTTCTTTTTTTCACTGCTTCCTCTGGCGATGCTCTGTCCCGTTGCCTCCCCAGTAGCGAGAATTACAGACGCCCACCACAACATCCAGCTGTTTTTGATGTTAGTAGAGACGGGGTCTTACTTTGGCTCACTGCTGCTCATACTGGTCTCGAACCTCAGAGCTCAGGCAATCCACCCGCCTCGGCCTCCCACAGCGCTGGGACTACAGGCGTGAGCCACCACGCCAGGCCTGGCTATTTTTGTTGTTGTTGTTGTCATTGTGGTTTAGCAGGCCGGGGAGGGGTTCGAAACCAAGAGTCCCAGGTTCATGCATGTGGCTGGTGCCCTAACCACTGAGCTATGGGCACCAAGCCTGTGCCCACATTTTGTTTTCTAGAGATGATTCCTACCACTAAGGAGGATGGTCTTGTTCAGGTTTGGGAATGATTAGTCTTCATGGTGGAAACCGAAGGTGTAAGTAGCTATTTACAGGAGGTATAAATAGAAACCGGGGGTCCACGGTCTACAAGGTGCAGAGGGACTTCTCTCCATCCCTCCATGGCTCCCATTGTCCTGGGGCTGTGGTCCAGCCTCCGTAGTATGACTGCAAGGCCCTGGGTTCTCACCTGTAGGCCTTCCCACGTGCTGCTCCCTCTGTCTAGGCCCCTGGCTCAGTATCTGCTGCCTCCTCAGAGCAGCCTCTGTTCACCCTCTGGGGCCGGCGCCCCCGCAATTTGCTCCTCACCTGGCTTTGTTGCATCAGAGGCCTTCCTGGTCGTCACTACTCCCAGCCTGAGCTAGCAAGTCTGAGGACAGCCGCCACAGCCTGGCCTGGCTCGGCTCCAGCTAAAGGTCATTACATTGTGTGTGAGCTGGTGGGGGCTGGGAGGGAAACAGCCACGTGCAACCAAGGGGGGAAGGAGGGGACTCCTCTCAGGAGGTCGTGCTCGATGTGGGGGTTTCCTTGGCTCTGCTCCGGAGACAGTTTCCATGTGACAGACCCAGTTTAGAACCAGCCGGTAAGGACGGGGCCAGCCCCGGGCCTCGTCTCACGTCCATGGCAGGGGAAGGCATGGCGTCACCGAGTCCTGCCTTTGCAGAGTCTGCCCGGTGCCTGGGCTGCGTCTGCAGCCTTCGTGAGAGGAATTCGGCAGCAAGTATCAAATGTCACTTAAATATTACCCTCCCCTTTCACCTCGCAATTCCACAGTGAGAAAATCCCCCCTAGAAATAATTCAACAAAGGCGCACACGGCTGTTCATACAGGGTTGAGGTTGGTTGAATTGGAATTTTCCAAAATGACTAAAAACAGGATTAAAAAGAATGAGGGGCACACGGCCAAGGCTCTAGAAATTCTTAGGTAAATGACTGAAATCGTGCTTCCACTTAATGCCACGCTTGTGTTATCCTCAGGACCTGTGAGGTGAGCCCTGTTACTATCTCCACTTCTCGGAGGAGGGAACAAAGGCCCAGAGAGCTGCTGTTGGCAGGGCCAGAACTCACGCTCGGCTCGGTCTGATTCAGGGAAGGCTGCACAAGGAAGATGGTTTGGTCTGACTCAGGGAAGGCTGAGCAGAGCGAAGGAGACCAGGAGGAAGACTCCAGTGGTGATTCGTTCTTTTATTGTCTTTATTAAGCATGTGAAACCCCTACCCCAGGGCATGCCCAGTGCTCACAATGGCAGCCCCTGCCACAACTACTAAAAGGAAAGAGAGCAGGGGTCCCAGGGTCCCCACCCAGCTGCCATAGTTTAGTCTGAGGGGCCCCCTCCGAGGCAGGACCTGGTGGTCATGAGGATGGACTCTGGAGCCACAGTGGCTGGGCTTAGCTCCCAGCTCTACACTTGCTGGTGGTGAGACCTGGGGCAAGTTACTTAACCTCTCTGGGCCTCAATTTTCCCATCTATAAAATGGGGGTAATAATAATACCTACCTCTAGGCCAGGCAGCGTCTCAGTCCTATAATCCTAGCTCTCTGGGAGCCTGAGGCAGGTGGATTGCTTGAGCTCAGGAATTCAAGACCAGCCTGAGCAAGAGTGAAACTCCATCTCTAAAACTACCTGGGTGTTGTGGTGGGCACCTGTAATGTCAGCTACTCAGGAGACTGAGGCAAGAGGATCACTTGAGCCCAAGAATTTGAGGTTCTGCGAGCTATGATGCCATAGCACTCTACCAAGGTTGGCCAAGTGAGACTCTGTCCCCACTCCCAAAATACCTCTCTCATAGGAGTTGTTGTGAGAGTTAAATAAATTAATATCTGTAGCCGGGTGCGGTGGCTCACGCCTGTAATCCCAGCACTGTGGGAGGCTGAGGCCAGAGGATTGCTTGAGCTCAGGAGTTCGAGGCTTGTCTGAGCGAGAGTGAGACCCCAACTCATGAAAAAAATGGAAAAACCCAGCTGGGCGCTGCAGCGAGCATCTGTAATTCCAGCAGCTTCGGAGGCTGAGGCAGCAGGATGCCCACAGCCGGAGTCTGAGGTTGCAGTGAGCTCCGACGCCACTGCCCTCTGCTCAGGGCATAGGGTAGAACTGTGTCTCGACAAAAAAAAAAAAAAAAAAAAAAAAAAAATTAATATCTGTAAAGAACACAGAGTAATGCCTGGCACAAGTCCTGTATCAGCATTTGTTTTAAAATAAATAACTGTATTAGTTTTCTATTCTTTGATACTTTGGGAAAAAAATAATAAGTTAATTGATAACTCCATACTGAACCTCAGAGTCAAAGCATTCTGTAATAGACATACTCTTATTTGACAATGTGAATGTTACTTTCTTTGCATTGCTATTATTATCATTGCTTAATACTTTGTTG
This sequence comes from Nycticebus coucang, assembly GCF_027406575.1. Classification (NCBI taxonomy): domain Eukaryota; kingdom Metazoa; phylum Chordata; class Mammalia; order Primates; family Lorisidae; genus Nycticebus; species Nycticebus coucang. The sequence goes on along the minus strand of NC_069781.1, from coordinate 11,865,345 downwards.
CAGCAATTGTCTGATTTCTTTTCTGAATGTATTTGTCTTTGTTCGTTCTTTGTGAGGTTTTTGTTTCTGGACCCAATCTTTTTTTTTTTTTTTTTGTAGAGACAGAGTCCCACTTCATGGCCCTCGGTAGAGTGCCGTGGCCTCACCCAGCTCACAGCAACCTCCAACTCCTGGGCTTAAGCGATTCTCTTGCCTCAGCCTCCCGAGTAGCTGGGACTACAGGCACCCGCCACAATGCCCGGCTATTTTTTGGTTGCAGTTTGGCCGGGGCGGGTTTGAACCCACCACCCTCGGTATATGGGGCCGGCGCCTTACAGACTGAGCCACAGGCGCCGCCCTCTGGACCCAATCTTAAACATTGTTATTGTTGTTAAATTTTAAGCCTTTTTAATTTTGTGAAGGCAAAAAGTGGAAGCCGGAGGAGGAAAGGGGACTCATGGCAGCTATGGTTTGCAGCGTTCTAGGGAGGAAAAAGTTGACAAGCTTGGTAACAGCTTCTGTCTGTCTCATGCATCCTGGCACCCACTCAGTGCCGTGGAGCAGAGGTTTAAGAAATGTATCTTGTGTGGAAAACATGTAGATTATAAGAATGTACAGCTTTTGTCCCAGTTTATTTCTCCATTTACTGGATGCATTTATGGAAGGCACATAACAGGTCTTTGTGGGAAGAAATAGAAAGAAATCACAAAAGCGATTAAAAGAGCTCAAATAATGGGGTTTATGCCAGTTACATATAAGGATCCTGCGTATCTCAAAGACCCTAAAGTTTGCAACATCAAGTATCGGGAATAAGTGATACGTTACTACCAATAAACTTATTTTACAGTAAAAAAAAAAAAAGTGGAAGCCTAATGAACACACGTATATGTGAGAATAAAAAAATAATAACTGCATACACACGACGCATGCGTGTATACGTATTAAAAATATTTAAGAGTAATTTGAGCAGCATATATCATAATTATTTATTTGTTTTTGGTGACCAGGTTTCACTCTATCCTCCTGGCTAGAGTGCAGTGGTATCAGCCTAGCTCACAGCTACCTCAAAGTCCTGGCCTCAAGCAATCCTTCTGCCTCAGACTCTTGAGTAGCTGAGACTACAGGTGCGCACCCCTGCACCTAATTTTTCTATTTTTTGTAGAGATGTGGTCTCTTGTTCAGGCTGGTCTTGAACTCTTGGTGTCAAGTGATTCTCCCACCTTGGCCTCCCGTATATTAAAATTTTTAATGTGCAGCCCCAATTCAGCAATCCCAAATGTGGGATCTATCTGATGGACACACTTGTAGAAACGGATAATGCTATTCAAGAATGTGTATTGCCGTGTTATTTGTAAGGACAAAAAATTAGAAACAACACAGATGGTCATCAAAACAACCTTGAAGAGTGGTTAAATAAGTTATCACACAGTCAACTACTGCCCAGGGTTGAAAAGAATGAGTCACGTGTTTTAGGTTGAATCATCTGAAATTGCTAAGGTGTGACCATTTTTGATTCATAAAATGGCATAATGGCGATTTCAGATAATTCAATCCAATACTGTGCACTTGTAGAATATTAGAGTAGATTGCACTGTAGTAACAGCATATGGTAAACATATATTGCATTAATTTGTCACTACTGTAACATCCTGAGATGTGGGAAATGAGACAGAGGAAGGGCAGGGCTCTCTTACGGGGTGCTGCACTGACCCAGGCTGAGGAAGAGTCTGCACCTTCAACACGTGTTTTTCCAAGGCTGTAGTGTTTAACGCAGTCCCAAGTGGCACGATCTCTCCCTGGCCTAGAGTGAATGCTCAGCAAACACTGGCGTGGCAGGCTACTGACTGCACGCTCAGCCATGTCATCTCTCCTCCCTTCCTTTCCAACAGGATCTCAACTCTGCATCTGCCCACGCAGAGCCGGGGTGGCAAATCTGGATTAATCTAAGTCAATTGCAGTGGCCTTATTCTCTTGCCACTGATTGGCTTCTCCACCGGAAACTGTCAGTGCCTGCCCCGTCCACGTCTTTCTTTCTGGGGACACATGGAGGGACACAGCTTCCCTCTCTCTCTTTTCCTGAGGGCTTTCTCTGGCAGCGGAGACTGCTCAGAGAATATGTGTCCTGCAGCCTGGAGGTGTCAGAGACTTAAGGCCCAGCCCTGGTCCAGCCCTCAACCAAAGTACTCTGTCTCCCTAACCTCTCAGGCAGGATAACCTAGAGGTGAGAGTCCCACGCTGTCTCACAGAGTCCCCTAGTGGGATTGAGTGCCACTCGCCCACAGGGCTAAGTCACCCGCTAACTGTGACAGACTGTATTTCCTCACACACTCTTGTCACAGTGGACTGTTGACATTTCTCCATCCTGGAACCTGCAGACCTTCGTAACTGGTAGCAGATGTGACATTGCAGGACTTTTGACGCTGGTCATATTGGCAACATGGCTTCCACCTGGGAGTCACTCTCATTCTCTCTCTCTCCCCTTCTGAATGATTGCCCTGGCAACCCAACCACCACATTGAGGAGCCCAAGCTCCCAGGAGTAGGGTTTCAGACCGGCAAGTCCCCCAAAGGACAGGTGTGTGAGCAGGCCACTCAGATGACAGCAGCCCCCAGACTCTGAGTTCTCCAGCTGGGGCCCCAGAGGCAGAGATAATTTATTCTTGCTGTCTGTATGCCTGAGTCATAGAAATCACGAGAGATGACAAAGACTCACTGTTGTTTTAAGCTATTAGATTTTGGGATCATTTGTTATGCAGCAATAAATAGCCGATGCAGCCCTACAATGTGCCCTGATTTGTTGCTTACCCTTCCTTGTCTTGTTTCTTACTCCTTTTCTCATTTTTCCTGGGATCACCTCCCAAATTAACCATCTACACCCCAGTCCTTACCCCAGGGTCTGCTTCTGGAGGAACCTAACAAAGGTGCATGCTATTTGGAAAAGACACATTCGAAAAAGGGCAAACAGATAAGGGATTTCATTCTGGCTGTTTCATTTTTTCTTTCTTTCTTTTTTTTTTTTTTCATTCTGGCTGTTTCAAAAAAGTAAAAAATAAAAAAAGAAAGAAAGAAAAGAAAAAGGGCAAACAGAGAATTAGTTTCCTGTCTACAGTGGGCTGCTGCACGGGAGGGTGACAACTTCTTTTATTTTCTTTTTTGCTTTAAATAAACTTTAAAAGATTGTGGTAAAATATACATAATGTAAAATTTATTATTTTCACCATTTTAAGTGTGAACTTTGGCAACATCCCAAGCTGAAACTCTGTCCCCACGAAACATTGACTCCCCTTTCCCTTCTCCCCGAGCCCCCCGCAGCCTCTATTCTGCTTCTGTTGCTCTGAATTCAACTGCTCTGGGGACCTAGAGCAAGAAAGTGGAATCACAATGACAATGTTTGTCCTTTCACGTCTGGGTCATGTCACTTAGTATGGTTGTGTCTTAAGTGGTTCCAGGATAACTCTGGTGGTCATTGGCCCCTGAGGCCATGCCATGCTCCTTGGCAGCGACTTGCACTGGTCCTGTACAGCGATGGCTGGTGGATGTGGGTGGCTGGCAGGGTGGCCAGACGTGGCAGGCCCAGACACTTCGTTCCAGACCAGCTCTCAGCACCTCCCCTTCCCCAGTCCCGAGCAGAATTGCTGGGCGAGGGTTAATCAACATTCAGTCATGTTTCCAAGTTTAAATGGAGCATTTGTTTAATTATGTGTAAGTAGCAATACATTGTGGCCATTATCTAAATCACTATTTTATTTCCTGGATGTGGTTTCATAATGCAGGGTTTCTGCTCCAGCCTAGCATCATTAACAGAGAAGAGTTAATGAATATAAAAGCGTAAAGGCTAATTACACTTTAATTTACAATCATGGTCTCATTTTGGGACCACATGAAATCTGTTTTGAAAACAATTAAAAAAAAAAAAAGCCCACTCTTGCCCTGGTAAGTAGAGGGACCCCGGCCAGGAGCCTGGCTCTGCCTGCCACGTCGCTGAGTAGCATTGGCTGGACCAACCTCAGCCCTGGAGCCATGAGTGGGACGCTGGCGGGGCCAAGTTCAGCACCCTGTGACTTTGCCTTTTGTTTCCAGCAATTTTCCTCTTGCCTTCCAGACGGCTCTTGTGGCTGCTGTTGAGAGCTGGGGAGCCCCGTCTGGAGCACCCTGATCTGACCACGTGGCCTCACATTGAGAAAAGTCGGTTGGAGTTAAGGGGGGAGCGATTTGGGAGACTCTGACACCTACCGGGTTCCAGCTGTGGCCAGGCACTCTGCAGGACGCTTTAACGGATGTTATTTATTCTTCAAAATTGTCTACCATTGGTAATTTGATTTGGTCCTTCTGAAACGTTTGGTGGAACCATGAATTCATTGTTAATTTTCTTAGGTAAAATAACGTCTTACGTACAAGAATGTCTTTATTCTTAGGAGATGAAAAGAAGTTTGGAGGTGAAAGATCATGATGTCTGCCACTTTCAAATGGCTGAGGGGGAGACAAAAAATATGGAGAAAGAAAGAAATGGTAAAATAATAATAATAATAAACATTAAGTAAGCCCAGGAGTTTGAGGCTGCAATGACCATTGACAAACTGCACTCTAGTTTGGGCAAAAGAGTGAATCCCTGTCTTAAAAAAAAAGAAAAAGAAAGAAAGAAAGAAAAAGAAAAAGAAATCCCAGATTCGGTCTGTGACCGGGGAAGCTGTCAGCGGCCACATTCTGCCTCCTGAGCTAAGGTGCTGGGGTGCAGGGAGCAGACACACACAGAGAGAGAAGGAGAGAGATAAATGGTAAAAAGAAAAAAAAAAGTAGACAACTTGAGAATCCTTGGTGATTCTAGGTAGGTATTCATGTACAATCTTTCAACTTCTCTATGTTTTGAAAAGTCTTACAATAAAAATGGGGAAGAAAGAAACATCTCACTGGCACTCTGATCTATTTTGCCTTCTTTGCTTGTTTAAATAAAATCCTTTTCTTCCAGTTGAGAAAAGATCCATTAATTGAGCCCAGCTTTGCCTGTATGATTTTTGTCATGGATTACTAGAGTCGCGAATAAGAATTAATCAGATAATTAATCAAACAAATATGCAAAATGCAAAAAAAAAAGTTCCATGCGGTCATACGTGATTCTGTCTTGCGTCTGTAGACTCCTGGGGCTACCAAGAGGGGGTTGGGGGTAGCTTGCTCTTTGTTGCTGAAACCCTCATTTCAGATTCCCTTGAAAGAGCAGCGGTTTGAGAAAACCCGGCCCATTACTGCCCACTAAGGTGGGAGGAGCAGTAAAGGGGCTCTGGCAGGGGCGATTCCTCTAGGAATTCATCTTCAGGAAACATCCGGCCAGGGCACTTGCTGCTGCTTGGTTAATTATGTTAAAAATAAACCAGGGACAACTGGAATTAACAAGTTTTTTGAAGAGATGAGGAAATCCCCAAGCTGGAACGATGAAGCAAGATGAAAACTGCCCGCGGCGTAATCCTCCGCAACCCGGAAAAACAGATAATAGATACCCACAAGCAAGTCTAAAGAGAAACTCAAACACTTCTTACAATTCAAACAATGGTGTGCCTTGGAATACCTTCTGTATTTCTAGACAGATTTTGGAGGGTGTGTCCAGCTCACAAGCCCAAGCGCTGTGCTCACCCCCCCACCCCGCCCCTTGTGGGCAGAGGGCTCCGGTGGCCTCATGTCTCCGCCCCTCAGGCCACAGCTGATTGGATCCAATGGACCCTGGTACCCAAGCCTGGCCAATGAGAGTGCCTTCCCAGGGAATTTAAAAGACGACCTAAGAAATTCAGATTCAGGCCGGGAATGGTGGTTCACACCTGTAATCCTACCACTTTGGGAGGCCAGGTGGGAGGGTCTCTTAAGGCCAGAAGTTAAAGACCAAACCAGCCACAGGATGTGGTGACTCATACCTGTAATCCTAGCATCCTGGGAGGCCGAGGTGGGAGGATCCCTGAACTCAGGCATTTGAGACCAGCGAGAGCAAGAGCAAGACCTGGTCTCTATTAAAAACAGAAAAGTTGTTGGGGCATTGGAGCTAGTGGCTGTTCTCCCAGCCACTCAGAAGCCTGAGGCAAGAGGATTGCTTGAACCCAGGAGTTTGAGCTGTGAGCTGGGCTGACACCACAGCATTTTAGCCTGGGTGACAGAGTGAGGCCAAAAAAAAAAAAAAAAAAGAAGAAAGAAGGAAGGAAGAAGGAAAAAAATGTAGCAAGACCTCATCCCTAAAAATAAAAATAAATAGCAAGGACAAAAAAAAAAAAAAAAAGAAAAGAAAAAGAAAGAAAGAAAAGAAAAAAGAAGAAAGAAAAATTAGCCGGGTGTGAAGTGCAAGCCTGTAGTCCTAGCTACTCAGGAGGCTGAGGCAAGGGGATCCCTTGAACCTAGGAGTTTGAGGCTGCAGTGCACTATGATGACGCCACTGCACTCTAGCCTGGGTGAGAGTGAGACCTAGACTCAGTCTGTGACTGGGAGAGCCAGCTGTCAGGGGCTACATTCTGCCCCAAGGGCAGAGGAGCTGGGGTGCAGGGAGCAGACACACACACAGAAGCAGAAAGACACCAGGAGCCTGGAGGGACCCATACCTTTCTTTCTTTCTTTTTTTTTTTTGAGACAGAGTCTCACTACATTGCCCTCAGTAGAGTGCTGTGGCATCACAGCTCACGATAACCTCCAACTCTTGGGCTTAAGTGATTCTCTTGCCTCAGCCTTCCAAGTAGCTGGGACTACAGATGCCCACGACAATGCCCAGCTATTTTTTTGTTATTGTTGTCGTTGTTTAGCAGACCCCGGCTGGGTTCCAACCTGCCAGCTCTGGTGTATGTAGCTGGCGCTCTAGTCGCTGAGCTACAGGCACCGAGCCTAAATTCTCCTTTTTAATGTTTTGCTTGGCTGGAGTGGGTTTCTGTCACAACCAAAATAGTCCTCACTGGGGAAGGGAGAGGGATAATCAGTCCTAACTAATAATTAGTAAAGAATTAGTAAAATAGGGCAGCACCTGTGGCTCAAAGGAGTAGGGCGTCAGCCCCATATATCAGAGGTGGCAGGTTCAAACCTGGCCTGGCAAAAAAAAAAAAAAGAAAAAAATTAGTAAAATAATACATGTTTAAAAGATAGGAATTAGGACCAATTACTGCTGGGGCACCTCCCACTGTACTGCAGACACTCAGATTCATGCTCCATCCTCCCTGCTCTGCTCTGTTGCAAGGCCCACCCTGCAGCTGCATTTCCCACTCCGGGAGACAGGCGGGCAGGAGGCAGGGAGAAGCTGGGGTATTTCTCCCTTCCTCTACTCCATGAGCACCTGTTGACAGTGGCTGCACCTGCTCTGCAGCGCCAGCTCCCTGCAGGTGCGTCCTCCCAGGCTTCGGCTCCGCCAGGCAGCAGAGTGGCTTCCTGCTATGAAAATCTCTGGGTCACAGCCCATCCGTCTGTTCTCTCAGCTCTTCTGGCACTTGAGTAATCAATTCCCTGTATCAAATTCCTCCTGTTTGTGTGTTCTCCTGGTGGGATGCTGATGGATACACGCATATCAGCTCACTTTATCCTTGAAACACCCCTCTGAGGGAGGCCTTAATACCTCTGCTTAGCAGATGAGGACAGCAATAATCAGAGAAGCTAAATAACGTGTCCCAATGTCACCAGCTTGTCACAAAGCTCTGAAATCAAGCTCCTATCACTATATTTCACTGTATGGCTTTTTACAGTCTTCTCTATTATTAGAAAGAAAAGTCATTAAAAAACATCAGGCAGGGTGCAAAGGCTGATGCCTATAATCCTCGCATTCTGAGAGGCTGAGGCAGGAGGATCTCTTGAGCTCGGGAGTTGGAGACCAGCCTGAGGAAGAGAGAGACCCTGACCTTACTAAAAATAGAAAAATGAGCAGGGTGTTGTAGCAGGAGCCGTACTCCCAGCTATTTGAGGAGGATGTGGCAGGAAGATTGCCTGAACACAGGAGTCTGAGGTTGCCGTGAGCTAGGCTAACACCAACACGCACTCTAGTCTGGGGAAAACCCCCCAAAAACCAAAACCCAAAAATCCAAACACGGGTACCAAAACATCCTAAGTGCAGCCTCTCCCTGCCCTGCGCAGCTGGGTGAGTGCAGGACTAATTGGAAGGCTCTGGGGTGGCCCTGCTGGCCTGAGAAGCTTCCTTAAGCAAGTCTAGCCTCTCTCAAGGCTAGAGACAGATCCTCAAAGCCCATGCCTCTCCTTACTAGCTGTGAGACCACGGGCATGTGGTCTCCCTCTCTGAGCCCCAGGTCTCAGCAGGAGAGAAGTCATCTCTAGATGGTGAGCTCTTCCAGATGCCCTGGCTCCCAGCAGGGCCTGGCACAGAACAGGCCTCAGGCAGGAATTGATGTGTGGCCTCACGTCTATTGCCAGAGCTCTGGGCTCCTGTGCAGCCATCGGCACACAGATGGGGCAGGGGAGCAGATACTGCACTGAGCCTTACCCACCAAGGGCTCTCTGAGGTCTATGACAAGCTTCAACTATTCTACTCATTTACTTAGGATTTTTCTTGCTTCAAAAAAATTTATGTTTGTCTCTAACATCCATAAAATGCTGGTCTTGAAGGGCTGGTTATATATTTTTTCTGACATATGTGAAATTTACATGTAACTGACAAAATTAAAAATGCTCCCTGGGGCCAGAGGCGGTGGCTCACACCTGTAATCCTAGCACTGGGATGCCAAAGCCAAAGTGAGAGGACTGCTGAGGTCAGGAGTTTGAGATCAGGCTGGGTATCATAGAGAGACCCAGTCTCTTCAAAAATGTAAGTAAAATTAGCTGGGCATGGTGGAACGCACTGGTAGTTCCAGCTACTCAGGAGGCTGGAAGGTTGCTAGAGTCCAGGAGTTCAAGCCTGCAATGAGCTATGATGATGCCACTGTATTCTAGCCTGGGCAACAGAGGGAGGTCTTATCTTAAAACAAACAAGCAAACGAATAAAATGCTTCTAGGAGACACTGAGAAAACGTCCCTACCACCTATCATCAATAGTGTGACCCTGGGAGAGGGCCCATCAGGCTTCAAACAGTGACTCCCCCTCTATTAGCTGGGTGACACTGGGCCAGGGGCTTCCCTTCTGCAAACCTCAGTTCTCTTCCCTAAAAATGGGAACACCCTGGAGCCTAACTCTGGGGTTATTGCTCGGGTTCCTTCAGCTAATTCAGAGGCCCAGGGAATGTGGCAAGAGGCTGCAGTCATTGGTGTTGCTATTGTTTTATCATCATCATCAGAATGTCAGCAGGCTGCACAGGTCCCAGTGGCCTGGGGAGGAGCTGCCGTGGATTGAGGGCCAGTGTCCAGGGGTCCCCGGTGGCTCCCAGGCTGGGCACTGGGAAGGGAGGCTCTGCTCCTGCTGCTGTGATGCTGCTGCCATTACTGCTGAGGGCTGGAACCTCAGTCCCGCAGCCCCTCAAGGCGACACAGACTTCTGGCCTGCAGATCAGCACGCTTGCGCTAGGGCCCATGGCAGCACTTAGCACACCGCAGCCACTGGCCTGGGGGCGCTGGGAAGTATCTGCCTCTCTCATGACCTTCCTACCTCCCCATCCCCCCTGCACTGGCAGCTCCTCTGGCCAGGCCTGACCTCCTTTGTGCATCCAAAGCACATTTTCCCTTCTGGGCATCTGGGGAATTGGCTTAAGCCTCTGTGTTTTGGAGTCAGAGGGACCTGGGTGCCAATCCTGTCCTACCACATGGGAGTGCCCTGAGTCTCAGCTGCTGCAGGGGCAATGGTGATTTGGAGGATACCTACTGTGTGGGTTCAGCCATGCAGCAAGTCCTTACTGAGCCCCTTACTGGGCTCAGGGAGGGGGTGGGGAGTGGCGGTATGGCTCTGAGAGTGCAGCCAGGAGCAGGTATGGGCCTGGCAGTCTGGGGATGACTGCAGCACCCACTGAGCCCTCCCTGTGGTTGCAGTGTAGTGACTGAGTGCTGGAGGCTGGGTGACCATTCCACCCTCCCGGGCCTCCTGTGGCGGGGCCAGGATTGCCCCACATCAAAGGTCACTTGCTGTATATGGCTGAGCAGGGAGCTGAACCTGCTGGGCGTGGCTGCCTCAGGCCACACAGTCTCTCTGTGACACTTCCAGCTGCCTCAATTCTTCCACTGTACCTGTTGCAGGATTAAGTGAGAATTCCTGGGGGCGAAGTAAGTGGATGGTGTGCCACTAGTCCAGGGTCAGTGTCAGTCACCTTTTGAGGTCCAAACTAGGATCTTTGAAAGTTCTGAATCTGCAATATTTGGGATGGGACACATCTGATGTCTTGGGGTCAGCCCCCTCCTACCCCTCCATTGGCAGAAAGCAGCCCTCATCCACCTCAGTTCCTCTCAAGGCTGGGGGGATAAGCAGCTCCTTGCCCATTTTGGGTTGATTCTCCCCCACAGTTATCCAAGCTGTGCACTGTACCATCTAAGGGCACTAAGACATGGCAGATTTTCCGAAGTTAGACAATTTTCTTTTCTTTCTTTCTTTCTTCCTTCCTTCCTTCCTTCCTTCCTTCCTTCCTTCCTTCCTTCCTTCCTTCCTTCCTTCCTTCCTTCCTCCCTCCCTCCCTCCCTCCCTCCCTCCCTCCCTCCCTCCCTCCCTCCCTCCCTTCTTTCTTTCTTTCTTTCTTTCTTTCTTTCTTTCTTTCTTTCTTTCTTTCTTTCTTTCTTTCTTTCTTGTGAGACAGAGTCTCAGTATGTCACCCACAGTAGAGTACTGTAGTGTCACAGCTCACAGCAACCTTAAACTGTGGGCTCAAGCTATTCTCTTGCCTCAGCCTCCCAAACAGTTGGGACTACAGGCGTCCACCACAACCCCCAGCTATTTTTTTTGTTGCCGTTGTCATTGTTGTTTAGCAGGCCTGGGCTGGGTTCAAACCTGCCAGCCTCGGTGTACGTGGCTGGCGCCGTAACCACGGAGTTATGGGCGCCGAACCACAATTTTCTTAAAGATGGGAGTAAAGTGGAAGTAAGGGTGCCTTTCTATAGCTCTCACAGAGATGTGACATGAACACGAATAATTTCTTCTTTGGGAGAATGATACCTCAAATCTAGTGAACTCACATTCATCTTTCAAAGTTTAGCTCCCGGGACCCTCCCCTCTATGCCAGAGTCACTGCCCACTTCCCCACCCAGGGCTCCGGCAGCCCCTTCATGCCCTCTGTCAGGCTGTGAGCTCCTGGGGGCAGTGGAGCTGCAGTGGATGAGTGGTCCCCTTCACCCCTTGGTTTAAGCCTTTGCCCAGGAAGAGAGTTCATGGGTATCCTGGAAGGTCCAGTCTGGGGCAAACCAGGAGGCCATATGGGATATCATAGGCAGCTGCAGGGAGGAGAGTTGGTCCAAGTCCCCCACTCCCATTTCACAGACAGGAACACCAAGGCGCAGAGTAGAGAAGGACTTGCCTAAGTTCCCTCAGTGAGTTAGGAGCGCCAGCCTTATGATCTCCACTGGGACTGTCTGCAGCTGCTTCGCATTATACGGTGGGGAAGCGGCCAGGGGCTGTAGAGAGGCTGGCATTGAGGACAAGGATGTGGAGATGCCCAGGCTGCTTCTCCCTTGCCCATGGCCCTGGAAGTCATTTCCACCATACGCAGCTTTCCAGGTGAGTTCCAACGTAGAGCTGGATGTCCAACCCCTTAGAGATTGATTCTTGGGCAGAAGTATGTGTCTGTGGGGGTTGGGGATCCAGGCTCGGGGTCCTGGGGCCACAGTGAAAACCCTGCCTGTGGCTGCCTGGACCCAAAGGGACGCCCCCTGCCCCTGCCTGCTCGGCCCCCATCCCAGCTCCCCTCCTCATCTGACGATCCACTTCATCCTTTGGAGATTTATTCCCGGGCTGCAGAGCCTGGAAATAATTTGCTGACAAAGCCCCATCCCCGGCAGGTGCTTTAATTGGTTTTGTGGGAGCAGTCCTATTTAGAAGGAAATAGAAATTATGGTGGTGCTGCTCGTCCTTTCTCTGTAATGGAGACTTTGCAGTGTCTGGGCGGGGGAGGGAAAGGCAGGCAGCTCTGAGGAAAGCAGAGAAATGGTCACGGGAGACCGTGGATCTTTCTCTGAGGGTGCAGGTGCTTGGGCCTAGGCTTTCTGGGGCTCAGCCCCATTATCAGGCCAGGGTGGCTCCTCATCCTCCCACAGCTGAGTGTGAGAGGCCTCAGGAATGAGGGGGAACAATTTGGGGACAGCGCTGGGGTTATAGCTCCTGGTCCCAGTCATCATCCATATCAAGCCACTAGCCCCTGTTCAGTGGCACTTTCTATAACACATATCAGATGGGTTCCTCTTTGGCTCCAGCCCCTTCCATGGCTCTCATTGTTTTCAGGATGAAGACAATTTCCTTAACTTGACCTTCAAGGTCCTTCATGGTCTGACTTCTGGTGGTCTCCCCAGCCACACTGCCCCCTCCCTACCAATAGTCTTCTGTCTTCCCCGGTGGGCTCCAGTCTAGTACACAGGTCTGTACTCCAAACCATCAAGTTATAGATGAAACCAGCCAAGCTTCCCCCAAGCCCCATGCCTTCCCTTGAAATACTCCTCCCTGCCTTTGTCCACTGACACACTCCTACTCACACTTCAAAGGCCACTTGATGTCACTTCCTCGGAAAGCCTTGCTTGATGAATTTCTCCCACCTCTAATTTCTCTTCTGGGCTTCCCCAATTCCCAGCCAAGTCTTTCATCTCAGCTGCGACCTCTGAGTTTTTCATTGTCTGTGCCAGTGTCTCTTCCCTCCATTTCCTTTCTCAACCCCAAATTGGGAGCTCCGGCTGAATTGTTTTTGATTCTACAGGGTGAGGATTGCAGCCCTGGAGGCTTAGATAGGTCCAAGATTCTGGGTCCTGGACTCTCGTCTTACCTGAGCAAGAGCAGCCTGGACCATCGCTTCTCTGTGTGATCCTGAGCCTTGGCTCTGTGTCTCTGTGGACTCAGTTTGCCCATCTGTAAAACAGGAGAGTCAATCTAGAGGCATCTGACACTTGAGGACTCTAAGGGCCAGTCTTGGCCTGGAACCTCACACCAGGTGATGAATGTGTGAATTAGAAGCCACTTCCTATGCCAGGCTGGGTCATGACACAGGGCCCAATGATGCTTGTCCAGCCTGGGTTCCTGGTGTTGGCCGTGGACTGGGTCGGCAGGCCCTGGCACGCTCAGATGAGTATCAAATCAGGGCTGGAACCTCAGCTTTGCCACTCGCCTACCTGCCTTGTGAGCTGGGCAAGTTTCTTGGCCTCATGGAACCTGTTTTGTCTATAGAATGAAGGGAACAAGAACACAGCGATGTGCCACACGACAGTGCTTCAGTCAACAAGGGACCATGTCTATGACGGTGGTTCTGTGAGATTATAATGCTGTATTTTTACTGTGCTGTCCCTCTGTTTAGCTGTTTAGACACACACATCCTCACCATTGTGCTATCATGGCCTCCGGCATCCAGCAGTTCTGGCAGCACAGCATGGTGCCCAGGGATGACAGGCTACACCACACAGGGGTGTGTAAGAGGCCGTGCCATCTGGGTGTGTGTAAGTGCACTCCGCGATGCTCATACCACAGTGCATTTCTCAGATCACATCCCCATTGTTAAACAATACAGGCATGGAGTGCCACTCCACAGTGCTGACTTGCTAAGGGTCACCGGAGGGACATTCAGGGCACTCTCAGTGCGCCCACGTTGTCATCCATTCAAGCACTGGGTGCTGTGTTCCTGCTGTACCTAGTAGGGGATGGGGGGCAGTGACTGAAGGATCAAGGTCCAGACAACCATACTGGCCTGCAGAGCTCCGGCCAGGGCGAAGGGCCTATCAGGGCCTTGGTTTCTGGGGTCTATGGTGGGGAATAAAGCTGGATCTCTAAGGGTCTTCCTGGTGTGATTTTCTCTAAGAATCCAGGACAGTGTTAGGGGGTGCATGTGGGGGCTCAGAGGAGGGCTGGGGGCTTGGGTGGAGAAAGAGGCAGGGGTGAGGAGGGTGGCATAGGGAGGCTCTGTGTTACATCTGCAGGGTCAGTGACCTGGAGGTGGGCCCAGGAGGTTGCAGGCCAGGTCTAACCGACCCATATGTGCCCCATTTCCACATATCCCAGAGTCAAAGTGCACCCTAGTTCCCCCACTTTCTGGCTGTGGGCCTGGGCCTCAGTTTCCCTTTCTGTAACTGTGGAAGCAGTCTCTTCCCGTGTTGATGGGGTGGCGGGTCTGGTACAGGGCTTCGGGCGTGGGCTCTGGGTGCTCTCAGGACCCTGGACAGAGTGAACACCCCATCCCCTTCCACTGAGCCCGAGGACTGAGACAGGCAGCGCCGTCTGCTGCAGACGGCGCCGAGACTGGGGTAGGCAGTGGCCCTCATGACACTCCAGGGAGAGGAAGAGACGGAGAGGCGAGACAGACACGCCACGGAGCCCACTGGGCGTCCTGGGGCCGGGAATCAATCCTGCGGAGTCCGGACCGTAGGTGGCGCCACGAGGCTGCAGTTGGGCCTCCCTTTCCGGGCCGAAGGTGGCGCAGAGCCGGGACCCGCGGGGCGAGGGCACACTGCTCTGTGTGTCTCCGCCGCTAGCGGTCCGTGGGTCGGTGGAGGCCCCGTGTGTGTCTGGGGCGCCAGCGTTCTCACCCCGGCCAAGGCCAAGGCCAAGGCCCAGAAGGACGCTCGGGCGGGCATCCTCGGCGGCCGGCCGCCCTTCACCCTACACCGCCTCCCAGCGGCCACAGCAGGACCTCGGCTACGAAGGCTCCAAAGACACTGGCCCGCACCCTCGGGCCTTCAGGGGTTCCGCGTGGCCGCGGGCGTGCGCGAGAGTCGGTGCCTGAGTGGCAGCTGCCGCCAATCCACCTTCGTGGACAGAGTGGCCGCGGGTGGGGACAGGGCGTGTAACCGGCTGTGTGCCGTGGGGGCCGCCGTGGGTGCACTGGTGCGGGTGCGAGTGCAGGGGACTCCCTCTGCCTTTGTTCCCGCGCCGGTTCTTCGGCAGCTCCGGGCGCTGGCCAGGCCGGGAGGCCCGGGCTGCGAGCCGAGCGGGTTGGGCCGAGCTGTGCGGGCCTTGCTAACATCCCGCCCGCCGCGGTCCCTGCCTCCTTTCCCAAAGGGAAGCCTGAGTCGGCAGAGGGTCGCGATTCCTGTTTGAGGGTAATGGAGCCAGAGAAGGCAGCTGACCCCCTCGCTACCCTGGATGTGGACCGGGCTAGAAAGTGGCATCTGAGCCGGGGGTGGGGGCTGGGGTGGAGGTTGTCCCTGACTCCAGGCCCCGCAGAGAATCCGCTCGTGCGCTCTGGTAGTGAAGGTCGCCAGCTGTCTGCGTCTGCAGGTTGCCTGCCATAGGCCTTCGGCTCCTTCCCAGTTCAGGGGCTCCTGGCACCCACAAGCAGGTGCTCATATATGGGGGCGCACCCAGGCCAGAGCTGGCCAGACTTGTGATCCGTGCTAGCATGCGAATAGGAACGTGATGTTCTCAGAAGAGGGGACAGGAAGACACCGTTGCAGGAGCCAGAGCTTGGAGGCCTCAATGCCAGAAAAACAGAAATGTGAAATGTGGACTTTCTCCCACAGGGTGTGGGGGCAATCTTCCCACCATCCTACTCCCATAGACACAGACACATACACTCTGTGTGATCTGGAAGGGCTGCTTGCTTTCTCTAAGCTCTGAACAAAACAGGCCTCAAGGTAACTTGATTTGGGGGTATCCTTCCCTTTTATAGCAGCGAGCCAAAGTCTCAGGGAAGGGGGTGTGGCCTGGGCCTGGCACCATCCTGGGGCTCTGATTGGTTCAGAGATGAGCATGTGACCCACTTCTGGCCAATCAGGGGCTTTCCTGCTGGACCCTGGCCCTGCCTAGTTCTTCCCTTGGTTTTTAAGTCCCAGCCCCACCCTGTTTGATGATCAGGTTACTTAGTGGAAGGGGGTCATGGCAGTAGACGTAAGAATCACTGCAAAGGGGTCTTGCAATGTGGGAGACACACAGGACACTACTCCCCAAAAGCCCTCCTGACTTGAACTGGCTTGCCTTCTCTCTGTCCTCCCATGGAGAAAGGTGTGAGCAGTTCAGAGAATAGGAGCGACACTGCCAGGGAATTCCTGGGAGGGGGAGGAGCATGAGGTCCAGCGTTGAACAAAACTCCCTGAGTGAGCCGGACAAGCTACCGCCCCTCTGTGAGTCTTCATTTACTTGTGTGTAAAATGGGATCAGCACTTCCTCTTTCGAGATCATTATAAGGACTGAGGCGCAGGATGGCAGACCTGGCTGGAGCAGCAGGAATGGCTGTTACTGTGGGCACCAAGTGTATGTGTGTGTGTGCGTGCACGTGTGTGTGTGTGTGCGTGAGAGAGACAGAGGGAGAGAGAGAGAGAAAGAATGATGGGGGGAGCAGGATTCAGCCCTGGGACAGGAGGGGCGGGGGCTGGGCCTGTCGGGAGGAGGAATGCAAAGGCGCAGGGCCCAGGATCCTCTTCTTGCCTTGCTACAGATCAAGGGTGGGGGTTGCTGTTATCCTGGTTAGTAGAGAGGCCCCCACCTCCAGCCAAGGCACAGGAATTGGGAGGATCCAGAGGTGAAAGGGAAGGAGCAGAGTGATCACTGGGGTGGCCCCTGGTGGAAGGAGAGGAGATGCTGCCGAGGGCTCTGCACCCCACTGAGGGCATGTACCGAGCACACAGGTCACTGAAGCAGAAGCCCAGCAATGACCCCCTAGTCACATCCGTGCTGCCTCTGCCCACAGTCCCTTCTCATCCCTCACTCTCCTCGGGCCACCTGCTGCCTCCTCCTGCCTGCTCTGCCTTGAGTCTTTCCCTCTGATCCACTCACCCAGGACAGCCAGGCAGCTCTCACATCCAAGCATGATCTTGAGCTTCCCAGCTTAAAACCTAAACACACCTCCTGGTTGCCTGCTAGACCAAGTCCTGAGTTCCCAAGCTGCCCTGGGGAACTCTCCCTGCCCCTCCAACTGCTGCCCTTACTGTGCCTCCATCCTTACATGCTGGGCGAGCTGGGTTCCGCTGGGCCCCTCCACCCTGGAAATGCCAGGCCTGGGGGAGAGTACTTAGGGACACAGGCTTTGGAGCGTGAATCAGGACTCTTCTCTGTCCTAGCTGTGTAAACCACAAAACCAGGCAAATCCCACCTGCTCTGAGTTTCCACTTCCTGATCTGCAGGACAGGGACAGTAATGTGAGTACCCATCTCCCGGGGGAGTTGTGGGGTATAAAAACATTCATCCCTGGGTCTGGCATCCAGAAAGCACCAGGCATGTGTGAGCCATGATGTTACTGTTTTCATGCATGCCTGTCTAAGGAAGTCCCGTTCAGCTTGAACCCCGTCTCCAGGAAGCTCTTGCTAGTCACTGCTCTCACCCCTCAAGGTGGTATGGAAGGACTAAGATCACTGGACTGTGGCTGCCATCACCCATTCGGGCTGCTAGTGTCCCCCAGGAATCCTGTCCCTAACAGGGAGATCTGGGGGATGAAGGACACAGGGCCATGGGGACAGAGAGTCCTGAGAGCAACCAGGAGAATAGAGTCACTGGGGAACTGGCATTATTTCCAGATAATTGCAGCTATCAAGAAAGACTCCACCTCCAATCCCAGACAAAGGGAGGGAGACCTCTGGGTCCTGAGTGAGGAAAAGTTTGGCTCATGCCAAGTAGCTTGGGCAGCAAGGTGGGCCTGGTGCCCACAGGGAAGAAGTGACACAGTGAAAAGAAGGGCAGAGGTCATAGTTAACAAACTTCTTTCCAAGTGCTCAGCTTTTTGTTGTTTTTATCGTCTAGGCCAGTAGTTCTCAACTGACTAGTTCCTAGTCGTGACCCACAGGAACTGTATTAAAGGGCCACGGCATTAGGAAGGTTGAGAACCACTGGTCCAGGCTGATGAAAAATTTGCTTTTTCCATCATGAGAAAATTGAAGAGTGATGACTTCTAGTCATCACATACGTGGCTTCACATCCTTTTGTCCGTGATCCTGTTGCTGACTGCTGTCAACTGTCCCTATTTCAGGGAAACTGGGAGTGGGGTGGAGGGTGGGTTGCGGGTCCCCACCTCCGCATCTCTGGCCTCCTCATCTCCATGCCTCCCACATCTGACCTTCTTGTGGGGGTGGCTCCCACCCCAAGTGGGGTGGGCACCGAGGACAGGCATCAGAAAGGTTGGAGGGATGCTGAAGGCCTAGGGGTTGGCAATTGCTTCATTCAGCAGGAGTCATTTACTGAGTGCCTACTGCTTCCTGGGAGCCAGGCTAAGCATTTCGTGTCCTGCTTCCATGGAGCCCAAGCTTCTGGGGGCTGGGCACTAATTATGCACTATTTGATTTCCAGAAGGGCAGTGCTTATAACAGGGCCTGGTTTCTACTGGGAGTACCAAGAGCTAAGACCTCAAGGGGGAGTCAATGAGGGGCCCCCAAAAGACAGTTTATTTACTTATTCTTTTATTTATTTTTGAATCTCACTTTTTCCTCAGGCTAGAGTACCATGGGTTCAGTCTAGCTCACAGCAACCTCAAACTCCTGGGCTCAAGCGATTCTCCTGCCTCAGCCTCCCAAGGAGCTGAGATTACAGGTGCCCATCACCACACCTGGCTAATTTTTCTACTTTAGGCAGAGACAGGGTCTCACTCTTGCTCAGGCTGGTTTTGAACTCCAGAGCTCAAGGAATCCTACTGCCTGCCTCAGCCTCACAGGGTGCTAGGATTATAGGTGTAACTACCATACCTGGTCTTAAAAGGACAGTTTAGACAAAGGGGCTAGTTAGGTGGGTGCAGAGCCTGAGGTGGGAAGGACGTGCTTTTCTGAAGATAGGAGGGCAGGCCATGGAGCCAGGGTTCCGAGAGCAGGTGCATAGCAGGGACCGAGGCAGGTGAGGCCTGTGGAGGACAGGCCGGCAGGGCCAAAGACCCTGGGGAGAACTTTGAGTTTTGTTCTAAGCCTACAGGAGCAGCCACTGGAGGGTGCTAAGCAAGATGGGGGGCATAGAGGAGTGGTTGGACCTGAGTTTCCAAAGGCTCCCCCAGCTTTTCTCAGAAGGGTGGCTGGAAGGTATGGAGGGCTGTCACACATGTCCAGTAGGAGGAGGGATGGAGGGCCCAGGGAGGGGATGGTAGATAGGGAGATGACAGCTCTTGCTGAGGGATGGGATGTGTGGAGCAATGGACAGGAGGCCCAAGGGTCCCCCTAGGTTTCTGACTTGGACAGCTGGATGATGACAGAATCACTGCAGGGAGAACAGGTCTGGGGTGCCCAGCTGGACCTAACGGAGGCCCAGGTAAACCTTCAGCCGTGAACTCTGCCAGGTTCTGAGAACTGGGGGACCTAAGTGGCCTGTTCACCTCACACATCATGCCACGTGGGCCTCAAGATGTTTTCTGATCACTAAAGAATGTGGGTCCTGGGAAGGTGGCCCCATGGCCACGGATAGGCTGGTCTGCTCTGCTAGGAGGGCTTGGCTGCCTAGAGTGTCCCAGTCACTGTCATCTTGGGACAGGAAGCGCCAGGGAAGGACAGAGGGTCTGAGTGCCTCAGGTAGACAGATGGGCAGGTTTGTCCAGGCCTCAGCTCCCTGGTGTTTGGGTCAGGAGAGCAGACTGGGTTTGAAGCCTGTGGGCCCCTCATAGCGTACGCTGGGTTGGGGGAGGCTTGGATCTGGTCCTGGGGAGGCAGAGTATGGTTGGGGCAAGGAGCATTGTTTCTGGAGTCAGAGAGGCCTGGGATGGATTCTGGCTGTCCTTTATACTGACTCTGTTAGGCACTGGGGCCTCTGAGCCTCAGTCTCCTCATCTGCAAAATGGGAATAATGATAATCCCCACCTCATAGGATTGTCAGGAAGATTAAAGTTAGCGTGCACATAGGGAGTGCTCGATGCTTGTTAACTATTATGGTTACCATTACGGGTTCTGGATGCACCAGTAAACGATCCACCTTCAGGCCTTTACAAATGCTGCTTCTTCCGCTCAGAATGTCCTGGTCCAGTTGGCATCCTCCTCCTTGTCCTTCAGTGCCCAGGGCAGGGTCTTCTCTGCGCCCAGCCAACTGCATTCCTCCCCCGAGTGGCAGCCTGTGCCTGTGTGGCCTCATCTCGGCGGTTACCCCTCCCTCCCCAGCTGGCCTCTGAGGCACTGGGTCTGGTTTCTCCTGTGTCCCCAGGGCCTGGCAGGGGCATGTGGGATGCTGTACAGCTCAGGGGGGCTTAGCCTGGGCTGGGGGAGGTCTGAGGAAGGGGGCCCACGGTGGGCCAAGGTCCCTGTTGTGGAAATAGAGGGGGGTTGAACCCACATGGAAGAGGCAGCGCCTTTGCTCAGGTCATGCTTGAGCACAAATACAGGTGACAGGAAATAAGAAACATGGGGTCATTGTCAGGAGCTAAGACCCAGGAGGCAGGTGGCCTAGGCCTGAGGGCACGGGCAGTCCAGTGAGGCCCACTCTTTCGTTGGTGCTGGGCGTGGGTCAGTTCTAGGCCTTTCTCCTCAGCCCAAGTGGGAGACTTGGTCAACCTGGTGTTGGGATTTGAGAGGAGAGGAGGGATTTTATGGCCTTCGTGAGGGGAGGTGGCAGACGGGCAGGGGGTAGATGGCTTTCCCGGAATCCCAGATCTCACTTTAATAATTTGTTTCAGAATTAATGTCCATTCACGCCGTCTTCCCTGTTCCAGTTCATTGGAAGATTAAATAAAGCCCCCCACCCCCCACCCCATGGAGGAGGGAGACCAGCCCTGTTCTTTCTGGCTGGGCTGGCTGCCTGAAGCCAGAGCAAGAAATAAATCTCCCGGAGAAAACCACTTTGCTCACACGATTTCAATCCAACAGGGCATAGTGGCCCCAGTCACTTCTTGTTTTATTTAGCTGATAATCTTTTATTGTATCAGGGGACCCTTGCAGACGCGCTGTGTCTTTCCTGGCCATAGCTTCTCCGAATAGCCGATCGCCCAGGCCTGCCTCCTGGGCCTGCCAACCCTGCTCTCTTCTGCTCCCAGGGGTCTTCCCCTCACTGCGGGGTAACTGTCAGTGCTTAGAAAGTGGGTTCTTGGTCCAGGGCCTGGGGAAAAGGCCGGCAGTGGCCCAGCCAGGCCTCTGGGGCGCTCTGCCTGCTGGGGATACCAGGTCTGGGGCCTCCACCCCAGGTGGTCAACAGAGGTGAGATCACTCATTCACTCAGAAAGCTGCCTTTTCTCCACCAGACTCTGGGAACAAGGCGCGTTGGACAGACAGGCAGACAGTTTCACCTCTTCTTAGAGTCACAGCCGTGGGAGCTGCTGCCTTTGTTTTCCGGCATCACCCTGTATCATTTTTCCTGACTTGAGCATATTCTTGTTCCCATTTGGTTTTATTTCTATTTTTTTTTCTTCTGAAACAGCCTCACTATGTCACCCTCACAGCAACCTCAAACAAACTCTTGGGCTTACGCGATCCTCTGGCCTCAGCCTCATGAGTAGCTGGGACTACCGGTGCCCACCACAATGCCCGGCTATTTTTTTTGTTGTAGCTGTCATTGTTGTTTAGCAAGCCTGGGCTGGGTTTGAACCTGCTCAGCCCCTAACCACTGAGCGATGGGTGCCGAGCCCATTTGGTTTTATTTCATTTGGATCATCAAGTACAGAAACCAACATATTACTTAATAATGCCAAGAAATATAGGAAGCTGCTAAGGTATTCTAAAAGTAAGTAAAAACAGTTCGTGCCCCAAGCCTGACTCCTTTTGGAGCGTGAGTTCAGGGAGGTCCCGTGGGTGCCTTTCATCAGGGGTGTAACTCGCTTCCTTTACTGCTGTGGCTCAGCACAGAGAGTCTGTGTTGATTGCACACGTGCAACAAATGTTATACATTTTTTTTTTAAAAAGGGCCCTGGGCAGTTTTCCAAGCACTCAGGGCAGGGGCTGAACTGGACAGACCCTGTCTCCGTCCTAACTGAGCTCAGAGCCCGTGAAGAAACAGCAGAAGAATGAGGGGGCTCAGGGCTATGACAGGGGCGGTGGCTTGGAGAAGAGGTTTAGTCCTGGTGAAAGGGAAGAGCAGAAAAGGGGAAAACCCAGGGCACGGCCGGGCAAATGCTTGGTGGCAGGATGGGAGTGTGGGAGAGCTTATGTGGGACAGGGGTGGGTTCAGGGCTGGGCCCAGTAGGAGAGACCACCAGGGCTGTGGGTGGCTTCGAGGAGCAGGGAGAAGTGGGGACTTTACCCTGGGGGTTGGGCTCTGGGGCCAGGAAAAGGCTTTTAGCAGGGAACAGCAATGCTCCTAGGTAACACATAAACAGGCCAGGTGTGGTGCCTCACGCCTGTGATCCTAGCACTGTGGGAGGCTGAGGCTGGTGGGTCGCCTGAGCTCAGGAGTTTGAGATCAACCTGAGCAAGAGTGAGACTCTGTCTCTACTAAAAAATTGGAAAAATTAGGTGTGGTAGTACACGCCTGTAGTCCCAGCTACTCAGAAGCCTGAGGCAAGAGGATGACTTCAGCCCAAGAGTTTGAGGTTGCTGTGAGCTATGCGGCCACTGCACCCTACCTGGGGCAACTGAGCAAGGCTCCGTCTCCAAAAAAAAAAAAAAAAACAGAAAACACATAGACGTGATCTGGGCAAGGATGTTTTGGATGTGACCCAAAAAGGACAGGCGACAGAAACAAAGGCAGATAAATGGGATCACATCAAACTAAAGAGCTTCTGCACAGCAGTGGAAACAATTAGCAGAGTGAGGAGGCGACAGAATGGGAGACAGTGTGAATATTTGGAAACCAGACGTCAGATAAAGGGTTAGTATCCAAATATACTAGGGACTCAAACAACTCAATAGCAAGAATACAAATAACCTGATTAAAAAATGGGCAAAGGGGCCCGGCCCAGTGGCTTATGTCTGTAATCTCAGCATGTTGGGAGGTGAGGTGGGAGGATGACTGGAGGCCAGGAATTTGAGACCAACCTGGGCAACACAGTGAGACCCCATCTCTTAAAAAGTAAATAAATAAATAAATAAAAGGAAAATAAGCCAGGCAGAGTTTTGTGCCCCTATAGTCCCAGCTATTTGGGAGACTGAGGCAGGAGGATTACTTGAGCCCAGGAGTTCGAGGCTGCAGTGAGCTTTAATCTGCACCAGGCTAGGTGACAGAGCAAGATGTTGTCTCTTAAAAAAAAAAAAAGCTGTTTTACAATAGGGTAACTACGGTCAATAACAATACCCAGCATACTGTAAAATTGCTATGATCCAGGACACTTTTGCTGGCACATTAGAAATGCAGAGATTTTACTGGTGGCGCCTATGGCTCAGTGAGTAGGGCGCCGGCCCCATATACCGAGGGTGGCGGGTTCAAACCCAGCCCCGGCCAAACTGCAACAAAAAAATAGCCGGGCGTTGTGGCGGGTGCCTGTAGTCCCAGCTGCTCGGGAGGCTGAGGCAGGAGAATCACGTAAGCCCAGGAGTTGGAGGTTGCTGTGAGCCGTGTGACGCCACGGCACTCTACCCGAGGGCGGTACAGTGAGACTCTGTCTCTACAAAAAAAAAAAAAAGTAATGCAGAGATTTTGCAGAAGAAAAGTCCCAAAACACCACGTGGCCCCTGATGGCTTAGAATCTTCGCGTTTCCATGGTAGAATTTACAGAGCCTCAGATGTGAGTAGGAAGTGGGGAGGCCTTACTCTCATTGGAAATAAGTGCATTTTGGGAGTCTAATCATCGTCATTGCTGGCTTAATTTTTATGTACTTAATTTCCCCAGGAAAGAAGACTATTGCTTCTGTCTTACCCAGGAGTAAGCAGAGACTGGGAGAGGTAACTTGCCCAAGGTCACACAGAACAGCAGAGTTGGGCTCAGACCTAAGGCAGCCCCAGCTCTGTCCATCCACCTCTGTCAGATCCAAATAACTGGCCAAAGAAGGCAGGGAAATGCCAAGGATGGCGGATGGGTCCTTGGGCTCCACTTGGGGAAGGTGCAAAGCCATGTTGAGGCCAGGGGTGTCCTGGGCCACGCCAGGCCGGATGGCAGCTGGCTCAGCCCCTCCCTGCCCGCCGCTCCTTGCCCCTCTGGTCACCCTCTTCCAGGGTCCTACTTGTCCACCCTCTGCTGAGCGAGAGGCCTCTTGCCAGGCTTGTTCTGCTGGGAGGTGGGGAGGGGGTAGACGTCAGTCCTTTCCTGGTGCCCCTTTGCCCAAACATGGGTGTGGTGGGAGGAGGTGGTGCTGGTTGGAAAATACTCTTGGGATTTGTTTGAATCAGGGACGGTAAGGCCACAGACACTGAGAGGTCGAGGCCATTGAAAGAGTGTTTATCACTCACAGATCCCTCAGAAGGGGCACACCATGCCCTGGAGGGCCACAGCCTTCTGTGGTTCCCAGGGAGGGAACAAACAGGCCTGGTAAGCACTAGGGGCAAGTGCAGGCCTGGATTACTCGAGTAGTCTGGGAATGTCAGAGGGCTCTGGTCGGGAGGGTGGTGTCCAGTGGCCCTAGGAAGATTTAGGGCAGGGGGAATACTGGCTTAGCTGTGAGAGCTGGATAACAGCGGTGTGGGAGATGTGGAGTTTGGGCTGGTGGGTTCACGTGTGAAAGGCCTGTTATTTGTTGTTGGTAAGAATTATTATTATTATTGTTATTTTTGAGACAGAGCCTCAGCTATTGCCCTGGGTAGAGTGTCATAGCTCACAGCAACCTCCAGCTCCTGGACTTAAATGATTCTCTTGTCTCAGCCTCCCGAGTAGCTGGAGCTACAGGCGTCTGCCACAACGCCCAGCTATTTTTGGTTGTACTTGTCATTATTGTTTGGCAGGCCTGGGCCGGATTTGAACCCACCAGCTCTGGTGTATGTGGCTGGCGCCTCAGCCACTTGAGCTACAGGTGCCGAGCCATATTGTTGCTAAGAATTAGCCAGCTGTGGAAGGCAGTTCCTTCAGGATTAACAAGGCCTCTAAAATGTCAAATCATCATAAAATACAGAAAAATAAAAAACATGATTTGGCTGGGCATGGTGGCTCATGCCTATAATCCCAGCACTCTGGGAGGCTGAGGCAGGTGGATTGCTTGATCTCTGGAGTTTGAGACCAGCTGAGCAAGAGCAAGATCTCATCTCTACTTAGAGTAGAAAAACTAGCTAGGCATTGTGGTGGACACCTGTCGTCCCAGCTACTTGGTGGTGGTGGGGGCTGAGGCAGGAGGATCGCTTGAACCCAAGAGTTTGAGGTTGCTGTGAGCTATGATGCCACAGCACTCTACCCAGGGCACAAAGTGAGACTCTGTCTCAAAACAACAACAACAACAAAAAAAATAGGCATCTGGTCCCACATCTATTCATACATGCCACGGCCCCACTGACCTTTGCTGAAAGTCTTGGGCCCTCTGCTCCTTCACCGCATGGCTGGGGCCTCCTGGGCTCCCGTAAACCTCTCTGGGTGCTGCCGTCATTTCCAGCCCTTGCCCCTGCCTGAGGCAGAGCCCCTCTCTCTGTCCTGTCTCGGCTCCTGCTAAGACGTCCTATCCCCCGAGCGGTAGGGACTGCAAGCCACAAGCAGGGTCATTTGGTCATGGGTTGGGGAACATTTCTGGCTGTCACATGGGGAGAGGTTGAGAGGGTTGGGGTACGGGCATGGAGAACTGTCCTGTCCCAGATTCCATCAGCACCTCGTCTGAGAAACACGGAGCTCCTCATGGGTGGCGCAGGATTGAGGAACATTGGAAAACACCAGAGGGACACACACCTTGGTTAATTTGTCAGATCTCATCCTACCTCAGGCATCTTGCAGGTGAGGACACAGGCCCAGGGTGGTGGAAAGTGCCGAGATTAGGAGTCTGGCAAGTCACTGGGCAGGGATTTGAACTCAGATCTGTCTCCCTGTTGAGCCTCCAACTGTGACTGCTCATCCAGAAGACCCTCTGGAATGGTGGGACCCTGTCTGAGGAAGGCCCAGGCCTCTTCTCCCAGGAGGCCGCTGCCATGGCCTCTCGGGCTGTGAACCTGAGTCACCCACCTCGGCTTGAAGTCAGCTCTGTTAGGCGTGGTGTCCCGCAAAGAGGATTCACTTTGGCTGAACAAGCGCACTGCTTATTCGGATCCCGACAAGATTCAAGGCATGAATTGGAGGATGGGGGTGGAGAGGAAGCGTCCTGGGTTTAGAGCTGAGAGCTGCCCGTAGGCCTGGGGCTGCCCCTGCCTTCCTGCCCTGCCTCTTTGTGCCTGATTTCTTCTCTGTGCGTCTTGGCCGATTACGCTTGCCCTGCAGAGCCCCTTGGCACAGTGTCGAGGTCAGGGGACATCATGGGTGGCATCTATTCCAAATGATTCACTCTGGGCCTGCTCAGAGCCCAGCTGGACAGGCAAGGGGCGGCCTCATGTGAGCTCCAGAGTGGGCTTTCTCGTGGGAGATGGTTTCACTCCCACTTTATGGGCTAAATTGTGTCCACCCCCCACGATTCATATGGTGAAGCTCTAACCCCCACTACCTCAGAAAGAGACTGTGTTTAGAGATAGGGCCTTTAAGGAAGTAATTCAGTTAAAATGAGGTCATTAGGGTGGGCCCTAATCCAATTTGACTGGTGGCCTTGAGAAGAGAAAATTAGGACACAGACACACACAGGGAGGATGATGTGCGGACGCGGGAGAAGACGGCCGTCCACAGCCAAGGACAGGGGCCTCCGGAGAAACTGACACCTCCCTGTCGGACTTCTGGCTTCCAGAACTGTGAGAAAATAAATGGCTTTTGTGTAAGCCCCCAGTCTGCTTTGTGAAGGCAGCCCTGGCAGATGAACACACCCTCCAGTGTATCTGAACCTGCCTTTGGAGTTGTGAGCAGGGCAGTCCTGGGAGCTGATACCACTGAGAGTCCAAAGCACCCAATTAAACTTGAATTTCAGATACACAGTGACTAATTTTTTTTTTTTTGTAGTGGCCCTCCGTAGAGTGCCGTGGCATCACACAGCTCACAGCAACCTCCAACTCCTGGGCTCAGGCGATTCTCCTGCCTCAGCCTCCCGAGTAGCTGGGACTACAGGCGCCCGCCACAACGCTCGGCTATTTTTTTTTTGTTGTTGTTGCAGTTTGGCCGGGGCTGGGTTTGAACCCGCCACCCTCGGCATATGGGGCCGGCGCCCTGCTCACTGAGCCACAGGCGCCGCCCCACAATGACTAATTTTTTAACATGCATTGCGTGATCCACACTTACACATGTACTAAAAATGCCTTATTTACCTGAAATTCAAATTTAATAGTAGTCCTGGATTTGCATTTGCTGCATGGGCCACCAGACCCCAGCTCCAAGGTAGCGGCTGCCACCTCCACAGAGACTCAAGGACACAAAGCCCAGCCTGGGAGCCCAGAAGTAGGTTGGAGCCAGAGGCTGCTTCCCAGGCCCCAGCCTCGCTCCCCAAACGACTCTCATCTCCCACACAAACATATTTATTGGGCTTGATGGCAAACAGATTATGCTTGTCCCGGGAAGGGCAGCTTGAAAGAGAAAACCTTGAAGTCCGGGAAATAATGATGAGGGGAGTTAAATTAAAGTGCATAAAACCCTCCCGAGAGATAACGTCAGGGTGAGTTACAGGCCCGATAAGGGACTGGGGGCTCGCAGAGGGGGCTCAGAAAGGTCGCCCAGCAGCACGCAAAGGACCAGGAATCATAAATATGGGGCAAGATGCCCAGCTGGGGTCACCAGGGTGAAAATATTGGGGTCATTCCAAAAACAATTATCCTGCTTGGTTTGCTCTTCAGGTCTTGTAAATCTTTCACCTTTTATAAAAGATTTCTGGAGAAAGCAGCATTTTGGAAGCTTTAACTGATCTTTGTGGCTGCTTGCTTCTGGGTGGTTCTGCTAAAAGAAAACAAAAAGACAAAGGCGGAAATGCAATTACCCAGCATTCTCAGCGGCACAAGGATGGGCTGACTCATTTCCTCTTATTCCTTGGAGAATTTGGGCTGCCCTGGGTTTTGAGTCACCCTATTTGGCATCTTGACACAGTTCAATAATTTGCTTGTTCTGTTGTGAATCCAGTTGCTCCCCCATGGGCCCTGCTTCAGGGCCAGTGAGGCGGCCATCTTGGCAATGTTGCCGCCCTTCCGGCCGACAGTGCAGCCATCTTGACTGATGTGGTCATTGTCTTGGCTGCATGTAGCCAGACTCGTGTGCCTAAAGCTGGAGAGAGGATCTAGGCTGCATCTGGCCTCATGCTCAGGGCTCTGGCTGCCTCCTGCTTTCCTACCGTCTACACAAGGGCATCCTGGGTCCAGCCCTCTGCTCTGTGGCTCTGTCTGTGTTCCAGGCTGGTTGGTTTTACCAGCAGAAGGTAATAATTTGTTCTACAAATGTGTACTGAACACTTGTTACATGCTGGCCACTCTGCTGGGCCCTAGTGCTTAATCCTCATGCCAGGGCTTCAGCTTCTAGGTAGCCATTCCCTAGGTTTCTCTGTGCCCCACTGGACACGCACAGCCACCAAGTCGGCTGCACCTCCGAAGTCTCTCTCCCTTCTACTCACTCATTTATGTCTTTTGACCATATAGAGGAAGGATTATTAGCCCATTTTCCAGATGAAGTGACAGGTCTTGTGTCACACAGACAGAGGACGAGGCCGAGCTGGAACTTCAAGCCCTCTCTGCACAGCTCCAGAACTGTGTTCCGGATGGTGTCTTGTGCTTCTCAGTCAAGAACAATGAAGGGTTACGAGTGCAAGGCTTGGAGTCAGAAAAACTCTGGGTTGGAATTCCTGTCCTGCTTCCCCCTAGCTGAGTGACCTTTGGGGGCGGGGGGCTACTCTCCTCACCTGTGCACTGGGCACAGTACACAGTGCCATAGCCCAGCCTGGTGCGTGGTGTGCGGGGCTCAAGCACCTGGGGACCCAGGCTTGGAGTCTGGGGGTGGCAGCTGGTGCTTACCTATGTGCATGAGAGAGTTTTTTCCCACTGGCCATGCACTCCTACCAGAAGGAAACTATTCAAATTGAATTTGAGCTAAGTGGGACTTGGAGCTCCTTCAAGTTTCAGCCAGACTGAGGTGCGTGGGAGGGAGCGAGGGGGAGGCCAGGGGCAGGCTAAACTCAAGAGTGTTCATGTAGGAACCCCCACTCGCAGATTCATTCATTCACTCTCACATACATTCATTCAACAAACAGTATTTTGTGCCAGGCCTGCGCTTGGTGCTGGGGGTACAGTGAGTTGGGAACAAGATAGAGTCCTCCCTAGCCAGAGCTCAATCTTGGAGTGGGAGACAGATGGGAACCAGGAGGCTTGGGAGGAGGCCACTGATGTGTGAGGGTGATGGTGGCACGTGGTTGAAGGCAGGAGTTGCTCTGAGGATCCCGTGGAAGCGTATGGGGTGACTGAGGCCCAGAGAAGCAAAGCAACTTGCCTCTCATCACACAGTGAACAGGCGGTGGAGCTGGTTTGCCTGACCCCAGGCATCATGCTCTGTCCACAGCCTCCTGAAACAGCTCCCCTGAGTTGTGACCTACCCCAGTTCGAGACATGTGGACAGGGTCTTTGACAAAAAGGGTGCCTGGGAAACATTGCATATGTGACCCGCTACTTGGATACAGTGCGTGGTGGCCCATTAAAGGCTCTGAGGGGTTCCCTGGGAGAGAAACCTGCTTAGCTGTGTTCAACACGGCATTTCCCAAACCTCTGTGACCATGGAACCCTTTTGGGACCAGGACATTTCCCTACATGGCACCCTAGGCTCCTGAGCCAGCCAGCACTGTCACCACTGGTCCCACCTGCTGTCCCCCATTAGGGAGTCAGTGCTCATAGGTGGAGCCATGACAGTCAGGGGCGGGGGGCCCTGGGAAGCCTGGTGGTCTTGAGGCAGCCATAGGCATCCTCACCACCAGGGTGATAAGAAAGAGAAGAAGGGTGACAGGTAGCCCAGCCTCAGAGGAGGGGAGTGTGGCTTGGCCCTTGAGGGCCCGGCCTTGACTAAGATGATGGCTTCAGGGGGTCACGGCCACCCAGCCCCAGCAGTCCTTCCCTAGGAGCTCCAGTGGGCAGCAGGTAGAGCCCCAGGGTTGAAGTGGGTATGTGGCTTGTCAGGCTTCCTGGAGGAGGAGGCTGGAGTCTGGCCAGTGGGGACGGTCAGCTCAGGCCTCTGTAGGGAGGCTGTGGATAGCAACAGTGACAAGTGAGGCTCTGGAGGACAGCCAGAGAGGCCCGTCAGATCCTAGCTCCACTATGAGCAACATGCGCCTTGGGAAGACAGTGCAACTCCTTTCATCTGTGAAATGGGATCCTTCAGGGCCTAGACTGGGTGGCTAAGAGGAATGAATATTCCTCTGGTGGCAGCCTGGGAACAGAGGCCACTCATGGTCTTTCTCTTCTGAAGAACTAGACACTCTGGAAAACACTCCCTGACCTGAAAAAGCCCCAGCTGGACGCTCCTGTGGGTCTGTCACGGCCACGACTTTGCAAATCAGATGTGACAGAGAAATGTGTGCCGAGATGGTGGCCAGCTGTTGGGCTGTGGGGGAGGGGCTGCTTAGGGACCACGCGGTCTCCTTGGAGAGCAGACGCTGCCGCCCAGCCATGCCAGGTGCAGGGGTGCGAGGTGGGCGGGTGGGCGAGCCAGCGCTCAGATGAACTCACACGTGCATGACACCGGCCACATGCATGTGCAGACACATGGCGTCTACACACAGACACACACTGCACACACATGCATGTACACACTCACACATAGACACATCTGAGCACACACAGACACACGCAGACAAACACACGTACCGGCAGCTGCACACACAGACACTACACACATTCACGGAGACAGACACTTGTGTGTACAGGCACACACGTGCAGAAATACACACTTACACAGACATGCACAGACGCAGGCATACTCGTGCATGCTCTCAGACTCTGGCAGGGTGGAGGTGCAGGGATTGAGGTCAGAGCCAGGTCTGTGACCCACGATTGCCCCCCAACAGAGTTCCCTCACCTTTCAGGTCTCGTCACTGAGGACAATGCTAAGGGCCTCTGCTTTGGGAGTTTGAAAAGAGTGGTGAGCACAGGGCTGGGCACAAAGGGACTACTGACCAGGCCTGCCCACTTTGCCGCCCCTGGCCAGGAGCAGCCCCTCCCTTTGGCAGTACCCTTCCCCGGAGCCCAGGGGCCCAGATGGGCTGCCGCTCACAGCCCCTCTTCCTGATGGGGCATGCCCAAGGATGGACATGTGTCCCCTGTCAGGCCAATGGGATGGAGTATGTGCTATCTGGGGAAGAGGTCCTGTCCCTGGAGGCTGTGAAGCTGGAACAGTCTCTGCTCCCTCTTGCCCTCCCAGATGGGCAGGCAGTGGGGGGTGGTCTAGGTGGTGCAGGGTGGCACCTGGGAGTCCTGACTGTGGGTGACAAACACGTTGAGGAAAGGCTGGGCTCCAAGTCTGGGGTGTGTGGAGGTGTGACTGTCAGCCTGAGCTCACTCTGATGGTCCGGGATATACAGGTCCTGTCAGTGAGGGCTCCTCACAGCCTCCCAGGCAGTGATACCCATGAGTTCCCCTCCCGCCCCATTCAATGTGGGGGAAACCGCAGCTCTGCTAAGAGGGAGACTTGTTGGTAAGGATAAGGAGGACCCTGTAGCAGGGGTGTTTGTACAGGTTGACTTTGTGGCCCTGAGGTCAGGGCATCTGAGCCTGGACTCCCCATCACATCTCTCTGCAGCGGGTCAGATGGTGGGTTCCCCTCTTCCTCCCCCATGGCAAATGGCTCTTGGGGCTCCTTGCCTTGGAATCTGTGCTTCCCAGGTGTCTACCAGCCTGTTGGCCTCCAGTTGAATCCATGGGAGTTAGGCCCTCAGCCCTGGCTACAGATGGGCTCGTGGGAAGACTGTGTCCACCTTTGCTCTCTAGAACTCCCTGGCCCACAGCTGCCTGCTACAAACAAATGGTCACCAAGCTCTGGAGGATGAGTAGGAGCCCATTGGACCATGAGTTCCCCAAGGCCAGGGTCCGAGTCAGGTCATTTCTGTCTTTGGCCCCATTCAATAGGACTTTGCAGATGGCCCGTGAGGCTTGGTGCAGGGTGAGTGCCAGTGGGTACTTGCTGAATGGACACTTACATTCCTGCTGGGTTGGGGAACTCACCAACTGTCAGGAAACTGCTGTCATCTTACTGGTGGCCGCCTGCCCCACTGCATCTGGAGGGATTTCAGCAGCCTGAGAAAGGTCCCTATTCCTCAGCTCTGTCCCTCCAGACCCCACACCCATGCAGCTCCCCACCTGGGTGGAGACGCCCTCTGTAAATCTGTATTAACAAGCCTGCTGCGGATCAATGCAAGTTGTATCATACCCCCAGATGGACAGTCAATCCGTCCCACTCTCTAGATTTCATGTTTCCATGTTGTAAATTTCTCCTTTTGGTTGATGACAGCAGGTGCTCGGCCACATAGGACCCTGTCACAATTGGCTCCAACGCCAGGGGCCCTCCCTGTGTGTGAGCCTGGTGGCCCATTTCACAGAGGGCCTCTCTGAGGGTGGAGTGGGTCATCCGAGGACCTGATGTGGTGACTCAGGATGGGGGCTGGGGTGGGTGGACCTCCTGCGCCAGGGTGGCATGAAGCCCCGCCTCAGCGCCCCCGGCAGCGGTGAGCTCCTCTCCCTGACATTGCCAGGTCTTCCCCTGGCTGCTTGGCCTGACCCTGGGATGGGGCTGCACCGAGAAAGCCAAAGGGGGGGGGGCTTTGCATGGATGCCCTTGGGGACTCGCACTGCTGGGGGCTGAGGTCTCAAGAGCTGGGCAGGAGTGTAGATCACTCAAAACACAAATCCGGGGTCAGCACCGAGCTGAGGCTTCTCTGGCCCAGATGCTTGGACAGGTGTTTTTGGTTTTGTGGTAGGCATGACAGACCCAGTCTACAAGCTCAGTTGGGCAGCTTACAATACCAGCTTAGAGCCTGCCCGTGGGCCCTGCAGCCTGCGGCCTCCTCTGAACGAAAATGGGATTGACACCTCCAAATGTTAGACAGACCCCTCCCTGCCTCACTGCCAGCCCTTGCGGCCACTTCAGCCTTGAGGTAACCTCCTCTTTTCCTGCATGTTTATTCAAAACATCTCCTGGGCACCAGTTCTAACCCTGGTCTCATTAGGGACAAGAAAATTGGCACAGATAAGCATGACAAGGTCATCTTCTGGCACCAGGCAGAGCTAGGATCTGAACCCAGGCCTTCTGAGTATGCAGCCCACGTTCCCGGCCCTTGGGCCATCCGGGCCTCCCAACCCCAGCTTCTGTGATGAATCCTCTGGTTCTCCCAGGAAAGCCACCAAGCATAGTCTCATTTTCCAGCAGGGAAATGGAGAAGTCTGACGCCTCCCCAGGATTCTAGGGTTTGGCCAGAACAGTATCTCCTCAGATGAGGTGGGTACAGAGGTTTGATGTAATCTTGCTTCTGGAACTTTCTCTCTCAATTTACAGCCTCCCCCAGCCCTTTTCTCTAACGCACATCAACTAAGTCCTTAAAATAGTCAAGGGCTTGAAGAACGCTAAAAATTTAATGTATGTTAAAAGGGTATTAAATTCTAAACTAAAATTTACATGGAAATATGACATTAAAATATTTTTAGCTTTCAGGAAGCTGGGGGCTAGAATGCTATAATATAGACAAATTTTATCATTTTAAAAAGAATTAGCCTCACAGTATTTCTTACGTATCCACAGAGTTAGAGCATAAAGATGGGAGCCCTTCTGGGGTTATGCAGCGGGGTTGGGCAGGGGTGAGGAGGGGAGAGGCAGCTTGTGGGGGGCCTGGGAGGGAGGGTGCAGGCCCCCCTGCCTCCTGAGGCCTGAGGTCCTGCCTTGGCCCGTATGTTCCCAGAGAGTACATGACTGTCACCAGTCCCTACTGTGTGCAGGGCTGAGCACATTATCTTACTTCCCATGGACCTCCCTGAAGAAGGAGGGACTCTGTCTCAGGTGAGCAAATGGCTCAGAGAGGTCAAGTCATGAGCCTGGGTCACACAGCCTGGAGTGGGGTTTTCATTCTTCCTGCAGATTCTCAGCTCAGTCATCAGCCTCGGGGCTGTCTGAACCTCCACTTGTGGGGATCCCCGGAGACTGGGCTCCCAGGAGGGTGGCAGGGTTAGGAGGTGGGCACTGTGTGAATGAACACAGGCTGATGTGGAAATCTCTGGGGCTGAGGTCACAGATTGAAAGAGAAAATGGGGACTGCCCTGTGCACTCATTGCTGGGGCTCCCTCATTGGCACCCAGCTGCCTGGCTGGTTCCGGGGCCATGAATCTCCCCCAGTCTTCAGGAGCAGTGTCCTGCTTCTGAATGAGGAGGGGGTACCCAGGGGCAGGACCCTGGCTATGAGGTGAGGCAGGCAGAGCCCAGCGCCCTGCTCCAGCCATCCCTCCTCCAGACCTCCCTCCCCAGCCCACCTCTGCTCCTGGCAGAGGCCCTGTGTCAGCCCCCATGGCCTAGCGGGTGACCAGCCCATCTGCAAAGTCCTATTGAACAAAGTTCAGGGGTGAGGGAGGACCTGGCACTTGGTGGTCACAGCTAGGGGTTCTGATTGGATGGTCACCCCAATGAACCTAAGTGGGAGCTGAGCACCGGCCACACCACTGAGCCCTCAGCACCAGGGCGGCCCTCTTACTATCTCCATTTTACAGCCAGGGAAACTGAGGCTCAGAGAGGTTGAAGAATTTATCCTCAACACCCAGTTAGCCATGGGCAGGGCCAGGACACCTATAGGACTACACGTCTCCTGCTGGCCCTGAGGAGGCCCAGGGGCAGCTCTTCCTGCCAGCTGTGTGTGCTGGTGCCAGAGCAGGGGGCTTGGGAGCAGCCCCACCCCAGGGAATCTGGCAGGGAGGGGCGCCCAGCGGAAATGACCACTGGCTGTCTGGCAGGCACCTCCTGGGCCGGCACCTCCGGGAGGTCACTCATTGGCACTTAAAAATCTATTGTGACTTGTCAGAAAAATGAACAAATGGGCACATTATTTTTTCATTCCAGACCTCAGCATCTGTTTGTCTAATCAGGAAGGAGAGCGGGAAGTCGGCGAGGGCTGCCGCGCACGTTTTATGCAAGTTTTCTTCTGTCAGAAGAGTTTAAATGGGTAATGAACAGGCCACGGTGATTTGAAATATAATCCCATTATGCTGACGAGATTACCGGGCTTCAGACTTCACAAATCACTCCCAGGGCTTTTATCCAGAACACCACCCTGTTGGAAGTTTGCATTTAAGCAGAGGTGTTTGGGGAGAACACAACAGGTTTAACCCTTTTCCTCACCTTGGCTGCTTTCCAAGGAGCAGGGTCAACCGAGTGGGGCCATAGTAGGGCCCTCGGAATCTAGGGTGTCTTGGTCATACTGGTTGAAGCAGAGGCCCAGTGTGTCTGGGGGACAGCTGGGGGTGGGGGAAGAGGTGAGAGGCCAGGGGGCTGGACCCTGAGCCTTTTCCACCACTTCCGGGCTGCCTGACCTTAGCTGAGGGACTTTGTTTCTTTTGCCTCAGATTCCTCATCTGTAAAATGGGGATCAGGTGGGCATGACGACAGCCTGAGGAAATGATTAATTAAATAGTACATAACATTAGCTGACCACTTAATAGGAGGCGGGAAACAGCTTGTGGCTCACGCCTGTAATCCTAGCACTCTGGGAGGCCGAGGTGCTTAGATTGCTTGAGCTCAGGAGTTCGAGACCAGCCTGAGCAAGAGTGAGACCTGTCTCTACTAAAAATTAAAAAACAAAAACAAACAAACAAAAAACTAGGTGGGCATCCTGGCCAGCATCTGTAGTCCTAGCTGCTCCAGAGGCTGAGGCAAGAGGATCGCTTGAGTCCAAGAGTTTGAGGTTGCTGTGAGCTGTGATGTTACAGTACTCTACAGGGCTACAGAGTGGTACTCAGTCTCAAACAAAGAAAGAAAGAAAGAAGAAAACCCTAGAAGGTGTTTTCTGTTAGCCTGTGAGATGTGTAACTGTGGTCACACACAACATGATTTTAGGGGTGTACAGATGGACATTTTTGAAGTCATGTATCTTTTAAGTGTTTAGAAATAGGATCTCCTATGTCACCCAGGCTGGGTCTTTGGTTCAAGCAATCCTCCCACCTCAGCCTCCTGAGTAGCTGTGACCATATATGTATATATTTTTTGTTTTAATTTTTTCAATATGTGTAAAACTGGTATCCTTATAATGAATGTTTTTATTTTAACAAGGACCAGAACACATATATGCAGGTCACCAAATCCGTGACCTTGTGGCCATTCTTGTTCAGCGTGGGGTTTAAGGGAGAGAGGAATGTTAGCCTGCATCAGTTTAAAGGGAACAGATTAAATCATCAATGAGCTGCTGCCACCCTGAGGTGACGAGTGGGCAGCATGCTGTCAGTTCATGATGGCAGACATTGTGACTGTTTCTCAAACCTGGGTGACTTTCCATCCCCAGGGGTCACACTCCTGTCCTCTTGGAGCAAGTGTCACCATGTTGATGGATTCTGGCCAGTGGGATGTGAGTGGAAGGGAAGCGGCACGCGTTTCTTTCCAGGCACAGTATTTTGTTCGTGCTGCTCTGTTCTCTAGCCCTCCTGTCCCCTGCCTTGCCTTCATGGAAGCCTGAAGAGGATGACTTTGGGTGAAGAGAAACAATAAGCTTTGCTCTATGAAGCCCCTGAGGTCTGAGGGCTGTTTGTTGTGCAGCACATCACAGCCCATCCTGACTAGTGAATTCATCTCGTCCTCATAACTTCCCTTTGAAGGGGCTAGTATTGTGTCCAATTTACAGAATGGGAAACCGAAGCTCACAGAAATAAAGTAATCCATCCAAGGAAACCCCAACCAGGAGACAGAGTGGGAATTTGAACATAATCTGCGTGACTCCAAGGTTTGCTTTCTTAGGAAAAGTGCTGGATGAGCATTTGGTTGGCGAGAAAGGGCAGGGCAGGTGCGAGCTGGTGGGCACAGAGGGAGGGAGGACAGTGATAATAGAGTGTAATAGAGACAGAGGGAGACCTGGGGACTGGGAGGGAAAAGGGAACCTATCCAGTGTCAAGTAGATGCCAGGGGTTAGGGTTTCTTTCTCTGTTCTTTTTTAAATATACAAAACATACCATTTTAATCTTCTTTGTGGGTGGTCTTGCCAGGGCTGGAGTGCAGTGGCATCATCATAGCTCACTGTAACCTCAAATTCATGGGCTCAAGCGATGCTCCTGCCTCAGCCTCCCGAGTAGCTGCTATTATAGGTGTGTGCCCCCATGCCTGGCTAATTTTTAAATTTTTTTGGTCAAGTCCCAGCACACAGGGAAGGTCAGCTAAGGATCATCACACTGGCCAACAAGAAGTCCTGACTCGAGTGGCAGAGAGCGCCCCACTGCCAGACGTATACAAGCAGAGGTGCGAAGACTCTGGGATGGAAGGTGCTCTTACTGTCCCACGGAGAGGATGGACTTAATGACCCCACAGCCTTCTCAACTCTTAGAATTCTCCTTCAGAAGCAGGGAAGCTCCTATTTGGCAAACAGAAACCACTAGAAGGAAGGTCGGCCTCACTGTGATTCCGAGGGGCTTCAGACATCCCTGGAGAGGTCAGAGGTCATCTAACACAGCACCTTCACTTTCAGATTAGGGAGCTGAGGACCCACAAGGCAGCACCCAGCTCAGAGCCACATGGCCACCAACTGCAGGGCAGAGCCCAGACGTTAACAGCAGGGCTGCCGTACCTGCCAGTCACAATGGTGGGTCTGGGGCCAACCTCTGAAATGGAGGTAATGACAGGACCTGCCAGAGGTTGTCGGTGGGAGTTGTGGGCTAACACACATTTAACAGGGCAGCACACAGCCGGCCCTCCGAAGACTGGGGGTTGGGGGGCGCGTTCTCAGTGGCCAGCTGGGCCAGGGCTGTAGGGACCCACTGCCCAGGCTTGTCAGGCTGCCCACGCTTTGTAAAGTCCCCAGCTGAGTCCAGAAGCCCAGTCATGAATCATCAATGCTGCGCTTTCTGCATCACGTGGATTGGGGGTCTGAGCTGGTGCCAGGTCAGGAGACAGTGGGAGGTGGCAGTAGGACCTGTCGGTCTGGTCCCTTAACCGGGATGCAGAGTCCCCGCTTTGCCAAGCCTGGGCTGGGAAGAGTACGAGATGCTGTGTCCTGGGGACCTCAAGACTGGTCTTAATATCTAGGTGTGGGGTGGGAGAAGGGCTGAGGAAAAGCTGCTGCAGCGGTTCTCAACCTGTGGGTCGCGACCCCTTTGTAACAATGGAAAAACATCGAGGCATTAGGAAGGTTGAGAACCATTGACACTTGCTGGACCTGGGGGCTGGTGCAGTGTTCCCTGGACATGTGAGTTGTGTGTGAACTGAATGTGTCACATTTCTCTGTAGGGAACGGTGCTCAGTGCTGATTTTGTAATTGCAGGAGGTGATGACTCCAGTGTCACCATTGAGTGAAGAGGCCCATTCTGTCCTGTTGAGTACCCCGGGGACCCTTGGTGCACCTCAGGAATGCTGGTACCATATCAACTGCCAGCAGTGTCAACACCCAGAAGTTCCCCGCAGAGCTGCTGTCTTCAGCAACGTAACTCAAGACTTTACGAATTCAACACAATATATAAGAGAGGGTATTTATATGACTTTTATTTTAATATTTTAATATTGAATATGTCACAAGATTTAATGACCAAATTAGTCATTTACATTTTTCAAAGATATCTAAATATAAAATTGCTAAAAATTCAAATACAGATAGCAAGCTACAAATCATATATTTTTTTGTTTCCAGGGTGGGTAGGAATGGAAGACATTAGAAAAGGATGTTCCTTGTGGCTGAACAAAGGTCAGAATGAAGGAGGAATTCATTAAAATGACCCCTGTGCAAAGAAATACACTCAGCTTTGAGATGCTGTTTTAGATACATCTCTTCCTGTACAGCAGTTTAAAAAATGTCTTAAATGCAGGTCCTCAGTGAAACATCGGGCCCTTGGCCGTGGCCAGGGATAGTATGAAAGGATGTCTCCATGGGAGGGACACTGGAGAGGCCACCAAGGACTGCAGAGGCATCTGGTGTGGCCAGAGGAGTGGTGTCAGGGTTGTCTGATCCCCTGCCTGTTCCCACCCGGGCAGCCGGGGCGCGATGCTGGTGCCCCTCCACTCACACTCTCCCTGACTCAGTGAGAACCAGGCGCTGTAAGAAGAGAAAGGGAAATGAGGCCCTCTAAAAGGAGCAAAGCAGAGACTGTTCCGATTCCAGGAAGATCCACATGCAGGTCAAACTGTCGGCTGAAACCTACACTTGCTATTTAAGAAACAGAAAAGACCGCTCTGGCCGGGAGCTCGGCCTGAGCCGAGTACTAGCCATCACCCCTTCCTCCCAGCGCCAGCGGCTTCTGCGGCTCTGGTCAGAGGTGCTGGGATGTGTGGAAAAGGAAGATGACACAGCTTTGGACACACAACACTGGGTCCCATTCCCAACTTTTACTAAGATGCTGTCCTCAAAGCAAATGCACTCATTTAAACAAATGGTATAGTTAGAACTATTGACTAAGACCTAAACATTTCTTCTGAAAAATTGACCCACAGCTTTTCCAATCTGCCTGTTCAATAATGGGAACAGATTTTAAAGAGAATAACATAATCAATCCTCCACCCCAAAGAATGGTCCATCATACCAACCATGATAAAGAGTACACCTGTTTATTAAAAGGAAAAACAGAAATGCACATTTTTGTTCTTTGTTTGCTTTAAGAAATTTGATCAAGTTGCAAGGAAATGTCTGGGCATGGCTATGTACATCCTCGGCAGGGCGTTAGGCAGTGAAGATGGCTGGGCAGCACATGGCTCCTCTAGGGGTGGTCTGGCCCCCGAGCATTGCTAATCAAAGCCATTGCCAAGCAGGCTTCCATCTCCTGGCAAGGTCTCTAGCGCTCCCTCCTAGGGTGCACCCTGCACCTTCCCCAAGAGCCCAGAAGCCTGGTGCCCATGAGCCAGGGGCTGGCCTCCCCCCAAGGACTGCAGGACACAGGGTGGACTCTCAGGCCCCTGGTCCTGGCAGCAGGCTCTGAGCTACGGCACAGACTGAGGCTGGAGGCCAATGTCATTGCTGCCCGGATTTCTTCTCCTTCTGGAAGCTGAAGCTTGTACGTCTGTTCAGTTTTCTTTGTTTTTGAGCAAAATATTCAGCCCGGGCAGTGCTTGCTCGTGATTCCAGGATATAGTTAACCTAGAAAGCAAGAAGGTACAGCCCAGTCACTTGCCAGCTGCTCCCTGCTGGGCCCAGGGCGAGGAAAGGGGTGGTAGGAAAGGCTGTGGCCTGGGCTGGGTGCCTTGGGGCCAGGTGCTCTCCTGCAGACTGAGTCCAGTCATCACAGCAACCCGGCAGGCCGGACTCAGAGCCCCTGGTTCACAATGGGAAAATGGAGGCTAAGCGGAGACAAGGGACTGTATAAGCCTCTCTGTCAGTGAGATTCCCCAACTTGTGTCCCTCCTTAACACGAGCTGCCCTCCAGGGCTGTGCCCGGGGCTGCCTGGCTCTGCTCCCAGCCTGCTTTGTGATTGGGGCTGCACATGACCTCCCTGAGCCTCATTTCCCTCATCTGAAAGACGAGAACATCACAGGGATCAGAACCAAACAAAAACAAGGCTCTACATTCAGCCTCGACCAGCCAGGCACGGAGCTTCCAACTGGGGTATTCCCTTCCATGCTCACAGCACCCCACCAACCAGGGCTCACTTGGCAAAAAAGGAGAGTGAGGCTCAGAGGAGAGTGGAAGTGGCCCAGGTCACCCAGAAGTCAGGGTGGAAGCTGTGAGAGGGGCCATGAAAGCTCCACGGGCAGAGTGGGCCCGGCTGGGGCTGCCTCCTGGGCTCCTGCTGCTTTTGGGCAAGTGCCTGGTGGATCTTTCCAGAGCCACACATGTGTATCTACCACCACACACATGGGCATTTCACCAATCTTTAGCACCGAGTAAATGCCATGTCTGAGACTGGCCCCATGTGCGGTTCAAGGGACAGAGGATCTTTGACCTCAGTTGAAGAAACAGACTTTGTCCCCGCCCTGAGGAGCTCACTGTCTAGTGAGTGTCCAGCAGGATGACATGTGCCACAACGGGTACAGAAGCACAAAGGGACTGTCTGGAGGCATGGGGGGTGGGGTCGGAAGGCTTGCAGAGAAGAGGAATGAGCTGGGTTTTGAGGGCTACCTACAAGTTTCTGGGGGTGCAGGGCAGAAGAGAAGCTGCCTGTGTCAAGGCACAACAGTGGGGGGCCCATGGAACTGCAAAAGCTTAGCATGGCTCAGTGAGGGCAGGGAGGAGCCTGGGAGGAGCCAAGGAAGGGTCTGTGATCAACCCGCTTCCCGGTGCAGAGGAAGAGCCCACACTGGGTGGTGAGGACTATTACGTTATATGCTAACAGCTGGCATGGTGCCGAGTGCTTCTCAAGCACATGCCATTATCACCTCCACTGTACAGATGAGATAATCAAGGCACAGAAGGGTAATGTCGTTTGCTCAAGGTCACAAAGCTAGTAGGTGGCTGGGTGCCTGTGGCTCAAGTGGCTAAGGTGTCAGCCACATACACCTGAGCTGACGGGTTCGAATCCAGCCCAGGCCCACCAAACAACAATGATGGCTGCAACCAAAAAAAAAAAAAAAAAAAAACCTAGGCGTTGTGGCAGGCATCTGTAATCCCTGCTACTTGGGAGGCAGAGGCAGGAGAATTGCTTGAGCCCAGGAGCTAGAGGTGGCTGTAAACTATGTTGGCACAGCACTCTACCCAGGGCAA
The DNA here is from genome assembly GCF_027406575.1 of Nycticebus coucang. Taxonomy (NCBI): domain Eukaryota; kingdom Metazoa; phylum Chordata; class Mammalia; order Primates; family Lorisidae; genus Nycticebus; species Nycticebus coucang. The sequence continues at coordinate 11,823,765 of NC_069781.1, read as the reverse complement.
CAGTTGAGGCTCTGTCTCAAAAAAACAAAACAAAACAAAAAGCTCTGTCTCAAAACAAAACAAAACAAAAAGCTAGTAGGTGTCAGGCCCTTGATGAACACCCCTTTTTGCTCCCTAGCCTCCACCCCTCAGACACCACTCGTCTCCCCCCAGCCACACCCTGGCTGGGCTTTTTGTGAACAAATGTCATTTCTCTTCACCTGCAAGTATCTAAAAGTTATGACCGGAGACCTGAGTACTTCTGGTTAGAGAAATTAGCTACCCCTTCCACTAATTCTACTCTGAGGGCCATGTGTCCTGTAGCCAGAGGCAGGGAGCCTCCACTGACCCTGAGCAGAAGCCAGAGGGCTGTCAGAGGAGGCAGCACGGAAATGGCAGCCTCGATGGGGCCGAGGCTCCAACGCAGTTCCTCCCAGCTTTCCGCTCTGATAGCTGCCAGCAGCAGGCATCAAAGGCTGGTTATGAGTACAGAAGGCCCGACACGCTCGGCCCGCTGCCTCCCCAAGTTACCAGCTGAGAGCAATAAATCATGAGGACTGCAGGGCTGGGCTGACGATTTGGGACAATACGATGTACAGAAATAGGTGGTTTTATCATTTTTAATAAAAGCAATCTTTGGATTATATTGTTTGTACACTTAGCCAACCTAGGGTTTTCAGTGTGTTTTTGGAACATATAACTTGACAAAAGCATTTGAAAATGATCCTTAACAAGCTTACTATTTAATAAATTTATTACTACAGTGCTTTATGATAATCACATAGATAATTTTAATGGAAGATTAATGTAATAATCAAAAGATAAAAACGCCCTTTGGTCTGCCATTAGCTGGTTAACATGCTGTGGCTTAAAACTTGCACAATTTTATGCACTATAGAGTGTTTCACTTCCGATGCATTTTACAGCTTAAGGCATAAAAATATAGGGAGTTTTCATGGTCAATAAAGCCACAGCCTCCATCACTCGATCAAGAGAAGAACCTGATTTGAAGAGCCCAATGATTCCTCTGAGATTCATCTCAAAGCCTGAAGAATTAGGGACCACATATAGCTTAGCTCAATTACAGCTTGGTGGGACGGTGGTGGCTCTGGAATGCCTCAGAGCTGGGTGGAAGAAGAGGCTCCACTCTTATGTGCCCTGTGGCCTTGGCCTCCACTGCCTCATCTATAAAATGGGGCCAAGAATGTCTGTACTCTGCAGGGTAGTCAGGAAGATTAAGTGAGATGACACACATAAAATCATATACATCATGCAGTCAGTGCTCAATGAATGGAAGGCATTAATATTTCTATAGGTGGGCTGGGTGCGGTGGCTCATGCCTGTAATCCTAGCACTCTGGGAGGCCAGGGAAGGAGGATTGTTTGAACTCAAGAGTTCAAGGCCAGCCTGAGCAAGAGTGAGACCCTGTCTCTACTAAAAATACAAAAATTAGCCAGGTGTAGTAGTGGGCACCTGTAGTCCCAGTTACTCAGGAGGCTGAGGCAGGAAGATTGCTTAAACCCAAGAGTCTGAGGTTGCTGTGAGTGAGGCAATGCCATGGCATTCCAGCCTGGGAAACTCTGTCTCAAAAAAAAATATATATATATATATTTCTTTTCTTCTTCCTTTTTTTTTTTTTTTTTTTAGAAGACAGAGTCTCACTTTATTGCCCTTGGTAGTATGCTGTGGTGTCACAGCTCACAGCAACCTCCGACTCCTGGGCTTAGGCAGTTCTCTTGCCTCAGTCTCCTAAGTGGCTGGGACTACAACTTGCCACAATGCTTGGCTATTTTTTTGTTGCAGTTTGGCTGGGGCTGGGTTCAAATCCGCCACCCTTGGTATATGGGGCCGGCACCCTACTCACTGAGCCACAGGCACTGCCCAAAAAGTATTTCTATAGGTGGAAAAAGATGAGATGAAATAACCTGATGGAAGGTTGCCTGTTCCAGATAGTTTGACATCAGCCCCTAACTCTTATTTCTTCCCTTCAATTTCCATCTAAAGCTCTCCTATTATGTAAAACTCCTGGATTCTAGAATAACAACATGCATTACTTAGTCTAAGATTGACCTCCAAAGAGCCTCTAATACATATTAACATTTCTTCCAAATTCTAGGACCTGGGGGGTGTAGGGCTCATCACTTGGGTATTGGTGCAAAGCTCACAAAGACATGCTCACAACACTATGGGCATGGTGGATAAAGCTAAGTATTTAAATTGCTATAAAAAAAACAAGGACAGGAAAAGTGAAATTGCATCTCCCATAGGATCATGACCATTAGCCCTCTGAGCAAACCAGGGCTGGGCATGCTACAACTCCCCTGGAGTCTGGCACATGGTGCAATATTTCTACAAATATTTTGGTATGAAAACAGACATTGTAGGAGAGACGACGAGCCTCGGGGATTTTGCAGAGGAGCATCTGCTTTTCAGGGGAGCATTTGGTCCTGTAAAATGATTTCTGTGCACTTGATCTTCCAGAGTCTCGTACTGAAGTCATAAACCTGTGTTTCTGTCATCAATCTGCTGTTGTAAAAATTATTTTGATGTCAAACACAGGATTATAATTTTACTAGAATCCTCGAGTCTTGAATATTTTAATGCTGGCTATAAAAAAAAAAAAAAGCCCAGCCCCTGATGGAGTAATGGAATCTTGCTCTACCTAGTTCCGAACATTCTGCACACACATGCTGCTCGTGCTGTCTTGTGGTGACCTGGCAGGTCATCCTATTTCATCTCACCTTTTCCCACCCATCCGGGTGGCTGGCTGGAGCTCTTCCGGGTAGGCACTGTGTCCCCACTGCCTAGTCTCAGGGGAGGTCTGACCACGGTGGACTGTGAATCCCCTACCTTTCATCCAGTTAACCATGCTATCTGTCTTGACCCGAAACGTCCTTTGTCACCTACTATATTTGAAAATCTTACAGCTATAGGGACTTTGTCTCAAAATGTTCCTGTAAAGCAATTCCATTTTGCTGAAATCTCCCACTCAACCCGTAAGGCTGTGCACATCTAGGGAATTAGGAACATAAGCTCTGGAATCTGCCAAACCTGGGGTCAGATTCTGGTTCTGCCAACTTACCGGTAAAGTTGCTCCTGGTGAAGCTACTTTTTTTCTAAGCCTGACTTATCATCTAGGCAGGGGGGAACAGTTTTTACCTCCCAGAGCTTTAAGACTGCACTTTGCAGTCTCCCAGAGTATCTCAGCTACTTTTACTATCATCAGGAGGGTGAGTGACAGCTCAGGTAGAGTTCCTCATCTGACTTGCTGGGTGGGCCAACATAGGTATCATGAGTGCCTCTTTAGAGGGTGGGTAACCTGAGACCTACAAAGATGATGCCACTAGCCAGGGTCACACAACCAGGGTCCCTCTCTAGTTCTAATCTCTGCTCTGCCAGAGTTGTTCTGTTCTTTCTAACTGACCAATCCACATAAGATTTGGCTTGGCAAAAGGATTCTCAGCTTGGAAGAGTCTCAGAACCACACCAGTCCAGGCTACTCGTGGTGTGGTGCCCAGAGCAGCAGGGTGAGCAGCTAGAGTGGCACCTGGAGCTTCTTAGAAATATACATTCTTGGGTCCTAGGTCCTAACCCAGACCTTCTCTTAGCTGGAGGCCGCTCCTCAAGGTCCTGTACAGCGTGGCCCCTCCAGCCGCCCCACACCCACCCTGCCTCAGCCCCTCCACAGGCCAATGTCTGATGCATGCTCTCTCCTTACCTGGCAAAAATTTGCGCCTTTTCATTTGTTCTTCAGGGTTCAGCTTGCCTGGCTTCCCCACCACGCCCCAAGTCAGTTTCCTCTTACACATCCACTCATTTGGGCCCAGTTAGAGGCTAAGCTCGCTAGGGGCAGGGACTGGGCCTGTCACTGTGGGACTCCAGGCACTGGCTGGGTGTGCAGAAGAGGCTCAGTGAGTGCTGAGGCTGGCTGTAAGCAACAAAGCCAGGTATGTTGGTAACAGGTTGCTAGAATCACCTTGAGTACAATTAAGGTGTCTTCCAAATAGTAATAATTTCCTCAGACTCTGCTCCAGGAACCCAAGGAGCACCTGACCAATGATGGGGCAAAATAATACAGGAAAAGCCAGGATTACTGGGGCTGAGGCCCTGTGTTTAGGTGCTCACCAGCAGGACGGCCAGTAAGGAGTAAGAGTCCTGCTCTGTAAAACTGGGCCCGAAGCCTTGTCCAGTCCTGGAGAGGTAGAAGGGCTGTAGCCAGTCCTGGAACTGTGTGGGTAGAAGCCAGGCCCACCTGCCCACAGTCCCTGGGGTAAGAGGGAGCACTCACCTTGAGCACGATTTCATTGACAGTAGCAGCATCCGATTCAAAATAGAGGTGTTTATAGTCGTGATTGCTTAGATACGTGAGTTTAAATATTGCGTGACCTGCAGAGAGAAGAGAAGGCATGCTGAGGGTGTTCTGGTGAGTCACCTGTGGGAAGGGCCTCCCTTCATCATTCTAATTTAAGTGAGACCAAGTGGAGGCTGTGGAGCCCCCACTTTGCCCAGGAGTGGTCTGTTTTCTCATCATAGGTTGGGCATAAAATGGACAGTAAAAAGAGGAAGACCAAATGCCTAGTTAGGCCCCATTCCCCTTTGAGTGTATTCAAGGGGGTGCCACATTAGGCAGGCTTTATGGAACCACTTTTATATGACAATTACATGAAGAAGAAGGGGTTTTTGGTTTGTTTGTTTTGAGACAGGGTCTCATTCTGTTGCCCAGGCTGGAGTATAGTGACATCAGCCTAGCTCATAGCAACCTCAAACTCCTGGCCTTAAGTGCTCCTCCTGCCTCAGCCTCCTGAGTAGCTGGAAATACAGGTGTGTGCAACAATGCCCAGCTAGCTTTTCTATTTTTTTGTAGAGATGGGGTCTCACTCTTGCTTAGGCTGGTCTTGAACTCCTGGGCTCATGCGATCCTCCCACTTCAGCCTCCCAGAGTGCTGGGTGCCACCACACCTAGCCAGAAAAGGTGGTATTTTTAAGGGAGAAGGTCAATTAACCCCACATTATTACCCCCCAAATAAAATAACTTGTGCTTAAAGTCAATTAAGTGGGCGACAGGAAGAAGGGTCAACAGCAACAGTACTACCGAGGCTTCCCCCGTAGCCCTGGGTTCTGTGGAGTCCTGCCTGGAGAGGCAGAATCCTGGTCTTGTGGCCTTGCTTGGAAGCTGCTCCCAAATGTCTCTGGTCATTTCTATCTTTGAAGAACTGGGGCGGGGGACCACAAAAAGCTGGCGTTTCACAAAGCCAACTGACCTTGGGGGTTAGACTTTCTGAAAGCCAATACGATCTTGGTCCACATTCTTCCACACACCTTCCTCTACCTTCAAAATGACCTGTCATTTCTGGGACTGCTTCCTGTTCTAGCCTCATCTCACTCCACTGCACCCCACTCACCCATGCCCACCCTGCACCGGTCCTTTCCTATCCCTGAGATGTCCTCTCCAAGTGACTTACATGGAAAAGGCACGCTGATCCCTGGTGCCTCAGCTCAACTGGAACCTCCCTGGGCAAGATTTCATACTCTAGGCACCCTGCGTGCGTGGGTCCACCCACCCCACCACATGTAGCCCACCAAGGAACTCCGCTGCTTGTTTCCTCACTCCTGCAGCCGTGCCTGTCCTCTGGCCAGACATGTCTAATTGCATCTGCTAAGACACAGATGTCAGCCTGTCTGAACTGGCCTCAGAACTGAGCCTCTGTGATGAGGGGCTCTGGGACTCGGCCTATCAGCACATGCTGTCTTTGGTTCTGGGAGACCCCTGTGACATTCTTCTTTCTCCTTAAGCTACTGCAGTTTGCTTCCATTACCAGCAAGCAAAGGAACACTGCCCAGGATAGACAGGTAGTCGGTGCTCAGTCAACCTGCCTAGACCAAGGAGAAGCTAGTGATACTGCTAACATAAAGGCCTCTTGAGAATGGCCCAGAAATGACCTTTCCTGGTCTGTTTCGACAGACCTTAGTGCTAAGATTAAAATTCCGATTTCCTTCCTGTTAGGCGTTCTTGTCCATTGTCCTTTTAATTGCAGCAGCAGCTAGTCATACTTATTAATTAATACTATATCACCCATATTACTGTAAGTTCACCTCTTTCCCGGAGAAATCTTCTTTGTGACTTTATTTACAGTAGCTAATTTTTCAGATCTCCAAAAATAAACTGATATATGTTGTACATTTGCAGCCAGAAAAGTTGAGCCACTGGTATTTTATCCTAGAAATAGCATTATGATATACTAATTGTAACTATAAATCCTAAATTGAAAAAAATTAGCTAGTCATTTCTGAAAAACCTCACTTTTAGTCACTTGACAAATTTAGCTCGAGTCTAAATCGTGGTACTGAAGTCTTAGACTTCTTGCCTGGAAGCTAATCAGTGTTAACGTGAATTTTTGTTTCTGATGAAGAAGTGACCCTTAGGCGAACAGATGCCTCTCTGTGTGAGTGTGTGTGTGGGAGGGGGTGTCTTCATGCTCACAGGAGCCCTCCTGGAACACGAGAATCCTGCGGTGACGTCACTGTGTGCAGGAACAATGCAGGTATCTTGGTTGGCCATGCTGTCGCCAAGCAGAGCCATCTATGAAGGACACGGGCTGTGACGGACAGGGACACCTGGCCATGACAGACCCAGATTCCAGGGCCTGGGGCTAGAAAGCACCAGAAGGTCTTAGGGAGGCCTGCAGACCTGAACCTTTGGGGTTCACTGGCCACTTTGATAAGTGTCTCCTGGACTGTCTACACCACCTGCTCCTGCTTGTCACTGACAAAACAAAACTCAAGATACTAGAGCACAGTTCACCTGAGCAACTGAGATGCCACTAAAAAGATTTCCTGCACTTTAGGTAGAGCCCACATGGCTTGTGAGACATGCAGCTTGCATGGGCCTAGGAGCCTCAGGAAGAGGGCCTGGTGGCTAATCTTCACACAGTCACGTGGAAAAAACAAGAGATCATCCCAAGCCGAGTCTGCTGAAAGGATGAATATTTGAGCAAGGTGACCCCAACACCTCACCCTCTACATTTTGTATTTTCCTGTGCTAGGGGGCTGTGTGTGTCCCTTGCCTGTCCCTAGTGCTCATTCCAGTGTTCACTGAGGGAAACGTGAAGATGGGAGGAGGAAGAGTGGTGCTGAGCCCTGTCTCTCCTAGGCCTCTGATTTGTCCTTTCCAGAGAAAGCATTCACACCACGGAGAGTGGAGAGTAGAGAGCATGCTTAGGAGTACTTGAGTGCTTGTTATGTGAATTTTAACAACTACAGAGTACAGGTGTAGTAATTCGGCAGGGCAAGGAGGACACTCATTGCAGATAGCCCCCTCCTCGCTCTCTGGGAGAAATTATGAGAAAGAGCCCTGGGGTGCAAGCCCAGGTTAAAATCAGTAGCCACGTTTCCACTCCTGCTAGACCCCAGGACATGGGATTGACTCACTCAGAGCCAATTTTTGCTCTGAGTTTCCCCCTCGTTCCAGGATCCCTCTTTTGCTGGGTAGCCAGAAGGGCCATTTACTTAGCTCAGGATCTGCTGGGAGCACAGCTTAGTTATGATGAATGTTCAGAGAAGGTCAACGCCGGGAGCTGCTGGGGAAGACACCGAGGCAGAGGCGGCTGCCCTCAGGAAGGGCATCAAGGACAATTTATTGGAGAAGCTGACACCTGAGTCCTCTCAGAGGAGGACAGGAGTTAGCTGGGTAAAGGTGGGGTGGAGAAGGGCAATAGGGCATGGATATGGCACAAACAAACATACAAGGTGGGGAGGCATGATGTGAGATGGGGCAGGTAATAAAGGGCCAGGCATCCTGGTTCATCAGCTGATGGGGGCTGCTTGGCGCCTATAGCACAGTGGTTATGGCATCGGCCACATGTACCGAGGTTGGCGGGTTCGAACCCGGCCCAGGCCAGCTAAACAACAATAGTGACAACTGCAACAAAAAATAGCCAACTGTTATGGCGGGTGCCTGTAGTCCCAGCTACTTGGGAGGCTGAGGCAAGGGAATTGTTTAAGTCCAAGAGTTTGAGGTTGCTGTGAGCTGTGACACCACAGCACTCTACCAAGGGCAACAAAGTAAGACTCTGTCTTAAAAAAAAGAAAAAGAAAAAAGAAAAGAAAAGAAAAAAAAAGCAAGGCAATGAAACAAATAGACAAATTATGTTTTAGGGCTTCCCCCTAGCTCCCCAGTAACCAGCTACTATAGTTAGCCAGGCAGGAACAAATGTGGTTTCGAACTGGACTGGTATAGAGAGGATGATGTAAAAGGGATTCAGCTGAGAACCAGAGGGAGGACAACGCTGGTGGGCGTGGGTACTCTTTCACAATAGAATAACAGCTAATAATGAGAACTCGCACTTGCATAATCTCACTCAGTCAAAAACCTGCATATTCAAGTGTAACAAGTTCATTGACCTCCTGCTGGAAATGAATCTGTCAATAAATGTGAATAATTTACACTACATGGTAAGATTTCACCAGGGTGTTTGGGAAGAAGGAATCACCTGCACTTCAATACTGACAGAACAGAGTAAGTCAAGTCTGTTATCTGGTGTTTTATCAGCCTGAAGAATCTCAAGGTTTACCTCAGGTAAAAGAAGAGAGGGTCAAAACGACCTTCTTATTGCATTCTACCAGGGAATCTGTCCTGGTGCCTTAGAGGGAGTCAGACGTGGACAGGTTCCCTGAGAGAACCCCAAGACCACCAGCAGTCGGAAGGCAGGAAGCCATAGGAGCAGACTGCCTTTGTAAAAATGTCAGCTCAGAAAAAATGATCTATCAGTGTGATCTGAAAGAAAATACAAAGTCTAATATTCCAACTAGTTCAAATTATTTTGCTTGGATCACTAAATTTTGTTTTGAAATCAAGGCATGACAAAAGCCTGAGATGCAGAGGGGAAAAGCCTGAGCCTTGGCTGGGCACTTTAGCTCAGTGGTTAGGGCACTGGCCACGTGCTCTGTGGCTAATGGGTTTGAACCCAGGCCTGCTAAACAACAACAACAACAGCTGGTGTTGTGGTGGATGCCTGTAGTCCCAGCTACTAGAGAGGCTGACGCAAGAGAATCGCTTGAGCCTAAGAGTTTGAGGTTGCTGTGAGCTATAACACCATAGCACTCTATCAAGGGCAACAAAATCAGACTCTGAAGAAAAGCATGAGCTTTGAAATTAGGCCTAGGATGAAACTTCAGCTCTGCCACACTCTAGCTGTGGGGAATGGGCAAGGCACTGGCCCCCCAGGAGCTGGGGCTTGCCCAGCTGTGAGGGAGGGAACAGAATCTGTCAGGCATCTCTTCACATCACCTATAACCCCGCACAGAGGAGGGCTGTATGGGTGGCGGTGACATTTGGTACAACTGTGATGGAGTTGATATTTGAAGATGAATTGCTCATTATTTTGAAATTTTTTTATTTTTTGTTTATTAAATCATAAACACATAGATCATGTATACATTAATGCATTTATGGGGTACAATGTGCTCATTTCATATAGAATTAGGAACGCTTACATCACAATGGGTAATATATACCTCATCTCGTTTACTTAGTTATTGTGTTAAGGCATTTATGCTCTGAAAATTTTGTTTCTGAGTGGGCCTTCTTTGAGCAGACTTGCTTTTACAGTGCTATAGGAATAAAACGTGATATAGTGGAGTAAAAATGTGGCACCTGAGGACTAGTCACACCTTCCGGGCAGACACTGAAACTGTATCCCTACTTCTGAATACTGAAATGGAAATCTGGATACGTAAAAATATATTTATACTCATGTACTTTTTTCAAAGTAAAACGGAGAAGATGGAATATCCTATCAAGTAGAAGCTAGCTGCTCCAGTGTCAGCAGTGGACACAGTGAGCTTTGTGTTACAACCCACCTTTTGCATTATGAATTTTAACTAAAACCAGAGGCTGTGCTGACAAAACAGATTCCTTGGCCAATTCAGGGGAGAGGCCATTTGGAAAGGCTGCTAGGATCACGAGATGGGACAGCTTAAGCAGAGGAGAGTGCTTTGCTACCGCTGCTGACGAGGTGCTCCCAGAGGGCCACTGCAGCTCTGCCTGAAAGGAGGGTCTTTTCTCATGCAGCCTTCCTGCTGGCCCTGCCAGGGGCTGGCAATGACTGGGCAGAGCTGGGGCTTCCAAGTCAAGCCAAATTGGTACTGAGGACATTGATATTTTGTGATGTTTGTTTTTACAATCTTGTGACACTTTACTTAGAAGAATGTTCTCCAAATCCATCCCAGTTGTTCCAAAGGGTGTGAAATCTCCATCTTTTTAACAGTTGAATAGTATTCCATGGTATACACACACCACGGTTTATTCATGTGTTATCGGCACTTGGGCTGTTTCTACATCTTTGTGATTGTGAACTGAATTACTGCAAATATTTGAGTGCACATGTTCACAGTAAGAAACGTAGCGCTTCTGTGGTAAAATGTCTTTTTTTTTATTTGGGTAAATGCCAGGTAGTGGGATTGCAAGGTCAAGTGGTAGGTCTACCTTTAGTTCTTTGAGGAATCTGAACACTTCTTTCCACAGAGGCTGCACTGTCCCACCAACAGTGTTCTCCTCTCTCCACAGAGATGCCAAGCTTTTCTTTTTTCAAGTTAACATTTTACCATAGCTCTGTCCTTACTGCAACTTGGTCTCCATAGCTATCTTTTTCAATAACTGCATTTTGTTCCAACAAGCAGATTTGTGCTGCTGTCACTCTGTTGGGTTAATGACATGAAGAACATCTTGACGGATCTTGCTTCTGTCTCAATTCCTTTACACTAGGCACGGGTACTTTTTAAAACCTGGGTTTCCAAAGTTTGATCTTTTCAGGTCCCTCTTTTTTTTTTTTTTTTTTAAATTTAAGATTATTTATTGTACTAAAGAACAAATTTTATTTTTCATTTTCCTAAATCACTAAAATAGCACACAATATAAAATGATATATGCAGTCAATGATCCCCCAAATAGTTAAGTCTCCCAAAGGATATCCTCCCAAAAGGATATATGTCCTTAAAAACATCTATCCTTAAATGACCTTTATAAAGTTATCAACAAACAAAAGAAGTTACCTCAGAAAAATCTTAGTGTAAAAGATACCTTAATTCCTAGAACATGGGAACGTTTTATAAGGGAAGTATTTGATTTGCCTCTCTATAACTGAGCTACATCAAATCAAAGGAACAGAAAATTCTCACTGGATTTCCTGGGGGAAACTGGTGGGAACACACATTTTCTTTTTTTTTTTTTTTTTTTTTTGGGTTTTTGGCCGGGGCTAGGTTTGAACCTGCCACCTCCGGCATGTGGGACCGGTGCCCTACCCCTTGAGCCACAGGCACCACCCAACACACATTTTCTTAGGCATAGTCATACTTTTCTCTAGGTCTCTGGTCTTTGGACTGAGGACCCACCCCCTGAATCCCCCAGGTGGGGTCTCTACTGTGAGCAGCAGTTCTGAGCTGCCTGCCAGGAGCTTTAGTTTGGTTCAACTGGCTAAAGGTGGTACTCCATCCTGAGCAGCCGCCCCCGCAGCAGAGGCCTGGGGAACTGCAGGGAGCTCTCCCCAGCCTCTGGAACACGGCCTGCATCTCTCAGACTCACACACTCTCTCTCTTTCTTTGGTTCCTTCCTTTAAGCATAATTAAGTCTCTAATTATAAGAACTCCCAGGGCAATGTGATTTCCCTCCTTCCTCTAATTTACTGAAAACATTCTTGCTAAGGTCACTATGCCCTCGATGTTGAGGGATCCGGTAGAGACTTGTTGGTCGTATTTGATACTACTTCTTCAAGTCCTCTCTTTCCCAGGTTTCCAAGGAGCCACGGTCACATGGCTCTTCAGGCCACCGCTCCAGCCAACCTGTTCCTCATCTTTCCTTGTGATCTTCTTGACGACGGTCCCCTGCCGTGTTCTATCCTTGATCCTCATCTCTTCTAACTCTGCTTTTCTCCTGTGTCAGATTTGTCCTTAGGTTTTAATCACTACACAGACATAATCACTGTACATACAAATTGATGATTCTGAAGCAGCTATTTGGCCTAGACCTTTCTTCAGGGTTTCAGAGCCAACCAGTGGGTACAAGTGCCATCTTCACATGGCCCCCAGTGTGACATGCCCAGAACTGATATGAACATCTCCCCTTAAATCAAAAGTGCCAATGCATATGGAGGCCTCACCATGTACCAAGTCAAGTTCCAGGGACTTGGTCCTCCATGCTTATCTTCCAGCCTTCTCCATCCCGTGTCTGTACCCAGCCAGGTCCAGCCCATCTCTTGCCTCCTCTCTGGTTTTCCTAATTTTGATCATGTCTTCTTCAGGTCCAAACATCTAACCCATAAGAGTCATCCTTTTAAAACACACATCTGGACGTGTCACCACCTCCTCTCAACCCTACTTAAAATTGCAAACTCTGTAGTAGTGCTTTTCCTATCATCCTCAGAATAAAGTCCCAGCATTTTAAGATGATTTTCAAGATCCTAGATTGGTAGTTCTATACTCTTAATCGTTACTGAGGAGCTCAAAACACTTATGTTTATATGGATTATACCTACTAATATTTGTTGTGTTAGAAATTTTAAAAATCTATTAATTAAAAATAAAAACGCATTATATATAACACAAACATATTGTTGAATGGAAAAACCCTTATATTTACCTAAATTAAAAAGAATTTTTTTTTTTTTTTTTTGTGGTTTTTGGCCGGGGGTGGGTTTGAACCCACCACCTCCGGCATATGGGACCGGCGCCCTACTCCTTGAGCCACAGGTGCCGCCCTAAAAAGAATTTTTTAATAAGAGTGGCATTATTTCATATTTAAAAAATCTCTTTAATAATTGGTTTAACAAAAAACAGCAGGATTATCCTATCTGCTGCTGTATTTGATCCACCATAATATATTGTGCTGGCTAAAGTATAAGAAGAAATGCCAGTCTCAGACACATATATTTTTAGAAAGAGGAGGCATATTTTAACGTCTTCTTTGTAAATATTCCTCTTTGGTACTATACAAAACATGATAAATAGTAGTTTCTTTTTTTTTTTTTTTTTTTTTTTTGAGACAGAGCCTCAAGCTGTCTCCCTGGGTAGAGTGCGGTGGCATCACAGCACACAGCAACCTCCAACTCCTGGGCTCAAGGGAGTCTCCTGCCTCTGCCTCCCAGGTAGCTGGGAATACAGGTGCCCGCCACAATGCCCGGCTACTTTTTGGTTGCAGCCGTCATTGTTGTTTGGTGGGCCTGGGCTGGATTCCAACCCTACAGCTCAGGTATATGTGGCTGGCACTTTAGCCGCTTGAGCCACAGGCGCCGAGCCAGATAAATAGTAGTTTCTTTCTTTTTTTTTCTTTTTGCAGTTTTTGACTGGGGCTGGGTTTGAACCCGCCACCTCCGGCATATGGGGCTGGTGCCCTACCCCTTTGAGCCACAGGCACTGCCCTAAATAGTAGTTTCTTAAAGATTAGTTGCAATCTGGAGTAAAAACCACATTAATAGACTTTTTGTACTCTGTTACATTAAAATCTATTAGTCTGTCTTAGGTTTGCCTCTCTCCTCTTGCCTGATTCTGTAACATCACGCAGTAGTCTGGGAAGTATTGGTTAATCAAGTTATGCAGATCTTCTAAATGTTGACATATTTCACTATATAAAAAAAAAATCACATTCAGGCTCAGCACCTGTAGCACATTGGTTACGGTGCCAGCCACATGCACTGAGGGTGGTGGGTTCGAACCTGGTCTGGGCCAGCTAAACAACAATGACAACTGCAACAAAAAAATAGGCAGGCGTGGTGGGTGCCTCAGTCCCAGCTACTTGGGGGTCTGAGGCAAGAGAATCGCTTAAGCCCAAGGGTTTGAGGTTGCTGTGAGCTCTGACACCACAGCACTCTACCAAGGGTAACATAGTGAGACTGTCTCAAAGAAAAAAAAATCACATTCATTAATATTGCCACTGATCTTATCAGAAAAGTCATTAAGCAATGAGAAGCAAAGCTCACAGCGATGGATACAAGTTTCCCCAAATCCTAGTTTTTACCTGAAAGCTTGAATTTCTTTTCACTTGTAAGCTTGTTTTTCTGGAAGTGACAGGGTTACTTCACAATACTCAAGTTTGAATAACCATAGCTTGTCAGCTGTTCTTTCAAGTAATAATGATGTTCCATGAAATAAATGGCTAGCACAGCTTGCAACTCAAATGGAAGTGCTTTTCCTTAAGATAAGTACTTCCCTTCTACACGCGGCAGAAGTGTTCTGTGTACTTCAGGAAGTAAGAACAATGGTTTACGGAGGCTTCTGGTGCTTTAATTCCTGTATGATATTGTTCTAACGAAATACTTCATGCCATTTCAATATCCAAGTATTGGTTAAGTTTTATTCTTTAGCTTTTGAGAAGTAGACAAGAAGTAAGTTCTGTATCTGGAAATTTCCTCCTTGGAGGGACTTCAGTCTGTGACAAGATTGAGTTTGCAAGTGCTCTCTGGGAGGCTAAATTATAACAATGAAACCTCATCTATCCAGAATCATCGGAGTGAACAGTTAGGGTAACTTTTGTGCAAAATGCCTTTTTCCATTTTTCAGCATTAAAATTCCACATCACTCACCTTCTTCCTGTATTAGAGTATAAGGAAAAGAAATTACTGTTTTATCATGTTCATCTATGCTATGATACATCATGAACATCACCCATGCCACAACAATTGTTCCAAACTGCAAGGCTGACTGACTTCTTGGACTGCTTTTTAAATTTTTATTTCAGGTTAATTTGAAGATACAAAGAATTAGGTTACAATGTTTGCATTTGTTAGGCATAGTCCCTTTTGTAGTTCCTCTGTCTCCAGGAGCTGTGCCATATACCGCCACACTGTGCCCTAATATTAAGTGGGAACATGCCAATCCCCTCTGTCCTTCCTCCTCCGCCCCCCTTGATTTTCTTCTCTTGTGTGGGTGTCTATTAGATTGTCTACTGGTTTCATATTAGTATTGAGTACACCGGATACTTGTTTTTCCATTCTTGTGATACTTTACTGAGAAGAATGTGATTTAACTCTAGGTTAATACAAAAGATGTAAGGGCTCCATCTTTTTTGGTGGCTGAATAGTATTCCACGGTACACATGTGTCACAGTTGGTTAATCCATTCCTGGGCTGATGGGCATTTACCTTGTTTCCACATCTTGGAATTGTAGATTGAGGGGCAATAAACCATCTAGTGCAAATGTCCTTATGATAAAATGATTTTTTCCCTTGTGGGTAGATGTCTAGTAATGGGATTGCAGGATCAAATGGGAGGTCTAATTTGAGTTGAGGATTTTCCATATTTCCTTCCAGAGAAGGTGTGTTAGTTTGCAGCTTGGGCTGCTTTCTTTTCTTTTCTTTTTTTTTTTTTTTTGAGACAGAGTGTCACTGTGTCACCCTGGGTAGAGTGCTGTGGCGTCACAGTTCACGGTAACCTCCGACTTTTGAGCTTAAGTAATTTTCTTGCCTCAGCCTCCCAAGTAGCTGGGGCTACAGGCGCCGGCCACAACACCTAGCTATATTTTGTTGTAGTTGTCATCGTTCAGCAGGCCAGCTCTGGGTTTGAACCCACCAGTCTTGGTGTATGTGGCTGGCGCCCTAGCCGCTGAGCTGTAGGTGCCGAGCCAGGTTGGGCTGCTTTTTAATAGTTTTTGTTTTGTTTCAGTTCTGGTTAACTCTTGTCAGCTTTCTCTTCCCACTGTCTCTCCCTCCCCTCTTGCATCTAATGTCCTTTAGGAAAAGAAACCAGATTACCAATAATGTTTAAAATTTGTTAAAAAATAGAACTTTATAGACAGTTTTGGGGCTAAGGATATTCTTCCACTAAGAAAGCACGGATTTTTGATTTTTTGGAGACAGAGTCTCACCCTGTTGCCCAGACTAGAGAGCTATGGTATCAGCCTCGCTCAAGGTCCGAGGTTCAAGTGATCCTCCTGCCTTAGCCTTCTGAACAGCTGGAAATACAGGCACCCACCCACAACGACTGGCTCATTTTTCTGCATTTTTAATAGAGATAAAGTCTGGCTCTTACTTAGGGTGGTCTTGAACTACTAACCTCAAGTGATCCTCCTGCCTCAGCTTCCCAGAGCACTAGGATTACAGGCGTAAGCCACCGCACCTGGCCAAAAAAGCACAGATGTGTAAGTGCCTTGGTTTGTGTCAGTGGCAGAGGAAGAATATAGTCCTTTGTTACCGTTTATCTGTAACTGTGGACAAGCAGTACAATTTTCTGGAGCCCCAGTTTACTTATAAATTCAGAGTAGTTAGGATTAAATATTCCTAGGATAAAGTCCAACAATCTTAGAATTATATAATAAATGTAGATAAAACTTTACAGAGTTGTTGCAAGAATTAAGCATATAAAGGACCTGGGATGCTGCCTGACGGCTCCTTTGTTTCCCTTTTTATCTTCATGCTCTAAGACAAGCAAACTTTTTCTATAAAGGGCCAGACAATTAAATATTTTAAGTTTTGTGGGCCAAAAGCTAAAGCTAAATTTAAGGATATTTTATAGATACTTATGTAAGAGAGATTTTAAGAATTCTTCACGTTTTATTGACAGAATTCAAAATATAATAATCAATACATTTTGGGGATAACATGGGTCTACTAATGAGAAAAATATATTTTTTTCCTTTGGTGGGGTAGGGATAATATTTCATTTAAATGGGATCCAAAATTAGTGTTTCCTCTCATCACATCAGTTGCGAATATTCGCCTGTAAAAACCATTCTTAATCTGATAGGCCATACGCACAAGTGGTGAGCTGGATTAGATTTGTGGGCCTTAGTTTGCGAATTCCTGGTCAAAGAAGTCTCTCTCACTTATTTCCTTTTCTTAGGTTCATTCCATATAGTTGGTAACATGAGTGTTTTTAATTTCTTCGTGTAGATTTGAGTTTCCATCTGGTGTTTTCCTCTCCAGTCTTTAACACTACTTGTAGTGAAGGTTTAGTGGTGATAAATGCTTTCATCTTCATTTCTGAAGCAGATTTCCACTGAATACAGGATTCTAGGTTGGCAGATTTATTTTCCTTCAGCACTTTAGAGACATCATTCTATTGCCTTCTGGATTGCATTGTTTCTGATGAGAAGTCAGCAATCATTCTCACCTTGGTTCCTCTTCGTAGCATGTCTTGTTTCTTTGTTTCTAAGATTTTTCTCTTTATCACTGGTTCACAGCAATTTGATTATGATGTACCTTGATGAAGTTTTCTTTATATTTATCCTGCTTAGCCTTCATTGGCCTTCCAAGGTTGGTGGTTTGGTATTTTAAATCAAATCCTCTATCCCCGAGGCTACAATTACAAACATGTCAGAACACTTGCTATTATTCCACAGACTCGATGCTTTTCATACATTTTTCTCTCTGTGCTTCAGTTTGAATAGTTTTTGCTGTTCTGTCTCATAGCTCACTAATAGTGGTAGTCAGATTCTGAAATGCCTCCAACGATCTCACCTCCTGCTTTTCATCTCCTTGTTTGTGGGCTGGTCCTAGTGACTTGCTCCTAATGAATAAACAATACTGCAAAAGTGTTGGGGTGTCGCTTCTGAGATTAGGTATGGATGGAATGTGACTTTCTCTTGGCCTGTCCTAGCTTACTGTGATGAAGCCAGCTCCATCTTTTTAAGCTTTCCTTGGGAGACCTAAGGGCATTCCCAAGAATGGAGCTCTGTCAACAAACACATGGTGGGCTTGTTAGGAGACCCTGTCCCAGTTGAACCTTCAGATGACTATGGCCCTGGCTGATGTCTTGATTGCAACCTTATGAGAGACCCTGAGCCAGTGGACCCAGCTAAGCTGTGCTGGATTTCTGACTACCAAACTGTAAGATAATAAATGTTGTTTTAGGCCATGTAATTTTGGGGAGAATCTGCTACGTGGCAATAGATAACTATAATCTTTTTTCATCTTAACTACTCTTTTTTTTTTTTAAAGAATTTTTAAAAAATTTAATTTAATTTTTTTGAGATAGAGTCTCACTATGTCACCCTGGGTAGAGTGCTATGGTATCACAGCTCACAGCAACCTCAAACTCTTGGGCTCAAGTGATTCTCTTGCCTCAGCCTCCCTAGTAGCTGGGACTACAGGTGCCCACGACGCCTGGCTGTTTTGCTTTGTTTTGTTTGTTTTAGCAGGCCAGGGCCGGGTTTGAACCCACCAGCTCTGGTGCATGTGGCCAGTGCCCTAACCATTGAGCTACGGGCACTAAGCTGAGAAGTCCCTTTTTTTGCCTAGTTGAGCTTGGTTATTTGAACACCTGCTAAACTCTCTTTCTCTAATATTGTGTGATTTCTTTTGTGTTTCTTAAACAGATAATTGTACCATCTATAAATAGTGACAGCCTTTATCTTACTCCTTTCAGTCTTTATGCCTCTTATTCTATTTTCTGGCCATATGTCATGGAAGGATCTCCAGTACTGTGTGAAGCAATTACAGTAATAGTGGGCATCACTGTTATGAACCCAATATTAAAGGGAATGTCTGCAGTTTCCTCCTTTGGTATAAAGTTTGCAGGAGGTTTTTGGTATTTAATCTACTGAATTAAGGAGATTCCCTTCCAGTCAGGTAAAGAGCTGGGAATACAGGCGCAAGCCACCACCCCTGGCTAATTTATGTTTTTTTTTTTTGTAGAGATGAAATTGTGCTATGAGACACCAGGCTCGCCTCAAAGTGATGGGATCACAGGTGTGAGCCACTGCACCAGCCTGGTTTGCATTTTATTTATTTATTTTTTTGAGACAAAATCTTACTCTGTCACCCGTGGTATCACAGCTCACAGCAACCTCAAACTCTTGGGCTTAAGCAATTCTCTTGCCTCAGCCTCCCAAGTAGCTGGGACTTACAGGCACCCGCCACAATGCCCGGCTATTTTTTCTTGTTGTTGCAGTTGTTGTTTTAGCTGGCCTGGCCGGGATTGAACCTGCCAGCCTTGGTGTATGTGGTCAGCACCCTTACCCACTGAGCTATGGACACCGCTCCTCTTAACTACTCTTTTATTTATTTAAATCACAATTGTGTACATTGATGCATTTATGGGGTTCAGTGCACTGATTTGATATACAATGTGAAATGCTAACACCAAACTGATTAACACATCTAGTACCTCACTTATCTTTTTGTTGTGGTAAGACAATTATACTTTTTTCTAATAGTTTTGAAATGTACCATTGCATTATGCACATTAGGTGAGGTCCCCCAAACTTCCTTCCCTCCTCCCTCTTCCCCCCTCCCCTCCCCTCTCTTCTCTTCCCTCCTACTTTCTGGACCATAGTCATGTTTTGCCATTCATATGTATGTGTAGGTGATTATATATTGATTTCATAGTAGTATTGAGTACATTGGATATTTTTTTTTTCCATTCTTGAGATACTTTACTAAGAAGAATGTGTTCCAGCTCCATCCGGGTAAATATAAAATATGTGAAGGCTCTGTCCTTTTTTATGGCTGCATAGTATTCCATGGTGTACATATACCATAATTTGTTAATCCATTCATGGGTCGATGGGCACTGGGACTGTTTCCATGTCTTGGCAATTACATATTGGGCTGCAATAAACATTCTCATGCAAATGTCTTTGTTGTAAAGTAATTAACCCCATATATACCTAGTAGAGGAATTGCAGGATGGAATGGTAGGTCTACTTTTAGTTCCTCGAGTATTCTCCAAACTTCTTTCCAAAGAGGCTGTATTAGCTTGTATTCCCACCAGCAGTGTAGAAGTGTTGTTCCCTTCTCTCTGTATCCATCCCAACATTTGGAGTTTTGGGATTTTGTTATGTGGGCTCATCTCACTGGAGTCACATGGTATCTCAAAGTGGTTTTGATTTGCATTTCTCTGATGATTAAAGATAATGAGCATTTTTTTTTTTTTTTTGAGACAGAGTCTTACTTTATCACCCTCGGTAGAGTGCCGTGGCCTCACACAGCTCACAGCAACCTCCAACTCCTGGGCTTAGGCAATTGTCTTGCCTCAGCCTCCCAAGTAACTGGGACTACAGGCATCTGCCATAATGCCTGGCTATTTTTTTGTTGCAGTTTGGCCGGGGCCAGGTTTGAACCCGCCACCCTTGCTATATGGGGCCAGAGCCCTACCCACTGTGCCACAGGCGCTGCCCAAGATAATGAGCATTTTTTCATGTGTTTGTAGGCCATGCGCCTGTCTTCTTCAGAGAAGTTTCTGTTCAAGTCTCTTGCTCACATAGAAATGGGGTTATTTGTTCTTCTCCTATTGATTAGTTTGAGTTCTCTATGGATTCTAGTTATCAGACTTTTGTCAGAAGCATAACCTGCAAAAATCTTCTCCCATTCTGAAGATTGTCTGTTAGCTTTACTTGCTGTGCTCTTGGCTGTTCAGAAGCTTTTTAGTTTGATCAAATTCCAGTAATGTATTTTTGGTGTTGCTCTGAAGTAAAATTGAAAACATTTCCACTGAGATCAGGAACTAGGCAAGGATGCCCACTATTTCCACTGCTATTCAACAGAGTAATGGAAGTCTTAGCCATTGCAATCAGGCAAGAGAAGGTGATCAAGGGTATCCAAATGGGGTCAGAGGAGATCAAACTCTCACTCTTTGCAGATGATATGATCCTATACCTCGAAAATCTCAGGGACTCAACTACAAAACTCTTAGAAGTGATCAAGAAATACAGCAGCATCTCAGGATACAAAATCAATACTTACAAATCAGTAGCTTTATATATGCCAACAATAGTCAAGATGAAAATATAGTCAAGAACTCTATTCCTTTTATAGTAGTGCCAAAGAAGATGAAATATTTGGGAATATACCTAACAGAGGACATGAAAGATCCCTATAAAGAGAATTATGAAACTACGAGAAAAGAAATAGCTGAAGTTGTGAAGATGTTAACAAATGGAAAAACATACCATGCTCATAGTTGGGAAGAATCAACATTGTTAAAATGTCCACACTACACAAAGCAATCTACAGATTTAACGCAATCCCTAGTAAAGCACTGTCAAAGAGCTTGAAAAAATAGTGCTTCATTTTATATGGAATCCGAAAAAACCTTAAATAGCCAATATATTACACTTAGAAATAAAAACAAATCAGGACTTAACTACTTAACTATTCTTATTAGTGAATTATTTTTATTCTGGTATTATATTTCTCAGCTCTGTAATTTTCACTTGATTCTTTAATAGTTTTTACTTCCTTTTGAATTCTTTTCTTTTAAGTCCTTGTCTATATTTATTGTAGCTAATTTTAAAGCATTTGTCTGTTAATTCTATTATTCCTGCCTTTTCTGGCTTTATTTTTATTGATTGATTTTCCTCCTAATTATAGAACACATTTCTCCGCTTCTTTGCATGTCTAGTACTTTTTGACTGAATGCTGGACATTATAAATGCACATTTCGGGGTGTTTGCATTACACTGTTGTCCTTTACAGAATATTGGGTTTTGTTCTGGCAGGCAGCTAATTGACTGTGGATGAGTTTGATCCTTTCAAGATTCCTTTAAAGGCTTTGTTGGCAAGGACTAGAGCAGCCTTTAATCTATGGCTAGTTTAGTTCTACTCCTAAAGTATGGCCTATCTGGAATCACTACTAAATATTCTGGTTGACCAGAACTCTAGTTTATGGCTCCTCAACTTCTGGTCTTTGAGAGGTCCCCCCACAGGCATGCTCAGCTTAGTTGACAGTGAAAGATGCAAGGAAGAGCTCCTTCTCAGCGTAGCTCCCTCTTCTCCAAGCTCTGTTCTGTATGTATTTACTCTGCAAATTTCAGTTGACACTCTTATCTCCGTTTTCCAGCTCAGTGAGACTGTTAAGAGTCTCCTTGGGTTCTTTCCTCTCCTGGTGGAAAGCTGAGGTGATGGTCAATCTCATTTTCTTTTTTCCTTTCTCCTAGGAATCCTATAAATGCCTGTTTTTCAATGTCTGAAAATCGTTTATAATTTGTCCAGTTTTCTAGTCATTCATGATAAAGAAAAAGACAAAGCGGACAGCAGTTACCCTGTCTTGGAAGTTGCATATGGGAGTACTGTAGGCAATACACCTTGGTTTTAATGAAACTGTAGCTTACTTTTTCCATGACTATGAGAATAACTTAAAATGTAAGCATCCCATTTATTTATTATGAAAACACAATTTGGAGCTTGGCAGGAGGCAAGGGAAAACAGATTTTTCCATCATCTATCCAGCTGAGAAATCTTTCACACAGAGTTTTTCAGTAGGGAAAAGCTCCTGCCCTTACCCTTTTCTCGATTAGGATCTCCACTGATGTTAAAAATCAAGAAAGAATGAATTTGAGGAAATGGTAATCAAAATACAGGAAAATGCAAATGTATGCAAATGTTTCATTATACCTAGATAATTGTTTTGTTATTATAGGTCCATGAGGCCCAAGTTAACAATTAAGTGAAAACTTAATAGCAAGAACAAGGCTTCTCCCAGGAGGAAAAATAGCTGATACTCTCAGAATGTTTTCCACTCTAAACCTATCAATATTCCAATCAACACAAGCAAATTCTTTCCTGCTTATTAATAAGTCCTGTAGAAAAATGAAGAAAATTTACAGAGAATGTAAGAAAACTCACTGAGTATCTCCACACTGGCCACGTTTCCTCACTAATACAGACATTCTGACACATTACGTAAATGTGCCCCAACAGCCCCTGTGAGCAACTGTCATACCTGATGATAAATATGAGAGGTGTTTTATTTTTATCAACTGTACGGGGCTCAGAGTAGAATATCCTGACTCCTAATTCACAGTGCTGACTCTTCTAGAGACCACTGCACTGAAACACCTTTTTTTCTAGGAGCTACAGAAAGGCCAGCGGGTTTGTCCTATCATTGCTAAGGGTGAACAGCAATAATAGTTCAAGAGCAAGATGCCAGGCTTGCCTTGCCATTATCACCTTGAGAGCCTCTCCATTGTGCCTCCAAATCTCTTTTTGAAGAGCCACACTTGCTCTTGGCTGATCCAAATTCTAAAAGCACTTTATTTATTTATTTATATATTTTTTGGAGACAAAGTCTCACTCTGTCGCCCTGGCTGGAGTGCAGTAGAATCATCATAGGTCACTGCAACCTCCAACTCCTGGGCTTAAGTGATCCTCTTGTCTCAGCCTCCCAAGTAGCTGGGATTACAAGTGTGAGCCATCACACCTGGCCAAATGTTTTTCTATTATTTTTGAGACAGAATCTTACTATGTTGCCCTTGGTAGAGTACCAGGGCATCATAGTTCACGGCAACCTCAAAATCCTGGGCTTAAGCTATTCTCTTGCCTCAGCCTCCCAAGTAGCTGGGACTATAGGTGCCCTCTACAATATCCGGCTGTATTTTTTGTTGCAGTTGTCATTGTTTTTTAGCAGGCCCGGCTGGGTTAGAACCCGCCAGCCCCAGTATATGTGGCCGGCGCCCTAACCACTGAGCTACGGGTGCAGAGCCATGTTTATCTATTTTAGAAGAGACAGCGTGTTTGCTCTTGCTCAGGCTAATCTAGAACTCCTGACTTCAAGCAATCCTCTACCTCAGCCTTCTAGAGTGCTAGGATTATAGGTGTGAGCCACCATGCCCAGCCTAGAAGCACTTTTAAATGCTCAACATAGGACAGGTGTGGTGAGTGCCTGTAGTCCCAGCACTTTCGGAGGCTGAGGCAGGAGGATCACTTTAGCCCAGAAGTTCAAGATTGCAGTGAGCTATGATCGTGCCACTGCCCTCCAGCCTAGGTGACAGAGCAAGACCCTATTTCTAAAAAATAAAAACAAATACAAATAAAAGATAGGTAAATATATGATGTAGCTAGGCAGGGTGAGAGAAAGAGTCATCAAATACTGACTCTCCTGAACGGAAGCTGCTGGATTTTTGGAGGATGTAGCTGGGAACGTCAATTGGCATACCTAGAGCAAAAGTCAGATGTCAACAAATGACAACCAAGTCTGTCAACTGGCTTGCACGCATACAGGGACCCAGCCAACGCTTCCCAGCCCCAGCAAACTGTTCTCTGAAACACAGTGATGACGTATTAACAGCAGATTGCAGCGTGAGGTTACTAGAAACCAGACCGGGTCAGAGACCCTGAGAATGGAACCTGACATTAGATGATGCAGACTGGCCCTATGCTTAGAGTTTTTCTCCACCTTTATCCTGGTACACACTCCAGGTCTTTCCCTCCCACACACTTGGAAAAACTGAGGTGGACCCCCTGGTTGCCTAAACCCATCTCCTCGTCAGCTCCCTTGTTTTGGAAGGAGATGATAAATAAATCAAAATGCACTAAAGCAGCACTTCCACAGGCACTCGCCTCCTTCACTGAACGTGCACCTCATCAATCACACTATTGTCTGCTTGAAAGGCGAGCCTTGTAAATGTCATATCCACTCAGGCCCAAGGAGAGGCGCATCCAAATGCAGCAACGAGTTTTAATTGGATAGTGTAATTAAACTAAAAAACCCCAGCAGACTCCCTTTGACAGGATAGATGAAGACCCCTTTTAATAGGGCTAGGAAACATATCTGTTAAAAGGATGAGGCACTGCCTGCTCTTGATTGTGCTCCAGAGGACTCTTATGAAAAGGCAATTCAATAACTGGGGCATTTAATATGTTAGAGTCCATTGTGTTCTGTAATCAGGCAGTACTTACCGTATTTGATCTGGAACTTAAGAAATAAGTCCTTGTCAGAGAATAAAAACACAACATAGCTTGCCCACCTAATGTTTACAGTGCCAAGACCTCCTGGGAGTGGACAGAGGCCAAGGAGGGGCTGCAGGTCTACTGGAGCATGAATGCAGGTGCCTTACAGACTAGGGCCTACAGTGTGCCGGCATGGTCATGACTATCCATCCGTTCACTTTGGGGCTATAGCTTTTCCATCCAGCAGTGGCTAACGTCACCCTCATCCTCTTTCATACACTCTTGAGAGCATCTAAAGAATATGACAAAATTCCTGGGTACCTCCTCCTTTAGCAACTAGAATGCCTATCCGTCACAGAGAGAGAGAGAGAGAGAGAGAGAGAGAGAGAGAGAGAGAGAGTTCTCTGCTAGAACTACCCCTGTCAAATAGGGAGAAAAGAAAAAAGAAATCAGGTGGTTAGAGGATTCAATGTGTGGGCTGGGGTGTGCTCAGGCTGACGTTAGTAACAAAAGTGATCCTTCTGCCATTCTCCCCGCTTTCCTTTGTTGGGAGAGGAGGTGGGGATCACACACTGGCATATTCAGACACACAGTCACGTATATATACAAGGCCCGCAGCTTCACAAACAATGTTTCATTAAGAGAATTAGTGAAAACAAGTGAAGAGTTTTGTATATGCACAGGACTATATCACAAGTAGCCCATGACAATACCTTTCAGATGGAATGCTAGTGTCTCAAGGACAAGTTCAGGGAACCCAGCATCAGGGTGAATCAAGACAGCCTCTGAGGAAGTTGTCTGGGAGTACAGAGGTGAGATTTCAGACTTCCCCATCTATAGTGTTGCAAAAACAGCTGGATGCTTTGGTTTATTCACAGAACCTCAAAGTAAGTTTCCCTGGGCCTTCAGACTGATTTTTCTTTTTTAAGGGTGATAAAGGATTTGTTTCATGACTGCTTTTACTCCCCTATAAAGTCTGCTCAGAGCTGTTTGCAAACCTATGAACATTCCTAATACTGGTCTTTCACTATGGGTTGATGAACCCATTAAGAACATATAAGTGAATACATATAATGTGTGAAAACTGGATACTGAATTAAACCATCAAATACCTTTAGGTTTAAATGAAAACTACATAAAAGCATTTCAGCCATCAATTTGGCTATCACTTCTAGCCAGTATGAATTCTGCTGGAAAAGCTATTTTCGTGCAGATGTGGAATTCAATGGGAAAGACTGACTCGTGTACCAACATCAATCAAAATGTCGACTTCCCTGGCAGCTCTCAACAGTAAGGCAGGTTCAAAGGTCACAGGATAAAGAAAAAGCCAAGCTCTGGTTCAGCTCTAATATCTCCTCAGTAGAAGTCTTGCAAAAGTACCCCCTTCTGTATTAGCCTTGCTTTCATTAATCTTCTTGCCATCTTCTTTAACTAGTCATGCAGAACCGCTCGATAGCAAGACGTATAATGGGGAAGGCCCTGTGCCTATTACCGCGTTAACATTCTCTTAAGCCCCCAGTGCAACAATGGAACAGGAAGGCAAAGGAAATCTGTGACTGCAGGGTGCAGTCAGGCAATTCAATTACAGCCTGGGCTTACCTATGTACTTCTGACTTATGCAACACAAGAGGCCTTTGTGTCTAACTGGCTTGGCCATTAAGGTTGCTGAAGATCACAACAATGCTGATCTTTTCTATTTAAGCTAAATCAATGTGGACAAATCATTATTCAGTAGCTTTAATTTAATTAGTAAATTAAATGCACTACTTTACAAATCTTGTCAAGTACTTATGAAAAGAAAGATTCATTTAAGCGGGAGGTCACCAATAAGCCCAGCTAATTTAACTCATAGCCTTAACTAAATCTCATCTCAAATACCCAGCAAGTTCTAGCAAGAGGGTTTAACAATCTCCTAGAGTTGTGGTTAACTCTCAAACCCAAAGAGTAACGAAAACAGTGTTTTGGATAAAAAGAAAAAACGAAACAAAACCTCCCCCAACATAACCAGCATCAACAGAATCAGATTTCCTTTAAATTATACTATTGCAAAAGAATGTAATCAGGTTACCTCTATTATGTTGCTTCCTTAAGGTTTTATATGATCTATACTTAATTGAGATACAGCGCTCTTTTCAGCTATAAAGACAACAGCTACTTTATTAAGGTTTAAATCTGATTTCTTAATGATAGGCTGCTTCCTTTAAAGACTGTAAGTCTGTACAACCTTCTTATGATAAAACCAGACCTGGTAGGGTTGAGTCTGGTATTCAAATATAGCCCATGTCCCTGATGGGCTCCAGTTTCACAGAAAGGTCCTTGCTTTTGTTTTAACACAGGAATTCAAGGCTAGCACTTAAAAACGGAGCCCATGGCTTTCAAAGCCTGTGTCTAGAGCTACCTAAGACTGGAAAATCATTTCTCTAAGGCAATTTTAACATGGTAGTTTGTGATATGGAAACATTCTTCTTTCCTATGTGCTATAACATCCTTGATTAGTTAAAATGAATTAATACTAATTCATCTTTTAGACATTTGTGACATCTTTCAAAATTGCAAAAGATATCCTATGAAGTAGCAAAATCTGATGGAGAAATCACTGAATTGAATAATAATAATTATAATGGCAGCATAATTTTTTCTTTTATTTTTTTTTATTTATTTTTTTTTTTATAATTTTTTCTTTTAAATCCAGAAAGGCAGAATTTATTCTTAATATCTCAGGGCTTGAGATATACAGATTTTCTCAACTAACTCTTTCAAGAGCCTATAATAATATGTGCAATTTTTTTAAAGGCTTGTATCTATTTAGTCATTAAGTTCCAGGTCCTTAAACACTCACAGGGACAGAGCAATAAATCTTCCCTCTGAGAACCTGGCCTAAGAGGGAGAAGTCGAGGGTAAAGGAAAGAGCCACAGAACTGCTATTTATGAAGCCCGGCTTCAGACCCTGGGTCTTTCTGATCTCACAATATGTGTAATTATGTGTTTCACTACAGCCGTTCAAACGCTCAGTCCCTTTGCCAAGTCAGCTATTCACACACTTTTTGGATATGGCATCAATTAAACTTGAGTTGTGTTCCTTATGACGACCAAATTAATGGTTTGACAGCGGCTTTCTCAATAAACACTGCAAACTGGCCATATTCAAAGGTTTTAAAAACCATTTCTTTTCTGTTCAAAATTCTGACAAACACGTCTCAAGCAAGACTGGGGACAACTTCATTATACTCCCAACACTTAATGCCTTTTTGTAAAGAAGGCTGTTTAATAACACGTCTGCTCTGTTTTCACAACTAAATTATTCCAGCTGGTCACACGTTCCAGTCTTCAGCAAGACACTTGTGTTATGAGAGATAAAAACATGAAAAAAGAAATATATTGCAGAAATCAAAAACCTTATCTACTTCTAGACTCTCTTTCTTTGCCATGATTCATTCAAGAAGGCCCCAAGAATAATTTTTGATGTAAACTCAGCTACAAACATACATCACTATGCTGATAAAAATCACAGGCTAAACTTATGAAATATAGTGACTTTCATTTCTTTAGTGATGTTAAAATAACTTTTTTCTAAGGTTCAACAGACACAAAAGATAAAAAGGGTTACCTACCATTAATCCTTAAAAAAAAAAAAGAAAGAAAGAAAGAAAAGAAAGACGTCCCATAGATTAATTCTGGGATCTGATGATAGTCTGAGGATGAACTTTTTAGACTGAGTCACTGAATTAATTCGAAGAACATACTGGAAATCATAAAACATACAGCATCAAGCCGATTCATTTAATACATCCTTATTAGGCACTTTAAATATAAATTACATCAAGTAACTTTGGTTTCTAAATTCTAGCCTCTTCAATTTCATGTCAACAAACCACTGAGGACAACTTGATGCAGAAGCCAGTTCCTGGGTCAATCAGTTCAGTACGGAGATGGGGATGGAAGGGAGGGGCAGACTTCATAAATAAACACAGCACGGAGGGACTGTACTAGAGCTATGTATAAACTCCTGGGGGCAAAGTGAATAGAGAAAGCCTGACATTGGAGCTGAATCTTGAAGAATGAGTGGGCTGAGTTTGGGGAGGTAGAAATGTCTTCTAGGTAGAGGAAGGGTCAGGGTTGGAAGTGTATTCCAGCCGTGGGAACAGCAGAAGCACAAAATGCATTGTGTACAAGGAGTTCACAGTGACCGTAGTCCAAATTTGAGATGGGAAATTATGGGCTATGAAGTTAGAGTGGTCAGCTTGTTGTCAATGTTTGCAAAGACTATGCTGAGAAGTGTGAATTTTATTCTGTTAACCTGTTAACTTTCAAATCTTTTTAAAATTTATTATTTATTTATTTTTTCAATTTTTCGCAGGGGCTGGGTTTGAACACACCACCTCTGGCATATGGGACCGGTGCCCTACTCCTTTGAGCCACAGGCGCCATCTCAAATCTTTTTTTAAGAAGGAAAATTTGTTTATCAGCTCACTTTTTTTTTTTTTGAGACACAGTCTCACTTTGTCGCCCTTGGTAGAGTGCTGTGGCATCATAGCTCACAGAAACTGAAACTCTTAGGCTTAAGTGATTCTCTTGATGCAGTCTCCCAAATAGCTGAGACTACAGGTGTCCGCCACAACGCCTGTTATTTTATTTTATTTTTTTGGTTGTAGTTGTCCTTGTTGTTTGGCCAGCTCCGGTGCATGTAGATGGCACCCCAGCCACTGAGCAGAGCTGACTTTTAAATGCAGAATCCCTAAATAGAAAAAACAGTGTTCCTTTGGTTGAAGAGAAGCCTAAACCTAATTTGTCTTAAATACACATGCCTGAGGTCCCTAGAGTGCTGAGGAACATGGTTTGAAAAGCACTGCTCTAGGGGATAAGGACTGAAGAAGTGTTTTTTACTGGGGCTGTGGGCCTCAGGAAAGTGCCATAATTTCTAGATCTCTGCAGCCAGAGTGAAAGAGGAAGAAACCTTTGTGAGACCCACATGCGCAGTTTTTATACAGAACCATCTGGCGTCTGTGAAAATAAGACAAAAAATTCCTACTAGGTTGACAATACTGAAATTACGGGGCCCACATTTGCATGGTATCCCCAATGCTGGAGCTTGGCCTCATTTACACAGATGAGCAATAATTATTCTCTACTGCCTTGATGCCTAGAGAGACTGGGAGGTGGGTGGCTGTGAACCTTTTCTCCACTCCCTGTTAGGCTGGGTATGTGACATCGTGTACCTTCACGAACTGCATCACAACTTTCCTTGGAACAGTGAGTGTCCTGGGATGGCA
The DNA here is from genome assembly GCF_027406575.1 of Nycticebus coucang. NCBI lineage: Eukaryota > Metazoa > Chordata > Mammalia > Primates > Lorisidae > Nycticebus > Nycticebus coucang. The sequence continues at coordinate 11,793,926 of NC_069781.1, read as the reverse complement.
CCATAAGGGAAACCTGCTTCTAGTTCTCTCCCAATCTTTCCACACCAGCTTATCCCTCTGTGCAACAAGGAAGTGACTGTCCTTCATTTCTCAGAGACAGGGAAAATTATTAGTAACAAAATGCTACTTTTCAAAGCATCCTCAGTTCTTGGGAAGAAAGATGCCAGAATAATAGTGTCTTTCTTGGCTGACAAGCTGCAGTGAGTGGGATTAGGAAGAAAATGTTTATCTGAAGACAGAGAAAATCCAGCAGCCTTGGGGCAAGGCCCCCCAGCAGCAGACAATTTTCTCCCCAGCCTCTCACAGAGTTAGAGGCCTTGCTGGGATAGCTGGAATGGTGGGAAGGGGTGGGGATGGCCTTACCCCTTTCCCTATATCCAACTAAGCTCTCCCTTCTTGCCAACCTGTAGGCTAATGAATTGAAAGGAGGAGAAATTATAGCCCAGCACAGCTGGACTTGACAGAAAATTTAAAGCCCCACCCATAAATAAAGCAATGCCCAGTCTGTAAGCCCCTCAGGCCCCTGTGTAGTCAGTATTACTTCACAAGTTAGAACCATATTATAAACACTTGCTGGCCTTTACATTTCTTATTGTTCCTTTTGAGCATGTAATTCCTTTTAACATTTGTTCTCAAATTTACCGGACACTGGACATAGGGGATTAATAAAAATTAGATGCACAGCTGGTACCACAAGTCACTAAATCAGAATCTACTCAGGTGGGCCCTGGGTAACTGCATTTTAAAAGGCTACACAGATAATGCTAATACATGCCAGAGTCTGAGAACCATTATCTCACAGCCTTCTCTAGGCAGCTAATGTGCCCTTATATAGTTTAAACATTTCTCTTCCATGGGGACTTCCATGTGTTCTATATCCCTTGATACGACTAAAGTCCAAATAATGACTAAGGGATTAATCTAAATGCTAAACCCAATTACATAACTGCAAAACTATAATATGCCGAAGTATACAACTGAACTGTATCTATTTTGATAATTTAACCAGAGGAATGCCAACCCAGCAGTAATCTCTTCTGTGGGATCAGGTGAGAGTTTAATTATGAGCTGGCAGGTCATGCAGCTGCCAATAATCTGTGAGGGTGTTGGGGGTGCTGACACTTCTAGCATGATGGATATCTAAATGTAGTCTTCAGCTGCCTTGGGAAATCCCTGCTTCCCTTGATCTGGCATGGAAGGAAGGGAGGTCCAGGTCTGACTGGTCAATTCCCCCAAATGGGCAGGGAGTACAAAGTGAAATGAGGGCTCTGATGAGTGCAAATTCCCAGCAGGAATCTGGCCCTATTCCCCCACCCCCAGGGCAGGGCTGCTGAGGTCAGGAGCAGGGCTGCAAGGTTGTCTGCTGCCATCAAGACCAGACAGGATGGGTACCATAATACAATCCCGTTTGATTAAAAGAAATTTCTGGTAATGAATTAAATAGACCCAAGGAAAAAAGGACACGGTGGCAATATATTCTCCTGGCACCCAGCACACAGAGGGAAGAGAGGGGAAAGGGAGAAAGGAGACATAAATAAAAGGGACTACTCACTGGGGCTTTTTTCTTCAGCAAGGTCACAGGCACAGAGCAGGTCAGAATCGATTGAGATGGGTTTCTGCTTAATCCAAAACTTAGTGCTGGCTTTCTGATTTGTAACAGGGTCTATCTCGACTTTGTCTCCAGAGATACCTGTGAAGTGAACGAGAGGATAAAAAAGAAGCCATAAGAAGTAGAAAGTGCGAGTTGAGTGTAATCATTGGACCCGTTTTATAAATCCTAAACTGGATGAACATGAGCTCCTTCTGAGGGCTTTGGGGAATGCTGTGGGTTTTTTAAGACAGACATAAGGAGACTCCAAATGGCACACAGAAGTTGCACAGTCTGGTTTCCTGGGTGGGTGAATTGGGGAGGTGAGAATAACCCAAAATATATGAAAAGGTATTAAGGAACATTCAGTCTTAGGTATAAGTTACAGTACAATATAGAGTTTACCTACATATTATAATGAAATAAACCATAAAGCTCATTAAACAGTTTTGATCCATCTTCTTTTCTTTTTTTAAAAGATGATCTGAGGTGGGGCGGCGCCTGTGGCTCAAGGAGTAGGGCTCCGGTCCCATATGCTGGAGGTGGTGGGTTCAAACCCAGCCCCGGCCAAAAAAAAAAAAAAAAAAAAAAAACACTTTATGGGGGCAAGACATGATTGCAAGAGGGACTTTACCTAACAATTGCAATCAGTGTAACTGGCTTATTGTACCCTCAATGAATCCCCAACAATAAAAAAAACAAAACAAAACAAAACAAAACTGATAGTTTCTCAACAGAAATAATCAAAGTCAGAAGCCAATGATCTGATGACAATGATCTCATCAAAAGTATGAAAATAAATATATGAAAATAATTAAAAAAAAAAAAAAAGATGATCTGAGGTGGACAGATGAATCTGTAACATCCCCTATTCCTCAGTATCTAAGCTACTCATGAACAGTTTCTCATCTGGAAAAACCTTACATGCTAAAAATAGCATCGGGGAAGGGGAGGAAACGATCTCTTCCTTTTTGTGACACTAAATCATCTTCCAGGCTATATTTAAAAGAAGTCACAGGAGGATCTATAAAACCTTCCAAGTTTAAGTCTTGGGTTTAGGCAGTGGAGATCACTGCTTCCTTGCTGAGGCAGAGACTTAGCATGGGGTGTGAGCCTCACACAACAAAGACTTCATAACAGGAATCCAGAATGTTAAATACTGGCGCTTCAGGTTTCGTTTTTTGGAGCTGTGAAAGACACAACATGTTGTATAGTGACTGGGAATAAAGGTGTTTGTAGAACAAAGGTAATGCCAGGTATGGGAGGTGTTCACGGGTAAGTGTGGAGATGAGCAATTGCTTTCCCAGTATAGCAGAAGAGTCTCTCAGCCTGACACAATGATTTAGGCTAGATGCGCGATTTTCCCTTTTTTTTTTTTTTGCTGAAAATTGGGGAATCTGTCCATGAAGTGAGACAAAAGCTTCCAATATGCCTTCTAGAGTGGGCCCCATATGGGACCTTAAAAGTAATTATTTTTTAGGCCATAGTTTAAAGGTCAGGGTCGAAGCAAGAAAAAGCAAAATGAAGTAACGATGTAAGATATAATTAAAATAATCAAATGTGCATATTGCAACAGAAAAGACAATCAGAGTTAACATATTTCAACCTATGAATCACTCAGAAATTTTTGAACAAAATGTGAGAAAACTCAGTAAGCCAAAAGAGGCAAATAAAAGAAACAGTCCACTTTACTACCCGCATAAAAACCCCTGAAAACCAAAATATATACATGCAACCACCATCACAGTCTGACAGCGATTTTAAAATTAAAAAAGAAAACAAATACAAACAAAACTCACCATGAACTCTGCTATACACTCCACTTATTTCTACTTTATTTTATGAATAAATTACAAAGACCAGTTAGACAAAGACAGAAGGCTACGTACAGAGACTACAGTAGAGACTCCCTGCTTTCGTCAGAGGAGAAAACGCAGCAATGGCTGCCAACCCCCACTCATTACTGTGTGGTCTTTGGTAAAGATTAATAATTGGTGTGTTTTTTTTTTTTACTAATTAAACATTGGGATTTGTCATTAGACATTTCAAGAATATCATGTTTCAATTAGGCATGATGTCCTAAGTCCAATTGACTATGGACATTCAGTTCTAGATGATTTCAGGAGGGTGAGAATGTATCAGGAGACCAATTTTATTACGTTTCACTTAAAATAGATTACAACTATCCAGTTACACTCTTGCCTCCAATTTGGTCATTAATTGTTAAAGATCTGGACATTTCTACAGTTCCCTGAAAAAAGAAAAGGACCTAAGCCAGGGTTGTTGGTAGCAAGAATGTGTGTGTGTCTTTTCCCTCCTTCTGCTTCTTATTTTGACATTTATAAAAGTCAAAATGAACAGGGTAAAATAAATGTGCATATCTCTTATGTGGAAATAAACCCTGCCCCACATTCTGTTCTCAGAATGGGGGAGGGGGGAATCATCACCAGGGAGACATGGTTTTAAAATTTTGTTCTGTGGCCCTGCAACTCTTGAAGCCGTAGTCAGTCAATATTGTTAATGTACCTTGTTAATTTGATAGGATTTGTCAGGTAACTCCACTGGAAAATTATATAAAACTGTTCCAGATGAAAAGATGATAGTGACATGAATTAAAGTGATAGAACAATAGTGGAATATAAACCAGAAATGACACCCAAAGTGGCTGTTGATTTATTGCCATACTGAGTTTGGTTCTGGGCTCCCATGTATATTAGCGCTACAAATCTGGGTCCATTTAGCAGAGGGATGCTCATACATACATCACCAGCTCCTGCTCCAAGCCAAGGTCACTCCCCATTGCATCAATCTTTTCAACAGAGCCTACTTCACAAAGCAGGACTTTTGTAACCATCTCAGATGTAACAGATTCTTGTTCCCTTTCATCTTTCTTTTATCATGTAAAGTACACTTTAACTTCTATTATTTTTATCTGCAAATTGTTACTGTACAGTTCATCCATTATGGGCTGTATCTCTGCATCAATTGCCTACGCTGTGCACGGCCACAAGAACGCTTTCCCAATGACGCCCTTTCCTGGGGTTACTGTGCAGTCACTGTTCATGGAGGAGAACCCCAAGACTGGGGCTTGGGGATAAAGTTGTGGGAGATGAATACAATAGGGTCAAGATGGGCAGACAGGTGGAAAACTATTTAAATAATTGGTGTGTTCCAAAAAAGTTGTGTGTAAATCAGATTTTTTTCTGAATCGAATCTCATTTTCCCACTGACTTCTAGTTGCAGAGATACTTCATCTTCATTTTGGATTGATCTATAATTGGCAGGGGCTCCGAATACTTTAGTTTTAAGTCTCTCTGCCCTGCAGGCTTTCAGTCAAGCAGTTAATGATCTGTAAAGCACTTGCCTGCCTAGAGGAGTCACTATTTAAAGGAACCTGTAGGGGAATCTTTCTTGATAGGAAAAATCCTTTTGTACATTAAATAATCTCACCCCACCTGAGATTTGCGTGAGTCTCAGCTTCTCAAAGCAGAGCCTGCAGCCCCACAGGGCCCTATTTTCTCCTGCTGCCTCTGATTCCAGGCTGGGAGGGCCCCAGACAGTCCACGGTGGGGGCCATCTCTACCCAGACCCTCTGCCACAAAGAGAAAGAGAGTTGGTAAAATCCAGCCTGGAGGCAAACAGAGACCTCTTCTGTCCCTGGCCTGAGGTCTCCTTGGTTAAAAGGAAGAGCCTGGTACAGGGGAAACCAGTTAGGAGGCTGGTGCCATGGCCCAGGCCAGGACCAAGGATGGCTGGGAGATGCAGTGGGGACCTGCAGGTTAAAGGCAAAAGCATAAGGACTAGGCAAATAACAGGATGTGGGGTGTGAGGAAGAAGGGAAAGTTAAAAGAGGACCCTGGGGCATCACTGCAGTGATGAGGAGAGGCCGAGGAGGCTGTGGAAGCCAGGATGGTGGGGATCTCAAGTGGGCAGGACAAGTAGTGCAACTGTGACTCACTTGTCACTGTCACTTCTCTGCTGCTAAGCGGAGTGCGTGGGTTAGGAGGCCAGGAGCAGCACTGTCTCCCTGTAACAAAGGAGTGCTGAGGGAAGGAAGACTGCCTTGTGCACGTTCCCTGTGGCTTTCCTGAAGTCAAACAGCAAACGTACAACCCCAGCAGGCTCACTGTGGTTCCTGCTTCAACAGATACAGGCACCAGGAATCATTTGGCACGACCTTCTCCTTTAGCCTGATAGGGATGATGCCAATTACAGGCACCATTTGCTGAGCACCTGAAGTATTAACACAACTACTAATATTAACGGGCACCAACTATGTCCCAGGTGGTTAGAGATCCACTGATTCAAATCTCCTAGTAATCTTATGAAGTTGGTTACTATGTTCACCCCTATTTTATAGACTAGGAAACAGAAACACAGAGGGGTTAAGTAACTTGCCAAGATTACCCAGCTCATAAGTGGCAAAGCTGGAATTTGAACCCAGGGAGTCTGGTCCAGAATGTGTCCTCTCAGCCATTATACTACTCTGTAAGAACCATGCTAAATGTTTTATATAACATACTCTAGGAGAGGGAAAGGTGCTTGGCTAAGGTCAGGGAGTGGAAAAGCCACTTTTCAAACCCCAGAGCTGTCTGCTCCCCAAGTCTTGCTTCTTTTCACTGCTCTGTACAGCTCCATCCAAGTCAAGACGATGCAATAAGGAGCTGTGCCTAAATGGTCTTTAGTCTGTCTGTCAATTGTCACCAAGGGACAAATAAGTATTCAAATATGCCAATAAATGCATACATCTGTTTTTGTTCATACATGACAAACTAGAACATAAAATCTAATCAACATCCTTCTTTTTGACCACTGAGCACGGTTTTGATTTTCTTAGCTAAAGTTTTTTGTAATGAACTATAAGAATGATCCCTGAAAGTATAGTCTTGGTTAAGGTTTTTTGTAAAGTTACTGAAGGAAAGGCAGAGGTACTACTTACAGTATCACTTATGCACCGTTTTAAGTAATTCAAATTATGAATGTGTCTCCCAGGAAATAAGGGAAGTTGGCTTTTGTTAAATTTACATTTCTCCAACTTAAATGGCAACAATAAAAGAATAGTTAATTCAACCATAATGGAATACAAGATAATCATGAAAAATTATTCATAAGAAAATTTTTACTTGGAAAAATTCTTATGACACAATTGAAAAAGACAAGAAAAACATTCATAAAAAAGAGATCAAAAGAATATGTTCCAAACTGGTTAAGAGTGGTCGACTCTCGTTAGCAGGATTCTATCCTTTCCTTTTCTGTATTTTTCCTTTTTTTTTGTAGAGACAGAGTCTCACTGTACCGCCCTCGGGTAGAGTGCCGTGGTGTCACACGGGTCACAGCAACCTCTAACTTTTGGGCTTACGCGATTCTCCTGCCTCAGCCTCCCGAGTAGCTGGGACTACAGGCACCTGCCACAACGCCCGGCTATTTTTTTGTTGCAGTTTGGCCGGGGCTGGGTTTGAACCCGCCACCCTCGGCATATGGGGCCGGCGCCCTACTCACCGAGCCACAGGCGCCGCCCTTCTGTATTTTTCCAAAAGAAAAATCTCTCAAAAATAAAAACAAACATCGTTTTAATAGTTGACATTTTAAAGTAAACCTTCTATTTGATTCTGTAATCCCATTACTAGGTATGTACCCAGAAGAAAAAAAATCATTTTACCATAAGCACATTCACATCTCAATTCACTATCACCAAGACATGGAATCAACTCGAACTGCCCATCAACTCATGAACGGATTAATAAACTGTGGTATATGTATACCGTGGAATGCTATTCAGCCATAAAAGAATAGAGACTTTATATCTTTTGTATTTACCTGGATGGAGCTGAAGAACATCCTTCTTAGTAAAGTATCACAAGAATGGAAAAGTAGCCAATATATGCAACACTAATATGAAACCAATAGATGAACAACTGTACCCCCACATGAGAGAAGAAATTAAATTCAAGTGCGGGGAGGGGAGTGGTAAACTCTCACCTAATGGGCACAATGTAAGGGTACAGAGCACACCCGCTAGGTGAAGGGCTCGACTACAACTTGGACTCTGCCTGACAAATGCAAACAATGTAACCTAACCATCTGTACCCTTATATTAATCTGAATTTAAAAAAAAGTTGACACTTTTTGGACTTCAGTACCCTTTCCCAATATAAAATGTGGGGAAGGGGGCGGCACCTGTGGCTCAGTGAGTAGGGCGCCGGCCCATATGCTGAGGGTAGCGGGTTCAAACCCAGCCCCGGCCAAACTGCAGCAAAAAAATAGCCGGGCGTTGTGGCAAGCGCCTGTAGTCCCAGCTGCTTGGGAGGCTGAGGCAAGAGAATCGCGTAAGCCCAAAAGTTAGAGGTTGCTATGAGCTGTGTGACACCACGGCACTCTACCCGGGGCGGTACAGTGAGACTCTGTCTCTACAAAAAAAAAAAAAAAAAAAAAAAAAATGTGGGGAAGGACAAGTGTACAGGTAATGGTGAAAAGTGACCCTAAATTGAAGAATACTTCCTTCCAGCAGCTCCCAAGTACCCCAGGGCCTGAGCTGCTGGGAGGTGCTGGTGAGCTTCTTTACACCACCCGAGGCCACTCTCAACACAGTGCCCAGCAGGCTGCCCTCCCCAGCTGTGGCAAGTGAGGAGACGGGAGCATGGGGGCTGGCCGGGAGCAGCCAGGGTCATCTCCTTCCCTCAGGAACAAGGGAGGCTGTTTGTCTCCCTAACCACTTACCCACAGCCATCCGTCACGACCTTTTCATGCTCCCACTCCTGACAGCTTCCAGATACAGTGAGTCAAACTTCACTGGAAGCAAACTATCACACCAACTGTCAAAGGCAGAAAACATTGCCTGATTGCTGTCCTACATCATCGCCAGCACATAAATCCTACCTTAACAAGACAGCTCAAAATAAACATAAATGCTACTCTAATGTATATACAACTCTCTAGGGAAACTATTTGTCCACGGCTTTAGTTATCACAAGGAGACCCTAACTAACTAAAAGATTTCCATAAAAGGGAATTAGCACTGCGTATCATCTTCTGCTAACACTCAGCATTTACCCACTTTGGGCAGCCCCTGTGCCAGGTCTTTTCATGTAAGAGGCTATGGAGAGTTTACCACACCTCTATTACCTTTATATTTAAAGGTAGTAGTACAGAGGGGTTAGGGATAGGGACTTTGAAATCAGGAAGTCCTAAGTTCAAATATCAGCCTACCTACTTCCTATGTGACTCTGGGCAAATTGCTATAAAATGGGCATAATAATAACATATACCTTATGGCTCATTGTGAGGATTAAGTGAAATAAGGCACAAAAAGGACTTGAATTTGTGCCTCATACATAGCTGGTGACTATTACTACTCCTTCTAATGACTACTGTTGTCAGGAGTGAGACACTGGTCTAAAGGGTGTGACACGGACCCAGTGATGAGGAGCCCTAGAAGGCTGGGACACAAGAGACTTGACTAGCCCTTGGTTTGGGGGGTAAAGAGACTTCGTCCTGCAACCTGCTCTACATCCCAGTCTCGGGCGCACCAAGATCCAGCTAAGGAGACCAACACCCTCATGCAGATGAATCCTTTCAATGAACTCCCACTATCACCAAGTGTCATGGAGCTTATCTCTTCCTTGCAACCTCCAAGAGTTTAATTCAACATTAGGAAGAATGTTCTGAGACCTGGAGTTGTGAAAACTTTTGTGCTAGGGAATCCCCGTCCTATAAGGTCTCCAGGGCATCAATTTGGAGATCTTGTTTTTTGAGACAGAGTCTCACTATGGCGCCCTTGGTGGAATGCTGTGACATCACAGCTCACAGCAACCTCAAACTCTTTTCTTTTTTTTTTTTTTTATAGACAGAGTCTTACTTTGTTGCCCTCGGTAGAGTGCCGTGGTGTCATAGCTTATAGCAATCTCTAGCTCTTGGGCTTAGGCGATTCTCTTGCCTCAGCCTCCAGAGTAGCCGGGACTATAGGTGCCCACCACAATGCCCAGCTATTTTTTTGTTGCTGGGTTCAAACATGCCATTCTCAGTATATGGGGCTGGCACCTTACCCAGTGAGCCACAGGTGCCGCCCAGCAACCTAAAACTCTTGGGGCTTAAGCTATTCTCTTGACTCAGCCTCCCAAGTAGCTGGGACTACAGGCGCCCACCACAATGCCCAACTATATTTTTGTGGTTGTTGTCATTGTTGTTTTAGCTGGCCTGGGCTGGGATCAAACCCACCAGCCCCATTGCATGTGGCCAGCGCCCTAACCACTGAGCTATGGGCACTGAGCCTGGAGATCTTGTTTTTGCTAGCACATTCCCACTGGGGTTATTCTGGGCAAAGTTACTTTCTTGGAGAGCCTGAGCTTCCTCTGTAAAATGGGGGTAACAGCTGTACCAACTCCCAGGTTGTCATGCAGACGGAATAGCAGAAGCACATAAAAAACTTAGCATGGGCTGGCACAAAATGAGAGCTCAATCAATTATTATTCAAATTACTATTAAAGATGAACCTCAGAAATGTGAAATGATATACTAGCTCAGGGTCAAGCAAGTTCGTAAACTTCTGAGCAGGGCTGAAGCCTAGGTCTAGCTAAATCTACTGTGTTGCCTCCTGCCAGGTGCTTCCATCATGCCAGAGGAGAATGCTGGACTCCCCTAAGGTACCCTTAAAATACCCCTCTAGGAGGCCAAAACAACACTTGGGCAAAAACTAGGGCTTTTACATTCCAAGTCTTAGTATTTCCCAGGGTACCATTTATTTGCTCAGACATCATGAGCTGTGGTTCATTCATCAATTTCTTACAACTTTGAATCTAAGATTACAAAAGCCCCACTGTTGTTAAAATCCTGGAGTAGCTTTTCATACAATTCTACAATCCTCTTGTCTGTAGGTTACCTAGAGCCTATGAAAGCCCGGAAAAGCCCCCCGGGAGTACCACTGAACAACTCTGGGCCAGAGTGGATTTTGCTGAATATACACAGCCAATCGATAGCATCCACAGAGCAGTCGGGGAAGTCTTTGAAACTTGTCTGAATTTACACACAGGATCAGACACACATGCTGTTTGGGCTTAATGAGACCTAAGAGATCACCTAGTCCTGGGCTTTCATTCCCCATATGAAGAAATTGAGGCTCAGGGCTGGGACATGACTTGTCTGATGTCACCCATTAATGACAGAGCTGTAACCATAATTCATATCCCCATACTACCAACCAGGCTAGGGCTTACACATACCAGCTCTTTTGCATTGAAAGAGCACTGTGTATTCACACAGCAATCAAATGCATTACGGTATAAAAAGCACTGCCTCCAGCAACATGTTTGGTACCCAAAATAGATGACAAAATCATATTTTAGGTCACAACTAAAACAAAACCCAGGTAGAGCCTTACTTGCTTGAGATCAAGTGGCCTGAGATCACTGGTTCCATTCAAGCGGTCATTCCAAACCTGTTCAGGAATCACAGCTAAAAGCTGCCAATTCCACTGTGTGGTCACTTAGAGACTCAAGGACAAGTCTGAGTGTACTTGACTACAGTGTTATTCTGGGCATGCAAACTAAGGGGCGCCTGAACACAAACAAATGCACGGGAGCATTCAGTACAGGGCTCAGTCCCAGGGCAGAACTTACTAAATGAGACCTGCGATATTTAGTTTCAGAAAACCTGTGTTTGGGTGAGGAATAAATTCTCTCAGGTGAACTTACAATGTCAGCTAAGGAGCAGTAAGGCTGTTTCCTAAAAGAATTTATAATATTACTTGTGGAGTGGGAGAAAGACAGATGCTCCCCATGTCAGGGCCTGGGACACTGCTGAAGTTCAAATTCTAAGGATGAGGACATGACGAGAACAGAGCCCTGGATAAACTCACATGACTCCTACTGCCATTAACTCCATTATGCCCGTAGTTCTCAACTTTTTCCAATTCTCAATTCTTTCTCAAGTACCTGGGGAACCTGACACATTGTCATGAACAACCCTGGATTATTGACAGGAATTCTCAAAAGAGTGGCTCTGGCAGCAGGGAACTAGTGGACCAGGTGCAGTCAGAAAAAGCTCTTGGAGTTTCTGACATTCCCAGTCATTTCCCTTAACCCAATAACTGCATGAAGCACTAATGTGCTTAAGGAGTTTCCTGGAGGCAGTCTGGATATACTAGTATTTGTCTTGCTATCTTACAAGTTCATTAATATTATTAAACTCAGTTCCATATTTTGGTTCAGAAAATGCTGTCCCAATAGGGACAGAACAATCACTTAACAGTAGAATTGCCATCCTCAAATTCCTGAAGAGACCCAGGGATTCTGGAGTGTGATTCATGTCTCTTGGTGGTCACTTTAGTGTCTCAGAAAGGAACAGGGTATCTCCTTAGGGTTCAGAGAAAATGAAATGGAAGCATGGAAGGAAAATGAAGCCATTTCCTAGGAACATGCATTTCCAGATCATGTAATTACTTGAACTGTGTTCCATAGGCACCCCAATTGAAAATGAGGGAAAATGTTTTGTTTGTACAGCCATGCAGAACTACTTTTGGCCTCAGGAACAATTTGTGATGCTGCCTCAGCACAGCACTCTGGGCAGACATCCACAAACTTGATTTACCTTTCCTACGATATGTGGTATTATATTTAATACTTCTGATAAATAACTACTATAATCACAAGTAATATGATTGCACATACTGAGTCTTTTATGAAGAGATAAAGGAAATACCCATGGAACATGGTAGATGTTATCTTACATCCCTTATCTGTAAATCCCATACAGATTCTGTATATTCTATATAAAATTATGTTACGTTGTATAAGCAATTATGACACAGATGGAAATCATGATGTATTATGTGTTTAGTAACAGAGCCTTTCAGTGACACAGGAAGGGTGTACAATGACAAATGATAAGACAAAGGAGCCAAGTTAGTACAAATGGCACAACTATCAAACTACTTTTCAGGTTGACCTGCCTAGTCAGTAAAAAAAAAAAGTCTGGATGAAGAGATAAGGGATAAGAGAGTCCACTGAATACTGTGAGACTGTGTGTCCTGAACACCACAATTAAGGGGAGAGTCTTTTCTTTTTTTTTTTTTCTTCCCTGAGACAGGGTCTTACTCTGTTGCCCCGGCTAGAGTACAGTGGCAGGATCATATCTCACTGTAGCCTCCAACTCCTGGGCTCAAGCAATCATCCTGCTATAGCCTTCTGAGTAGCTGGGTCTATGGGTCTATGAGTACGTGCTACAGTGCCTGGCAATTCTGTGAAGATGGGGTCTTGCTATACTGCTCTGGCTGGTCTCAAACTCCTAGCCTCCCAAAGTGCTGAGATGATAGATGTGAGCCACTATGCCTGGCAAGGGGAGATTCTGAGCCAGCTGCTCTGGGATGAGGCCGGGGAATTATTGAATCTGACAGATGACTGAGGTGAGACTCACTGCTCTAAGGTACCATGCAAATGCAAGGTACCACTCCAGTGATGTCTTGGCCCTGTCTGCTTTGTTCTTGTGTCGGTTCTGAGCAGCCCCTTGGCTGGTGCATCATAATTCAGCTTCTTCTAGCTGGCCAACAAATACTTATTGACAATACACTCTAGGCTTCCTAGGTCATGACTGGCATTCACCTGTCAGTGTTCCCCAACCTACTCCCTTCTGCCAACTTTGGCATGTTTGGGTAGCATCCCTGTCTCAGTGGCTGACCTCCCCTCAAGGGGTCAGGCATATTGAATTAGGCACAGGGAAGATCAAGTTAATGGATAGAGCTTCAACATGGTAGAAACTCAAGCAAGGTCTACATCTAGAGGTCATTTGCAGTTCTAGGTCCAACACAGTTCTAGGTCTGTCCAAAGCAGACAAGATGAAATATTCTAAGAATGTTTTAGAGAAATACACGGGATGGTTAGGCACGATGGCTTTTTTGGGTAAGCTTTCCAGGCTGGTAGAGCAGCGGTGCCGAATAGACTTCAGTTTAAGAGCCAACTTCAGTTAATTGGTAGGGGTTACTTTTAGGGCTGTGCTGGAAAGAACTGTGAGGTTAAGTCTGGGCCCAGAGGCAAGAAGTGCAGTGGCTGACAGACCACTTCTGAAGGGGAGTGGAGGAGGGAGGTGTAGCACTCAGGCCACTGATGTCATCTCCAGTGCAAGGCAAGGGAGAGGTATGAGGGAGGTGCACACATTTTGGATTTAGCCAACTGGAAGTAATTATTTCCTTTGCAAAGGCAAGTTATTAATGATTAAGTCACCTGTGATGTGATGAGTTTGGCATATGGGATTGGGTTTCAGTCCCAGTTTGGTTGGCTACTGGGACTGGACACCCCACTGTATGTCCTGATGGCAGAGGGGGAGGGAGAGTTAGTCCTCACTAAGTAGTGGCTATGTGCCTGTAGCCACTAAGTGCTTCACATACACCAAATTATTTCACTAATTCCTCCAAGCCCCAGTTTTCTATCATGAAATGTGAACAACTATCAAAGTGGTGTGTAGATTAAGTGATGTAACAGAGACGAGCCTTCTTTGTGTATTACAAATCACCATGAACTATAGAGTATCGGCACAAAACTGACTTGCCTGCAAGTGATGATGTCGTAGTCAGGCCCAAGACTCAGCCTCAGACAGTCTCGGGTTCTGATCTCAGCTTCACAGCTTACTAGATTTTCCCTTATACCCCAGTTTTATCATATAAAGATGAAGATAGTATTATATAGTACTGTGATGTCAGGTGGCACTGAATGCAAAAGAGTGATCAGCGAAGGGCCTGGCACATAGTAAGAACCTGATAAGAACTGCTTTTAAAACTATATTTCTTATTAATATTATATTAAAGGCTCAGTCTTTGATACAGGTTTCATCAGTAGCATCCGATAGTTTTTTAATCATAAAAAGTCTGGAGGGTGGTATATGTATACCATGGAATACTATGCAGCCTTAAAGAAAGATGGAGACTTTACCTCTTTCATGTTTACATGGATAGAGCTGGAACATATTCTTCTTAGCAAAGTATCTCAGGAATGGAAGAAAAAGTATCCAATGTGCTCAGCCCTACTATGAAGCTAAATTATAGCTTTCACATGAAGACTATAACCCAACTATAGCACAAGACTATGGGGAAAGGGCCAAGGGAGGGGAAGGGAGGGGGGAGGTTTTGGTGGAGGGGGGGTAATGGGTGGGGCCACATCTATGGTGCATCTTAGAATGGGTACAGGCGATTGCACTAATGTACACAGTTATGATTTAACAATAAAAAAAAAAAGAAAAAAAAAGTCTGGAGGAAAACTGGTTTAAGTTTGGGTCTTGCAGAACAAAGTTTGAGTCTCTCATCCCTTGACTTTCTCAGAAACTGATGGCAGATGGTAAAATTGGCACCTTAGCCACTACTTTCCACCAGAAGACAGACAGCTGCAGGGGCGCCGCAGGGCCTGGGGATTCCGGTCCTCTGCTGTGTGCTCTTACATACCACTAATTCAGTGTGGACGGGCGGTTTTCTGTGGATTCAGCAGGGATACTGGGCAAATGCCACACACAGATACCACTTAGAAGAACTTGCCACGGGGGCCAAGTGAAATCTCTGACTGACACAGGACGGATGGGTGGAGGAGACCATCCATCAGTGTCAGGAAAGATCTGAAGCACCTGGCTAGTCAGGTGAAATAAAATAAATTATTTACTGATCTCAGAATCCAGCTGCTCCCTTGAATGCTTGTAAAGGGTGTTCTGTTTACTGCTCTGCACTTTGTAGTAGAATATGTTTCATAAGGAAAGAAATTCTGGATTGCTGTGTGGAGGCTTTTGTTGTTGTTAGAATGAAGGGGTGTTATCATCTGCTTTGTGAGGGAGAGTGTCTTAAGTTATATACCTGGCCTAAGAGAAAATGAGCTTATTTATTTACTGCATAATATAATACTCATGGGTACAGTTTATCTGGTTGCTACAAAATTCCTTAGGACTAATGAATGAAGTTTCTGCTTATACTGCTAAAGATTGAACTTAGATTCATAACAAAAACAAATGTTGTGACATTTGTTTTAGATGCTTCTCAGAGCTGTGACTCTCCACCACGGGGCCCCACATGTGACACTGGAAGCCTTCAGAGGTGACTGGGACCTGGCTTCCAGTTGCCTCACTCTAGGGAGAGATGCTTACAGCACTGTCATCATCCACATTATGAAACTGTGCCAGGAGAGCCACCACCTAACCTAAGCAGTTCAGTACTTTCCAGATGGTGGACAAGGAGTGGGCCACCGACAAGGTAAATTAATGACAACATGATACAAGACACCAAGATAAGCTACCATTTAGAATGTAGCTTCTACGGCCAGCCACTTTGATAGTCTTAAAAGGTAAACATTGTAATCTTCATTTTATAGCCTGCAAAAATTAAGACTGAAAGGGAAGAGACTTGTCCAGGGTGACATTGCAGGTAAGTGGCAAAGCTGGAATTAAACATAGTCCTGACTGACTGCAGAGCCTGGGCTTCTTCCACAGATCTTTCCGTGGACTTTTTCCTTTGAATGAATTTACAAGTCAGAATCTGAGAAATTAAAGTTGTCTTTCTTTGCCTTTGGGAAAACGTGGGGAAAGAAGCCCACAGTCTTGGTATCTTTTGCAGGCGCTGCTTTTCACACTGAGAACAAGCAGGTCAACTGGACAAGTCCGCACCTTGGCCCTCTGTCTTGACCAGAGTTGGGCTACTTGCTGGGCCTCTTCAAACTTGAAAAAGCAGACCTTTTGCTACTGGGCAAAACACAAACTGACTATAGCCAAACACAAACTGACTGTCTGAGTAGCATTCTTATTTCAGTAAATTTTAAATTAAAAATATATACATAGAAAGTGCACAAATCACGAGTATATATTAAAGGCTTTTCCACAAAGTAATTCCAAGTAATTAGCAGCTATATCACAAAACAGAGCGTTCCTAGCCTCTCAGAAGCCCTACTCCAGCCACTATTGCCATCTTATCCCCCAGGACAACTGCTGTCTTGCTCTTACTCAGGCTGGTCTCCAACCTGTGCGCTCAGGCAATCCACCGGCCTTGGCCTCCCAGAGTGCTAGGATTACAAGCATGAGCCACTGTGCCCAGCCTCCCACCATCATTACTTCTTAAACAAAATTATTTCTGTGTGTTTTTGAATGTTATATAAATAGAATTATATAGTATGTATTTTTTTTAAACAAGAATCTCACTCTGTTGCCCTGGGTAGAGTGCTGTGGCATCATGGCTCAAAGGAACCTCAAATTCTTGGGCTTGAGCAATCCTCTTGCCTCAGCCTCCCAAGGAGCTGGGATTACAGGTACCCACCACCATGCCTGGCTAGTTTCTATTTTTACTAGATATGGGGTCTTGCTTTTACTCAGGCTGGTCTCAAACTCCTGAGCTCAGGAGATCCTCCCTCCTCGGCCTCCCATAGTGCTGGGATTACAGGTGTGAGCCACCATGCCAGGCTAGTATGTATTTCTTTTCTTTTTTATGAGCTCTAGCTTCTTTCTGAGCAGTTTTACTATTTTTAGTTCTATGACAGACACCAAGAAAAACATTCCTAGTATGAACAACATTGAACTTTGTTTTAAGAATTAACATTAAATAAGCAATTTTCCCACTTCAGACATGTAGGGACTTTTTTGGTAAGGAGGAACAGGTACAGTAAGTCCTCAATGTTATTGATAGGTTCCTAGAAACTGTGACTTTAAGCAAAATGACATATAGCATGTCCTTGTATAATGCCATTTTTTAAATGTTATTTTACTATAAGAGTGATGAGAAAAAAGGTGCAGTTTCTAAAAACCTATCAATGACATTAAGTGAGGACTACTTGTACAGAGGAGAAAAAGGTGGGAGTGTTGGCTTTGCTTTGTTTCCAAGTTCCTGGGTGCTGATTCACCACCCTAGCAGTGAATGTTTATTGAGCGCCTGCAATATGCCAGGAGTCTTGTTAAGTATTCTGCATGTGTTGTGACATTTCAGTCTCATAATTACTCCTTCAGATAGGGACTATTTTATTTTTTTACAGATAAGGAAACTGGGGTTCCAAATCATTTGGCAGTGGTGATACAGCTAATGCATGAGCCAGGGTTTGAACCCCAGCTTCCAGCTCCTGAGTATGTTTTCTAAGTGCTACACTGCCTCTTGACCAACAGTTCTCATTTACGGAAGTTTATCAACTGCCCTGTGCTTCACCTATAGTTATCTTACTTACTACAGCAAGCCAAGAAGATGGGACTACTGGTAGTACCATTTAAATAGGATAGAACTCAGGCTTAGAAAGATTAAGCCATTTGCTTAAGATTATATGGCTAGTCATTGATAGAGCCACCATTTAAGCCAGTTATGATTCATTTGGCCATCTTGTAATTACTAAGCTGTACTGTCAATATAATAGAAGTTTCCATCAGTCAACTTGGAAAGGAATATTGCAGGAGATTTTTGAGGTTTATTAGGATACATGCTAACAAAATTCAGGCTAATGCCAATATTGGAAAGGATTTTATTATGAGAAACATAGAAAGCATTTGTGAGAAACATAAAATTATGTTAGAATTTGAGTTAGAATTCACACTTTCTTCCTTTATGCATGAGGCAAAGGAAATGCAGGAAGGGGTGGTGTGGCAGAGCCAGGGGCAGTTCAGCTTCCCGAGTGACTGGGCCAGGCATACCTACCTGCTCCTCCTCTCCCCATGTCCATCTGGGAGACTCTTTGTTAGGGAGCACGTGCACTCAAGAAGGTCAGGGTTCTGCTTTGGGCATGAGATTTACCCCTCTGCACCTCATTTATCTTCTCTGTTAGTTGGGGACAGTAAAAGTACCTACCTTTTAAATAGCTAAGTAATACATATAAAGCGTACAGCACAGTGACTAATGGCCCCTGGATACCTAGAAAAAGTAGCCATGATGATGATAATGAAAAGGAGGAGGAGGAGGATGTATTAATATTATGTTGCCTCTTATGATGCTTTTTCTACTCCTGTTAGGTTTAAGTCAAAACAAATTTAGCACATGATTGAAACAAATTAACCCGAAATATTAGTTGAAAGTTCCAGATTATCTGATGAAGATCCAAATATAACTTCTGAGATCATTAAGCAGCTTCCTGAATAAAGGCATGAATGAATAAGCAATGAGTTCACTGAGTACGAAAAGGCAAGTGGCACTGTTACAAAGCCGTTCCAAGGATAGAACGCAAGAGAATTACAGAGTGAAAAAAATTACGGAACTTCACAGAAGTCAATCAGCTTGAAAAGAGTCTCAAGTTAGTTCTATTTCTAATCTTCTGCTTCATAAAAAAGAAGACAAGGCAGAGCACTCAAGTGGGGAAAAAGATGTACTTTAAATTCATTGTTTAAACATTTTCTCAGAAAACAAATTACCTTTAGTCATTCAGGTCACATAAAAGTTGTATGTTGTTTCTTTCCCTATTTCTATGTTGACTACTGATATAAAGACTCAGTTCATCATCTGTTCACACACTTACCTAACTGTACGTCGGTTGTGAATCTCAGTCTATGGATCATGCTGACTTTGAATGACTTGTAATGGTGGCTGCTAAGCATATCCTGTACTGTGGCTATGTCAATTTGAGAATCCTCCTCAAGAATCCCGTCTGCCCTTGAACCTGGGGAGGAAAAAGCAGTTTAACACATGAAGATACATGAGGCTTGGCAAATGGTGTCTGCTTAAAATGCTTTGGGATAAATTAAAATAATATGGGCTATTTAATTTGGAGAAGAAAAGGCTGAGCGATGACTTAATAATGCCATTCCAGTAAACAGAGGACGGTAACATATTAATCATTCAACAATGAATTCCACAAACACTGCCTATTCTATGGCAGGCCCTTGGCTGGGTAGCCGGGATACAAGAAGGATAGAAGAAGTTCTGCTCACTCTCGGCAAGAAGCACAGTCTCTACAAGAGTTAAGTCAAAACCACAACAGCACGGGGCCTCTTGTTTCTTTTCCTAAACGTGATTTTTCTGATCATAAAAGCAATCCATGTTCCCCGAAGAATCCCTGTTCTTCCCAAGGTTCTCTAACCATCTATTTAACAGCCTTTCCTGGTTCAGGGGTACCTGTGGGCAGTTGGATGTCTGTGACAGTCTCCCCACTGGCCTTTTGGTCACCAGACTCCCCCTGCAGTCCAGTCACCACAGACTTTCCCATCCATTGTTCTAAAGTCTTGACCATTCAATTCATTCACTCACCAAATGCTTAGAATCTTGTGCGTGCTAAGTACTCTGATATGTGACATTGCAGATAAATAAGTCTGGTGCTCAAAAATCTTCCCTGGCTTCCCACAGCTTCCTGAAAGAAGCATACTTTTTTTCAGCCAAGCAACCAAGGCAGCCTATAATCTGTCTGAAATATAACTTTCCAATCTTTTTTTTTTGGTTTTTGGCCGGGGCTAGGTTTGAACCCACCACCTCCGGCATATGGGACCGGTGCCCTACTCCTTGAGCAACAGGCGCCACCCAACTTTCCAATCTTTTTGTCACTTCTCACAAATATCTTCTCTCAGCTTCTCCAAAAGCCCTCAGACTGTATAGAGAGGTCCGGATTTTCTAATTCTGGGCCTTTTGTTCATGTGGTGCTCTTGGCCTAGGACACTCCTTTTACCCTGACCTAGACCCAGCAAAATCCCCCTGACCCCTCCTGGGTTAGCACTAACTCTACTTCCTCCATGAATCTTTTCTGATAGTTCTAATTGGCAGTGAATTCAACAGAGGTTGGCTATTGGACTGGGGGCAGACCGGGACTCAACTCCTAGTTCTATCTCTTAATTTGCTGTGTGATCATGGGCAAGTCACTTTACCTTTCTGAACTCCAGTTTTTGCCATTTACAGAATGTCAAAATTCATCATATTCAGCCTTGCACTAGAATTGTCTAGTTGCTCTGTCCTAATTTGGATGCTTTGGGAAGGTCAGTAAAGTTTTTAAATTCATCTTTATATCTTCTGTAAGCAATACAGGCAACTGGTAAACTCTCACTAAATTTTGCTAAATAAATGATAACTAATATGGGTTGGGTGTGGTGGCTCACGCCTATAATCCTAGCACTCTGGGAGGCTGAGGTGGGAGATCTCTTGAGCTCAGGAGTTCAATAGCAGCCTAAGCAAGAGTGGGATTCTGTCTCTACCATGTAAACTAGAAAAAATTAACCAGGTGCTTGCTTGTAGTCCCAAGTACTGAGGGAGCTGAGGTAGGAGGATTACTTAAGCCCAGGTGTTTGAGGTTGCTCTGCGCTAGGCTGGTGCCATGGCACTCTAGCCCAGGCAATTGAGTTTTAAAAAAAGAAACCTGGCATGTATGAAACTTTACCACATGGCAGGTACAGTGCTAAGCACTTTATAGTCACCACATTTCAGCCTCATGACAACCTTGTAAGGTCCTATAATTTTCATGTTGTACAGAGGAGGACTCTTGAGGCTTTGGGAGGTTAAGTCACACACACTAAGCCAACTATCTCTCCATCCCTAGAGTTTGAAACGTAGGCTCCCGAAGTTGCAGGTGCACATGCTGGTGCCCTTCACCAGTGTGGGTGTGGGGCCGTGAGGGGGTACCTGTCTAGCAAAGGCCCACCAGAAAGAAGGGAGTCCCCAAAGATGGTTCCACAGGGAAATCCAGAGAGAACTCTTGTGGCAGAGTTGGGGAAATGGAAACTCTAGATTTGGGTATAAGACTGGAAAACTCTATTACATAACAGGTAGCCTGACAATAATACGCTTTTCCTTCCCATACTTATTGCTTACACAGGACAAGCTTTTTAAGCCAAGGTTGGTTTCTGAGGCCTTCACATTGAACTCATTTGTTAGAAATCGTAGGGTGTTCTATTTCTAAACTCTACAGTAATTCCTCACTCAGACCATTCTAGCACCACAATAATGCTTCTCCCTCAGCTAGGAGGCAGCCTCACACTTCACAGGCCATTTACCAAATGCGTCTGACAGAATCTCATATTCGAGCATCTTGTACATGCTGTCCTCTCTGTCCAGGTCACCCTTCTCTCTACCTCACTCCCCTGTAGCCCCTTCCCTATTCCTTTGAAGAGCATAGCATAAGCGATACTCCAGGGAAAACTTCCCTGACTGCAGGACTCCAGATCTAGGTCAGCTCTTTCTGTCCCCACACCCTGCATTGTCCTACAGAACCATTATCTTAGGTGGTACTTACCTGTCTCAGGCACTAGTCTAAATCCCAAGGGGGCAGGCATGGGGACAGCTTTACTCACCACCATAGCCCAGATTCTCCCAGTGCCTCCATGCAAAGGATAAAGCAAGAGCTCGGTACAAATGTACTAATGAACACAGGCTCCATGTCCACAGCAAGGTGAGGGTCAGAGACACGGAATGACTTAATCGACATCTCATCTCTAGGACACGGCAGACCTGCACCCAACATCTGCATTTGAATGGGCCTTTGGGTAACCTGTTTCCTTTCTCTGCAATACCTGTGATGTAGGATAGAGATGCCATGGTCACAATTACCACTGTCTCCTGGCTAATGTCCACATCTCAAACCGAGAGGCTGGCTAGAATCTGGAGTTTGGAACATTATTCACTTTCTCTAATCTACATTTTCCCTGAAAAATAACTGCCAAAATGTATTTATTTATATTCTAAAACATTCTGTATATGAGAATTATGGAGAAGTTTGGCAAAATATTAAAATCCTTTAATAAAAAAATCATTTAAAGCCATCTTTTCTGGGAAAATGCCATTTATTAGATACAACCAAGCTTTGAACTGAAGAACTTCTGTTTTCTTTATTAATTAGTATTTTTTAAATATTGCAGGTATTTGATTTGGAAAGAAGTAACAGCTCATTATACTAAAATGCCAATTACTAAAAAAAAAAAAAACCCCACATTCAAGATTTTTACATTTTATGATGTTGGATTAAAACCAATTTAAAAATTACTATAACGTGACATATAATTTTTACTGAGCAATTTCAATGCCAGCTGCTAATAAAGCACCTTAGCTGTAAATGATAATTCAGATGCTTTTAGATAAAGTGGTGCATAAATATGGCTGGAAATTGATTTAGCTTCTTACAGAAGCTACTGAAGAATGACATATTTTGTTTAATACACCAGCTAATGTAGTCCTAAAAGCTCAAACAAGTGCCAGTTTTCACTCCTAAATTTGCTGTGGGAGATTAATGAAAACTTTATATTTTGCTGAAATGTTAATAATGGGCAGATGAGATGATAGGATTTTAGTAGAGGTCTTAAAGCTATGGAATAACCAGCAAGGCTTGTCAATTTCCTCATATTAATTTTGTTTAAGACTTATATAGCTGGAGCTAGCTCAACACGCTAATGCTTCCTACACTGACCTTCTACTCTCTGATAGTGTAAATTCATATCTTATTCGAGGATTTAGGTCCCAGGGATACTTGCTTGAGTTCTGAGCCTTGTCCCAGCTGACCAGGGATGTGTCTGCTTTTATGATCAGAAGGGCAACAGCACCTGAGGGAACAGGGTAGGATCCCCTCTGCACTCTCTCCAATTCATGCTGCTCACTCCATAGCAGGTAATCCGCTAAATGAAAGTAACTGCTGGTCTTGATGTTCTGATGCTATTTCTCAGTGTAGGCCCAGGAGTGCTGCTCCCTCAAGGGGGCATGTCTGTGTGTACATGCAATGTGCAACTACTTCTCTCTCCATGCCAATAGTGCGTTAGACCGTGGGGAACACTGGTAAGGATAAAGCAGGGCTCCTGATCTACAGGAGCTCACAAACTAGTAATAGGACACAGTAGAAAGGAGAAAAAAAGTACCTAATAAATGGTACATGCAGTAGATATTTTAAGGACAAATATTTGAAACGAAGCGTTATATTAAAAGCTTATTTTTGAACCAGGAAAGTTCTGACTTTGCATGTATAGCTTTACTGTTTATATTCTCCACACGATAACAAATCTTGGTATTATACCATTTGAATATTAAAAATTGTGGTGCTATAAATTTCACATTAAAAAATCTAATTCTGGGCTGAAAACTGTGGCTCATGCCTACCATCCTAGCATCTGGGAGACTGAAGTGGGAGGACTACTTGAGCTCAGGAGTTTGAGACGAGCCTGAGCAAGAGTGAGACCCTGTCTCTAGTAAAAATAGAAAACTTAGCCAGGCATTGTGGCAGGCACTGGTAATCTTGGCTACTTGAGAGCCCAGGAGTTTGATGGGGCAGCACCTGTGGCTCAAAGGAGTAGGGCGCCGGCCCCATATGCCAGAGGTGGTGGGTTCAAACCCAGCCTTGGCCAAAAACTGCAAAAAAAATAAAAAGAAAAAAAGAGAGCCCAGGAGTTTGAGATTGCTGTGAGCTAGGCTAAGGCCATGGCACTCTAGCCTGGGCAAGAGAGTGAGACTCTATCAAGAAAACAAAAACAAAAACAAAAACAAACAAGCCACACCCCCCTTCTGTTCAAGATAAGACGTTTTTAGCTACTCAAAGTAAAAAGTAGAGAAAACCAGGACATCTTAAAAATAAACACACTAAAAATAAAACAAAAACCACTTCCTAAAACTGTTAATTTAATTGAAATATAACCCTTTGGTATTTTGTTAAATTAGCAATTTAAAAGGTCGCAAGCCATTAAACGAAACAAAAGCCACACTGTGTTCCTCTACATTAATGCTGAACTGGGTCTTCACATGAATGACAAGATAAATTGTAATGGTGCCTTCAAAGACTTCACAATGTATTTTGTCAAAGTCAGGACTGTTAATGTCTCTATGTGCCGTGGATTACCATAATGTATCGTGTCAAAATGCTCCAGCTGTAATAACTCAAAGATGTATTGTGATAGATCAAATTTTGGGGTGGGTCTAATAGTGACTTGAGAACCAGAGCTCAAAGGGACTGACAAGGCTGTGGAAGAATGACAGAGAGTGCATTCACAGAGCGCGACAGTTTGGGGGACAAGCAGAAAATCCAAGTTCGTGGAAGCAGCTTAAGTCTCTGGAGTAAGAAATCAGGAAGGAGGAAGGGAGGGATGAAGCCTGGCAAAAGCGGGCAAAAGGAAGCAGAGAAGAGGTGAGGAAGGAGGCAGGTGGAGTCTGGGGCCTGCAGCAAAGGGACAGGAGGTGCTGTGGCTCAAGCACCTCCTCTTGGGACTTTAGTAACATTACAAAGAACACGGAATACAGTGTTCAGAGATATAGATTCAAACGCTAACTCAGACACAAAGGCTCAAGACTGGGTCAAAATCCTGCCCAAGATTCTACTGTGTGGAAAAACAGAGCTGTGATAGATCAATTAGATTCTGGAGCCCATCTTCCTCTTCTCCTTCCCTCAGGTGGTGTTGAAGCTTGTGGCTTCAACACTCCTACAAGCAATGAAGTGGTAAAAGGCTGTTAAGTTGGATAACTACAAATTCTAAATGAGCTGTTCTCAGAGTGTAGTCTGCGACCCCATGGTTGGGGATGGGGCAGGGGTGGAACCCCCCATACTCCTTTGGGGGCACATAGTTTCATAATAACCATAGTACGACATTATTTGCCTTCTTCATGCCCATTCTCGTCTAAGTATACACCAAAAAGAAGTTCACTGATACAGTGGATTCTGATTTCACATTTCAACTAACATTTAAGAAACTATTCTTTGCGTTTTGGTATAGTAATAAAAATTAATATTTACAATTATCTGCAAAGGCTATTGAAATACTCTTCCCTTTCCCAACAACTCAGGCCAAATTTTCTACATATACTTCAAACAGAACAATATACTGCAACAGACTGAATACAGAGGCAGGTAGGAAAACCCAGGTGTCTTCTATAAGGCAGACATTATAGAAATCTGCAAAAATATAAAATAGTACCACTCTTCTCATTACAAATTTTAAAGAAATTACAGTTCTTTTTCATAAAATTTATTTTTTATATAACATGTAATAAATTAATACCTCTCAGCTTGTATTCCTAGAATAAATAGAGGTAACCCAAAGCAAAAACTCTTTGGGGTCCTCAATACCTTAAGAGGATAAAAAGGTCCTAAGACCAAAAATTTTGAGAAGCGCTGTCTTTATTAGCCATGCTTTCATTGTCCCTGATGTCCACTTGGACAACAATGGTACACAAAAGTGCAGGTACAGACATGTGTATGTGTTATAACCTGACAATAAACACAGTGACAAAACCTGTATACATGTTATAAACCTGTAAGAGGTTTATTTTTCAGACGATCAGAGCAAGGCTAATTATAACAAATACTGTTTTATAGGTTAAAAAATGCTTTCATCTATGGGATGTCACTGGAACTGAGGGAAACACTTACAAGTACATGACTTTCTTCCTCCTTTTTTTTTTTGGAGATAGGGTTTTACTTTGTTACTTTGGGCCAGAGGGCAATGGCATTATCATAGTTCATCGAAACCTCAAACTCCTGGGTTGAAGCAATCTTTCTGTTTTGGCTTCCTACAGGTATGGGCCACCCCACCTAGCTAAATTTTCCATATTTTGTAGAGATAAGATCTTGCTCTTGCTCAAGCTGGTCTCTAACTCCTAGTTTCAAGTGATCTTTTCACTTTGGCCTCCCAAAGTGCTAGGATTATAGGCATCAGCCGCTGTGCCCAGCTAATGACTTTCTTTCAAAATTGGCACTAATCATTAATTAAAAGCACAGATGAACTCACTGTATGTTGACAGATTTCCTGTATTTATAGATAGAAACACATGGGACCTTAAAATTCATTTTATGATTCAATGAGTCTCAGAGCAAGTCTAAAAGGCCCTAATCTAGTTGTAGAAGTGACTCCTATCTCCCTTCTCCAAAAAGATCTATTATGCCAACTTCAGAACTCAGCCAAAAGATCAGTGGCCTCTGTTATATCCTCACCTTTAATTCTCCATAGCACAATTTGTTGCCCACTCCTTCCAAGGCAGCAAATAGTGATTCAGCACAACCATATGCCAGGTGCTGTCCTGTGCTTCAGGAATTTTAGAGAATGGCAGGAT
Source organism: Nycticebus coucang (assembly GCF_027406575.1). Lineage (NCBI taxonomy): Eukaryota > Metazoa > Chordata > Mammalia > Primates > Lorisidae > Nycticebus > Nycticebus coucang. The sequence goes on along the minus strand of NC_069781.1, from coordinate 11,767,428 downwards.
TCCCAGATGATGGAAAGGGGGGCAGGCAATCCACAGAAGGATGGGAAAAAATACGAAGTCTACAAAGTGTGAGGTCATATATACATTTGCCTTTGGCTGGAGCAAAGAGTGTGGGAAGGGGAGTAGTGGAAAATAAAGTGGTGGGAATAGGGGAAAGAGGTTCTTCAAAGGTGTGGGTAATACCCAGCTCAGGACTCAGCACAAAATAAGTTACTAGGGTGCAAGTAACTGACTGAATGAAGAGTAAATAAACCTTCTCCTGTTCTATGCTATCTCGAAGTCTTATTGCTACTCCCCAGCAAAACCTCCCTTTTCCTGCTTCAGCCAAACTAGACTTAGTTCAGGTTATACTATCTGGTCAGAATGTTCTTTATGCTCTTCAAAATTCATACACTTTAAGGTCTAGTCCAAATGGAACCTTTCCTGATCCCTCTCCTGAAACCCTATGGCCCTCTGTGGAAGGCTCTTGTGGTAAGTCTCTTAGGGGACTTTCCCTGAGAGAACTGCAGCTCCTTAAGGGTGGGAACATTCCATTCTACACAGCACACGTCTCTCCTACAGTAGAGGTTCAACTAATGCTGACGGTGAAATGAGTGAAGTTTCATGCAACGCAGGCCAACCATAATAGTATCTGAGGTTTGTACATCACACCTTATATTTACCTCGATTTAGAAAACCTCACATACGATTGCTAGTTTTCCATCTAGACTCCCCCCAAAACTAGCTTTGTAGATAGGAATCCTGCCTCAAAAACTACATCAGCAGGTAACATTTACTGATTGTTTACTATATACCGGCGACTGTGTCCAGCATTTTAAATATATTATCTCATTTAATTTTCTCAATACCCCTTTAATATAGATATTATCTTCTTTTCTACAGATGAGAAAAACCAGGCTCAGAATGTCATCCTGCTACTACGGTCATACAATTAGGGCAAGCTGGAGCTAGGAACTGAACCCAGGTCTGCCTAATTCCAAAACTGTACCCTTAACTACTACATAACCTCCTTGAGTAAAAGCATTCCTTAGATGAGCTAGAAACGTGCAATTCCATGGCCGTAACACAATCATGCTGGGCCTTGCCAGAACAAAGCAATCAGGGTAACCTAACTCTCTCCATTCCTTCAGAGAGTCTCAGACCTGGATGCCTACATGAGTCATGGAGAAAAAAATTCTTCCTTAGCTCTCTGCATCCATCATATTTTTTTTTCCAAGAGCCATTTAGTCCCCAAAGACCCATAAGCCCCAAGCTTCTCTTCTATTAAATACTTCCCTTCAGCCACTAGTCATTTTTTGCTGGTCTCTAAAAAACAATCAATAGATGATATACTATAATACACACACACACAATATCATGTTTACCGGCTGCTCTGCAATAATCTCTTTAAAGCCAGCAGGATCACATGGTAGGATACACCCTTCATTAGAATCTGCCCTGCTACCACCAGGGCAAGGATCTTTGCTGTCAGTGCTTAATTGATTAAACTCTTAGAGCAGAGCCAGCCAGGCTGAAGGACTTTCCACATGAAGATTTCAGACCCCTCTCAATAAATCAAGGTAATCTCATTTGATGAACTGATCAGAAACAGCTTCAAGTTTACAAAATTTCTAAAAAGAGCAGCTAATAGAAGGGGCTCTGTATCCTAGACCCTGCCTATCCCGCAGTCTTATCTTTCAGTACTTTTTCCCTTGCTAATTTCCTTCATTCATTCCCAAATATGCTAAGCTCCTTCTCTTCCCAAGGCATTTTAAATATATTATCTCATTCCCAAATACGCTAAGCCTTTTCTCTTCCCAAGGCCTGCAGATGAGCTGTCTCCCGGCCTGGAACATTCTTCTCTTTTCCTTCTATCTAAAGGAAGCCTTCTACTACTCTCAGCAGCTCTGGTGCCCTGCTCTCCACTCTCCTCTGCTCCTTGTAGGACTGATCACAGTAGTGAGTTCTGTGATGTGGGGCCTGCATCTTCTCCACCTCTCAAGGACCAGCATAGTGGCTGGCCCAAAGGAGGGCTCAGTCAAGCTTTTGGGGGTGCCTGAAAAATATGTGCTCAGAGTGAATCCAACCACCTATCAGAGGATGAAGCATGGCCATTTAAGGGTCTGGATCAATGGTTTATTATAAGCTTGCTTGGAAGTTAGACTGATGACACAATTTCCATTACTTCCTTTTCCTCTAATATGTTTTTGTCCACGTTCAAAGCAAAGGAGAGACTCTGTCTCTAAAATAAAAACCCCAGAACAAAAAGGCAAAGCACAGAAAAAGTAATGGGGGCATGTAAAGGAGCCTGGCACTTTTGACAATTTACATGGTAAAATATCTAAGAACTGTAACATTTGATCAACACCAAAGTGTTCCTCTCTCTGACTCCAGAGTCAGAGAATGAGGGCATATATGCTGGAAGAAATCCGCTTCCCATTCAGAGTCATTGCAGAAATGTCACCTGATGCATTACCACACCATTAGTCAAGACCTGCAGGGCAAATTCTGGGGCCAGGAGCCTACCAGAAGGATGCAAATCTCCATGCCCTCACTTAGAGCCCAGACAGGGTTTGTGGCTCATCAAACATGTTTCCTTACTGCTCTAATGTACCAGTGTATTGCTTAATGAAAGTTCTTAATTGTAATTCAATTAATTACATACACAGAGTCCCCAATTACATTTTCCAATAAGACACTGGCTGTGGTACAGATCTAAATGCACTTAACCAATTTTAATATATTAAGACCAATTTCCCTTGAATACTAATTACTACCTAATGGTAAAATGGAAAGGGGGGGAACTTTTAAGAAAGGAGAGAGAAAAATACAATTCATGTGGAAGTTCTCAACCCCACGGGGCACAATTCAGATGCTCATTACTGAAAAAGGAGGTATGGACAAGATGCAAGTTTGTGTCTAGTAAAGGTCAGCACAGCCTTTTGCCCCAAGTATCAGCACCCTTGGTGCTGGTCATTGCCCAAAGGGGCCTGTAGGGAGTCTAAGAGGCCACAGGGAAAAGAGGAGGCACAGGGAGGGAAAAGGCCACCACACACATGCTCAGACCATGTGGTGTCCATGACACACATTCAGTAATGGCCAACACATATACAGTGCATTGTGTATATTAAAAGCTCATACTGAATGGCTGTTCTTATTTACTTGTCTCAACAGTTTAAACCTCACAACAGCCATATACGGTAGGAATTACTATCGCATTTTACAGATGGGAAAATGAGGCCTACAGAGCAGAAAGACTTGCCCAAGGTCACACGGTGGCTCCAAACATTTTGCCCTTCTTTCTATAATACCCAGTCAGAGGCATTAACCAGACAGAAAGAGAATACACACGGTATTCTGCTGTCAGGGATCACACACATAGTACACAGGGCCCAGCTCTGAGTCCCCCCTGGAACAAGTGTTTCTTGTTCATTTAAATTCTGACAGTGTGCAGCAAGCACGGAACTAGTACACAGTAATCCTCACTGACATAGAAAATTCTTTACAGTGAACAATTCCCCCTTAAAGCCAGACATGTAACCAGCTTTCAGCAATATATCAACCTAAAATATGTACAATGAACATCACAAGTCATTTCTATTTGTAAACAGTTTATTTGCATGATCACATTTTCTTTTGCATTTAAAGTGTGCTATTGTGGTATAATCGAAGAGGTTTAAAGCCCTGGTATTTAAGTCACATGATAGAACTTGGAGAGATTAGTCATTTGTAACTGAAGAAGCTGAAGCCTCCAGAAGCAGTGTGGAGCCACCAGGGAGTCTCAGGGCTGGCACAGAGCACCAACTGGAAGAAAACCCAGCCCATTACAAATACGCATCACAAAGAGGACCTAGAAACGCAGCAGGTTGAAGTAAATGTTCATTCTCTCCCTCCAGCTGCGCTTTCCCTCCCTCACTATTGAGCAGTGATGGTGGTAGCCCAACAAAGAAACCCCTACCCATAAAGGTGCTCACTCAAACCTCAAATTCTACTTAAAAACCGTTTTAGAAGTCCAGTAAGAAACTTGGAGATGTTAGGGGCTCAGGATGTTCCCCTACCAGAGGGAATGAGCCACGCCTGGCCCCAGACACTGGGATCCAGAGGGGACTCAGAGCTGGGCCCTGTGCAGTGCGTGTGTGAGGTCCCAGTCCAATGTGTCCAGGGGAATCAGTGATCAGAGAGGAGTAAGGACAGGGACTCTAACTGAGCCCAGGGAGTGGCAACCAGGTGGTGTAGGAGGCTTTGAGGGGTTGCCACCTTTCTTGGGTCATCAAAGGGAAACCAAAGGCGGTAAATGAGGGCTGTCGGACTGAGACCTACAGATGGTCTCCCTACTACCGTCCACCTATCTGGGTGACCACCCATCTGGTGAGCTGAGATCCTTCCTTGGTATAACCTTAAATTAAGGAAAATAAGAATTTCAATAAGGAACTGAAATAATAGGATATCTTAAATATTCTGTGAATCTCCTTCAAAAAGAAAGGTGATCAAAAGAGGTTAAATGGATGTTTAAAAAGCAACTGAAGCCTCTTCTACAAGAGCTTCTATTTAGGAAATAAAATAATTAGATTCAGCTCTTTCTTTAGACTTAATGGAAAAAAGGCAGTTTTCCAGGCCCCTCATTACTGCCCTTGTGACATTAGCAACCATTTTACTCTTCTGAGCCTCAGTTTCCCCTTCTATAAAATAAGGACAACTACACTGGCATAAAACGTTGTTGTAATAACAGTTCTTATCTCATTCAATCCTCACAAAATCCTTGCAAAATAGATTCAACCATTTACATAGGAAACCAAGGCTCAGAGAGGAGACATGATTTGTCCAATCAGCAGAGGCTGCAAGTGATTCACCCAATGTCTGCCTGATTCTAATGACTGTGCTTTAAGCTCTATGTTAAATGATACACTAGTGAGCGATAAAACAGAAAGACAGTGCCTGACACTTTGTTGGTGTTTCATAAAGCCAGTTAGTTCTGTTTTGGCCCTGATAATGGGAAATCCCCACGTTTCTCTCTTAAAGCTATGGTAAGAATAAGTTGGGTCAAGCAGCACCTTTCTCCTAAGGACCTGGATGGAATACCCATATCATATGGTTGGTAGAAAAGGAAATTGAGGATCAGTTTGGTGCCAGAATTTATACAGAAGCTTGGACAAGAATGGAAGTCTTCTAATGTTACAGCCTCTCCATAATGTACTTGTGCTTCCTTCTGGTCTGATTCCAGCTTCTAGCAGACAGTTGGCTGAAGGATGTAGTAGATTATCAGACAAGAATCCAAACTGGAAAGCTCAAGGACTTTGGCTTGTCATTTTCTTATTTAGGCGAAGATCCAAGCACAAATGTTAGCTTTCAGTACCTAGGCAGAAACTCTTGTCATATCAGCTTCATTTGCAAGCTCCTCTCTCACAGTATATAAAGAAAATTGTCATCACCATTCTTAGGATTGAAAATCTAGGCTGTATTATCACCAATCTCAGAAAGAAAACTTAGAATTTTGGTCCTATGACTTAGTGACTAGTTACCTTTGGGCAAGTCATAGCCTCTCTTCACAATGAGAATAATATCTGGTAGGGCAATTACGAAAATTATGAAAGAAAGCACTTGCAAAATGTCAAGCACAATACTCTTGCAACAGTAGGCCTGAATAAATAACTTTTTTTTTTTTGAGACAGAGTCTCACTCTGTCTCAGTGGAGTCATCACACCTTACAGCAACCTCAAATTCCTGGGCTCAAGTGATTCTCCTGCCTCAGCCTCCCAAGTAGCTGAGACCATAGGCATGTGCCTATATGCTTGGCTGATTTTTTCTATATTTTGTAGAGACGGAGTCTCACTCTTGTTCAGTCTGGTCTCAAACTCCCGGTCTCAAGGCAGCTTCCTGTCTTAGCTACCCTAGGATTATAGGTGTGAGCCACTGTGCCTTGCCTGAATAATTTTTTTTTTTTTTTTGCAGGTTTTGGCTGCGGCTGGGTTTGAACCCACCACCTCTGGCATATGGGGCCGGCACCCAACTCCTTTGAGCCACAGGCGCCACCGTGCCTGAATAATTTTTAAAAACATCCAGGCTCAGCACCCATAGCTCAGTAAGTAGGGAGCCAGCCATATACACCAAGGCTGGCGGGTTCGAGCCTGGCCTGGGTCAGCTAAACAACAATGATAACTGCAACCAAAACATAGCCGGGCATTGTGGAGGTCGCCTGTAGTCTCAGCTACTTGGTTCTTGGGAGGCTGAGGCAAGAGAATCACTTAAGCCCAAGAGTTTGAGGTTGCTATGACTGTGATGCCATGGCACTCTACCAAGGGTGACATAGTGAGACTCTGTCTCAAAAAAACAACAACAAAAAAAGATTCTCATGTGGGGTGGTGCCCATAGCTCAGTGGGTAGGGTGCCGGCCACATACACCCAGGCTGGGGGGTTTGAACCCAGATGGGCCAGCTAGACAGCAATGACAACTGTAACAAAAACATAGCTGGGCGTTGGGGTGGGTACCTGAAGTCCCAGCTATTTGGGAGGCTAAGGCAAGAGAATCTCTTAAGCCCAAGAATTGGAGGTTGCTGTGAGCTGTGACACCACAGCACTCTACTGAGGGTGCCATAGTGAGACTCTGTCTCAAAAAAACAAAACTTGGTGTGATTGACATAAAATGTTTGCCTCATCCCGCAATGGGAGAAAAGCTGAAAGACTTAGATCCACCATATGGCAAATAGTCTCCTCAAACAAAAGGTTTTATTTTTAAAGTGTATGTCCATTCTGGGACACCAAAACACATTTGCTGGAAAGCACCCCACTTCTAAGTTCTCCGGTCCCACGACACAGACTTGTAGACTTGCCCCCCGCTCCCCCCATTATCCTCCTGTTTCCATCCAGGATTAACGCCCCTGTCAACAGGCGTCTCCTTGAGGAATCTGCCAGTGCCACGATTCCAGACTTCCCTACCTGTGCCCCATCTGCTCGATTAGCCACAGAAAGCTGTTCTTTCATTATTTATCAATTATAGTTACATTTATTGAGTACTTACTACGTACCAGGCATTGTTATAAGAGCTGTATGATCATTAAAACTCACTGAATCCTATCAATCTTATGAGGGCAGATAAACAACCCAATAGAGTTTAAATAAACTGAGGCCACACAGCTAGGTAAGTGACAGGGCCAGGTCACACAGTGAAGTAAGTGCCAAGATCTGGGGCAGCTTGGTTTAAGAGGACATTCTCCTAAGTACTGCATAACACATGGTCATAATTTAGTTCACATCTAAAATTCCTTTAAGGACAGTAAGCTTTTCCTGATCAAAGATACCAATACAAGTGAAAAAAATCCTATTTTAAAAATATTTTTCTTGGGCGGCGCCTGTGGCTCAGTGAGCAGGGCGCCGGCCCCATATACCGAGGGTGGCGGGTTCAAACCCAGCCCCGGCCAAACTGCAACAAAAAAATAGCCGGGCGTTGTGGCGGGTGCCTGTAGTCCCAGCTACTCAGGAGGCTGAGGCAGGAGAATCGCCTAAGCCCAGGAGTTGGAGGTTGCTGTGAGCTGTGTGATGCCACGGCACTCTACCGAGTGCAATAAAGTGAAACTCTGTCTCTACAAAAAAAAAAAAAAAAAATTTTTTTTTCTTTTCCTCAATCCATTTTTTTGGAGATAGGGTCTTATTTTGCCACCCCAGGGGTAGTGTGATGGTGTCATCACAGCTCACTGCAACTTCAAACTCCTGGGCACAAGTGATCCTCCTGCCTTAACCCTCCCAAGTAGCTGAGACTACAGGTGTGAGCCACCACACTCTGTCTCATTCAACTTTTTTTGGGGGGGGACAGCCTCCAGCTGTTGCCCTGGGTAGACTGCCATGGCATCACAGCTCACAGCAACCTCCAACTCCTGGGTTCAAGTGATTCTCCTGCCTCCACCTCCCAAGTAGCTGGGACTACAGGCGCCTGCCACAATGCCCAGCTATTTTTTGGTTGCAGCCATCATTGTTGTTTGGTGGGCCTGGGCTGGATTCGAACCTACCAGCTCAGGTGTATGAGGCTAGTGCCTTAGCTGCTTGAGCCACAGGAGCCTAGTTAAGAGCTAGTGCCTCTTAACTGGTAGCTAATGGAGAACAATGTATGGTTCTTAGTTGGAATTGCTACTAAAAAAAAAGAAACTTTCAAAAGTCCTTTTCTATGAGAATAAATTGTTTTCATAATTTACTTCCATTTACAAAGACTATAATATTCCATTCATTTCAAACCACTGTCTGCCTGGTGCTTTGTTAAGTGCCAGTCAGGGCTTCTTTCATTCACACAGTGACCGTGACTCAGAGTACAAGAACTGGAAATATCTTGCAAATCCTTCAAGATGTAGATGCCGGGGCTTACAGAGGTCACACAACTAAATTAAGACCATAGGCTGGATGTGACTGCAGCAGCTCATGACTATAATCCTAGGATTCTGGGAGGCCAAGACGGGACGATTGCTTGAGCTTAGGAGTTTGAGACCAGCCTGAGCAAGAGCAAGCCCCTGTCGCTACTAAAAATAGAAAACCTAGCTGAGTGTGCCTGTAATCCAAGCTGCTTGGGATGATGAGGCAGGAGGATTGAGCCCAGGAGTTTGAGCTTGCAGTTAGCTATGACTACGCTGGACTCTATCTTGGATGACAGAGTAAGACTCTGTCTTGAAACAACCCCCCCACCCCCATGTTCATGCTTAAAAGTAGTATGAGAAATACAGCTAGATTTCAAAGCTTTATCTACCAATCCTCACAGCTTCTCTTTCCTAACGTAAGAAAGTTGGCCTCATCTTAAAAAAAAAAAAAAAAAGAAAGAATTGAAATCATAATATAATATGGAATACTGTGCAGCAGTTTAAAAAACAGGTGAATTTATATGTGGAATATATAGATTAATGTAGAATAATCTGCTAAAGGGCGGAGCCTGTGGCTCAAAGGGGTAGGACGCCGGCCTCACATGCCAGAGGTGGTAGGTTTAAACTCACCCCAGGCCAAAAACCACAAAAAAAAAAAAAAAAAAAAAAAAAAGAATAATCTGCTAAAATGACAAAATAAAAATGCAGAAAATTAATGACACTATGTTTTTAAACAAGAGGGGATGCAAATGAGTATTTGTGCTTGTGCGTACACACACATACACAGATACATATCTATTTACATGTATACATACACACACACACAGAATATATACTTCCATATACATAGATGATTTGTGGAAAGATGAAAAAACTGGCAGCAACTATTACCTCTGGGAGGGGAATCGGGATGGAAGAAGAGAGACTTGGTTTGCACTACAGACACTTTCATTATCTGATAATTAATTTCACATGTGTAAGTGTAACATACCCAAAAAATTCACCAACATGTTAATAAATAGGACTTTATCTTTTTTGTATAACAAAGAGTCAACATTTTGAAACAGAATCCACTACAAAGTTCCTGTGTGTGAATTAGTTCCTCAAGTGTTTAAGGTTGAGTCTAAGTAATGAAAACAATGAAAGAAAATGATAGATTATTCATTTCTATCAGGTAAAAACCTCAGATAACCAAGTTACAGAGGGGTGTGCTAGTGTAATGTTTCCTATGGGACACCATGGCCTAAATGGTTTGGCGTCACAAGGATTATTACACTGAGAGATGTTCTCACTATATAATCTTTATGTACGTGAACTTGCCCTTATTTCCTGTTTGCTTTTTCATCTTAGAAAGCTATGCATAGTCATGTTATGAACTCTGGAAAGAACAAGTATTAAAGAGGAAGGAAAATGAAATTACCCAGAATCTTGCCAAACAGAGACAACTATACAGATGTAAAAATCATGCTCTTTCCAATTTTCTTCTATACTTTTTGTTTTTAGGTAGTTAGTATTAGTCTATATATCTTGGCATATTTTCCCTTTAATGTTATTTTTCTTATCGTAAAACTCTAGATAAATACAACTTTTAATGTTTCCTTTTAATATGTTACTGTGGCAAATTATATAGACTAGATTTTTCTAGTGTTGAACCAAATTTGTACTCCTAGAAAAAAATCCTATTTGGTAATGTTATATGTTATTCTTTTAATATTAATGTTGGAATCAGTTGTTAATATTTTGTTTAGGAGTTTTACATTTATATTTGAAAGACTGAACTGGAAAATGTTGTGTTATATGGTTTGATACCAAGATTATGACAGCCTCTTAAAAGAAATTGGAGAGTGTAACTTTTTCCCTATTCTTTGACACAGCTGATGTAAAATGAGAGTTGTTTCTTCCTTGAGTGTTTACTAGAACTAGTCTACAGTCATCTGAATCTGGATTTTCTTTGTGGAAAGATTTTTAATCACTGATTCCACTTTTTAAAATAGTTACGAGAATATTCAGGTTTTCAATTTCTTCTTTGTCAATTTTGGTAAGTTGCCTTTTTCTAGGAATTTTTTCTTTTCATTTACATTTTCAGTATTTCTAGTATGATTTTTTTTCAAGTCTTTATTATCTGTTTAGTGACAGGATCTACAATATACTGTCATTTCATTCCTGTTACTATTTGTATTTCCCTGTTACTTATTTCTCATCCTTGTTTTTGATCCATTTTATTAGATATTTATTGATTTTGTTAGTCTTTCCAAAGAACTAACTTGCTTTTGATGCTTCAGAATTTCTATTTCATTTATTTCTGGCCTTATCTTTATTACTTCTTTTATTCTCCTCAGGTTTCTTTTCTTTTTTTTTGAGACAGTGTCTCACTATGTTGCCCTGGGTAGAGTGCCGTGGCATCACAGATCACAGCAACCTCCAACTCTTGGGCTTAAGTGATTCTCTTGCCTCAGCCTCCCAAGTAGCTGGGACTACAGGCGCCTGCCACCTGCCCAGCTATTTCTTTTCTTTTTTTTTTTGTAGCTGTCATTGCTGTTCAGCAGGCCTGGGCTGGGTTCAAGCCTGCTAGCCCCAGTGTATGTGGCTGGTGCCTAACCACTGAACTGTGGGTGCCGTGCCTAGGTTTATTTTCTAATTTCTTGAGCTGAATGCTTAGCTCATTACTTTTCTTTTTTTTTTTTCTTTTTCTTTTTTTGTAGAGATAGAGTCTCACTTTACCGCCTTCGGTAGAGTGCCATGATGTCACAGGACTCATAACAACCTCTAGCTCTTGGGCTTCCGTGATTCTCCTGCCTCTCAGCCTCCCGAGTAGCTGGGACTACAGGCGCCCGCCACAACACCTGGCTATTTTTTGGTTGCAGTTCAGCCGGGGCTAGGTTTGAACCCGCCACCCTCAGTATATGGGGCCGGCGCCCTACTCACTGAGCCACAGGTGCCACCCAGCTCATTACTTTTCAGTCTTTCATCTTTTGTAATATTGCTTTACAAAATATTCCTTTAAATACTGCTTTAACTTACATACACAAAATTTATGTAGAATTTACATTATAATTCAGACAAAACATTTTCTAATTTACATTGTTACTTTTAAACTACAGGTTCAGAAATTTACTTTTTAATTTCCAAACACATGTAGATTCTCTAGTTGTCTTTTTCTTGATTTCTAATTTCACTGTGATCAGAGAACATACCACATGATTTCAATCTTTTGATATTTGAGACTTACTTTGTTACCTAGTGTATGGTCTATATTGGGAAAAGTGTGTGTGAATGAAAGAAATACGTATTCTGCAGTTGGAGGGCAAAATATTCTCTGTACATGTTTATGAAGTTAAGTTTAATGGTGTTTTTCAAATTTCTGTATTATTAATTAAAAACATATTTGCTCTTTCAATTACTGAGAGTTAAAAATCTCCCTCCATGATTGGAGAATTATATATATTTTTCAGTAATTCTTCAGTTTTACATTACATATTTTTAAAATACATTACATACATTTAGAATCATTAAATTTTCCAAGTAAATTAGACCTTTCATCATTATCAAGTAATACTTTTACATCTAAAAATGTATTTTGCCGGGCGGCGCCTGTGGCTCAACGGGTAGGGCGCCGGTCCCATATGCCGGAGGTGGCGGGTTCAAGCCCAGCCCCGGCCAAAATTAAAAAAATTAAAAATGTATTTTGCCTCATGTTAATATGGATACAACAGATTCTTTTCAAACTTCCAGTATCTTTGTTTTGGGTACTTACATAAAAGAAAACCCACCCAGACCATCTTAAAAAAAAAAAAAGAAACCCTAAAACATTTAGTTAATTTACTGATATATTTGGGTTTAAATCTGTCTACTATCTACATGCTTTCTGTTTGTCCTCCTTTGGGGATTCCCTACCCCTGGAAAACCCTGGACTTCAGTCACAGCAAAAGTGGTTGTAGGTGTTGAACTCACCTCTCTCAGCTCAATCTTTTCTCAAATAAAGGCCAGTGTGCTCTTCGATGATGTTAGCATGATGATTGGCTTTTTTCTTTTGGAGACAGGGTCTCCCTCTGTTGACTAGTTAGAATACAGTAACTTCATCATAGCTCATTAAACCTCAAACACCTAGGCTCAAGTGATCCTCGGAGTAGCTGGGACTATTGGCACATGCCACTACACCTGGCTAATTTTTTTTTTTTTATTGTTGGGGATTCATTGAGGGTACAATAAGCCATACACCTGGCTAATTTTTTATTTTTATTTTTTTTTGAGACAGTGTCTCACTGTTATTCTGCGCAGAGTGCCATGACATCATCATAGCTCACAGCAACCTCAAACTCTTGGGCTTAAGCAATCCTCTTGCCTCAACCTCCCAAATCACTGAGACTATAAGGTGCCCACCATAGTGCCCTACTAATTTTTCTATGTTTAGTAGAGATGGGATCTCGCTCTTGCTCAGGCTGGTCTCAAACTCCTGAGCTCAAGCAATCTACTTGCCTCGGGCATGAGCCAATGTGACCGGCTCCCTGACACTTTTTAAAATTCTTATAGAGACAGGGTCTCACTATGTTGCTCAGGCTAGTTTCAAGTGATCCTCCCATCTCAGTCTCTCAAAGTGGTAGGATTATAGGAATGAGCTGTCACATCCAGCCATTTTATTTAAAAATCAGTGCAAGTTACCTTCAGTGGAAGAATTAGTTCAAATTACTTAGTCTCCCTTTACTAGAAAGTGAAACTCTGCACAATTTTTCAATATAGGGATATACCGTAAGTTATCTATTTTTCCAGTATTAGAAAGATCAGAAATGCTGTGAAAACTATAATATATAAATCTCTGTTGCATTTTTAGATCTTTTCTCCTTAAGATAGATTTCTAAAAGCAAAAATATTTGATATTGGGGAAAACATTTTTTAGGTCTTCTGATGCTCCCAGCTATGTTATGTGTTACATTATAGTCATCTCTGTTTAAGTATGTCTACTTCCCTGTATACTCTCCAGCAATGAAAATTCTTTTTAAATTTTTATTTATTTATTTATGGGTAGGGTCTTGCTATGTTCTCAAACTCCTGGGCTCAAGTAATCCTCCCACCTCAGCCTCCAAAGTAGCTGAGATTATTGGCAGGCACACCACTATGTCTGCCTAGGAATGAGGATTCTTTTTGAAATACTTTTATTTGCTAGGTAGAAAGTATTACATTATTGCTTTAAAATGTCATTTTATTTATTTATTTAGAGACAGAGTCTCACTTTGTCACCTAACTTAGAGTTCAGCAAGCTAGAGTTCAGTGGTGCTATCATAGCTCACTGCAACCTCCAACTCCTGGGCTTGAATGGTCCTCCTTTCTTAGCCTCCCAAGTAGCTGAGACTATAGGCACGTGCCACCACGCCCAGCTAATTTTTCTATTTTTACTAGAGACCAGAAGTCACTCTTGGTCAGGCTAGTCTCTTAACTCCTGACTTCAAGTAATCCTAGTGCCTCAACCTCTCAGAGTGCTAGGATTACAGGTGTGAGCCACTATGCCCAGCCAAAATGTTATCTGAGTTTGTTAACAGGAATGAATATTTTCAAAATGTTTACTACTTATTTGAATGTTTTAGACCATTTGGGAATTAGTGATTTTTATTTCTATATGTATTTACAGAAGGCACTTATAACTGGTTTCAGGCTATGGGGACACCAACATTCTGCCCTTGAGAATTTGCTGCCAAATGCCAAGAGCACATTTTACCTGCCTGGTAAATTTTGTGCATGCTTCTCCAGAAGAGGCTGACAGAGGCTCTGGTCAAAGAGGAGCAACCTGGTCTTACTTAGAAGATTGAGTGGCGTGACTAAATATCTACGATTCAGTCATCATTCAGTCTGTATTGACAGAGCTCCTGCAGTACCTGGTCTATAATGGGTTGCTGAATTAATGAAGGGCAACCTGGTATGGGTCAGGGATACCCTCATGAACCTGACAATCTAGTGAGGGAGACAGACATCAAGCAATATGGAAAAAATATATAACTGTAAATAGAAATATATGCAATGAGAAAAAGTATGCTTTATGGCAGAGTATAAAAGGCCCCCAGATGAGGGACAGACCAGGTTTAAGTGATGGGGAAAAGAGAGATCACGGTGGCCTCTCTAAAGATAGGACATTTAGATTGAGATGTAAGATGAGAAAAAGTTAACCAGAATGGGGGTAAGAGGTTACTGGGGGAAGAAACACCCTGTGTAAAAGGGAGGAGCAGGAATGACCACGAACAGGCTGCTGCCATAATCAGTTCTCACATGTCACTTGCCCCTGGAGTTGGTGGGAAGGAGGAGAGGATGGCAAAACTTACAACTTGGAAACTGAACAAAGAGAATGAATGAATTTAACAAGTTTTAAAGAAATTCTCAACAGAATACAAGAAATAACTATATTGCTTCCTGCTGAATATGGAAATGTTAAAATGTTCTAAAACTTGATGGCTGAACGGTGAAACTGACAGGGCCAGTTGCTTTATATATAAAATATACTTTGTCTCAGAAAAGGACCCTATTTCTAACATCTTTCCAAGAATGCTAACATAGGAAAATATAATTTAATAGAAAAATATTAATCACAGAGTGAGCTAAACAGGATGCAGACTCTCCACCAAAAAGCACAAAATCAATCATTTCACTTTGGGATGCACTTTTGGCAGGGTGGCTGCATTCCTCCTTGGATACAGGCACTTTAGCTCTGCCTAGGGAAGCCAGACCAGTGAGTGGTCCCAAACACATGACTTCTAAGCAAGTTTGCAATGGACAAAGCAGGCATGAAGCGAGGCGGCCAACATACTGTTCTCGCGGACCAGGCAGAACTCCCACGCGCTCTGGCTCTCCAAAGTGCTCTCCAGGTCAACGGCAACATTGGGCTCACTCTGCTTCTCCAGGCGGTACTGAGGGCCTAGAAGATCAAAGAGGCAGGAGGAGGGCAGCAAGTCTGAAACAGTGAATTTAACATTTAAAAATAATCATAAACTAAAAGCTGAGAAAGTTTCAGGAAAATGAAGTCTTTTTTTTTTTTTTCAGATGGAGTCTCACTATGTCCCCCTCGGTAGAAGGCTGTGGCATCACAGCTCACAGCAACCTCCAACTCCTGGGCTTAAGCCGTTCTCTTACCTCAGCCTCCCAAGTAGCTGGGACTATAGGCGCCTACCACAAAGCCAGGCTATTTTTTGTTGCAGTTGTCATTGTTGTTTAGCTGGCCTTGGCAGGTTTGAACTCACAACCCTCAGGATATGTAGCTGGTGCCATAACCACTGTGCTATGGGCGCTGAGCCAGGAAAATGAAATCTTGAGGGTCTAACTTTCCAAGGTGAAAGAATTTGGGAGTTTTTTTCCAGATGGTTCCACAAACTTGTCTGTTCTATTCCCAGGCTTGTTTCCATTTAGCTCTCCCCTAAACCATGTGAGAGGTAAAATGGCCCTCCAGTCAGACTGATCTGGAGTCATGCACGACTACACCATTTCTTCTCTGAATCTCTGTTTTCTAGTATGTAATGTGAAAATACTTATACCTTTTGGTGGTGTTGTTATTGTTGTTGCCCAGGCTAGAGCGCTGTGGTATTGGCCGAGTTCACAGCAACCTCAAACTCCTGGGCTCTAGTGATCCTTCTGCCTCAGCCTCCCAAATAGCTGGGACTATAGGCACCCGCCACAAATGCCTAATTTTTTCTATTTTTAGTAGAAATGGGATCTTACTCTTGTTCAGGGTGATCTTGAACTCCTGAGCTCAAGCTATTCTCACCCCTCTGCCTCTCAAGAGAGCGAGGATTACAGGTGTGAGCCACTGTGCCCGGCCTGAGAATACTTATACCTTGAAGAATTATTGTGAAGATCAGAGGTGATATAGTAAAAATGCCTATTAGAAATGTACTGCCTCATGGGAGGCACTCCTACAAAGGTAGTCATTAATAATTATCATTCCAAAATAATAATCCTTTATAATCAGGAATATGTTTAGAACTCTGATGATAGTTCAAAAATACAAAAAAAATTAAATTTAAAAATGGACAAGTTAAAAAATACATTGGTTTCTGGGTTATGGCGATAGAAACACAGTAGCTGCTAATTCATATTTTTGTTGAAAGTTATGAAAACATAAGAGGCAAATGTTCAGTAATACTGGAAATCAGCTAACTTGCTCCACACAGCAAGATTCTGGCAGACCTTATAAAACACAGGGGCATTTTATACTTTTATTCATGTATTTCTGTGTCAACCCAGATGACAATCTTGTTTTTCTCAGATAACACCTAAGGGGTCCAGTGATCAGATTCAAAAGACTGTGCCTGTGATTTGTTAATGGTTATTGAAAAGATTAGAGGCCTAAGAAGCTGTTTTATGTCTTATTATTTTGACTCTGAAAGGCATGTTTGGTCAGACAGAATAAGAGGTGTGTGAGATCTGAGGACAGCATCAGAGGCTGTGTGGGGACCGAGGCAGAGTATTTTTAGGGATGTTCCTCAGCCGTTGTCAACTTGTCAATTATTCCCCCCACACACCCCCACCCCACCCCCGTCCTTCTCCTTCCTCAGTCCAAGGCATTTCATTCACTTCCGGTGGTGCTCCCCATGTTCTATGTCCATCTGTAGCATTGTAGAAATTCATTCCAATGTCATGGTATATTTGATCCTTTCTCTAATTGGTATTCATGAGTGCTTCAGCCAATTCTCAGAGTTCTCAGTGCTTTTTGTACTACCTAAAGCTTTTAAACCTTCACTAAGAAAATGGTCAAAACACATATAACCATTTGTTCAGAAGTCTACACATTCTTTTAAAACTCTAATACACTATTACTTAAATTAAGAAAGTACTGTGTTTCAACATCATACATAGTAATTTTTTTTTTTTTTGGTTAAAATTCTAATTTCAAAGAATTAAGTAAATAAAAGTATGGAAATGTACATAATTCTTATAGTCTCTGCTATCTGTCGCCCGTCAGTACCAACATTTGTCAATTAATGGGCATGTATGCTGCTGATCAGTGGATGTGGCGCATTCACTGGTAGAAGGAATCACAAAATAATCATGTTCAGCTGCACTCTGAGAAGATTTAGCCCCTTCAACTTGTTAGAGGAAAGGGGTTGCTCCTGAACTTAGAGGGCGGCTAAAACACCAGCATGTCATATAACCTAACTGCTTCCACCCCAGTACCTCTCAGCAACATGGTTTGTATGAGGCACTGATATCCAGATCTACGAATTTACAGTGACATTTGGGTACAGAGTTTAGTTATAATAATTCATTTTTTAAGATAGCCAAAATTTGTTAACAGCTTAGATCTAACAACAGAGAAATTGATTAAAAATATTGTGAAATAACACGAAAATATTAGAAGTGATGCTACAAAAACATTTAATTTTATGAAACATGTTTATAACATGCTACTTTATGAAAATAGCAGATTATAGCACAACACTTATAGGATGATTATAATTGTAAAATAATATGATAGCAGAATAAGGGTGGCCATAATTAACAACAATGCATTGTATATTTCAGAATAGGTAGAAGAGGGGTTTTTAACACGTAATGTTTTTATGTAATGTTTTAGTAAAAGTTTTTAACATGTAAAAATTATAAATACTCAAGGTGATGGATACCCTAAATACCACAATTTGATCATTAAACATTCTGTTCATGTAATAAAATATCACACGTACCCTATATAAATATGTACAAATATTATGTATCGATAAAAGCAAATCTAAGCAAAAATACAGAAGGTGCCAAAAATGTATAAACATTTTAAGAAAGGAAAAAGCTATATTTAAATTGTAATACTCAAGTCATGTTTGACTTCTGCAATTACAGGGTGCTCAATATGACTTGTATTCATCTTTTTTTGGATCAGTACATATAGTATTACAATTTTAATAGTTTTCTTCCTTTCTTAAAATGTATACACTTCTTGGGCACTCTGTGTGTGTGTGTGTAAAGGCATAGGAAAAAAGAATAGAAGGTTATTTCTTTTTTTTTTTTTTTTTTTCAGTTTTTGGCTGGGGCTGGGTTTGAACCCACCACCCCCAGTATATGGGGCCGGCGTCCTACTCCTTGAGCCACAGGCACTGCCCAATAGAAGGTTATTTCTAAAATGTGAATAGTGGTTATACTGGATAGTAAGATTGTAAGTGTTTTCATTTTACCTTTATCTTTTCCTATATTTTCAAATTTCCTATAATACATGAAGGCTATTATTATAATTATATACATATATGTATATACATACACACACACACACACACACACTTAAAAGTTCTTCAGTTTCTTACTATGCCATTTTTCTAAGGATTCTATAATCATCACATTGTGGCAACTCCATTGCAGGATCATTCACCTGCAATAATCAAAACCAGATGTGATCTGTTTATGTAGACACTTTCATCTTACACAAACCTGTACCCTTGCATCTGTACTCTGACAGCAGTATTCAGGGTTTTAGGCTTCTCAAGCTGTCAGCCTACGTGAAGCTGAGTTACATACCATAAGCCATCCTTTAGCCCATCACTGGGAGCCAAAGCGTTGCTACATCAAGAGGAATTTCAGGATGGTCTCTCTCTCTCTCTTTGTTTTTGTAGAGATAGAGTCTCACTTTATTGCCCAGGGTAGAGTGCTGTGGCATCATACAGCTCACAGCAACCTCCGACTCCTGGGCTTAGGCAATTCTCTTGCCTCAGCCTCCCGAGTAGGTGGGACTATAGGAGCCCACCACAATGCCTGGCTTTTTTTTTGTTTTAGTTTGGCTGGGGCTGGGTTTGAACCCACCACCCTCAGTATATGGGGCTGGTACCCTACCCACTGAGCCACAGGCACTGGTCCATAGGCTGGTCTCTTTTGCACATTTTTTTTCTTCCAATATGTGCAGCTGCCAGGGAAATGTGATCAGGGCAATCAGGCAGGGTAAGGATTACTAGGAAATGTCCCTTATCCCTAAACAAAACTCCCTGATCCACTCTCCAGAAATGGCCATCATTTCACACTTACTTTCTTGCTTCTTGGATTTTGCAGATGTTTCTATTAATATCAGTTTCCTGGCCAGGCGCAGTGGCTCACACCTATAATCCTAGCACTCTGGGAGGCCAAGGTAGGTGGATTGCCTGAGCTCACAGATTTAAGACCAGCCTAGCCAGAGTGAAATCCTGTTTTTAAAAATAGCTGGGCATTGTGGCGGGTGCCTGTAGTCCCAGCTACTTGGGAGGCTGAGGCAAGAGAATCACGTGAGCCCAAGAGTTTGAAGTTGCTGGGAGCTATGACACCATGGCACTCTACCTCACTTTGTCTACCTAGGGTGACAAAGTGAGAGTCTATCTCAAAAAAAAAAAAAAGAAAAAAAAAAAGAAAAAAATCAGTTTCCTGAAAGTAGCTTTTAGGACTTTCTCCTGGAAGTCTAGCATGATGGCATTTACTACATGCTCATTATGTGCCAAGCATGCTATGCATATACTTACCTCACTGAACCTTTACCAGAGGCAGATATTATCACCCCTATTTTATAGACTGGGCCTCTGATGAAGCAACTTGCCATGATCACAAAGGTGGGAAGTAGGAAGGGGCAAATGAATCCCAAAGATCTTATGGCTTTAAAGCTTGAGTGCTTTGAACCTTTCTCTTCTGGCAAACTATAAATTACTGATCAATTATAAAGAGGTCGTAGTTTATACCGTAAATACAGATTTTCGTAGATTTGTGGATTCATATGGGTTTTGAATCAGTTAACTTGTAGTTTCTATAAATTCAAAATGAAAACAATCTGAAATATTTTAGTACCATCCATACATACCAAACATCCCCCTACTAGTGCTGTACTCTGGGGTCTATGTTAGTACAAAACCCCCTTACGGTCACCTTCCCTTTCTATCCATCCAGGAAGACCCTCCCATCTTCCCTCAGGAGCATTCCTATTTATCTACATGGAATTTTGTCAAGAACGGAAATTCTGAATGTTGCCTCTTCTTTGGGTGCTTCTGGTCTTTCATAAAAGCTAAAGAACAGCTTAAACACTCACTTCTGAACTTAGCAAAGGACTGAGGGTTGTAACTCGGTAGTTAAGATGTAGATGAAACTTAAGATCTAAATCCAAATGGAAAACTGAGAAAGACTACAGTATTTCATACATTTTGTCCAGAAACAGGCCAGACGGATCATTTTAGGCCACACTGTGTAATGAGAGGCTGGATCTATGTGAAAGAAAATACAGCCTGCTGGTTAAGGGCATGGACTAGGGGCCTGACTGCCTCCGTGTAAGTCCTGGTTGAGCAGTTCAGCTGTATGATTTTGGGCCAACTTACTCAACCTCTTGGTTTCTTCATTTATAAAACAGGGGATGATAATAACATGTACCTCACAGGACTGTCTGAGGACAGAACAGTGTCTGACACATCAGCAGTGTTATTTAATTATCAGCTATCCTCCGCCTCCTCATCAGACTATAACAGTTCTATGAGACCTTAACAAGGCTGATGACCTAACTACTACCATCACAGGACCTTCTGTGAGCCAGGTACCTTTCTATAGATCACCTCATTTACTCTGGGAAGAGTATAAAGCCATTTAACAAAGGAAGAAACTATGACTTCCAGAGGCTAACCAGCCTGCTCAGAGTCCATCAGGAAGTAGTGCAAGTGAGTGGGACTCGATGCCCAGGACTGCCGAGGACTGCATTCTGTTACATTATGAACTATAACACCTCATTCATACCAAGTTTTCAATAAATGTCTTGATGATAATTGAGGTTATGATAACCAAGACCTGCTGTATATCAAACTATTTGTCTCTATCAAATGCTTGTTTAATTTTTAGGCAAGTTACATGGGAAGAAAGAAAAAAACAGCTGCCCAAAGCCATTTCGAAAAGACAAGCTGTGAAGTCAACTTCTATGAATATACCTTATGCCAAAAAATGATTACATAAAATATAAAAGGCTCTTTCACACCGAACAGGATGTAGTTCTCAAACAACATGCACCCTTTGGAAAAAGGTTTTAAAATGTCACAGCTGCGCATGAAGGCCACATGCCCTACTTCACAGCAGAGGGAACAAAAGGAAGATTCTGGGAAGCAGCTACTCTGTGGCAATGAGAAAGGCTGCTTGGGTATTCCAATGATGTATTTATTGCAGTAATACCATGTCACCGAATGGTCTAGGAACAAAATACTGCTCTGGCACTTTGGGAGGGTTCCAAGTTATAATATCCAGGCAGGATTTTTATGGGATTTTGTAAACCTGAGGCAAACATCTCAGTATATAAGTTTCAAAGAAAATCTGTAGAATCTGTTGGGCAGAGGATACACATGCTTAGTGCAGCCTCCTTAAATCCCTTTAACTCCTGTGAAACAAAAGATTTTAGCCCACAATTCCTAAACAGCTGAGAGCTAGCTGATAGTTGAAGTCCAATGGAGGGCCAATGCCGTCAAAGTCCAAAGAGGGAAGCCACACTGTCACCTCCACATCATTCTGTGTCTTCTTTCTATGGAAGAAATTTCTTTCAGTCCTTGGTATCAGGAAAAGCTGTACTTCCCTGAAGAAAATGGCTTGCTTTTGCATCTTCAGACAGTTTACCATCATCCTGTAACTAACTGAAGGCATGTCCCTGTCTCCCTGCCCATCAGGAAGCTCCACACTCAGTATGTGCCCAACCATGACTTGGGTCTGCGTTTCTGTGCCAGTTCCCTCTTCAAATCCATTTTGCCACTTAATCATCATTTTTTCCTTTTCCTTTCATATAGTTTCTTTATTGCTTCATTTAAAAAAATCTGTTATAATAATACATGTATTCCAATGTTTCTTGGATCAAGGTAGGATATAAATAATTAACTTATCACTATTATTGCTAAGCATCAGAAGAAGTTTGAGAACACCTGTGTGAGGGAAAAAGATGAGGTTAAAGGCTGAACACTTTCATGGTTATGTTTTCATGTCAACTATTTTCTACTTGTCAACTTAAAGAGCTGCTTTAGTCTGGAAGAACTTCTTAAAACCAGAAAAGGCTAAACGTGAGCAACCAAGAGAAAAGGCTAAGTTTGAGCAGAAGATCCCTGGAGTCGTGCCCTGAGAGGCGGCAACACTGCCAGCTATGCACTCCGGGAAGTTACCGAGTCTCGCCTGTGCGTTTTCTCATCTGTAAAATGGGGATAACAGAACTTCTCTCAGAAGGTTGCTGTGAGGATTAAATGAGACAATCCAGGAATCACCTTCGCAAAGTGCAGCCCATGGCAGCCCATGTTGCTACACAGGCTGAAACAGAAACCATTGCAATGAGGCTGGGGATCCCTAGTCTATGAGGCACACAGGCTAAGGCCCCATCACCAGAAGGTACAGCACGGCAGGGCATGCTGGCTTCAAAATACTTTCTCATGTGGGTCTGAGGAGGGGTGTGGAGTGCGAGAGGGTGCTTATCTATTTAAAAGGCTTGCTTTTAAGCTGCAGGCAGTACTTAAGATGAGAGACTTGTTCAGCAGCCAGGAGTCCTATAGTTCTCTAGTCTCTAGGGTCCCACTCAGACTCTATCGAACAAACTATGACAGCACAGGTATCAGGGCATATGTGATACAATACCATCCATACATCTGTCTAACAAACATTTCTGAGCATCAATAATGTGCCAGGCAGAAATGAATCATCAATGATCTCTGCCTGCAAGGAGTCTGGGAGAGGCAGTGAGACACTCTTGAGCAGATAAATTACAGAAGAGCAGTATCAGTGCTTGTCCTGAGGCAGGAACAAAGTGCGGTGGGAACTGAGAGAGTGGGGACTTCACATTCCCATTCCCTGGGGAGGAGGAAACATCTGATCGGGTTCTGGAAGGACTCAGAGCCAGATGAAGAAGAGGGAAGAAGTACATTCCTACAGAGGGAGCAGCAAGGAGGCACTGGAGCCCAAACAGACCCCGGGAAACTCAGTGTGCAAGAGGCCCAGGCTGTACAGCTGAGGCAAGGGGAAGGTGCATCTGCAAAGCAGCATTTTCTTTTATAAGCAACAGATGCTAACAGAGCAGGGGACTAGCACCATCAGCTTTATATTTTGGTAAGATTCTTCCAGTGGCACTACTGACAATGAATGAGCTGGTGGAAGGGAGACCCATTCAAGACAGGTTGTGCCAAGCCTACTCTGCTATGTGGCAGGAGCTGGCTGAATCCTAAGTTCCTCAGTGAGCCAAAGCCATCACTGACAAGCTCGGACCCAACACCAGCTATTCTAAAATGTCTGCGTGTCATGTCAGCTCCATCGCTTATAACTCTTCCTCCAGGGGCAACTACAATCATTTTCTGCTTGATCTGAATACAAGTGCTGAACTATTCATGTGATAACTGCTGTAGCTTATGCCCCCTCTGAGGCTCAGATTGAGTAATTTGTATTTTAAATAATAAAAAAAGAATAAGCTGACACTACAATAAGGTCACACTTTAGCCTCTTCTGAGCCAATACACAATTTGCTCTCAGTGAAACAGCCGAATATAATCAAATTAAATACAATTCCTATTACAAAAGAAGAAAGACTGGGGCTGTTCCAATAAACCAATTCTCCTGCCTAGTTAAACTGCAAAACCTTCAGGAAAGGTTTTGAAAACATGACCCATCAGTTCTAATTTTTAAAACTTATCCTTTCAGTCAAGACTAGAAAAAGGCCCATTCCAACTTTTATCTTTGCTACAAAGTGCTGTTATCTTGGCTTGATGTCAGGAGCTCTATCTCTCTTTCTGCTGACAAGCAGAGACGAGAAAGATAAGATTGGAAACGAATCTCACTTCTCTGAGTAAATAAATAATCAATACTCATCTAAATGTAAATGAGAAGGTAGCCCCCTCTGATAACAGTGCTCTTATCAGAGAGCCAATTTTCTTCAGACATTTGGCCTCAACCAAATCACCATCATTCAGCCCCAGCCTAATGGCAAAAAATCGTAACTAAATTGAACCGATCACCAGAGATCAACTAAGTTCGGCCCTGGCCACATCAGGTTCAAATGTTTGGGAATGCAATTTTGCCACCATTAACTTTCAATAGCAATGAAGAGCAGACTGGTCAAGGGGCCAGTCTGTGCAATAAACAAACCCCAGCAAGGGGGCCAGCCAGCAGAGGAGGAGGAGTGAGTGGGTTTAAGTACCATGAAGGAAGCAAACCTCAAAACTGTGAAGGAAAGGACACTTCTGGGGGGCAGACAGAAAGCATTCTTTCCTCTATCTAAAGCTCGGCTGAAACTGAGAAGGCATTTAACCTGACTAATAAGGACGATTATTAAAAATTTGTTAAGGAACGTAAATAAGGAAAATAAAAGATATTAAAAAGCTACTGTAGCTAAAAATAACCTAAGGTTCAAATGATCCATTTCCTTTAACTAATTTGTCTCAGACTTACATCTGACCCAGCAGTGCCTCAGTGACCTGATTTTACTGAAAGAAGATGCCGTCTATAAGACAAATCACTTTCAGACCACTGCGCTGGAGTTTCCATTTCTTTGCTGTAAGACTCAATTCACTGCTGATGAGAGTATTGGGGAAATTATGACCATTATTGATAGGACAGCAAAACCACTTTTACACAGAAGTCTTCAAGTCGACAGAAAGCTTGCATTAGACCATTAATGAAGGTGTCAGCTCGAATCAGAAATTAAAGACAAAGGCTGGGAAAGGCCCAATTTTTAAACCATATTACGGGCACCAGACACACAGAAGCAGCAGACATTCATCCTCTTAAGAGTAATAGAGTTTAAATAAGGATGTGCTAAGGAGCGGGCTAATCTGCCTGTGGTTGGGAAAGAAAGTGCTTTGTTTTCACCCAGCCTTGGAGTTCTAAGATCACAAGCTCTCTATACTATCAGTTCCAAATCTTTATCAGCCAAAGGAGGAGATCTGGTGTGAGACAGAACTACTCAAAGTTTTACAACCTCTGCTTGACTATCTAATTCTAGAATGTGGACACATGGTAGTTAGAGTGTGGGTTTCAGAGTCAGATTTGGCTATTTTACAAGGTGTGTGACGTTGGGCAAGTTAGTTAACCTTCATGTGGTAATTCCACAGATTATGTGTAACAATGACTAGGATGAAATAAGCACTCAATAAATGTCAGTTATTACGTTGCCACACAAATTTGAAAAAAATCATCAACTTGCCCTTCCTGAAAACAAGTCAAACATCGCTTTGTTCCCAGACTACAATGGTAACAACAGCACCGACTGACCCGGAGGACTTTACTGGTCCTTAGCAGAGTGCTTCACACGCATTTGCTTTCTGAGACCTCAGAAAACCCTATGAGGGCTAGTGCAGGCCGAGACCTCGTGGTCTCTACCCTGGTCCACCCACAGGAGGAAAATAAACCAAGGAGTGATTACAGCATGTGCCCTTGGTGAAGCCTGGACAAGAATCCAAGTATGTATGATTCCAAAGCCCATGCTCTTAACCACCCTGTAATCCCATCTTTGGGTTAAAAAAAAAATAACTGTAAGGTTGAGATGATTTATCAGTTTAGAAAAGATGTTGGATGGGAACCTAGGGAGCAGGGAAGAGAGTGGGTAGATGATCTTGAGGGGGCAGAAACCGAAAGTCTACCAGGCCTCGTAGCAGACACGTCACGTGGAAACCAGCTGTTTGCCCTGATTTTTCCAGGGGTGTGGGGTGCTGGTGGTGGGTCTTTTACTAAGTAAAGTGATTTACAGAGTTACTGCCTCAATCCATAGTACTGAAAGTGTGATTTCTTAAGGGTTTAACTATACCCATTTCTAGGCTTGTTACAACCTTTTTATTGCGTTAGAAAACATTTACTGGAAATATGTTACTGCTATTACCAGGTCATAAAATAAAAAGAAAAATAGTTTATGTATTGCCATCATTTCTAATCATCAATCAGAAAGTGCCAAGAGGAGGAAAGGAAAGGGCGTATAGCTAAGATTTCCTTCTTTGTGTAAGAGAAAATGTAGGAGCATCATAATTCTTTAGAACAAATTTCTTCTTGAATACCCAGCCTCATGGGTGGGCTCCCAGGAGGAGTAAGGAGAATTCTTTTGGCATAATCTCTCCTCTCTGCAGCCTTGCTCTTTCACCCTACCTTCCTTGGGCCTTGCGTCTCTCAGGGCACGGAGCACCCGGAGTGACAAGTATTTTTGTCTATTTGACATCCTCCCACCCCATTATCAGGGCACTCTTTGATAATGTGGTTGGAGGGGCTTTAAAAAAAAAAATTTAATTCTGTATTCCCAGGGCTCTAGCACAGCAAAAGATATTTGTTGGTACTCAATGATCTTTATTAAATAAAATGACTTCAAAAAGGTAGCATTTAAAATTGAGTAACTCAACAATCCACTTCTAGAAGTCTATCTTATGAAATATTAGCCCAAGTATACAATGATATGTGTTCTAAGATGTTCACTGCAGCACTGTTTTAATATTAAAAATGGCATATTTGGGTGGAGCCTGTGGCTCAGTGACTAGGGCGCAGGCTCCATATAATGAGGGTGGCGGATTTGAACCTGGCCCCGGCCAAACTGCAACAAAAAAATAGCCGGGAGTTGTGGCGGGTGCCTGCAGTCCCAGCTACTCAGGAGGCTGAGGCAAGAGAATTGCCTAAGCCCAAGAGCTGGAGGTTGCTGTGAGCTGTGATGCCATAGCACTCTACCGAGGGCAACAAAGTGAGACTCTGTCTCTTAAAAAAAAAAAGTGGCATACAACCTAAATGTTCTGCAGTAGAAAACTATTATATAAAATACAGTATATCTTCATACTGGCATGTTATACAGGCAGTTACAAAAACAAGCTAAGTTAATGAGACATAGGAAGACTTTTATAATACATTATTAAATGTTTAAAGATATGGGCTATATGCTACATGTTAGTAAAGTAAAGCCCCAACCATATATGTTCATTATGTGTATACCTGAGGAACACATACAAACAGTCTGGAAGGATGTGAGCCACACTTCTCTCATAGCTGCTCTGTCAACTACAACAACCTCTGGGGTAAAGGATGAGCTGGTAGCAAAGAAAGAGATTTTGCTTCTTACTTTATAGATTTCTATCATGTTTGGGTTGACAGTGGACAAATATTGGAATTACATTTGTCATTCAAAAATCCATTTTTTTGTACACCATGGAATATTATGCAGCCTTAAAGAAAGATGGAGACTTTACCTCTTCCGTGTTTACATGGATGGAGCTGGAACATATTCTTCTTAGTAAAGTATCTCAAGAATGGAAGAAAATGTATCCAATGTACTCAGCCCTACTATGAAACTAATTTATGGCTTTCATATGAAGGCTATAACCCAGTTATAACCTAAGAATATGGGGAAGGGGGAGAGGGAGGGGAGGGGAGGGGAGAGGATGGGCGGAGGGTGATTGGTGGGATCACACCTACGGTGCATTTTACAAGGGTACATGTGAAACTTACTAAATGTAGAATATAAATGTCTTAATACAATAAAAAAAAAAAGAAAAACAAAAATACATTTTTTTGGCTCAGCGCCTATAACTCAGTGGGTAGGATACCAACCACATACATTAAGGCTGGCAGCTTTGAGTCCGTCCTGGGCCTGCTAAACAACAATGACAATTATAATTAAAAAAAAAAAATAGCCAGGCATGGTGGCAGGTGCCTGTAGTCTCAGCTACTCAGGAGGCTAAGGCAAGAGAATTGCTTGAGCCCAAGAGTTTGAGGTTGCTGTGAGCTGTGACACCACAGCACTCTACCGAGGGTGACATAGTGACACTCTGTCTCAAAAAAAAAATAAAATAAAACAAAATCCAACTTTGAAAAATGAGGTTGAACAATCTTAAGAGATTATTCCAGTGCTAGACCAGACTAGGGACTGTGGCCTCAGGAACCTCCTCCCACCAGATCTGGCTTCTCACAATCATGTGGGCTAGATGGTTGCTAGAAAGATACCTAAGCAGTTGGGAAGCCAGGAAAAAAAATGGGATAAAGCCTCTTCGAGGATTCCCAAGGAACAGAATCAAGCCATAGGGTAGATCACACAGGCTCACGGAACTGTTCAAAGGAGTTGACAGCAAAGGTGAAGTAGGCTGACGGGAGCATCTGGGGCCAGGCTGCTGGTACCCAAAGGCTGTTTACAAAGGCAAGCCGCGACTGCTGTAGTGTCACCCCCACTTGAATAACTATACCCTGTCTCCTGTGGATTCTACATGGTGCTATGGAAAACAAAGGGTGACACCATACTATACACATCCCTCCAGGGCAGTTCTGATGCCTCCATTCGGACTTTGAAGTAAGTGATGGTGTGTCAGGAGTCTAGCCTTATCGCCCCAAAAGGTGGAGGAAAGGTCTGGATTTGATTTCTGCCCTAAGCTTAATATTAGGTGTGTATCTAGGAAATGCCCTGAAAATTCTGCTGATACCAGTACATTTGAGAGTGTGTTTTAAGTGAGTCTATAAGCCAGACTGCTTGGGTTTGAACTTCCAACTTACTAGCTGTGTGACTCTGAGTAAGTTACTTAACCTTTCTGTGCCTAACTTTCCCATCTGTAAAAGAGGAAAAATAGGACCTATCTCTTAGAGCTGCTGCAATGATTAAATGAGCTAATACAGGTAAAAAGTCTAAGTAGAAGGATGGCTGGCCCACAGTTTCCACTAAGCGTGGGGACCTTCAGCTGCCTGGTCCACAGTTGGGTTGCTGCTTCTGTTTTTAAGCAGCACTCTGAGAGTGGGGTCTCTAGTTCTGTAGCAAGGGCTGGAACCTCTAAGAGTCTGCTACTGGTTTCATCTCATACCCTCCAAACCAAGCCATTTTGACTCTCTGTGCCGTTGCTCATACTAGTCCCTCAGACTCCACTTGAATAACTTCTTTCAAGTAACAATCTTTCCTCTATGTCATTTCTCTAGTCCATGTTTGCTCCTACTCAAGGAGTTAAAACTCTGCTTACATGCCACTGCCTCTGGACTCTTTTGTGCATTCTATACTAAAAAGATCTCTTGTACTACTAGGTATGTGCAAGTTGAAGGTGGAGAGCACATTTTAGCATCCCTGCATTCCCAGGACAGCCTCGGCATACAGCTGTGTTTGGTAAATACGTGGTGATGAAACAAGCCCTGGCTGCTTGGCTACCATCTTGACCTGCTCGTCCTCCAAAGCAGACTTAAGAGCTCCACCTCCATCTTATCCAAAATACTCCCACTGTCGGGAGACTCCCATTAGTGCCCCCGCTCTGCCTGAGCTTCCTGGGGCAGGATGATGCTAGTGTGGATCTAGCTGACTCATCTGGACCCGGGCTGGAGAGTGGAAGGGCACCACTGTGAGGGCCAGGCCCTCCTCCTGATCAGTCTGGTTCCTTCACCTGGGCCTACCTTTGCTAGCTACAGCAACCTATCCCAACACATCTCCTACCCAAGTTATCTCAGCTACAGCACAGGCCTAAGCGAAGCCCACCCAATGTCATAACGAGAAGAAGGTATGTAAAACCAAAAGCTTCAAAAGTTGGAGGAGGCTGGGAGCCGATGGACAGAAGCCTCTTACACACCATCGTAGCAGAGAGTGTGCTAGAAGGAGCAGATACTTACTACCGTGAGGAATGCTAACAGTCTACATCCTGGCACTATCTGGCCAGTGTGAATGTACTTCTCTTTGGAGAAAGAAGGCCAGTATTACTCGTAAAAAAAAGAAAAGAAATACTTTTTCCCTTCTTCAAATCCAGATATCATATTAGAGAGGATGGAAACCTTTAGCACTGTCCCTAAGCATCCAATTTTTCAATCCAATCTGTTTCTCTTAACTTGAGTCACTGTGACATTACCAAATTTTACATACAGTTATCTGTTGCTCTGTAAAGAAATACAGATGGTTTTTGTGGAAATAAACAGTCATTTATTTTAAACAACTGTAAAATAGTTTATGGAAACCAGTGGGGTAATGCATTCAAATAAATGCCAAAACTGGTTGATGGGGAGCCAGGGTGCTAAATCACACTGCTGAGGAATTCAGCTGTGGGGAACAGATAGTAAATCCAGAGTGACAGAATTTCCCGTGATGGCAAAGGTTTCTGACATCCAGTCCAGTACTCAAAAACCACAGCAGTTCAAACCCATTTTCCTTAACACAGCCTTGACAGCCAGTGAAATTAGTGAATTTAGTCACAAGCACCCAAGGACAAAAACAAAAGAAACAAATAAAATGGAGACTTCATTTGTCTGCAGCCTTCTCTGAGCTATATGAAAGTGATGACTCCAATCCAAGTCAATGGAGAGCGAGCTTAGGGCCAAACTGTTTTCAATCATCAGACTTTGTTATGATGCACTGGAATCTGAAGACTTTCATTCAAATCTGTTTATGTCAGAGACTAGCTTGCGTAAACTACATCTTCTCTGAACCTAAGTTAAAATGAGGGTTGCCTATACTGGATACGCTGTTGAGCAGCGTGAGTGAGGCACCAGGAATGATAGCGTCTATTAAGAAGTTGGTGCCAGTGGACCTGGTGGACGGGGCTCCCACCTTGGGTGGGACAAAAGAGCCTCTTAGTAGTTCCCACTAACTCTCCAGTGAAGCACCAGTGACAGCGAATAGCATCGGCCTGGCTTTGCAAGAACAGAGAGTACTCTAAGTGCTCCCATTTTTTTTTTTTACGTTAAGCCCCTGCCCCCCACCTTTTTGCTTCTAAGTTTACAGGGTAATCAACTATAAACTTATTACCCTTCTCTTCTTAAGCTAGCCCTTTTCCCCTGTAACTAGGTTTGCAATGATGACACCACAATTCTCCCAATGAATTAACTTAGCTGTTCAGCAAATATTTACCAAACTCCTGCCATGTACCATGCCCTGAGCTAGGCACTGCAGATGTGAAGACAGATAAGACTGATTCTGTCCCCTCAGGACTCAGCACAATGAACAAGACACTGGCAAGTCTGGAATACTTCTTAGCCTTCCTCCTTGTTGACATTAAATCAACTCCCAAAGTCTGCCCACTTAACACATCTCCTTTGCAAAGACGCTCATCCAGGCCATGGTAATGGTTTCCCAACTGTTTCTGGCCTCTAACCGCCACCCATTTTTCACCCTGGTGCTCTCTAGAGCCAAACTCTGAAGGTTATCACTTCTGTGCTTAAAATCCTCTCACAACACCCTGTGGCCTACCAGCTCTGTACAAACTCCTCACCCTACTCTCAAAGCTTTCTCCTGATTTCTTTTCCTTTCTTCTTCTTCTTCTTCTTTTTTTGGTTGCAGTTTGGCCAGGGCCAGGTTTGAACCCTCCACCCTTGGTATATGGGGCTGGCGCCCTACCCACTGAGCCACAGGTGCCGCCCTCTATTCCTGATTTCTTATCCATCTGTGTTTCCTAGTTCAGTCAAACTGGTCTCACTGTTCAGTGCACATAGGTCACACTTTCCTAATCACATGTTATTGCTATGCCCTTCCCTTCACCCAGGCTGCCTACTCCTCCACTTGTCAAAATCACTCCTTTATGATTATCCCCTAAGTCTTCTCTGTTCTCTGACTCTTTGCACCTACTTGTCTCACTGTTCTCCTTCTGATCCCTCCCCCACATACACACACAATGAATGACATCAGGCCCTACCAGACTGGTCTCCTCCCTTTCCTCATATAAAGAAAGTTGCACCACTTAATATTCTTCTCATCCATAGGCTCTTGTCCTACAAAGGCAAGAGAATTTCTACAAATTCTAGGCCAACCAAAAACAAGGCTTCCTTTTTAAAAATATAACTTTGGTCTTCACATCTCATCCAGGTAACTGCCTTTGCCCCTCCTCCAAACCTGCCCTCGGGGCTGTGCCCTGTGAGGTTCTCAGTGTGCCTTTCTGAAATCCTGCCCTGCCCTCTGACGCTGCCTGCCTGCCTGGATTTCCTTGTGCATAAATCATACATTTAATCATACTGAATTCAACTACACTTGCTTGGTAAAAGTGAGAGGAAAAAGAGGGGGAGACATTTAAACAGTTTGGAGAATTCTACTTGCCATGACTCTTAGTGACCCAATGATCCCCAAATGTATGAGTGTGAGGCAGAAGTCTTATTCATCTTTGCAATTATGGAACCTAGAAAATGTCTGATGAATGACTAACTGAATTATTAATAACTGGGTAGATGGTGGTCTCCAGCCCCTTCTGTAGTAGGAGCATGTTAAGTTTGATTTTAGCATTTAAAGATATTTATTTTTAGCTATTCTAATGCTAGAGTAAAAAGCTATGTGATTTAATGAGAAAAATTACAGTATGGGGGCCTCTGAAAGGGATTTTTAAAGACATTTTTTTTTCCTAGAGGTAATTGGGACTTTTATTCACCTGTTACCTATGTGACCTACCCCTGTAGTGTAGGATGTGGCTCTCTGTGTGGCTGTCCTTAGATGCCAAGCAGCATCTGCTTCTCTGGTCCTTGCTGCTGGGACCTACAGTTCCCCCTGTGTCCTTGTGCTACCCTGCTCCTGACTGCCCATCTGCCCTGTTCCCTGTTATGGGGACCAGACCTTTCAGAGATTGGCTCCACTTGCCAACAAGGCTCTTCTCTGCCTGCCCCACCTTCCTTTTAACAACCATTGTACATGTTGGGGTTGTATTTTCACTTGGGACACAAGCCTCAGCAAATCCTTTTCTCACTACCATTACCCTGTCCAGTTTTATACTACATAATAGCCATCTAAGCTCTTGCTTCAATACCTTCCACTGAATTGGTAAGGCTGTGATGGCAGGGTTCAAATCTCAGCTTCTCTACCAATCCTTAAGCCCTAGGGAATGACTCAAGTGCCCTAAGTACTGTTTCTTTCTCTCTAAATAGGGGATGATGATAATTTCTAACTCATGCACTTATTATATAGGTCAAGTGAGACAGTGACACATGTAAAGCACTTAGTCTGGCACATTAAGGCTCAATAAATAGCTACTATTTCTTACTATTAATATATTAATACAATTTTGTACATTTTACTAAGTTCAACTCTCAAGGTATCAGATAAGAAGCTGAATTATATAGCCTGTTTTATTTTAAGCCAATTGTGATTTAGAACCTAAGATGTTAAAATATGCTTCTGGTTGTGCTACTAACAAAACAAAAAAGTGAAAGCAATGGGGAAAATGGCAGGAGTTGTGGCTGCCAGACATTTTCTTTCCTCAGAGTTTTCTTTCTAGTTACATCTATTATCTGGGAGCCAGGCTGCCCTGCTGGCTTTCCATTTGCCTTGCTAATAACAGTAAATCCAGCAGCTTCCACTGCAGTTCCTGTCTCCTTCAGCTGACTCCCAGGCCAATCAGCATTTCCTCTCTGCTAATGTCAGATGTTCCCTGGAAGTCCTGCTGAAAAGAAAATTTATGACTGAAGTTTCTCCAGCTTTTAACCCTTCTGCATATCCAGCTCCAGAGGCAGGGTGCTCCAGAGGAATGCTAGGTCATTCCTACATGTGCACTCCTGTGTTCTCGCTGATGATTTGCTGCTCTGACAAGGGGCCTCAGACCCCTGGAAGAGCTCAATTGAGCAGCTGGGCAGACAGATGCACACATTCTGGGCTGTACCGAATGTGGACTAAATTTGAGCTGGATTCCTTAGCAGCTAAAACCTCTGTTGAACTATGACTCAAAGCAGTCATCTTCATATTGTATAAAAATAAAGTGTTAGATCACAAAATTGTGAGTTTGACTAGATCTCATAACTGAAATTGGAAGGAAGGGATAAGACTAACATTTACTGAGTAATAAAATAATAGCAGCTAAGATTCACTGGGTACTCCGTGCTTCGCATAGATTTCTACTTCACTCTGCAAATAATGCTATGAAGAAGATACTATTATTATTATTATTTTTTACTCATTAGTGAGAAAAATAAAGTTCAAGTTGTGTAAGAAACTTAGAAGAGACCAGAGAGCTAGAAAAGCAGGAACAAGAGTGGAACCAGGAAGGTTCTAGAACTAAGCTCCATAGCTAAGACTACAACTATAACCTGTGTTCTAGTTGGGAGCTTATTTTACTGAAGTAGAGACTGAAGCAAAGAACTCAGAGAGGGAGAATGACCTGACCAAGGTCACCTAGCCAGTAGTGGGGAGGCCAAGTTTTAAGCCGACAGAGACAGCATGATCTTGTGATCCACAATAGCCACCTCCTGACATAAATCTCCAAGGGCTGCAGGGGAGGAGAAAGCACTGATGAAGGTTTTCGGGAGACAAGTTGGCACTCTACAATCTCTTCAGCCACAGAGAGAACAATGGCTGCCTGCTGAGGCTCAGGCTGGCTGGCAAAGGTGGCAGTGGTGCAGCAGCCACTGCCAACCCCTTACAGACCTTATGTTCTTGGCACAGGAAGGGTCTCATCACAAGGTTTTCATTTTAAGTAAGTTCAGGACTTTTGGAATATCTATACTCTAGATCAGTGGGCTTTTTGATGACCTTTTCTCTACCTCTCCACTGAAGTTTGATGATATACTTAACCAGTTTAGCAGAGTCAGTGAACTAATTTTTGTCCCAATTTAAAAAGAAAAAAGAATGTCAAAATGTACATATGACAGCTGTTTGAAACTCTAATGTTATGGAAAAGCAGCTGTTTTCATTTATATTTGAGAAATTAGTCATTCTTAGAATGGGACAGAGAATTCAGCTAATAGCTTGTGTTTTAGCCTACGGAAAATACAGGTCACAGTGGCAAAATCACAATATTATTCACATAATATTTTTGTCTTAAAAGTTTTGAAATGTTTATAATGAGAATCAAGTATTTAATAATGATGTTCTCATAGAAATGTGACATCCGACATGATGAAATGAATGGATGGTAGCTTTTAGGAGAAAGGAAGTTTCCAAATAGGGAAAGTCCATGTTAAGTGAGGGAGAGAGAAATCTAAGACCCAGAATTTCACAGCAAGCTGTTTTCTTTTTATGAATTTCAAAAATTTTAAATTATCAAACTTACACATACATAGTTTTAAAAGTAAATAATGCTGTAAGTCTTATGGTGAACACAGAAATCTCCTGGGTCCATTCCTGAGCTCCTCCTTATAGGCAATTAGTTTAAGCTGGTTTTGGTGATTTCTTCTAGTATTCACCTTCATATTTTTTATTAGCATTCCTATTCAGGTATTTTTAAAAATTAGTATCAATATCAGAGATTTCAACCAAGCCCGGTGGCTCACGCCTATAATCCTAGCACTCTGGAAGGCCAAGGTAGGTGGATTGCCTGAACTCAGGAGTTCAAGACCAGCCTGAGCAAGAGCAAGACTCCATCTCTAAAAATAGCCGGGTGCTGTGGCAGGTTCCCAGCTGCTTGGGAAACCGAGGCAAGAGGATCACTTGGGCCCAAGAGTTTGAGGTAGCTGCAAATTATGATGCCACGGCACTCTACTCAGGGTGACAAAATAAGACAAAAAAAAAAAAATCAGACAATATCTATTAACTTTCACCTTACAGGACAAGGATACAGTGGAGGCTCTTTCCCTTCTTTCACACACCCCCTCTGGAAAGTGAGTTTGTGATGCTTTTCTTTCTAATACAGTGTGTGCAGTAGCTTCCTCCAGCCAGGTACCCTTTCCTGACTACTGACGCTTAAAATGACTGTTTTTGGTGTACATACTCCTCTGGCTCCCAAGGACTCCTGAGATCTGTATCATTATTAAAACCTGGGCGGCAACACTAATTTCAACTGATACCAATCACCTTTCATTGCTAAGACATTTACATTTTCATTTGATGATTTAATTCTCTGAGGGAGTTTGATCTCTGACAATCAAAGAATAGTGAGTCTGCTGCCAAACAGAAAGCAGTGACCTAGGCTAGCAGGCAGTGAAGCAGCTATATTCTGGATTGCCTTTCATTCCACAAAATGTGTCAGCCACCACCTCTGGGCCAGCTGTGATGCTGGTAAACCACAAGGAAGCCATTGCCTTCCCACAGGAGCTTTCATTTACTCAAATCACAACTCAACATCCCTCTCCCCAAGGAAGAGGAAGACCTCTCATCCTTTTCTTTTGCAAGTAGTCACCCTAGCAAGACCAGTGTGTTAGAACTGACTGGGGACCATGGCATCTTTGCCACAGGACCAAGTGGCTGAGGGATACTATTCTCTCTAGCAGCTTCCAAGGCTGAGACATGGCTTGTTTCTCACTGTTGATCCAGATGGAGTCACCTGCTGCCCTGTTCACTTCCCTTTCCATCAGGGAGTGGTGTTGGTATCCTAATAGTAGATGTATAGAAATAAATGGAAAGACTGAGGTAATGGCTGATGTGGGGGACAACAGACACTCTCTTCAGGAACTACAAACCTGGGGACTCGAAGTTTTTTCTGTCAGAAAATTAAAGGACTTATAAAAGTTGGAAGCAAGAATCCCTGTCAGAAGCGTCTTATTGGTTTACCTTTTTTTTTGAGACAGAGTCTCACTATGTCACCCTTGGGAGAGTACCGTGGTATCACAGCTCACAGCAACCTCAAACTCTTGGGCTTAAGCGATTCTCTTGCCTCAGTCTCCCAAGTAGCTGGGACTACAGGTGCCCACCACAAAGTCCGGCTATTTTTTTGTTGTTGTTTAGCAGGCCTGGGCCGGGTTCAAATCCGCCAACCTCGATGCATGTGGTTGACACCATAACTACTGGGCTATGGGCACCGAGCTCTCCCCCATTAGAGTGTCAGCTCTCTGCAAATAGGCAACTGTCATTCTTATTCACTGCCTGGAATACAGTGGAGACTCTATGAACATTTACTGAATGGTGAGTTTGGTTTCAGATATGCTGCACCTGACAGATCTGCCTGACCCTCACGGTTTTTTAAACTTAAAAAACACTTTATCTTAATTTACATTGTTCTGCTATTAAATGTAGTGTGCATTAAAAAAAGGAAAGCTCAAGTTTTGCTATGATTTGATATTTCTATGATTATGTGGTGACAGTTTCTGGGAAGATTGAGGAGTTCCAATAGACTACCTCGTATCTTTTGCAGCACTTGGGCTTTAATCACATCTCACTGACTTTCGGTTGAAAAATTGGTTCGATGACACAGTCAAATCTCCACACCTGGCTGACTGCCATACGGTGATTAGTAGCTAGGTAACCAGAGAGGTAGATGCTGATATGTCCTCTCCTCAGACCTGCCTCACAGTGCTAACCCAATGCCATTTTCCCGATTTTAAGTTATCTTTGTCTGTGGACATTATTGTCATTGTAAGGCAGAAAAAGAAATAACTTCACTGACTAGCTATTTTTCTTCTTTTTCATTTCTTA
Organism: Nycticebus coucang; assembly: GCF_027406575.1. Lineage (NCBI taxonomy): Eukaryota > Metazoa > Chordata > Mammalia > Primates > Lorisidae > Nycticebus > Nycticebus coucang. Next base: position 11,729,979 of record NC_069781.1, on the reverse strand, counting down.
ATGCACTTAAAGCTGCTACAGATATGCAGTAGAAAGTACTGCTATTTGTAATTTACTCAAAAAGGAAAAACTATGCAAAGTTATTACCTCAGTTGTTAGAAACTGCCTTTTAAATTGCTTATGGGGAGGAAAGGGCTCCAGTGTCAGGGATATGCCAGCGGTGGAATAGGAGGTGGGTATCTCAGGTCCCTAGCTGGTCTTTGGAGGCATCTTCTGTGGGGTAACTCTTCTAAAGCACGGGGGGGACTTTTCACAAAAAGTAGCCAAAATCAGCCTTAGAAGGAGTTATCCAAGACTAAGTTTTTCTTACTACTAATAACAGGATAAATACTTGAATGGCCTGGCTAAAGAAAGAGGGCTACTTGCTTCCTCTGGGGAGACTGAGACTCTTTGCGCAGGCTGGAGAGATTTCAGAGGCACATGTAGCACTCCAAACCTCTCAGTCTATAATCCCACAATTCTTACCTCAAAAATCATACTGAAGTATATTTCCTCTTTTAAAGGTTTTTGATAAGAAGCAACTGGCTCTGTGAGCTACTAGACTGTTAATACATGGCTCTTTATTATAAAATCACTTGCAAATATGTTTGTTACTGGAAGTTATGGTTTATTCACTTTATCTCTAGACTCTCTCTCTCTCTTTTTTTTTTTTTTTTGAGATAGAGTCTCACTCTGATGCCCTAGACTAGAGTGTCCCCCCATAAGCAACCTCAAACTCTTGGGCACAAGCGATCCTCTTGCCTCAGCCTCCCATGTAGCTGGGATTGCAGTGGCCTGCCACAACACCTGGCTAGTTTTTCTATTTTTAGTAGAGACAGGGTCTCACTCTTGCTCTGGTTGGTCTTGAATTCCTAAACTCAAGAGATCTACCTCGGCCTCCCAGAGCGCTAGGATTACAGGCATGAGCCAACACACGCTGGCCTTCTCTCTAGAGTCTTTGGCACAGAAACTTAAATTTGTTTGTATAAGCTATATGATGAATGAGCCTTGTGACCATTAATCCACCCCTATATTTATGGCATGGGTTTTGTTATTATAAAAAAACTCACTAGAGTTGACTCTCTGGATCTAGTTTTCTCCTTGTTCAAAGTTAAGGATGCTTCCAGTAGATTCAAATTCAAACATAATTCAAAGGCTCGTTCTGTCACAGGGTATAAGATTTCTATAGACTTATTTCACTGGGAAGCAAAAGCTGAAGCCAAAAGCCAAGTCATATGGGCAGAAAAGGAAATAAATCAAATCCTAAACAGAATGTCAGGTTTTATGGTGTGCCTGGCATAGAGTGGTAGTAGGGGTGACACCAGCTGACACCACTGAGCACTTACTATGAACTAAGTGTTTTTCACGCATTCAAAGCAACCACCCTCCCAGGTAGCTATTATTATTATCCCTATGTACAGAAAAAATAAGGGGGATTGATGAGGTAAGTGGGGTGGAAGACTTGCCTAACTTCACAGCTTGCAAAAGGTATAGCTGGGCTGAGAACCTGGGCTGGGGTGGTTCTACAGCCTGTGCCCGTTCCACTGAGTCTGGCTGCTACCCCCAAATGAAGCTGGCACATTTGGTCTTACTAGGGAGAGAAGTCCAACAGCCTCCACTGAGCTGTGAGCCCTGCACCCTTATCCAGTGGGAGGAAGCACTGCTCAGTGGCTAGCGTACCACCTTTGGACATCTGCTCCCCCACTTACTAGCTAGGTGACACTGGCATGTCCAGCAGGATCTCTCTGAACTTTAGTTTTCTCATCTATAAAATGAAAATAACATTCAATTCAAATAGCTGTTTTAAGGAGTAAAATATGATTAAAAAATAGTGTTTGGCAGATTGGCCAATTTTGAGTGTCAGTGAGTAGCAACAATTATAATATTATATATTATATTTAATTGTATATACAACTTAAAAGCATAGGTCAACAGAAGAAGCTGTAACCTCAAAGATGTTACTTAATGTATAATAAAAACTCCTATAAAAAGGAATAAAGAGGGTGGCGCTGGCCCCATATGCTGAGGGTGGCGGGTTCAAACCCAGCCTCGGCCAAACTGCAACCAAAAAATAGCCGGGCATTGTGGCGGGCGCCTGTAGTCCCAGCTGCTCGGGAGGCTGAGGCAAGAGAATCGCTTAAGCCCAGGAGTTAGAGGTTGCTGTGAGCTGTGTGACGACGCCACGGCACTCTACCGAGGGCGGTACAGTGAGACTCTGTCTCTACAAAAAAAAAAAAAAGGAATAAAGATTAGTGTTTTCTATGCAATAAGGATGTTTGTAAGTTCAGAAATTCATTTTAATATCCATAGAATCTAAATTACATTTTTAATTTTTGTGAGTTCTCCATTTTATGCGAGCATTTTAAACCACAGAAAAGTTGAGAGAACTATATACTGAAAACCCATGTACTCATCGCTTTGATCCTACAATTAACATTTTACTATATTTGCTTTATCACATATCTATACAACAATCTGTTTTTTAAAAAGGCATTTCAAATTTAAGAACACCAGGACATTTGCTCCTAAACATTTCAGTGTGCATATCATTAACTGGAGTTCTACATTTAAGATTCTCTTTTTTACTTTTAGGTAAAATGACACACAAATCTTACCACTTGATATTTCTGACAAATGCATATACCTCTGTGACCGCAGCCATGTTAATAGATTTTCTATCAAAATATAGAATATTACTTTTACTCTAGAAAGCTCTCTTACCCACATTACATTTTAAATAAAGAAGCTATGAAATAAGGGGAAAAAACACCAGGTTCAAGAATCAAAGGATCTGGATTCAAATCTCATTTATATGACTCGTTAGAAACACACACAAGTGTGCATGCCCACAGGCTCTACGTTGTCTCCCCCCTCCCCATTCATATGTATCTATCTCCTCAGTGTTTTAAAGCATTAAAAAAAAAAAAAAGACAACACCCATCTCACAAGGTCTTTTGTAAAGGTTAAGTACAAAAACACCTGGAATACAGTAAGTGTTCAGTAGATATAATCAAATAGAAATCATTACTTTGGTACTTCCTCCATACCTTCCTCCCCACCTCTCCCTAGTCTCCCCAATCTGAGAATGTTGTCTTCAAAAAGAAAATGGTAAGGACAAAAAAAAAAAAAAAAAAAAAATACACACACACACACACACACACAGTTACATGAGAGATGAGGAAAAAAAGGGCATCTCTCTGCATAGGCAGTCCTCTCCCAATTTATCCACGGTGACTTCAGCTAATTAAACATCTGTCTCAACGGTCTCCTCAGCAAATTATTCATCCCCACTTTGTGACACTGATTGTTGGTTTCAGCCTTTTCCCCACTTGCTACCATTCCCAGAAACTTCTAAGAGTTTACTCACCAGGCACATGGCAAGGAATGATGCAGGGTCCCCATTAACCCCCTACAGGTGCCCTTGGTGCCAAGGCTGTTCATAATGCTGCCAGGCGTGCCCTTAGATCTGCCTCCCCAAAATAAACTGGTAGGGGTGACAACGTTTTTGTTTATATTCTGATTTGCAGATTGGGATACATTTTCTAAGTACTATGACATGTACCAGACTGAAGCAAAGTATTTAACAACAATTTAGCTGAAAATCTGTTTTAGAAGTGGTTTTGACGACAAAGCAAGCAGGTAACATAAGGTCTCGAATGAGGCGAAATGGGAGTTTGGTAAATTACCGGACTCTCTTTTTGAACACACAAACAAAAGCTTTGCTTGTGATTGTATGGCCAGTAGGCAAACAAGTGAAGTTACCTGGCTTGGATACGTGTCTTTCTCTATGTATCAGTGTGTGTGAGTTGTGTGCACCTGTTTGGGCAGGAAGTGGGGAGGTGAGGCAGAGGAAAACTGGGTTCTAAACTACAGAGCATATCTTAAAAATGGTATTCTGAAATTTGAGTTCTTCTCAATTTCTTTTTCTACTAAAAGAATTGATTCGCTGAAGAACTATCCTTTAATTAGATAAATGGCTAAATAAACTCATTTAAAAACACTAAACTGGCTGGGGTGTGGTGGCTAACGCCTGTGATCCTTAGACTCTAGGAAGCTAAGGTGGGTAGACTGCTTGAGCTCAGGAGGTCAAGACCAGCCTGAACAACTAAAAATAGAAAAATCAGCCAGGCACTGGGGTTGGTGTCTATAGTTCCAGCTACTTGGGAGGCTGAGGAAAGAGAATTGCTTGAACCCAAGAGATTGATGTTACTGTGTGTTATGATGCCACAGCACTATATCCAGGGCAACAGAGTAATACTCTGTCTCAAAAATAAATAAATAAATAAAAATACTAAACTATAAACTAAGACACAGAAATACACATTAAAATGCAATACTAATAGCTAACCATCTGTTTGGCAAAAATTAGAGATGAATAACATCCAGTGCTGGTAAGGGGATGGGAAAAGACACACACCTATATCATCTTAGGACATTAAAGAATGCATATAAACTTGTTAAAGGGTAGTTTTTTTTTTTTTAACATTTTAAATAAACCTCTGACAAGTAATCCTATGTTCAAAATTTAGCACAAATGTACAATGAATATTCATACCAGATTGTTCATTGAAGATTTCTATAATACTGAAAATTTGAAAATAATGTAAACATTATTCAATAAAGAGCTCAGTTAAATAAATTTCCTAAAAAAATAAAAATGTGATCATTCTGATACAGAATAATGCTTATCATATATTTTTGAGTGAAAAAGCAAATGTAATATCATCTATATTGTGTGATATCATTAACAAAAATACCTTTACTCATATACACTTTTCATTACTTCATTTAATAAACTTTTACTGAATGACCTCCTATTACTTGGCAGGTACCTTGATAGATGTTGAACATGTAAAATAAAAACAAAAACAAAAAAGAGGGACCTGTCCACAGGAAACTTATAACCTGTATGCATATCTCTCTGTGTGAACTGAATTAAAACAAAACAAAACAAAAGAGTTACGTCAAAGGAAGTTAGAGGAAATCTTCACTTTTTAATTCACATACCTCAAAAATGTTTGATTCTCTTCAATAACTGTTTAATTTTATTTAAATATGTGTATCTCTAAAAACCTATCTTTTACCATAACCTTCTTTTGATACTAACTTCAGGAGGTCAGGCAACACTTCCAAGCTATTTCAATTCTCCCTGTGCATTCAGCTCTAATAAAAGAAATCAGACTTTCTCATGGTATCCATCCTTCTGTTTCCTGAACAGAATACTTTCCACTCTTCTCCACACCTTAATTCAGGGTTCCATCATCTACTGGACAGATTTCTCAAGAGCTTCTGCGCAGATGTCTCTGCTTCATGTTTTGTGGCCTCTAATCTATTTGTATAACACAGATGGTGTTTTCTAGAAGAAATTCTGATTGTATTGCCCTCCTTTCAATGGTTCCTCTCTGTCATCAGGATAATGTTCAAATTCAACACAGTTTACAAACATGACCTAGTCCCAAAGGACCACTGCAGTCTGAACACTTTCCCATCCCTCTTCAGCTGCCAGTTTCTATTCATCTTCAGGTTCTAAGTCACATAATGCGCTCAGGACAGTTTTTCCTAAGATTGGGAGTCATGGCTCCCCTCTTCCCATATGCACCCATGCACGGTATCATAATTGACTGCTTATTTGCTTGATTCCCCAACTAAACAGTAAGCCCCTTGAGGGTAAGGACCATTTCCTGGTCTCTATAAAATCCCCAGTCCCTACACAGTGCCTATTATATTATAAGTCCCCAATAAATGAATGCACCTCTTCTATTTTTGAGTATACTATCAGGCTGGCCTGGCTGCATCTGGCCACAGCTTAGTTCCTGTAGATTACTCTTCGCCCACTTCCTGCTCCAGTAATTTGGAACTTATATGTTCTATGACTACATCTCAAAGCAGGTTTACTTGTCTGCCTGGAATGTTCTTCTTCTCATTTACCCATTTGACAAAGTTCTAACTAATCTTCAAAAAAGCCATCAAAGAAATCACTCCAGAGCATCTTTTCTTAGTCCCCTCCCCACCTAATAGTTTCCAGTACTCCCTTATCTGTGCTGCTTGAGTAGTATGTATACATCTGCTTGTCAGTTTACCGTATTTTAGTGCCTCTTTTTCTGTGTACTCACTGGGTTTCCGTTTGATTTTTAGTATAGCCCTGTTACAGAGCAGGCAGGATTTGATGATGACTGCTGAACTAAACAGGGATCTTAGAGCCATACAGCCCTTAAGACCACACAGCTTTTCATACAGTGTCTGGATTAATCCTCATGCAACCTTTGTCATGTTAAGAGTCGATGAGGCTCAGAGAGGTTAAGTACCATCATTATACACACAGTTTCTTAATGTTAAGACAGATTTTTCTTCATCTTTTTAAACATTTCTACATCTACATGTAGTGGTATTTCCTGGGCAGCTACTATCAACTTAGTGGTACTCTGGAATTACTCCCTAGTAAACCCAAGAGAAGGTCCTCTGACTTCAAACTGTACCTTCCACACCACCTCTCAGCCTCTTAGGACATATGTCTTTTCCTTTCATTCTACTTTTTCGTTAATCTAATCCATGCTTGTGACTGCCTCAGATGAAGTGAATGGATAGATTTTGTAATGGAAAAGGAACTTCTAACAGATTAGCGACTAGCAGGAAGAGTAAATGCTGGTCAAATGCAGCTTTGGTGAATGACAGATTTCAAGTTTTTCTGATGTGGCAATTGGGAGAGCTTGTAACACCCTTCTAAAATAATTGGGTCTCTAAAGTGGTTCCAAAAGATTTTTGCTTGACATAAATTCTCTAAATTTCCAGTCTTTCTGGATAAAACAGTTGACTGCAATGCCATCTTTAACATGCTCTACTCTGTATTTGAGAAGATCCATCAGGAGCTTCAGAGCACTCCAGACAGGGGACTCTCAGGCAAAAGATAAAACAAAATGAAACAAAAAGATAAAGAAGCAGAGAGGGGAGGCAAGGAGGAATATTTAACTTGGAGCTTCTTACTGGGGCACTTCTGAGTTATACATTTAAATACCTTAGAAACACTGTAAGCAGACAGTAAATTACAACCTTAATTTACTATATCATTCTCCCACTGGATCGTTGGATACTGAGTATAGGGTCTTTACTTATTATTTAGCACCCATGCATGACTGCCATCAACGTAATTATTTATTCTTTCGTAAGGAGGAACAGTTGTCTGCAGAAATTACTGCCTTTTGACAAAGAACATTTAAACAGTTTTATTTACCTTTTATTCTTTTTATTTTTTTAAGGATGACCTGCTACAGCATATGGAAACCATGTATCTGTTATACATTCTCTGCTTATACATTCTACTTTCATAGAAGAGTTACTGGATTTTCTGTCTTTACAATCACACAGATGTAGGACTCTGTTCAATCCTTTAGCTTACTTTAGTCCTTGGAGGGTATTTTAGGCTAGAAGAGTGTTAAAACCCCTACTTCATCTAAAATGCATGTGGATTTCTCTTTTTCATAGGGCAGCTCAGGACAGGTGGATGTTGCTTTAAGAAAGCTAGACATAAAACATTAAAACTGACACCAACACAGACAAACTGTGCAATTACAAAAAGAATTCTTGGCTTTATATCCAGATTCACCACGGGGTTCCTTTAAATGCTGCACTTCCCTAGTGCATTTAGATCTCAGAATCAATGAACATTTCTATTTACAGAATTTTAAATTTGTTCTCCCATTAGGGTTCTAATAAGCAACATGGTACGAATAAAAAGAGTATGGGCTTTGAGGTCAAAAAAGCTTAGGCTTCAATTTAGATTCACCATTTACTTACTACGGAAACTTGGGTGACTTTAACTTCTCTTAACAGCTAAGGTAAAGGGGGCTCAGAGAACTAAGTACCTAACTACACATATATTAACAGTTATCATAGTTCCTTAATTCTAAGAAGCACCTTTTTTCCTTTACTTTTTAACATTTATAAAGCCTTACATATAAGGTAAAATGTAATCAAATCTACTTTCTAGAAGTGTTGTGCATATTTAAATGAGGTCATATCTGTAAGTACAAAAAAGCTACTCAGGGTGGGGCCTTGATATGTGTCACACTTTATGGGGGCAAGACATGATTGCAAGAGGGACTTAACAATTGCAATCAGTGTAACCTGGCTTATTGTACCCTCAATGAATCCCCAACAATAAAAAAAAAAAAAAAGCTACTCAATCCAACAGTTCTCTTCTACTGGGAAGAGATCTTACTTTTGGAAAGATCTTTTGGAAACACTCTTTTTTTTTTTTTTAGTAACATATCATCACCTCACTTATTTATTTGTTTATTTATTTTTTTGCAGTTTTTGGCTGGGGCTGGGTTTGAACCCGCCACCTCCGGCATATGGGGCTGGCGCCCTACTCCTTTGAGCCACAGGCACCGCCCCCAAAACACTCTTGATAAATAAGGAATTCATTTGTGTACAACTTTCTAAATCTATCTGGCATGAAAGTAAGGTCTACCAGGTGTGGTATTACAGAGACTGACCCTACTGCAGCCAGCCCACTGCACATGATCCATGTTAGGTCATAGGTTCTAAATTCTTTCCGTCCTAGCTGCCTGGGTCTCTGTCTGATCTGTACCCCTCCGTTGTAATGCAACCACCAAGTCTGCATTTCCCCCCAGCTCTTTCTCTGTGTTTATACTCTGCATATGTCCCTTCCCCTCTTTGGATCTCAGTGGATTTCACAATGCTTAGAAGTTTGGATTTCATTCTATATGCAACTGTAAGTCATTTAAAGGTTTGGAACAGAGATAGGATCTGATTCTTATTTTACAGGATCTCTCTGGTTGCTGTGCAGACAAAAGATGGTAGGGGGCCAAGAGCAGGAACAGGATGCTATTTCAGCAGTCCAGATGAATAGTCACGGTGACTTGGACGCATTCAATTAGAACGCATTCATTAGAAGACTAAATGGATACAGGATATACTGTAGAGGTAAAACTCACAGGACTTTCTAACGGATAGATGTGGGGAGACAGAAAAGGTAAATATTCAGATAGCCAACTGGATACCTGTCTTGGGGAATATGGGTAGATGATGGCACCATTTACTGTCCTGGGCACCTGCTGTTTCTTCTTATAGGGTCAATTTCATTCCAACATTGGAAGAGGAAGAGTTAAGTAAATCAAACAGCGAAGTAATCTGCAATGTTCTTTTTATGTTAAAACACAGTAAGTTAGTTTTAATTGGCTGTGCCCCACACTCACACCTCAACTATAGCTTAAATATGAAGGCCACTATTTAAATGTAAATTTCTCAGAGGAAGAGTTCCTTGAACATTTATAAGATGCAGGGAGCTCCCTTTTTTTTCTGTTTTTCTCTCAGCCCCTCATGTTCACTTTCCCTCTAGAATATAAGGTCCTCCTCAGCAAGGGCCTTGTTGATGGGCTTTGCCACTGTCTCCCTGTACATAGCACAGGTCTGACACACGGGGCACACAATGGTGAATGTACAACACGGCTGCAAATACATCGGGGAACAATTACATGAATTTTTAAGATACAACGTAAGAATCCAGGGATGCCATCGTTAGTTGTCCCTCAGACCAGAACTCCACACCCTGTGCTATTTTAGTATTTTAGGGAATAATGTTTCAGAAACCCTAGACTTTACTATCTCATTGGTGACATTCTAGGGGAAAGAAAGTAAATTAGCAAGCAATAAGGTGCCCTGTGGACACAAACAGAGGTGAAGAAGGAGTTCCTACTTGAGAAAACTAACACTTTTCTTTCAAGTCTTAGGTGAAATTTTATAAGAGAGAAATATGAATGAATCCTGCTAGGCTTTTTAACAATATTGTAAGAATTTTCTTAAAAGGATCTTTAGACTAATAAAAATTTATCTTTTATATCAAAAGGTAGGAAAAGACGAGGTAAGAAAAATATGCTTCTGTTCAATCTTTCTGCAGATGACACAGAGAAAACACCTCTATTTCATAATAACAAATATGGAACAGAGCTATGCAGAAAACTATTCTGCTTGGTAAATCTCACTTTGATGATTTCTCTCTTTTGTAGATCAAGAGAAACCTCTATTTCTGTGTCAATTTAAAAACTAAAATTGATCTGTCTCCATTTCTCAACAGTGCCTCTGTCAGGCCCAACATCATGCTTCAGAAGGCTGGTTAACAGCATTTTTAAACAACAGTAACAAAACACTAAGATGCTCAGAAGGTCATTGATTGCGAGGGTGACCTTAGCAGAAAGAGAACTTGAAGATCTAAAGCCTTTATACAATTAATAACAGGTTAGTATATTTTACTGGTTAAATCAAGGGCCCTGATTACTACTCTTTACTGTGTCAAAAACACACCCACCCAATTATTAACATTGGTAAAGAGGTTTCATCCAATTCTCCTAAAACTGGATTCTCCAGTTACAATTTTCTTAAACAGTGGAGATTTTCTGCCAACTCAGGTAGACTCCAAATGTCAAGTAGGTCAGTAATAAAATAAAAAGTTAGCAAGAAACTTTAAAAGAGACATTTAAAAAATAGGCCTTAGCAGAGAACCAACTGGAACATACCATGAAAAGACCACTATAGTTAAGTATATGAATACTAACAGGAAAAAACCCTGCAGCATTCACAAATAGTTATGACTTGATAAAATAATTACAAATAAAGCAACTCACAATTTTAGATCAGTTACAAATGCCTGTAATGATATCCTATCCTAAAAAGAAAAACGATTTTGAAACCCTAAGGGTTTCCATTGGCAAAGCTATTTACTTAACGAAGAATTCTTTTGCTCAAACATCTACCACCTTCTAATTTTTTACAAATCAAAACTGGGGAGGGAGTGCCAGAGGGAAAAACAACAGAGTATTTAAATATTAGGAGTATCATCAAGCCCACATTTTAATTTATTAATAAAATAGTTCTAAATTTATTGTTATTATTAAGTGAAGATTTATGTGGTCAGTTTGAAAAAAAGATAAACGACATTAAAGAAATACACAGACAGCTTACCAAAGGAATTCTGAAGTCCTGTTCTAGTGCAACTAACCTCTAATGAATAGTCTACATGGCACATGTGATTTAATTTGAGGGGGTATTTCCCTGCTTCTCATTCCAGCTAAATAAGAATAGCAAAAAGGCAAACATTGTTCTGCACTCAATCAGGTTAACCAGGTGTCTGAAGAGAGAGCTCTCACGACTCTAATTCATAGGGCATGGTAGGTACCTTCTTGCAAAGACCAAGTAGAAGTAATTGTGGTAAAGACTCCAGAAGCCTGGCATCTCTCCTCATCAAGTTCATGACTAAGTTCATGTGTCATATTTCTAAGCTGGCATCTCTCCTCATCAAGTTCATGACTAAGTTCATGTGTCATAAAGTACTAAGTATTTCACAGACAACTGTGAACACTAACACATTTTTTAAAAGTAAATATACTGGTGTTTCCCTCCAGGACAAGAGGATTTTCATTAATCAACTTCCAAAAGAAGTCCATTCCACAATACAAAGTTCAAAAACACAAAATGTATCCTGCCTTTATTTACCAAGTTAACCTGAAATATGTACCTTTGCTAAACTGGAGATTCTTCTATTTCTTGAGACAACAGTTAATAAAACTATAGAAAGACCTTCTTAACTTAAGAAGCTTTTTGGATTAAGAAAATGGACAGTACACCTGTAATCCTAGCACTCTGGGAGGCTGAGGTGGGTGGATTGCCTGAACTCACAGGTTCAAGACCAGCCTTAGCTAGAGCGAGACCTCGTCTCTAAAAATAGCCGGGCGTTGTGGTGGGCACCTGTAGTCCCAGCTACTCAGGAGGCTGAGGAAAGAGAATCGCCTGAGCCCAAGAGTTTGAGCCCAAGAGTCTGTGACCTAGAACACCATGGCACTCTACCAAGGGCAACGAAGTTAAGACCCTGTCTCAAAAAAAAAAAAAAGGAAAGAAAGAAAAAGAAAAGAAAAGTATCAATCTCAATTGGCTCTCTAGTATGAAAAGAAATAAATAATGCAGACCACTGTTCTTGGGATAATAAGTCTAACTCTCTGTCAAGGATATGGCAAAGACTCTAATGGAAATGGCAGTGATGTGTACACAAAGGTAAATGTAAATAAATCTGTGTATGAAAAGTGCTGGGAATGGACATAGATACACAGGTACACAACTGGACAGAGATGATGGGAGAATGAAGGAAAGACATTGGCTCAGCTGTATCTGAATAAGTTCACAGGGGCTTCATGGTCTAAAAAAATCTGTGACAGTAGAATGTCTAATGAGAAGGTTAAAAAAGTTGTACCTCCTCCTTGGACAATTCAGAATAGTGCCCTCTTACAATATAATGAATTATATCACAAATACACTCTATGTAAAAAATTTTAAGAACAAAACAAGAGAAAGAACCAGGATTCTAAAGGAGGATGAATGCTAATCAAATGTCTTTGATTATGTAAAGCTGTTTAAAAGCTACTATACTGGCACCTGGAGCCCCCAAATACCTCTTTTCCCTTGGCAAGGAGTAGCTATGCCTCTTCAATCATCCCCTAAATGCAAAGAAGTTTGACCCCCATGCAGTGGATAAAAGTCACCCAAAAAATGAACAAAAGAGGTGTTTGGAAAAACCAGAACACCATTCATCCCAGCTAACGACTTGTTCATTATGAGTGATGATGGATAAAGACTTCTCATGCTGAGATGAAATCAAGATTTATATGCATTGTTTCCTCTCCCAACTTGTGGGAAGATCATCATCATTTAATTCTATCTCTGCGGCCAATGATGGGCATCCAGAGAGCTGGTTATCAAACGGCGCAGTCAGCTGGCAAAAGCCGAAACGTGCAGTTGGCACATCTGGACGGAGCCGCCACAGCCGAGGGTGAACAATGACTCCTGGCAAGCATCCAAATTGCTTGCAGACGCTAGCAGGTCTCATCTACAACTGCCTCTACCAGCATCTCTCTCTCTCTCTTTTTTATGAGAATCAGATTTTCATTGCTCCATTCAATTGCTCTCCTCTGCCATTTTTTACAGCTCTTATCGTTTCCTTGGAATATGGCCTTGAGACAGCTCATCCGTGTCCTTCACCGTGTTATCTCTTCTAACTTTTATTAAAACTTCAGCTTTCATCAGAAGATAGCTAATTAAATCTGGAACAGATTATATGCCTCCCTTTAAAACAGCACAAAACTATTTTCTTCAATCTGAGCAATGCTTTTTTTCTTTCTAAAAGGTGAAATTGAAAGTGTTTAAGAAGACTCTTCATTTACAAGGCTAAGATATTTTGCATGTCATGTATGAGTTAATTTATATTAAAGTTGTCTCTGGTATGACAAATCTTTTATCTTTTTCCCCCAAATAATTATTTCTCAACACTGCTAATATGTTTTCTTATATAAATATCATAGCTAATACCATAAGCTTATTTTCCATATAAAGTTGGGTAATAAGGAATTAGATAATAATGGGTATTTGTGCGTATCAAATGATTTATCTTTTTTAATTTTTTTTTTTAAGCTTGCACTCAGTAGTGCTTAAGACAAACTTTTCCTTTTTTCCCCCATATCTCAAACACTAATAACTGTAAGTTCTCCCATGGAAAATTATGTGAAAACATGAAGTGAAAAGCAGTGATTCAAATTTAGGACTGATTTTGTGTTCAAGATAGCTTTACATCAACTAATCATTAGCACAAGTAGCTCTATCTTAATCTACCACAAATTATTAATGATGGAATTTCCATAACTGATATGAATCCATTCCTCTCACATATGCCACTGACCAGTCCCTTCCTGTGTTCCAGGGGCAGTATAAAATTACTTTCTAGCTGTAGACCTGCTAACCAAACCTTCCGGCAATGATATCTGAAACAATCTAGGCAGCCATCGAACAGACCAACACACCCACTAGCCCTGTCTCCTGCCCCACACTTCCAGCCCTTTTAATGAAGGGTTAAGCTTCCACTGCCAGGACGTGATTTAAGCATCCTACCTGAAATTTTCTGAGATCCTTTTCTTCGCTTCACTGCCTTTAGCAAGATGTCTTTCATTGTGACCTTTGTGTTGTCCACCTGAATAAGGGAGAATCCATGAGCAGCATTTCTGTAGGAAAAGACAAATATTATTTTATCACCAACATTCAGCCAGACAGATATAATCTTCACTGTGTTTAAGAAAGTTTTAAAGTAGGTGTACAATGAAGTGCCAATTATTTAATCTATTTCTAATGGAGAGAGATAAAAGCATTCTAATATCAGCAGTTCCAAATGAAAGTGAGGTCAGGGTTAAGAAAGGTTTTTCTAATTGATCTCACAGACCAATTGAATTTAATTGGTCTGTGTGGGTCAGTGGCACCTCGGGTTCCTAGCATTGGCTCCCAAGCCAAATCCTGCAGCAAAGAATGACAACTGATGAACTTGGCTTGTGTCAGTAGATGTCACTGCAGGCAGATACTACTACTGTAATAAGCTCATGGAACCCCAGACAAAAAAAAGTCATGACCTGTGTATGTGTGTGTGTATGCACACACACTAGCTAGTTAGGAAGAACCTTTTCCTTTTCTCATTTTAAACTGCTTTGGGGTATCACTCTGTGTGTGTGTACACACACACACACACACATAATTTTTTAAAAATACACAGTCTTTGTACACTTCAGTAGAATGTTTAATCTTAGTCCTAGAAAGTCAAACAAAATATTAGCTAAGCACAAACAATGATAAGACAAAATATGAACACTACTTTCAAGCTTCCAGTTGATCCAATTGAGTGGGGGGAGTGCATCATCCACATAGGAAAAAACAGCTAAGGAGCAAGTACTTTAAAACACAGAAGCCCATCTCCTGCATGAGGTAACTTCATCAACCCTGTTAATTGCAATAGCAAGTATCACAAATACTACTCACTACGCTTGGGCACAGGGACAAAACAGGCCAATTCCAAGTAACTCATGTAACAAACGGGACCCAAGTTTCCAACTATGGAACATGGGAATTGCCACAAGGAGTTTGGTTGCATTCCCATTTCTCCATAAGAATCTCAAAAGGGAATATGGCCAAAAAACATGGCAGAACTTCATATTGACAAGAAATATGAAAGAAAAGCCAAGCCCCAAGCTAAGCCCTGGAAAAGCTTCCCAATAATAGGACAGGCTGGGAAGGAGCCTTAAGCCTAGGTTGGACCCAACCAGGTGGCTGACTCTCCACAGGGGCTGGGGGGCTGATCTCGAAACCAAGGACCTAATTTGCTTCCCTAATACAGAGACATCTCCACAACCCTCCTCTCCACACGGCTTGCTGTTTAATCCTTGACATTCCATTTGTTAAAAAGCAAAAGCCGATGCTGGTCTGGCCAGCACAATCATCCATTTTAACTTGGTCAAGTTCTTGCTATTGAACAGCAGGCCTGAGAACTGTCAAGCTAATTTTACTGAACACTCTGTTACTGAATCATGCCTGAGTCCCGGCCATTCTTTACTTCAGAAGCTGGACCCTATCCCAGAACAATCTTTAAAAGTTTATTTTACTGATCAAAGCAAAATAAGAAATAGCTCTTTTTTAACAACTATATTTAGGGAGCAATGCAGTAAGTGATACTTTGGCAAGAGTACTGAAATGTAAAGTGCCTTGTGCATTTATAAACTTGGGGGTATTTGCGCTGGCGCCAGGCCAGTGTGTGTTTGGAACAAATGCCAATCAACCACATTCAGATTTGCCTTCCCCTGCTTTCTCCTCAGAAGTCAGTGTGTGCTCCATCTGTGACAGTATGCTGGGCGATGGATGAGGAGGGCCTGAAAGGAAACACAAGTTCTGGAGTACTCACAAACTAGTACTGGCCTAGACCTCGTGAACTTCTATCCATGTGGGTTCTACCTCAACTATTTTAGATTTGAATCTGCTTATAAATTGCTTACATTCTCTCCTAATCTGCTGCTGGCTGATAGCATTATTTCAAACCAATACATTTATCTTTTTCAGCAAAGGCAGACTAAAAGCTCAAAAGGAAGCCTGGTGTTTGGACTAACTTCCATAAATTAAAAGCATCCTTTTAAAAGATTTTTGAACAGAGGAAAATCCCTAGTCTGTATTTTTCTGTCATTTTACCAGAAGGTACCTGGGTGACAAGGTTAAAGCAAGCAGAGGAAATCCCTGGCACTTATCATCCACAGGCATTACTGATAAATTGTGTGGTGGAGGAATAAAGGATTACCTTCTGTATTTTTTCATTACACTTTTCTTTTGTTACAGAATACATAAATTCATTGTGGCACAATGTAATATGTATCACCATGCTACACCTGCGGACGCTTCCGAGCGGCTGCCATGTCTGTGCAGTCAGGAATGATAAGTGAACCACCCGTGAATGTTAACGATAGTGATCATTCTGAGGTAACTCGGCTCTCCATCTTCCTTTACAGCCTCCGTGCTGAAGCCAGGGTAGCAAGGTTCACGAGAGGAAAATGAAAACAACAGTGAGGGAAGGGGCACACACGGCCCTCCGAATGTACCTTCATGAACATGCAGTATCTTACTCTGGGGCTCCATTTCAGTAAAAACGTTAAAAGGAGAAAGAGGTTCTGCCCTGCGTATTGCACATTGCACATTCAACCAGACCTAATAAAAGTTTCCTCAGGTCAACCCCACATGCCACTCCTTTGCTCCAGATGAATGCAAACTTTGGATTTTGTTCTGGACCTGTAGCACTTCAGCAGGGAGACAGATAGCGTTTCTTTTTTGAGTAATACACTTACAGGATTTTAAAACGTGGAAGAACAGAACACAAGTGGTTCTCAGCCTCCACCTAGGTGTAACTGTTAAGTTATGCTCCCATTTAACAAGTGGAAATGGAGGCTTACCATAATTTTCAGCCTGACTTCCAAATTCTAGGTTTTATGCTTCATTTCTTTATATCCAGGATTATTTATGGGCTTTTTAAAAAGGCTACTGAAATATATCTTTTAAAGTTGCTTTTACTTAATGTGGAGCATTGGGTCTGAGATGGAGAAGACAGTGATCTCAGGGGAGACACACTAGTCCCACGGCCTTCTTTGCAGTGCGGAGATCCAGTCTCTGAGCTGGGACCGACACTGGGATGGCTAGTCCTCAGATGAACAGCAGACCACACACAGACCCAGAGTCTCAGCTCAGAAACGGCTCCTCCACCTGCTCCCCTTGTTCCCCCCAACACCCGGCATTCTAGGGATACTAGGTAGAAGCTGCTGCCCTCCTGCAGTTCCTCAGGCTGCCCAAGCTGGGTCCAAGATGAATATTGCCAGGAATGTTTCAGTCGATTCAAAGTTAGGTCCTGTCAAGTCTCCTAACCACTGAAAAACATACAGGCATTTTAAAAAGAGATTACTCACTTGAGGAGTTCAGCTCTGTCCTAGTGCAAAGCCATTCAGTTGCCACAGAGAAGTTTATATACCAGCATTAACCTGACACAACAGCACTTCTCTACTAAGGAGTAAGCCAGAGGTGATGGGAACCATAGAAGAAAACAGGGGTACAGTTCTTCATCTGAAAAGCTTAGATTCTATTAATAGGAACATAGCTGGAACCAGAACCCAAGCTGGAAAGCAGCGCATTAGAGAGGAAAGCACAAGGGAGTTGAATACCCTTTGATTGAGATCCCAGTTCCATGGCTAACTGAAATGTTGTTTTAATGTGTGAGAACCTCAGCTGCTTCCACAAAATAAGGAGGCTACTTGCCTCCATGAGGGATAAAATAGACAACGAAGCCCAAGCACCTGGCACTAAGGCTGGTAAATAGTAAATGGAGTTTACCAATGTTAGTTCTCCTTTGCTCCCTTGTCCCAAGCCAGCACCCCCAAATAAGAGACCCCATTCAGTTCCTCTCCCCCATACCACCTAAGCAGAGGTTGCTTATTTGGGGAGTAAGTCTCAACACTCATTATAATTGGTAACACAGGGACATGAAAATGTGCCATTTGCAGGCTTGGTGGCCACATTCAGGAGAACTGTCAGTAAGTAGTCTTTGCCCCAGCCATTAAAAACTCTCAAGAACTAAAAGGAGAATATTCTGGGCTCAGTTTTCAAAGCTTTCTTTTTTGATAAAGCAAACCACAGAAGCTGGTGTGTTCCACCTTGGCTTAACTCATTGGCTTTGGATGGTGATAAAGGAAATAAAAATTATGGAGGGGGTATGGAGAAATTCAATGAATTTATTAAGAGCTTTTTGATTTGTACAGTGCAAGTTGTTCACTGTTTAACAATTACAACAATAGGAGCCACTATTACTTATTGAACACTTATTATGTGCCAGGTACTGTTTTAAGCTTAAAAAAAAAAAACATCTTTAACAACTCATTTGATCCTAAAATAGTACTATTATTATACCCATTTTATAGAAGCTGAGGCTGGAGGCATTAGGGAATTTACCTAAGGACACTCATCTATTAAAGATCCTATTCTGGATTCAGAAATCAACACCATGGTCCCTAACTCAAAGAGCACAGTCCAACAGGAGAGAAAGACAAAGAAGCCAACCAATAATCACAGCTCTGTAAGATAATCACAGCGATAAAGGTAAGCTCAGACTGCTGCTGAAATATTTAACTCAGCTCCCCTGAGAGAGGAGTCAGGGAAACTTCTTGGTGGAAATAGTGTCTCAAGATACAGCCATTATTTAACTGTATATCATGGTAAGAAAGACGGTAGCAACACCAGAAAGCAGCAGAGCCCAGCAAGCTCTAGAATGAAGCAGGCTATGGACAAAGAAGTGATGTATAATGAATGATGAGACAATGACAACAGCCGACATTTATCAAGCACTTACTTTAGTTCTCAGAAAAGGTAGGTGCTATTACACCTGAGTTTTATAACAGAGAAAACTGAGGGTTAGCAAGGTTGAGACACTTGCATCATATAATACATTAATAATAAGTCATAGAGCTAATAAGAGATCCTGGAGGAGCCAGAACTTGAACCCAGGTTGGCTAGACTCTCAAGCCCGTGTTTTTAACCCCTGTAAGCTCAGCCTGCAAGGGAGCCTTAAGGACTCAGATAAAGACAAGACTTCAGAGAGCACATTCTCTAGATTGGAGCCACCAACCAATCTGTGGAAAAAGTTCAACTGGCATTATAACAAATTCAGTTTAATTATCAATGTGCTGGTGTGAATACTATATGACCTACAAGATCCTTTTTAAGAAGGCCTTAGAGAATGGCATAATTTCGCAACCCACAATCTGAGTCTGCAGAGGTAGAAAAGAATTTCAAGAATAGTGTTGATTCTCCAGTTGTGACTAGTTCATAATAAGTGACGAAGACACACTCTAGTTCCCAACCTGCTCTGGTCCCAATTCCATGCATGTTCATTCTCTAGCATCTCAAGGTAGAAAATGAAAATATATGAGCAAGAGAAAGCCTTGTAATAACTGCAGCATGCCTGCTTTAAAGCAAGTCCTTTGGGTATTACTTTATCCATAAAAAGAGTTTACACTAGTGTGAATGCCACATTTTGTTTCCCCTTGCACTAACCAAATTTTTTTTCAAGATCAAAGTGTATTGTATGAGCATGTGATGTTTGACATTGGACAAAGTACTCTTTTTCAAAACAGACATTTTCCAAAAACATAACTCGCTAGACTAATGGGCAGTGAGAAGCCAAAATGACTGCCCTCCGCCTTCTCCTTGTGTATCTTTGCCAGAGTCCTTGGGACTTGCCAAATCCGGTCATGCCTGCTTAGCTTGCTCGACTGATTGTGCCAGAAAAGAAAATAAGACACAGATGTATTTGAGCTCTTTGAGATGCCAGTAAGAGAGACAGCTAATGGCTTCATTTCGACCCTCCCCTTCCAGCTGGGCACAGGTGGGGGATAATGAGGTCCCTCTCCCTAATCAAACTCAATTATTTACTACTCTATATAACCGCAAAGACATTCACATTCAGTTCAGAATATAAAACACACTGTGGGCTACTTCCAACCACTGCCACTGGGTATTTATAACAAACTCAAGTGGCTAACAGTTTGCCTTGGCAGGAGTTTAAGTGTGTAAAGTTTTGCAAACTGTTTCTGTTCAAATATGTCCTGCTGAAACGGGGTCCCAGGTGGGGTTCCATAACTGTCAGGTCAGTGAACTGCGTAACATCTGAGAATGTATTCACCACGTAGTGCAGACAGCATCTGGAAATCAAACGCTTCATTCCATTGCAACCTTCTGAGAAGCATCACACTTTTTTTCAACAGCAAGACTGACATTGTATTAATAAACATTCCAAGTCACTAGCCTGACATGTACATAGCAGCAGCTGACAGACTCCAACATAAGCTGAGGGGAGAACAGAGGAAATCAAAATGAGACGTAGTAACTAAACATGGCCGAAGGGGGTGTATCATGAACAAATCACATTAATGTCAGAAATGTGAGTCCTAAACTTCTGAGATATATAACAACTAAAGTAACAATCTGGCATAATTTTTGGATACCAAAGCTAGTTGATGGTTATCTAAAATGTGTGCTTTTATAGTAGGAACAAAGCGTATCCTGGCACAATTTCAACAGACATTCCAGTGAGCAAAACATACGTATTTAGCTTGTCTGACCTTTAAATCCTTACAAGTATGTAATTAATGTTTGCCATCTTTATTACTTGCTCCAATATTTCTGTCACTTTAAACAGACACAAAGAAAAATCTTTCCTTTTCTCTAGATAGTAGCTGTTGCCAAAAAGGAAATCAAGTCAGATTTACAAATACAAAATTAAACAGGCTGCATATGTTACATTTCTACACATGAGGACAATCTGGACAATGAAAATGTTTGCTAATACAACAGAATGAAAAGAAACAACACACAGTTGGTCCTCTATGACTCAAGCAAACAATAAAGAACTAGGATAATTTACACCCATATTGCCAGGCCCAGCTACAAAGAATACAGTCATCTTTTTTTCTCCCTTATCCTATTTTAGCTTTGCCCCTTATCAAACAGTATGACCTTGGGTAAGTAATTACCTGTGTCAGATCTTCAGCTTATAAAAATAAAAATAAATTGCTTAGAAGGAATAAATGAGCAATATCTAGCAAAGGTATGAAACTGAATGAGTGTGCAAAAATGCACTTTTCTTATTTTATTTTCATCTTCTATAGACCACAAGACAATATCACATAAGAGAAGGAGAGGCTTAAAGCTAATGACACCCTTTAATAAAGGTCTGGTCACTTGGGGCGTACTCGGGAGATATAATCAAGAGGGTAAATTCAATCTACCAACCTTTTTTTTTTTTTTTTTTTTAGGTTGAAATGGATGACTTTATTTATAGAACTAAGATCAACCTTCAGAAAGTATGAACTAGCCTACTGTTTTAGCTCCATGTAGCAGAGCTACAGGAGGTAGCAGCAACCCTCTTGAAAAGCCCTGTACAGCAAAGAGGGAAGAATCCAGGACACACCTCACCTTTCCCTTTATGCAAAGCCTAGAGAAGCCTAGGAAGCCTTTGGAAACCTTCTGAGTCACTGCTGCCAAAGACAGCCCAGTTTACAGGGGTCCTCAAACTACAGCCCACGGGCCACATGAGGCGGTGTGATTGTATTTGTTCCCGTTTTGTTTTTTTACTTCAAAATAAGATATGTGCAGTGTGCACAGGAATTTGTTCGTAGTTTTTTTTTTTAAATTATAGTCCAGCCCTCCAACGGTCTGAGGGACAGTGAACTGGCCCCCTGTTTAAAAAGTTTGAGGACCTCTGTCACCATCTATGTGATAGCCCCTCATGTAAACAGTAAAACCCTAACTGGATTCCATTTGCTCTGGAGGTCTTAGAACTATCCCTCCTCCATGTTCCTCTAACATAGTAAACATTTTAAGAAAAATACATGTAGACGAGGGCAGTTTAATTGTTCTTACTGACTTCTGATTAAGGGAGATTCTGTCCATTTTAATGGCCTTGACTTTCTTTCCCTTAAAGCCCTTCTTCCAATGTTAAACTTTAATGTCAACACATATAATGAAATGACATCACCACAGTTACTTTTGTCTGTATTTTTGACCTCAACGTAGCTTCACAAATTCTGACTGAATTAGCCCTCTGCTGGGGGATAGAAGAAGAAGATGGGAAAGGCAGGACCCTCCTTGAGAAGCACCTTACCCACTCAAGATCTTATTTCCCCTGTCCTACTGCCTAAAGCAGTCGCAAGCCTTGGCTTGGTCACTGCTGTCAAGAGCACTTCTCTAGATGTTGAACACCATCTGGAATCCAGCTATTCGTATGGTTTTAGGGGCCTCCCATTTCTCCCACCTCCTGCTTTTTCCCTCCTACATCCCTGACATCCAAACATCTTCATGCTTAGGCTCAAAGAAGCTAAGTAGTCAGCAAATTAGGGACTCCTGTTTATAGTCACATCCAAAATCAATCAAGAACAATGAATAGCTTAGAAATCCACTTGCAAATTTGATAAAGGAGGCAGTTTTCATTAGCAGGTCCTTAATTTGCAAATTGTTAAAGTAATCCATTCCCTTTCCTCAAAAAAGAACAGCTCTATTTCTAGGGGTTTCCTGGGGTCCAAGGGCCCCAGAAGGAAAGGCTGGATGTAGCCCTGCCTTTTTAGGAATATTAGAAGACACTCAACTTCACATTCTTTCCACAGAACACTTTTCCAATTACGGGTTCATTTACGTTAATTAGTTGCTCTTTTAAAATGTAAGTATTTTATTATAAAATATAATAATTCATTATACTTGCATGATATAATAAAGGAAAATTTAAAACTTTCTTTTATATAAAGAAAAATTTATTTTCTACTTTTGCTATAATGGACACATTAATTATATAGTAATAAATAACACAAAGGAAGGTTAAACCCATTCACACCTTAATGTGAATTATTCAGACTGATAAAACTCTGACAGAAATAACAAGAATAACAACCATGGAACACTTCCTATCTACCTACAGGATATCTATAATCTTCACAGCAATATTTCCTGAAATTCTAGGACCTCTAGGAGTCATCAGTTGAATTCAGAATTAAAAACTTTTCATTTTAGGCTGAGCCCAGTGGCTTACACCTATAATCCCAGTACTTTGAAAGGCTGAGGCAGGAGGATAGCTTGAAGCCAATGTTTGAGACCAGCCTGAGCAACATAGTAAGGTCTTACCTTTACCAAAAATGGAAAAATTAACAGGATATGGTAGTGCATGCCTGCAGTTTCCGCTACTCAGGAAGCTGAGGCAGGAGGATCACTTAAGCCCAGGGGTTTGAGGCTGCAGTGAGCTATGGATACTACTCCAAAAAATTTAATTTATTAAATTAAAAAATACAACAATTTTTATTTTAGCCGAATAAAAATCACAGATATGTATACACGTATATATGTATATCTATAAACTTATACTATATATAGATGGACATCTATACATATGATTTTCATTGAATTAAAAATAAAACTATATATATATCACCATATATTATTTATTTATTATTGTTATTATTAGTATTATTTGAGACAGAATCTCAAGCTGTCACCCTGGGTAGAGTGCTGTGGCATCATAGCTCACAGCAACCTCAAACTCTTGGGCTCAAGTGATCCTCTTAAGAGCCTGAGTTTTTTTTCTATTTTTAGAAATGTATAAACACAGGGTCTTGCTTTTTGCTCGGACTGATCTTGAACTACTGAGCTCCAGCAATCCACCCACCTCTGCCTCCCAGAGTGCTAGGATTACAGGCATGAGCCACTGCACCCAGCCTATACAATTTATATATGTTGCTGTGTGTATATAAGATAGACACAGATGCAGGCCACTCTCAATCTTCAACGTTCCCCGTACAGTGGTCCTCAAACTACGGCCCGCGGGCCCCATGAGGCAGTGTGATTGTATTTGTTCCCGTTTTGTTTTTTTACTTCAAAATAAGATATGTGCAGTGTGCATAGGAATTTGTTCATAGTTTTTTTTTTTTTTTTTAACTATAGTCCGGCCCTGCAATGGACTGTACTTCCAGTGAATGCCAGTTCACTGTCCCTCTGTTTAAAAAGTTTGAGGATGCCTGCTTGAGGGGCCCTGAGTCATTGCCTAGAGGCAAAATACTCAGGAGAGCCACCTGGCCCTCATCACACAGATGTGAACAAGAAATAAGCCTACTGGGATAAACCAGGGAGTGGGGGTGATAAACAAATCTAGTCCATGCCCATTTGTCTACGTACTCTCTTTACATACTGCAAAGTTAGAGAAACAGTATGGCTCGCAAGCCTAAAATATTTACTATCTGGTCCTTTACAGAAAAAAATTTGCTAACTCCTAGGATAAGCTGGTGAGATTTGGGGGGCCACATGTTCCAATAGCTGGAGTTATTTAACATCAGACTTGGTAAAGGTCAAACGGCATCACTATAAGCTGCATACAAAACTGTTGCATAGAGAAAAGGGTGAGAGAATTCCATATACACCAGGTTCTCTATGGAATAGGCTTGAAAATCTCTGCAGAATTTGTGCTCTTCAGCACCAAGTCACACACTATGCACAGGAATCAATCAGGCAGATAGCCCAGCTATGTGTAGAACAATCTACAATAGCAGAAAATAGGGTGACCAACCATCCTGGTTTACCTGGGATGGCAGGGGGCACTCCTGGATACAGGATTTTCAGTTTTGAAATGGGGGTAGTACAGGGCATGACATGAACTGGTCATACTAGCAGAAAGTACGGTGGCACAAATGCAACGAAGAGTTTTCTAGCAAAGAACATTTAAAATTTGGGGGAGATACAATACTAATCAATTGGCTGATTAAAATAATGGGCTGGTAGTTAAAATATATTAATTGTTTAAAAGGACAAATAACAGCAATCAAGATGTTTCTTCTTTTTTTAAACTGAGGGTACAGACGATCAGGTTACATATTTATGTTTGTTAGGTAAAGTCCAAGTTGTAGTTGTGCCCCTCAAGGTTGTTTCTTCTGAAAATCAAAAGACTCAGTTGACAAGTAAAACATTTAATATCCATTAAACCCAATACCAGCAATGTTTAATTTCAGCAAGACATCATTTGTATTTTTTTTTTTTTTTGTAGAGACAGAGTCTCACTGTACCGTCCTCGGTAGAGTGCCGTGGCGTCACACAGCTCACAGCAACCTCCAGCTCTTGGGCTTATGTGATTCTCTTGCCTCAGCCTCCCGAGCAGCTGGGACTACAGGCGCCCGCCTATTTTTTGGTTGCAGTTTGGCCGGGGCTGGGTTTGAACCCGCCACCCTTGGTATATGGGGCCGGTGCCCTACTCACTGAGCCACAGGCGCCGCCCCATTTGTATTTTTTTTATTATTAAATGATAGCTGTGTACATTAATACAATCATGGGGCACTATACACTGGTTTTATATACCATTTGACATATTTTCATCACACTGCATTTGTATTTTATTATAGTTTTATTTGCATTTAATGTGTATAAGAACATAGACTTTATAAAAAGACTATTATAGAACTTTATAGCTATGCTACAACTTTACTTTTGCATGTATTCAAGGAGCACTATAGTAAAACAATTTGGGTAAACAATGAAGGTTCAGGAAAATTTTTTTTCCTTAAGGGAGTTCTGCCTACTACACACATTTAAGAAAATTCTTGATGGCTGGATGTGGTGGCTCACACCTATAATCCCAGCACTCTGGGAAGGTGAGGCAGGAGGATTGCTTGAGCTCAGGAGATGGAGACAGCCTGAGCAAGAGTGAGACTCCGGCTTTACTAAAAATAAAAAATAGCCGGGCATTGGGCAGGCACCTATAGTCACGGCTAGGGAGGGTGAAGCAGAAGGGTTACTTGAACCCAGGAATTTGAGCTTGCTGTGAGGTAGGGTGAGGCCACAGCACCTTAGCCTGGGCAACAGAGTGAGACTCTGCCTTAAAAAAAAAAAAAAAAAAAGAAAAGAAAATTTTTCATGACAATTCCATGAGGTAGTTATTATTAGACACATTTTACAGATAAAGAAACTGAGACTTAAAGTGAGTAAAGTTGTCTAAATCATGTAGCAAGTCACTAGTGAAACTCAGACTTGAACCCAGGTTTGCCTAAAAGCCTGTGCTGCCTCACTTAGGGAAAGAATGGTCTGCTGAGGCTCAAAGGCAGAGAAAGGGCTCAGAAAGGGAGATGGGACATAGTGTTTGTCCTCCTGCCAGCCAATCGACACCTACAAAGGTGTCTCTTTGAAGCCTTGTGACAGAAGCTAAGAATACAGAGATAAGTAAGATAAGATTGTGCCTGCCCAGTGTGCAAGGAGTTTATGGTCTTGCTACTGTCTTAGAGGATGTCTGCTCATAAGAGAACGAATCTGAAAGTCCAACAGATCCCCAGGGTTTACCTCTGACCAGTTTAGTGAAAGCTTTTTCAGGCCAGCTGGACAAATGTCCACCTAAATTCTGCCCCTCCTCTGCTATAAAACAGAAAGTAAGGGAGGAAGAAAAATATAGAAGCAGTGAAGAGATTTATTCAGTTACCCATTCAAGAAATACCCAAGGCATTACCTATCCTAGTAATGGAGTTATGGATGGGCGTTACAGGCACAGACAATCCAGGTCCTGCTCTCAAGGGGTTGTTTTATTAATAATAACAATAATAGTAGCTAACAGATAGTCAGGCACTGTCCTAAGTGCTTTACATATATCAACTCATTCAATTCTTACAATCAGTTTGTGAGGTAGAAGTTATAATTATCATCCCTGTTTAACTGAGCCACAGAAAAGAAACATATTAAAGTGATTAAGTATGAAATGTCCAATTTCTTTAAATACTAAGTTTGACAGTTGATAGCTCTCACATTTCACTTTGACACTTTTTATTTATTTTTATTGTGAAGGTACATCCACGTTCTTTCAAAACACAAGTCTTAGCTTGTGATTATCTTTCAAAAAAATTTCGGGAATTTTTGTTAAACCATAGGTAAGTAAAAAATTCATGTTATTTTTAAATATGAATTCCATCGTGAGAAACAAAGCAGCACAGACAGCTCAAAACACCAACAAAGTTTGGGGAAGCATGTGGCTGATGAATGTACAGTACATCAATGGTTTGGAAAGTTCTGCTCTAGTGACTTTAATCTTGAAAATGGGCCATGTGGTGACCTGAGACCAAGGTGGATAAAGACGAGCTGAAAGCTTCAGTGGAAGCAAATCCAAATCAGCCTACGCGTGAAGTAATGGCAAGGTTTGATGTTAACTATTTCAACAATATTGGACCATTTGAAACAAATCTGCAAGGTAAAGAAGCTGGATAGATGGGTTTTGCATGAATTAAACAAGCATCAGAAGAGAAACTGTCTTGAAGCTTGCCTTTCTTTGCTGTCATGACATAAAGGCAAATCATTTCTATACTGTATTGTTATGTATGATGAAAAATGGGTTCTTTTTGACAACTGCAAGCATTCCACACAACGGTTGGACAAAGATAAAGTGTTGAAATACAGTCCAAAACTGAATATTCATCAAAAAAAGATAGCGGTTATCTGTTTGGTGGTCCAGTGCTGGTATTACCCATTACAGCTTCATGAAACCTGGGCAATCGATTACAGAGGGTGTCTATAGCAGCCAAGTGCAAGAAATGATGAGGATGCTTGTGATTAAGCAGCTGAGATTGGTTAATAGAAATGGACTACAGAAACTGAACTCGGAAACTCTGTCATCCACTATTCATCAGACCCTGCACCAAGGTCTGACTACCACTTCTTCCAAGCTTTAGACCACTTCTTTTTTTTTTTTTATGTAACGGACAGAGTCTTACTTTGTCACCCTTGGTAGAGTGCCATGGTGTCACAGCTCACAGCAACCTCCAGCTCTTGGGCTTAGGTGATTCTCTTGCCTCAACCTCCGAGTAGCGGTTTGGCCGGGACTGGGTTTGAACCCACTACCTTCAGTATATGGGGCCAGCGCCCTACTCACAGGCACTGCCCATAGACCACTTCTTGCAAGGAAAAATATTCAATTCTCAACAAGCTTGAAAAATATCTGTCATTATTTCATTACCATTCTCCAGGTTTCTCTACCACTGACACACACAAGCTACTGTTAAGATGGCAAAACTGTGTCAATAGTTTAGGTGTACATTTGATTAACTGCATTGCTTCTTGTCTCAGATAAAATAAACTAAACCTTTGACTTGAAATCAGACATTTCAGATTTACTCACCTAATAATTCATCCAGGATCACATAGCTTACTTAGCAAGGGCAAGGTCACAATTGGCACTCAACCATCTGGCCCACCATGCTCTTACCTACTGTATTATGGGAGGAGCTGAAGGTCAACCTAAGACAGTAAGATTCATTTTACTGATTAAACCAATACTAGATTCTCTGGCCCAAACCTCCCAGAAGGGAATTAGAAAGGGCACAGACTTTAAAGTCAGGTATGGGGTCAAATCCAGACCTGAAAACAATACTGCTCAGCTTCAGTTCCCACATCTGTAAATTGGTCATAATAAAAACGGGCTATTTAAAGTTAAGTGAGATAACATATGCATAGTTGGCCCTCAGTAAATATTGGTTTGCTTCTTATTGTTAGACCTACTTCCCCCTTTTTTTGAGACAGAGTCTCACTTTGTCACCCTAGTAGAGTGGCATGGCATCATAGCTCACAGTAACCTCAAACTCATGGGCTCAAGTGATCCTCTTGCCTCAGTCTCCTAAAGTAGCTGGGACTACAAGTGCCTGCCACAATGCCCAGCTTTCTTCCTTCCTTTCTTTTTTTTTTTTTTTTTAATTAAGAGATGGGGCCTTGCTCTTGCTCAGGCTGGTCTCAAACTTGTGAGCTCAAGCAATCCACACGCCTCGACCTCCCAGAGTGCTAGGATTACAGGTGTGAGTCACTGTGTTCAGATCTACTTCTCTCTTTTGTTTCAGTTAAGTGTCTTCCCAGCCATTTCCTGTCCCTTCTCTACTAGGAGACTCATGCAAAGAGGAAAAGAGAGAAATGAAGAGAAGGAGTTATGACAACACTTATTTTGCTGGGATTTTCCTCTCTAAAACTTTAGACACATCCCTGGAGACTCCTGAAAATCTGTTCTGTCCTGCATTTGCAGAAGCTTTACTAACTTAGAATACAGACCGGAAAGGTGAATGGGAGATTGCTGAACCAAGAAAATACGCATAGGGCAAATGGTCAGTAATCTGTACTGTTTCATCAGACAACCAAGAAAAAGAAAAGGCAGAAAATTTATTGACACTTTTGTTCTAAATGCTCCCATATAAAGCTTTCACTTTACCTTGTGTTTTCAGGAACACTCCAGACATGTCATATAAACTCTCTTGAACTTTAAAATAGAAAAAGGATTGACTGAGGTATGTGTGTGTTTGGGAGTGAGAGCTCAGGGATGGGAGTGATTCAGGAGGGAAAAAGAGAGTATTAAGTTTAAAGCAATTGTTGTTACTCTCTGCCTTCCCCTCCTCCCATTCTCCAGAAGGGAGAATTCATAGCAAGATGCTGCACAGTCTTAGATGCGTCTCCTGGAAAAGTTTATCTATTCCAGCCCAGCCTCTATCCTATTGGAAATCATTGATTTAAAAGCTTGATTTCAAAAGACTATATTCATGTGCTAACAATTATGTAGAAAAAATTCTTCTAGTCATTATATTAATAAATACTCAAGTAAAAACTTGAAATGCCACTGTATACATCTTTAGGAATCTTTCAAAGTAGAGAAAAAACTTCTAATAATATCACAGTAAGACTAAAAACAATTATTTTATGAATTCTATTGGTAGCATTATAAACTGTCACATCTTTCAAAGGGTTGTCAATAAAAAGAGTCTAAATATGTTTCTACTCTCTGATCAATAATTGTACTTAGAGAAAATGATCCTAAGGAAGTTATTCAACAGAAATAAAAGGAATATAGATAATGACTCTCATTATAGAATTAGTTATTAAAAACAGACAAGGAAATAATCTAAATATTCTGTGACAGGCTTCCTTTGTGTCTTTTAAGTTTATCACAATTTAATGACTTATTTGAAAACCGTCACCCCACTAGATAATAAGCTCCATGAGGGTAAGAATGTGTCTGTCTAGATCCCTGGCACATAATATAGATTTAAGAATTAAGACTATTAAAAAAAGAAATTATGACTATTGAAATATTTACAATATGTTAAGTAAAAATAACACAAAATACATGTATGGTATAAGTGAAACTTTCATAAATACATGGAAATAATTATACAAAATTGTAAAAAGTTATAATAGGATGAAGGGATCAATGGATAACTTTTATATTATTTTGAATGTTCTTTAAAGTAGTTGTTTAGTGCCTCTGGATAAGTGGAAAAATTTGCTGTAACATATACCAAACTTGTCCTCACAATAGGGATGAAAGGGCTATTTTGAAAGCTTCAGAGGCCATTCTCCAGCTTGCCTGCAGGCACTTGGGTATACTTTCTTTGCTCCTGGGTAGAAAGACCCCAAATACTCATACCACATGTAACATAAGCCCATTTTCAGTAAAAATCTCAAACAAAGGCAATATATTTTAAAGAGACAGGGGATTTAGTCCTCTAAAGCAATCCCTCTTTGGATAGTGAATTTGCTGGCTACTAACAGCAGGGGGTGCCAAAGGGATCACTATTGTTCTCAGGAGATGGCCTCGAAAAAGACTGCTAAGGCTCAGGTTAGAAAAGCTCAGGTTCCAAAGTGAAGCCTGATAAAAATAAATTCATAAAACAAACAAACAAACAAACAAAGTGAAGCCTGAATGCTGCAGGTTTTCCCTTAACAATTGGGAGGTGTGGATAAAACTTAGGAGCTCTGTAGACTGGAATGGACAAAAATCACATTTTTAGTTTTACTAACTTCTGATATTTTGCATTTCCTTGAATTGTAAGTGTAGGCAACAAATCACCATAGTACTAGCAGGGCCAGTGACTCTGTCATGAACTGAACTCTCAGCTAATGCCATGCATGTTACAGTTGTTGCAGATTTCTCAAATACCAATTTTATGCTCATCGACATTTGAAATAACAGACGTCAGGAGTTATTGTTAGATCTGGACCTTGTTATTTAACCGATAAGTAAAGTCATACATATTATTATATTACAGATTGTTTAACAGCATGATAACTTTAAATATAATAGAATTCTTTCATATTCCTATAAATTTTAATTTATGCAATTAATCATGCTTTTCTAAGAAGGGCATTTATGAGCTTTCCTAGACTGTCAAAGGCATAAGAAAGGTTAAAAATGCTTAAAATCAAATTTGATCTGAACAAAGTTGGAAAGTATTTTAAGTCACAAAAGAGAAGTGGCAACAATGAACATTTTCATCTAGTTTGTAATCCTTGAAGAGAAAGAAGGTGGCAAAACTGGAAGTTCTTCTTCACAGGCTCCAAGTGTACCAGTGTCTCCCTGGCTCCAGATGCGATACTCAGAGTTCTGACTTACACAAATGGCCACTGCAAAGCAGTCTGTATTTAGCCTGCTTTGAGAGGCATGAGGCATGAAATACAATGCAAATGTTGTCTGCAACATCTCTCTAGAACTGTGGTTCTCAACCTTCCTAATGCCATGGCCCTTTAATACAGTTCCTGTGGGTCATGACCCACAGGTTGAGAACCGCTGCTCTAGAAGTTACCACTATTAAAATTAGAACCACTGCTCTAGAAGTTACCACTATTAAAAATGGTCTCTCCCTGCGCCAGCTATCATTCATTTGGTGAACAAAACCAAAACCAGATCCAAAATGCTGGAAGGTAGGGATGAAATACAGAGATAAACAATGAAATCAGTACTCACATTCGAACAAAGAGTGACTCTTTGGATGTCAGACCAGGAGATGAATACTTTTCAACCAGGGCCAAAGTACTGAAGCCAAACTTATGAATGGGCTCGTTGGAATCCAGAGGAGGGAAATCTGTGTCTACCTCTCCATCATCTTCAGCAATATGCAGACAGTAGGCACTGACATTGTCACTGAAAGGAAAACCAAAATGATGAGTGAATACCAAGGTAAGGAAGAGACAAGAAGACTAGAGGGTGCGGTGTACAGCAAGCTAGTAGAGGAGGAGAATGCTGTTCTTTATCCCAACCCCGGTGACTCAGTTAGAACCCCCAAATCCTATTACATTTGATAGAAAACTCAGCAGTGCAAAGGGAAGGAAAATAATCTGAAAGTGTTTATATTATTCTATTCTTTTTTTTTTTGCAGTTTTTTTTTGGCCAGGGCTGGGCTTGAACCCGCCACCTCCGGCATATGGGGTCAGCGCCCTACTCCTTTGAGCTACAGGCGCCGCCCACTATTCTATTCTTTTAACATTTGCTGAGCACCTATTTTATTTTTTATTTTTTTCTGGAGACAGCATCTCACTCTGTGCCCTGGGTAGAGTACCATGGCATCACAGAATACAGCAACCTCAAACCCTTGGGCTCAAGTGATCCCCTTGCCTCAGCATCCTGAGTAGCTGGGATTACTGGTGCCCACCACAACACCAGGATATTTTTATTATTTATTTTTTTTTAGTAGAGATGGAGTCTCGCTCTTGCTCAGGCTGGCCTTGAATTCCTGAGCTCAGGTGATCTACTTACCTGAGTGCTAGGATTACAGGTGTGAGCTACCTCACCTGGCCTGAGCACCTGTTTTAGATAAGACACAGAACTTTACCCCTTAGCTCAAAGGTGAGATTTAGTATTAGCCCTAAAGGAAGATTATAGGCTGGGCACGGTGGTTTACTCCTGTAAACCTAATACTTTGGGAGGCCAAGGTGGGAGGATCACTTAAGGCCAGTAGTTTGAGACCAGCCTGAGCAATATAGCAAGTCTTTGTCTCTACAAAAAAAAAAGGAGGAGGAAAATTAGGCTTGTGGCATACCCTTGTAGTCTCAGCTACTTAGCAGGCCAAGGTGAGAGGATCTCTTGATCCCAGGAGTTTGAGGTTACAGTGAGCAGCCGGTTTACCTGATGAAAACACCTGGCCCTCTTGATTACTTCTGGACATTTCCTACATCCCCAAAATGTCCAGCCCGTACTCCTAGATTCCAGCCTTGCCCAATTTAGAATCATCACACACCTCCTTCTTCCTCTCTCAGGGATAGTAAAAAGTTGATCTCTTGAAAGAGACTGGGAAACTATACCAACACATAGACAGTTTAAAACTGCAATCAACTTAAACACCTAAAGATACCCTCCTCCAAAGCTGAATTGTGAAACTGCCAACCCGATAGCCTCAGAAGCATGAACCTCATAGTTCACAAAGAGGTAGAATTCTAAATTCTGCCACTTAAATTTGGAGTTTTAATTACATGATTGATGCTTAAATTAATTAATTGCAAAGTGTACGCTAACTGTTTAATTGGTTGCTTGATCTATATAGATCATTTTTTGAATTAAATGAGTTGATTTACAAAGTTTATTGATTGGATGTGACAATGAATTATTTCACTGACTATCTGATTTGCAATTTTCCCAATTAATTCACAAGTCTTTAGCTGCAACTCTGCTTATTGAGAGAGAGCCTACTTCAGGTGATCTATACTCAGTGAGTCTGTCATGACTAAGGTATTTATTATATACAACAGGTAATAAGGACAGATTAAAATTAATGGAAACTGTAAATTTGCTAAATAGTTGGATAACAAGAAAGTAATCTGGCTATGTTTGTCACTATAAATTTCAGGTATTTTCAGTGCTGGTAAGATATTTAAAATTCATCTCTGTATGGTATGGGGAATGTATAGATCTTTCCAACAGGGTACTATAAACACAAAACAACTGTAGAAGCAGAACAAAGCACTTTAGATGAAGAAAATGTCCTGGTATAGAGCAAGGGTGAGGAATCTCTTCATGGTGGAAGGCTGCATTAATTTAGCTGTAACCAAACAAGGCCACATTCAAGAAACCTCAATTAGATAGACTTAAAAATGTACATTACTTCATAAAAACCTATCTACTATGTACTTAATAGTTTCAAAAAAATGAGAACTACTTGTTTATCTTACAGTCAACAACCTGTTAATGACTGTGTGGTGTCTGCTTTTTTTTTGTTTGTTTGTTTTTTTGGCCAGGGCTAGGTTTGAACCCACCACCTCCGGCATATGGGACCGGCGCCCTACTCCTTGAGCCACAGGCGCCACCCTGGTGTCTGCTTTTTGTTGGAAAGCATTTGGATGTTTGGCTGCAGCACGGAGGCCTGCAGTTTCCGTTGATCCTTTAGGTGGGTATCAGTCATTTGTGACCTTAAGTGCATCTTGACTTGGGTTAGGTTGGAGAATGGAGATTTGCAGAGTATATGGTTGAAAAGCAAGAAAGCATTTTTTGGACATGTTGTGAAGGTGTGGGTATTCTACTACATTTCCCCATATTTCAATTGGATCTTTCCTAGCATCAAATGATGACTTCAAAATGTCAACTACTGCAAGCGCAATCAATTCCATCTGTAGTTCTTTAGATGTCATAGTAACACCAACTAGGTGAGGCTGAGATTTAGTGTGATGTCATCGTGATTCTTAAAGTTAGTGAAGGTTTCATTGTATTCTCCAATTAAGAAGTCTATAACATCTATGTATTCTTCAAATGATTTGCATATATCATCCTTTGCTAACTGGGGAAAAGGTACATTTGAAATTTCTTTTCAAAGAAATGTTCTGAAAAAAGATAATTTTTTTGGAACACTTGGATTTTTTTTGTCACATAACATATACAGACTTTCTACCTTGCATAGAAATATTCAAGTCATTTTGATTGGACATGGTAACACACACAAATGCTGCATTCCCATAAAAATCTTCTTTCAATAGTTCACATTGCTAATTCTGTTCTTCATAAAATTTAACTTTCTATTCTTGCAGAGATAAAATTTTGGCTAATACCTGTGCCTGTGATAAGCCAATGCGTTTTAGAAAGACAAAGCAAATCCACACTGAATACCTCATGTTCAATTTT
Organism: Nycticebus coucang; assembly: GCF_027406575.1. Classification (NCBI taxonomy): domain Eukaryota; kingdom Metazoa; phylum Chordata; class Mammalia; order Primates; family Lorisidae; genus Nycticebus; species Nycticebus coucang. The sequence continues at coordinate 11,695,181 of NC_069781.1, read as the reverse complement.
AGTATATTACCAAACTGACAATGCCTCCAGTGTTGCATTTGCAGGAATATAGTTAACAATACTTACAACTTGCTGCAAAGTACCACTTAAAATAGTAGCTTCGCCACAGAGATTTTGCTGATGCAAGATACAATGAAAAGAAACAGTTGTGATTCATCTCTCATACAGAAGTGTGAGCAATTATAAATTGGGTTTATAGTAGTATTGAGTATATTGGATATTTTTTTCCATTCCTGAGATACTTTACTAAGAAGAATATTTTTCACTTCCATCCATGTAAACATAAAAGAGGTAAAGTCTCTATCTTTTTTAATGCTGCATAGTATTCCATGTATACATATATCACAATTTATTGATCCACTCATGGGTCGATGGGCACTTGGGCTTCTTCCAAGACTTGGCAATTATGAATTGAGCTGCACTGAACAATCTGGTGCATACAGCTTTGTTGCAAATTGACTTTTGGTTTTTTGGATATACACCTAGTAGAGGAGTTGCAGGATGGGAAGGGAGGAGGTGAGAGGGTTAATGGCGGGACCTCAGCTATGAAGCATATTGCAAGGGTACAAGTCAAATCTATCAAGTATTGAACACAAATGTCTTAACACTGTGATTAAGTAAATGAGGTGAAAGCTATGTTAATTAGTAGAATGTAAGCACTCCAATTTGTACAAATAATCAACACATTGAATCACACAAAGGCATAAATGTATTCATGATCTATGTATATATGAATTAAAAAAAAGAAAGAAATAACAGCATCTGGATCTATTAGTACTTTTTTATCTGTACAATAAATATTTCTGTTTTCCTGTCATGGGAGGTGCATCGTCCATACATATACTCACTGAATTTACCAAATTCAGTCCAACTTCATGCCATTTATCTTGAAAGTTGTTAAAGCTATCTATTCCCTCTGTTCTGTTCACAACTGCCCAAAGTTTTCTTTCCTACCAAAGAAAATCTTCTGTTGCGACCTGAAGTATAAATATCTGTGTTGAGTCATTACTATCAGTTGATTTGTCCAAAGCGATTAAAAAATATGTTATTAGTACACTAGAACAGTGTACTAGTTCTAGCATACTGAAGGTTAATTGATGCTGTTGATCAATTATGGTTCTCTTTGAAAAAGGCAGTTGTTTGTACTTTGAAATGTTATCAGGGTCTAAGCATCCTATCACTTTGATAATGAATTCTTTCACAATTTCTGCATCACTAAATGATTTCCCTCCCCCCTCCCCCAAAGCTACTTTATAAGTTGCTTCAATGGCATTATTCTCCAGGCCTTATTGTTGCTTGAAAGATTTGTCTTTGTTTTTGCTTTTCATCTTTTAATTTCTTTTCTTTTTCTTTTTTTTTTTGAGACAGAGTCTGAAGCTGTCACCCTCAGTAAAGAGCTGTGGTGTCACAGCTCACAATATCTCAAACTCTTGGGCTAACGTGATTCTCTTGCCTCAGACTCCCAAGTAGCTGGGACTACAGGCACCTGCCACAACGCCCGGCTATTTTTTGGTTGTAGTTTTTATTGTTGTTTGGCAGGCCCGGGCTGGATTCGAACCCACCAGCTGTGGTGTATGTGGCTGGCGCTCTAGCCCCTGAGCTACAGGTGCCGAGCCTCTTTTAATTTCTGTAATACAACTTTTCCTGCCTCTCCCTCTAATTTAATCTTTTGACTGTGAATGACTACTGGCATTCAAACAAGATGTTCATTTGGTGCCAACAACAGCCATAGGCATGTTTCTGAGCACTCCACAAGGGTTAAAATATTTGTGGTCTGTATGAATGCTGATTAACCACTGAATTTCTTTAATGTTGATCCTGCAGCATCACACAGCAAGCAAACTCTTTTATCTTTAGTAGAAACAAAATATTGCAGTTCTTAGTACTCATTAAAAAATCTCTTTTCTGGCTGGGCACAGTGGCTCACCCCTGTAATCCTAGCACTCTGGGAGGCTGAGGTGGATAGATCGTTTGAGATCAGGAGTTTGAGACAGGCCTAAGCAAGAGTGAGACCCGCTTCTTTACTAAAAATAGAAAAACTAGCTCAATTCATAATTGCCAAGTTGTGGAAGCAACCTAAGTGCCCATCAACTCATGAATGGATCAACAAACTGTGGTATATGTACATATGGAATATGATGTACCCACTAAAAAGATGGAAAATTTACATCTTTTATATTTATCTGGATAGAGTTGAAATACATTCTTCCTAGTAACATATCGCAAGAATGGAAAGATGAATACTCAATGTACTCCATACTAATACGAAATCAATATATAAACAATTACATGTTCCTAAGAACACTAAAACACTATTATAGTCCAGTTCCAGGGTGGAGGAAAGGGAAGGGGGGGGAGGATGTTTGGCAGAAAGAGGGAGGGCATGAGGCGGGATCTCACCTAATGTGCACATTGTGAGGGTGTATAATACGACCCCTGGGTGAGGGCTCTTCTATAAATGGAACTTTGCCCTGGAAGTGAGAACAATGTAACCTAAATATTATACCCTCATATTAATTTGAATAAAGTTAAAAAAAAATAGAAAACCTAGCACTTTATGGTGGGCGCCTGTAGTCCCAGCTACTTGGGAGGCTGAGGCAAGAGGGTCAATTGAGTCCAAGAGTTGTGTTCTATGACAGAGTAAGACTCTGTCTCAAAATAAATAAATAAAATATCTGTTTTCTTTCTTCAGTGTTCTCTTGGTCTTCTTTCACATGATGGACTGCTAAGCAGACATAATTAAAAAATGCTGTTGAGCTGTGCAGTGATTCACAAATTCCACTTCAAACAGAAACACAATGCACCACTATCAAACGCTGATAACAGATGGGCATGCTCAACCCCTGTAAACCCTGGCCAAGCAGCTCCTTGTGATAGTGGCACCAGTCAGGTGGGGGAAGTTAGCCATCAGTTTGGCCCTTATGGCTTACTAATGTTCCAGTTACGCTGGTCAATCTGGGAGGATTATTTTGTTGAAACTTATTTTATCCTTTGGTATTTTAAATATGTTCACTTTAAAAGTAAAATAAAAATATAAAAGCCAAACAAATATGTATTAATAGAAATAAAAGGATTTCTTCTGTAAAATTTGGATTCAGTTAAAAGGCTGCACTTACAAACCTACAAGGCCATAGGTTCCACACCCGTGGTATAGTGCTAAGAGATTTGTGGTTAGAAGGAAGTGTATTCTAATCTCAGCTCCATGGCTCAAGGGCTATGTGATTTCAGAGAGGAGAATTAGCTTCACTTTAAGTTTCCATTTCCACTTATATAAAAAGGGTAAATCACCTAATTCAGGGGTTGTAAAGATTAGATGAGATAATATACATGTATGTAGGACCTAGTATATAACAGAAGTAAAAAATAAATGCAAAGGTAACTATAATAATAAAGTCAGATGCAACTTTTACAGTTTTGTCAATCCTTAACAATATATCATGGACACATAATTAGAACAACAAAGCAACAACGAAACTGAACATGTCCCACCCACACACATCAGTAACTGGAGTTGACGTGTGTGCTGTACTCAAACCTTGGAGCCACTGAGTCCCCAGGGTTTATACACTGAGCAGACGCTGATGGAACAGCAGATTATTTATTGCCATGTAAATCAACCTGAGGAATGTCTGTGATTCTCCAGCACCACAGAGATCCACAGGCAAATAATACGCCTAGTGATCAAAACAGAAAGTTGAACATTGATATCTGAAGAATTCTGCTTTAATTATCATGGGATGCTCCTAAATCCCCTCAAAAACAAATCAAACAAGCATCACAGGCTACGATCTGAACTCCAAAAGGTGCAGAACCAAGTGCAATTATTCTCCTCAGTTCTACAAGGTGTGAAATCATTCATTCAAAAAACATTTATAAAGTGCCCACCCCGTGCTGTACTGTCCTGAGCACTGGGAACATAGCAAGGAAAAGAAAGAATGATTCCTGTTAAGTTACGCAAGACTAATGGAAGTTCCTTCCGGGTCATCAGTAAAGTTTAGCAGCAAACAGTGCTCCAACCTCTCTGACCTCTTAATTGAAAATCTGAGGAGATAATGATGAAAGTGACATTTGATGCATGGATATATTAGTTCTTTGTGCCTTTATAAAGGAATCATTAGTAAAAGAATAAAAGAAGCTACTGTTATATTCTGACTTCTAAAGCTGCTTCAGGACTGCCAATTAGTACTGGTACAACACTATTAATATTAGCTATATTTTTGTTTTTATTTTATTTGAGACAGTGTCTCACTTTGTTGCCCCTGGTAGAGTACCATGGCATCACAGCTCACAGCAACCTCAAACTCTTGGGCTTAAGCGACTCTCTTGCCTCAGTCTTTCAGGCACCCACTATAACAACTGGCTCTTGCTCTTGCTCAGGCTAGTCTTGAACCACTGAGCTCAGGCAATCCACTTGCTTTCACTTCCCAAGTGCTGGGATTACAGGCATGAACCACTGGGCCCAGCCATTAGCTATATTTTTGGAGCAATATTTGTCAAACACTGTGTACAAAGTGGTTTAGATACACAAGCTCATTGAATCTTTACCACAACTCTGTGTTACTATTTCTATTTTAAGAACTAGGAAACTGAGGCCTGCTGAAAATTAAACAGCATGTGACACAGCTGAGATTCAAACCCAGCCTTCACTCTTGACCCCTCACCCATTCATCTGCCAAAGCCATAGTGTGTCAAGACACATGTGGGGTCCCACACACCAATGGAAATGCTATACACGTTGATGAGGAGAAGTAAACCATAACATGTTACTTTGAAAAAACTAGAGGCCTAAAGAGATTCAGTGCAGCCTCCTCACTTTTACAGATGGAGAATGGAGGCCTAGGAAAGAACAACATGCTCATGATTACCCAATGAAACAGAGGCAAACAATCTAGAGAACCCAGGTCTCCCTATTTCTGTCCAGAACTCTCTGATCAAATAAAATATTAGTGGCACTTTGAAATGGGAAGAGAAAAAAGGGGAAGCTCTGGTCCCTGCCTCAGGAATCCTTCAAATACAGACATCTGGGATTTAAAACACAACAAAAAGGGGACATCTTCCTACAGGTATAACATAGTTTGGTGGAAAGAACAGGAGTTTTATAGTTATAACTGGTTTTAATACTAATTCAACCACTAACTAACTGTAACTAAATCTAAGCTCCATTTTCTTATTTGAAAAAAGCTTTCCTTGATTTCTCTAAAAGAATCACTTGGATCTCTTACAGACTTTGGTCAGTATCACTGATCACACTGCTCTTTTTCCTATTTATGTATCTATGTTCTCCTAAAGAGCATGTTTACTGCAGAATAAAATGACTGCCATTTAGAAGGTAATTAACAAATATTTATTGAATAAATGAATATGCGAATGTGTAGACTGCATCACTCTACTTATGAAAAACATGAAAGGTATTATTAATGAGGTGCACTTAACAAGAAGAGGGGAAGGAATAAGATTTTCTTTTCCTGTTCTTGCTTTTCATGGTGATATCTACTAATCAAACGGGGCTTTCTAGGCAATGCACACATGTCAGAGATTGCCTCTCAAGACAAGGGCGGAGGCAGCACAGGAAGAGGTGAGGGTGGAAGGCGAATTTTTACAGTTCAGCAGGATGTGAGTGTTGGCATCTTGCTTTTCATAAAAGAAAAAACAGTGAGAAATAATTATACTACGTAAAAATTTTTAATGGTATACACATAAAAGATTAGAAGTAAATTTAATAAAAGGTTTACAAAGATTATGTTTACACTTAAGTCACAAGCACGTTTTTCTAATTTTCTATGCTTTCCAAATGTCCTAAGTATGCATTTCATTTCTCTTCATAAAATATTTTTGATAAGGGTAATATATGCTTATTGTACACAATGTAGAAATATGAAGCAGAACAAAGAATGGAGGAAAGTCTCTGTCTCCCACACAGGGAATCACTGGTCCTGGAGATCGTGAGCATGTCTGCCTCACACACATCCTGACTCCTAAATGGTCACATTCTCTACCAACTTTTGAAATTACAGAGCAAATAACCACATCTACTGCATAAAGGTCTTGTAAGGATTAAATTACTCAATTCATTGCACAATGCCTGGCATGAAGGATTCTCATTTTGCCAAGATTTCTCCTATTGCTCTTAAGTTTCTGATTACATAGAAGCAGAATTATTATCTCACAGATGCATAGTAGATACCATGAGGCAGAGAAAACCAAAGTTCTGTTGTTGAGTCCTATCAAAAGAATAATGAACAAGAATAGGATAATCGGATCCACAGGAAGAGACTTAACTTTGGAGTTGAATTGGCATAAAGGGAGAAGTTCCTTTCAGGGACCATGAAGTCTACAAGAGAACCCGAAGTCTGAACAATGAATAGATGCAAAATGGAGCCTATTGCCAAAAAGAGATCCTTGTGCGGACGACATGCACCCCCGGTACAGCAGGCCTAGTTCCTTACATTGACCAGTTTGTTACAGTCCTTTGGGTGGTCAGCTTACAGAGGGTCCACTGTGTATACGTGTGTGTTCGTGAGTGCATGTTGTGCGTGTATCACAACTCTAAACCTTTAATGACGATAATAACTAAATTTCACTTATTCATGTTTCATCAAATGAGGTTAAAATTTTCATTAGAAAAATTTATTTCATTGAATTGTTAACTAATATTCACTTTATGTTGAAAGGTCAGTTCAGCTTTTATAAAGTAACAGAAGCCTGTAGCCCATATACAGATGACATTTAATTCATACATGAAAATTCAAGAGCATTCTAGGAAGCATCCCAGATTTCTACCAAATGTGATCTGGCATGTCCAATTTACATATTCATAAAAATTCACTCATCTTTGGTAAATGAAAAATACACTGAAGTAGGATGACCAGACAGATAAATGCTTGGTTTGTTTTTTTTTTAAATGAAAAATAAAAAGCACATGATTCTAAAATATCCACAACTCTCATTACTTGGGCTTTCGTGTTTATTTTGATGACAGAATCAGTATTAAGAGTGTGTCACACTGTTAAGCTAGGTTGCATCCATCCCTTTAAATGGCATCAGTATCAATGTCATCATCAAATATTAAACTATGATTTTACTTGGGGGAAACAGGAAAAGGTGCACTTAATCTCTAGGAAAAACTAAGCGTAATTTTTCAGCTTTTACCCTATGGTTTAAATTATAATTTCAAGATGTTTAGACTTTATCTTTTGTTCAGTGTGTATTTCTTTTCCCCTTATGGTTTATTCTTTAATGCCTTTTATACTTGGACATGTAGCTTATGTTTTTTAGATTCTGGTTGCTGTTTTGCCAAAATAAGTGTTAACTGTTTTAAATTTGCTTTTTTTTTTTGCCCCCAGATGTCATATTTAAAAAGAACGCTAAACGCATATTTCTAAGTCAGAGCCTCTGTTCTGTTGTTAAGACTTAGGATAATTTTTACTTCACATTGAATTCAGCCAGGCTCTCAAAGAAGTCTGAAGATGGCCACTGAGTGCAGGTGATTGGCCTGACCCAGCCCATCTAGGGGTTTACAATTGTGCTCAGAAGAGTTGATGATAACTTGTGAAATAGGCTAATTTAAACTCAGTAGGGGTTCTGACTAAATTTCAATAAACACCTTCACAGTAAAAAAAAAAAAAAAAAAAGAGTGTGTCACACATTAGCAAGGAAAAGAAAAGTCCTAAGAGCTGCAGCTCGAAAGCTGATTTTTTTTTTTGAGACAGAGTCTCATTATGTCACGCTCCATAGAGTGCCGTGGCGTCACAGCTCATAGCAACCTCAAACTCTTGGGCTCAAGTGATTCTCTTGCCTCAGCCTCCCAAATAGCTGGGACTACAGAGGCCTGCCACAACCTCTGGCTATTTTTTTTGTTGCAGTTGTCACTGTTGTTTAGCTGGCCTGAGCTGGTATGTGGCTTGGCTGGTGCTGTAACCACTGTCCTACAGGTGCTGAGCATTGATCTCTCTTAAGTCAGAGAAAAAAATCTGTAAGATGGTCAAGAATTCCAAAATACCCACATAATGAAAAGCAAAAATTAATAAGTAACATCATAAGTTTTGTCAAGCCACAGCAACCTCACACAGCACAGTTGAGTCTAAACTTTCTGGTAAAGAAGGTCTAGGGAGTAAATAGCAGCTAATTTCTATGTGGAAACAAGACCTTCATATTGTTCTGTCTGAGTTCCTTCTTGGATAGTTTCTATTGTCATGTCTTCAAGTTCACTGATCTTTCCTAAGTGCTATTAATATCATCTAATGTAGCTTATACTTCAGATACTATATTTTCATGTCTCGAAGTTCCACTTTTAAATAATACCTATTCATCACGTTCACGTATAGAGTTCTGTGTCTTAACATTCTCATTTGATAATTCCATCATTTTGGGCATTTCTGATAAGTACTGTTCTCAGAAACGTTCTCTCCAATATATTGTTCTGAATTAGAGACCTTCTTCAAATTCATTTAATATAATTCTACATTTCAGAAACTCAATCTATCACAAATTCACCCTGCGAATGTTCACCCTTAATCCCACTACCAGAGGGATCTTTTCAGAAACACAAACGTGATGCTGTCATCCCTCTGCTTGAAGCCTTTGACTACCTTTAAAGTCAAAAGAACCCACGCAAAGTGCCTGGCTTCCATAAAGTCCTCCACTAGACCTCGTCCTGCCTTCAAAATACCTCCCGCCATTCCAGAACACACACTGGGCTCCACACACACCAGCTGCCTGCAGTTCCCTCATCAGGTCACATGCTGGCTCTCACCAATGTTCTTGCTGAGGCCTATCGGCTCACAGGCTCCTTGTTCCTGCTCTACCTAGTCATCTTTTGAGTTTTAACTCAACCATCAATTCCACGGTGAAGGCTTCCCTGACAACCCTCCCACTTCTAATCATTCAAGCCTCCATCTCCAGGCAGAATTTAAAAAGCCTTTCTCTACACGCTTATAGCATTCTGAATGTTCACTATTCTAGCAAGTCTCAATGACAATGGAGCTAGAAATGTGTGATTTGATGTTAGTCTTCCCCAAGAGCCTGAACCTTGAGGCCAGTAACTTTATTTATTTTTGCGATAGAAAAGGTCATTTTTATTTAATACAACAATGAGAAATAATTCAAGAAATAAGGTATTTGAAAAGGAATTCTTCTTTATTGATGAGCATATTTTATTAACAAGGATCATTTCTCCGTAGCCGGTGGAAGGAACCAGATCACCTTGAGAACATGCTGCTAAAAGCCGGTCAGCTCGTCTTCCTTGCGGTTGTCAGTCTGGTAACCAGAAAGCGTCAACTCCTGATTTTGATAAGGAAGACTTTGGAATACTTTCACGTGAATATAATGATTTTCGCCTACTAATATCTTAATGTAGTAATTTATTCCAGCAACTACTTGAGTTTTATACTCTTCAGCTTCAAATTCTTCATAATTCTTATTTGTTTTTTCTTCAAGCTGTGGTTTAATCTTGTTAGCAATCTCCTGGATTTCTGGAGTGGCACGTTTGGCTTCAGTTAAACCTCCAGGTATCATTTTGGCTGGTTATTTCTTTGTTGGGTGAGTTGCTGGAAGAGAAGTGATCAGGTACGTGTGGAGTCGAGTCTTTCCAGTAACTTTATTTAATGATTCTCTGAATCCCCAGTGCCTAGCATAGCAGACATGCTATCCACTGGGATGTGTGGATCACATGTATATGATTGATAGAGGGAAGGGAAGGAGCTAAGTCAGTTTTACGTAGCTATAATGCCCCTGGTGCCACTGTCATGAGAACAGCCTCCTTTCTGCGTATGATACAGTACTTAAGAACAAGGGAAATGGAGGCAGATCTATTACAGGTTTGAATCCTGACTCTGCCATTTGCTAAGTTTACGACTTTGGGCAGTTAACTTCCTAGTCTTCTATTTCTCTCTTGAAAAAATGTCACTGCCTATGACTTGCAGAGCTGTTGTAAGGAGTAAGCTAATACACTTAAAGGGCTTCACATTTAGCACAGTAGGCACTCCACTGTGCTCTGTCTACCAAACTACTACCTCGTAATGTGGTGACTCTGTTAATTGAGAAATGTTGCTAAAAGGCTTTCTGTTCATACGAATAATATGTATGCAATTACTCCAAATCTATTACTTAAATAAATACATTACAGGCTGAGAAGGTCTAACTTGGTAGTTTTTACTGAATAAAGGTCCGTATACAGTCAGAACCTTGCTTTAGCAGACATTTGAGAAAGGCCTTTCTGAGAAGGCAAGTGTAGAGAATCTCACCAGATCTCTGAATGTCTGTATGTTCTCTCAGCCATTCCACAAACCACTTATCAAGCATTTCCTATGTATTAAGCACCGTGTACAGACTGGAGAACACAAGCCCATAAAACAGACACAGTCCAGACTCCAAGCTCATTATCTATTCTATTACTTATAACACTTTTTTTTTTTTTATTGTTGGGGATTCATGGAGGGTACAAGAAACCAGGTTACACTGATTGCATTTGTTAGGTAAAGTCCCTCTTACAATTATGTCTTGCCCCCGAAAGGTGTGGCACACACCAAGACCCCACCTCCTCCCTCCTTCCCTCTCTCTGCTCTTCCTTTCTCGAGCCCTCCCTCCTACTATCTCTCTCTGCTCTCCCCTTCTTCCATCCCCACCGTGTCCTTGTCATTAATTGTCCTCATATCAAAATTGAGTACATAGGATGCATACTTCTCCATTCTTGTGATGCTTTATTAAGAATAATGTCTTCCACTTCCATCCAGGTTAATACAAAAGATGTAAAGTCTCCATTTTTTTTAATGGCTGAATAGTATTCCATGGAGTACATACACCACAGCTTGTTAATCCATTCCTGGGTTGGTGGGCCATTTAGGCTGTTTCCACATTTTGGCGATTGTAAATTGAGCTGCAATAAACAGTCTAGTGCAAGTGTCCTTATGATAAAAGGATTTTTTTCCTTTTGGATAGAGGCCCAGTAATGGAATTGCAGGATCAAATGGAAGGTCTACCTTGAGTTCTTTGAGGTTTCTCCATACTTCCTTCCAAAAAGGTTGTATTAGTTTGCAGTCCCACCAGCAATGTAAAAGTGTTCCCTTCTCTCCACATCCATGCCAGCATCTGCAGTTTGAGATTTTGTGATGTGGGCCATTCTTGCTGGGGTTAGATGGTATCTTAGGGTGGTTTTGATTTGCATTTCTCTAATAATTAGGGATGATGAGCATTTTTTCATGTTTGTTAGCCATTCGTCTGTCTTCTTTAGAGAAGGTTCTGTTCATGTCTATACCCATTGGTATATGGGATTGTTGGCTTTTTTCATGTGGATTAATTTGAGTTCTCTATAGATTCTAGTTATCAAGCTTTTGTCTGATTCAAAATATGCAAATATCCTTTCCCATTGTATAGATTGCCTATTTGCTTTGGTTGTTGTCTCCTTAGCTGTACAGAAGCTTTTTCAGTTTCATTAAGTCCCATTTGTTTATTTTTATTGTTGTTGCAATTGCCATGGCAATCTTCTTCATGAAGTCTTTCCTCAGCCCAATATCTTCCAGTGTTTTTCCTATACTTTCTTTGAGGATTTTTATTGTTTCATGCCTTAAATTTAAGTCCTTTATCCATCTTGAATCCATTTTTGTGAGTGGAGAAAGGTGTGGGTCCAGTTTCAGTCTTCTACATGCGGATATCCAGTTCTCCCAACACCATTTATTGAATAGGGAGTCTTTCCTCCAACGTATGTTCTTGTTTGGTTTATCGAAGATTAGGTGGTTGTAAGATGTTACTTTCATTTTCTGGTTTTCTATTCGATTCCAAATGTCTATGTCTCTGTTTTTGTGCCAGTACCATGCTGTCTTGACCACTATGGCTTTGAAGCACAGACTAAAATCTGGTATGCTGATGCCCCTGACTTTATTTTTATTACTAAGCACTGCCTTAGCTATACAGGATTTTTTTCTGGTCCCATACAAAATGCAGAATCCTTTTTTCCAAGGCTTGAAAGTATAATGTTGGTATTTTAATAGGGATGGCATTGAATGGTAGATTGCTTTGGGAAGTATAGACATTTTAACAATGTTGATTCCTCCCAGCCATGAGCATGGTATGTTCTTCCATTTGTTAATATGCTCTGCTATTTCCTTTCTTGGGGTTTCATAATTTTCTTTATAGAGGTCCTTCACCTCTTTTGTTAGGTATATTCCTAGGTATTTCATTTTCCTTGAAGCTATGGTGAAGGGAGTTGTGTCCTTAATTAGCCTGTCATCTTGACTGTTATTGCCGAATATAAAGGCTACTGACTTGTGGACACTGATTTTATATCCTGAGACATTACTATATTTTTTGATGACATCCAGGAGTCTTATGGTTGAGTTCTTGGGGTTCTCTAAGTATAAGATCATATCGTCAGCAAAGAGGGAGAGTTTGACCTCCTCTGCTCCCATTTGGATGCCCTTTATTTCCTTGTCTTGCCTAATTGTACTGGCTAGAACTTCCAGCACTATGTTGAATAGTAATGGTGACAAAGGACAACCTTGTCTGATTCCAGTTCTAAGAGGAAAAGCTTTCAGTTTTACTCCATTCAGTAAAATATTGGCTGTGGGTTTGTCATAGATAGATAGCTTCGATCAGTTTCAGAAATGTGCCACGAATGCCTATACTCTTCAGTGTTCTAATTAGAAAAGGATGCTGGATTTTATCAAATGCTTTTTCTGCATCTATTGAGAATCATATGGTCTTTGTTTTTGCTTCTGTTAATATGGTAGATAAAGTTTATGGACTAGCGTATATTAAACCAGCCTTGCATCCCTGGGATGAAACCTACTTGGTCATGATGTATGACTTTTTTGATAATAAGCTGTAATCTATTGGCTAGGATTTTGTTGAGAATTTTTGAATCTATATTCATTAGTGAAATTGGTCCGAAATTCTCCTTTTTAGTTAGGTCTTTTCCTGGTTTTGGTATCAGGGTGATGTTTGCTTCATAGAAAGTGTTGGGGAAAATTCCTTCTTCTTCAGTTTTTTGGAATAATTTCTGGAGTACGGGAATAAGCTCTTCCTTGAAGGTCTGATAGAATTCTAGTGTGAAGCCTCCCCGACCAGGGCATTCTTTTGCTGGAAGATTTTTTATTGTTTTTTTTAATCTCAGTGCTTGAAATTGGTCTGTTCAGGAGCTCTATTTCTTCCTGGCTAAGTCTAGGGAGAGGGTGTAATTCCAAATATCGATCCATTTCCTTCACATTGTCAAATTTCTGGGCATAGAGTTTCTGGTAGTATTCAGAGATGATCTTTTGTATTTCTGTGGCATCAATTGTTATTTCCCCTTTATCATTTCTGATTGAGGTTACTAGAGATTTTACTTTTCTATTTCTAGTTAGTCTGGCCAAAGGTTTATCTATTTTATTTATTTTTTCAAAAAACCAATTCCTTGTTTCATTAATTTTCTGAATGATTCTTTTATTTTCAGTTTCACTGATCTCTGATTTAATTTTGGATATTTCTTTTCTTCTGCTGGGTTTAGGCTTAGATTGTTCTTCTTTTTCCAATTCCATAAGATGGCTTGTGAGTTTGTTGATGCGCTGTCTTTCTCTTTTTCAAATGTAGGCTTCTAAAGTGATAAAATTTCCTCTCAGGACTGCTTTTGCTGTATCCCACAGGTTTTGGTAGCTTATGTCTTCATTGTTGTTATGCTCAAGGAAGTTAATGGTTTCCTCTTTTATTTCTTCCCCCCAACTGTCATTTAACAGAAAGTTGTTTAATTTCCATGCCTTTGTGTGGGGTTGAACATTTTTGTTGGAGTTGAGTTCTACCTGTAGTGCCTGGTGGTTTAAGATACAAAGTAAAATTTCAATTCTTTCTGGTGAGGTTTGTTTTGTGTCCTAGGATATGATCAATTTTGGAGAATGTTCCATGGAGCAATGTGAAGAATTTATATTCTTTTCTTTGGGATGGAGTGTTCTGTATGCGTCTATCAAGCATAGTTGTTTTAGGGTCTCATTTAAGTCCCTTATATCTTTGTTTAATTTGTTTAGAGGATCTGTCCAGTTCTGTAAGAAGAGTGTTAAAGTCCCCTGTTATTATGGTTTTGTAGGATATCATATTGCTCACACTGAGTAAGGTATGTTTCAAGAATCTGGGAGCATTTAAGTTGGGTGCATAAATATTTAGAATTGAAACATCTTCTTTTTGTATTTTTCCCTTGACTAATATAAAGTGACTATCTTTGTCTTTTTGACTTTAGTTGCTTTAAATCTACATGTATCTGAAAATAAGATTGCAACTCCTCTTTAATTCTGAATTCCGTTTGTCTGAAAAATTGTCTTCCAACCCTTAACTCAGAGTTTTAATTTGTCTTTTGAAGCCAGGTGTGTTTCTTGCAGACAGCAAATGAATGGGCTTGTGTTTTTTAATCCAGTCAGCCAATCTATACCTCTTCAGTGGGGAATTCAAGCCATTAACATTTATTGAGATAATTGATAAGTGCAGTAGTATTCTATTCATCTTATTTTGTGAGAGTCCATTGCTTAGTTTTATCTTTTGCATCATTGTGGAGGTTAGGTTCTGTCCTTTAATTTCTGAGTTCCTACTTTGCTGCTGATCCATTATGATGGTCAGTGTACAGAAAAGGTTGAAGTATTTCCTATAGAGCTGGTCTTGTGGCGAATTTCCTCAATGTTTATATATCAGTAAATGATATGATTTCTCTGTCAATTTTAAAGCTTAGCTTAGCAGGACATAGAATTCTGGGCTGGAAATTGTTCTTTTTTAAGTAGATTAATGATAGATGACCATTATCTTCTTGCTTGAAAAATTTCATTAGAGAAGTCTGCAGTCACTCTGATGGATTTGCCCCTGTAGGTCAACTAGTGCTTACTTCTGGTAGCTTAAAGAATCTTTTCTTTTGTCTTGACGTTGGGCAGGTTCATCACAATGTGTTTTAGAGAAGCTTGGTTAGAGTTGAGGCAACCTGGAGTCCCATATCCCTCTGAAAAAAGTGTGTCAGAATCTTTCATGATATTTTGGAAATTTTCTTTTATAATATTCTCTAGTATGGTTTCCATTCCCCTGGGGCATTCTTCTTCCCCTTCTGGGATACCTATAACTCGTATGTTTGAATGCTTCATAAAGTCCCATAATTCTGTCAGTGAACGTTCTGCTTTCTCTCTCTTCTTTTCTGCCTCTTTAACTACCTGAGTTATCTCAAGAGCTTTGTCCTCTACTTCTGAGATTGCTTCCTTTTGCATGGTCTAATCTGTTGTTGATACTCTCTATTGCATTTTTAAGTTCCCTAATTGACTGCTTCAGTTCCTTCAGCTCTGCTATATCCTTTCTATATTCTTCATATCATTCATCTCTTATTTGATTCTGTTTTTGGATTTCCTTTTGGTTATTTTCTACTTTATCAGCAGTTTCCTTCATTGTTTCCATCATTTCCTTCATTGTTTTCATCATCTGCATTCTTCCCTTTCTGTCATTTCTAACATTTCTTTATAGGTGGAATCCTCTGCAGTAGCTACCTCATGGTCTCTTGGGGGTGGGGGGGGGCTGCTCTGGACTGGTTTTTCATGTTACCAGGATTTTTCTGCTGATTCTTCCTCATGAGTGTTATCTTTTATCTGTTTTCCTTGCCCTAATTTTTCTTTCACTTCCTCTTGCTCTTTAAGTTGCCTCTGGACTAGGGTTTTGATGAGTCCTTTTGGTACAGGACCAAAAAGATGAGAAGACTGAAGAGCAAGAGGGGGAAAAAAGAAAAAAAAAAAAGAAGAAAAAAGAGAAAGGAGAGGGGGTGCATAAAAGGGAATATTGACAAAAAGAAGAGGGGCACAGAAAGGAGATAGGAGCAACATAGGTGTATAGTAGGGCACTTTGACCCACCCTTAAAAATCCCCAACCTCTCGGGGTACAGGGTTGGGTGGTTCCCTTGACGTCCTCTTTGCTAGCCTATTTGGACACAGTATCCTACCTCCACCAAGTAGACAGAAAAGAAAAAAATGCTATAAATCAAACCAAAACAAGCAAACAGAAAACTTTACAGGATAAAATTGGGGGAAAAACCAAATAATAGGGGTAGAAACTCTAGCAAAAATGAAGTTCTAATTGTTAAAGAAGGCAACAATGGAAAATTATATTTAAACTAGAATAATGAAGAAAGAAAAGAAAGAAAAATCTAGAGAGAATTGAAATTAAAAAAGAAAAGCAGTATATATATTGTTGAATATTGTCTGAGCAACAGGTGATCTTCTTGGGTATGAGATGTTAATCACAATGCTGACATGGCTATACGAGATGGGGACTGGAGGCCTCTGCTGATTTCTCAAACCAAGGCTGTAAGGTGTCTCAGTCCCCGCCTTTAGGCTGGTCAGTCACTAGATTACTCACCCAAGGTCTCCCACCTGATCCTTGCTGTGAGACCCTGAGGGTGGAGCTTGCTGGGGCAGTTCTCCGACAATGGCTCTGTGCGGCCCATAGCAGAACACTATTAGCTCTGTCAAGCTCAGCAGCTCAGCCTGGGGCCCTAGACAATGCTTAAAGTCCTCTGCACTCTTGCCCAAGTTTTCCCTGAGTACCAAGTCCAAAAAAACACAAAACAGCTCACAGGTAAGGCCTTTCCAGTTTGCATCTCACTGCTGCTGTACTTATAGCTGCCTGTGGGATTAGAAGGAATGAACACACGCAACCACTTGCCAGTTCTCCACTACTTTTGTCCTCCTCAGGGGGTCCAGAATTCTCTCACTGACTTCCTGTGTCCCCAAAGGGATGTTTCTGGGCAGATCCCACCAGCCAGAAATGCCTGGAGTCTTCTCTCCCCAGTCTCACCATGCCCAGTTGCAAGGGAGCTGTTACTCAGCCATCTTGCTCCTCCTCTACATTATAACACTTCTTCACTTGGATGTCTCTCAAGTAATCCTAACCTTCAAGACACCCCAAAATGAACTCTTCATTCACCCCACTCACTGAACCTACTTCTTCTGTAGGTTCAACACCACTATCCACACACTTCTTCAGCATTCAGTCTTAAGCTTTTACTTCTTTTCATTTTATCCATGCTAGGGGTTTTAATTAATGTCTATCTAGATAACTCCCAAATTTACATTTTCAGTTCATATCTCTCTCCTCTAAACTCCTGACAAGCAAACACAAATGAAAGCTATTTGAAAGCTTCTTTTAGGTCTAACAAAGCCATCTCAAGTCCTCAAGTTAATAGGCAGAGAATTCAAACTCATGCTGTCCCAACTACTCTTCCTCTTGTCAAACTAAAAGCAACAAACTCACTCTTCCAATGCTAGCTATTCCAGTGAAGGGCAAGATAACACACCGAGGTGTGCAAGTCTGAAATCAGGGAGTCATCTTTGATACTTCTCATTCCCCTCGCTCCCCATATCTAACTCATCCTCAAGTCCTATGAATTTTACCTCTCAAATATTGCCCATCTGTCCACTTCTTTCCATCTCCACTGTGGTCCCCGCCTCCCTCTCAGTCTCATTCCACTCTGTTCTCCCCTTCTCTGGGCTCCAGCCACACTGGTCTTCTTTTGTTCCCTGACCACAAAATGTTTCTTCCTGTCACAGGGCTACTGCATGGCTATTCCACTGGCTGGCCATTTGCACCCAAAAGCCTCTGACATAGTTTTCTCGAGAAATTTCTCCTTGATTTCCTGGCTAACCTGTCATAAATGGTGTTACTTTCCGTAAGGGCACTTAACTCAGTTTTGTTTTTGTTTTTTTGAGACAAAGACTTGCTCTGTTGCCTCAGTTGGAGTGCAATGTCACAATCATAGCTCACTGCAGCTTTGAACTCCCAGGCTCAAATGCTCCTCCTAGCTTAGCCTTCAGAGTACACGGGACTATAGGCACAAGCTACTATGCTTGGCTAAGCTGAATTTTCTGTAGAGACAGTCTTGCTATATTACTCAGGCTAGCCTCAAGCAATCTGCCCTAGCCTCCGAAAGTACTAGGGTTCCATGCATGAGCCACCATGCCTGGATTTAACTCAGTTTTAAAGCAAGTATTAGTTTAATTATTTGAATTAATTCTATTAGTTTTTTGCCCATTTCCTTCACTGGACTATAGAATTCATGAAAATGATACCATGCCTGGTTTGACTCACTACTGTATACCCAGCAAAATGCCTGGTATATGGCAAATACTCAATAAATATTTGGCAAATGCATGAATGAATATAAATGATAAGTGAAATGAGCCAGTTACAAATTGCTATTACCCTTGATAATTTCTTCCTCAACAAACTGTAAATTTTTTGAGCACAGTGACTGCATCTCTCTTGTTTTCCACTTTATCCTCAATATCTAGGGCCTACAACTCCAAAAATATATGCTGAATGAAGGAATGAAAAAGGATATAAGATTTTGACCTTAAATAAGATGTGAAGATGTGAAGAATGAGAAAGGCATTTCTGACTAACAAAACAGCAAAAGTAGACACGGCAGTGATGTAAAAAATCTGCCAGTTGCACGGCGTGATGGCTGAGATGCATGGGAGCACAGCTGGGAGTCAGAACGGGAGGGCCACTTCAGTTGCACTGTTTAGGTAAGTGGTTCTCAATGATGACTCTCAGGAAAAGAAAGCAGAAGCAGCAACCTAGAAATGAGGGAAGAGTCCATACAGGTGGGCATGTAGATAGTAAAGAAGGGAACTATAAAAAACATAAAAAGGAATTCGAATAGCAAGGCTGTTTGTAAACATATAGCATAAGGTCGAACATTCCTAAATACTGTCGTAAGTCCACAGGGCATCACAGTAACACAGCATAGTACAATTACATGAGTCATTAATAAAGGACTCAATAATGCTACTATTGTTGAACTACTACGAGTGTTGGTTGTAATAGTAGTTGGCTATAGTTAGCATTTAGCAGGAGTAGAAATGAACATTTACTGAGCATTTACCATGTGTGTTCTCATTTTGTTTTCATAACTACCCTATTAGATAGTTTTTCCCTCATTTTACACATGAGAAGACCATATTACATAGGGCTTATGTAATTCATTCAAAATGACCCTGCTAGGAAGTGTTAATACCAGAATTAAAATGCAGACTATATGGCTGTGGATCCCATACCTTTTTTCTTAAAGGCAAGCTTGAAACAAAGTTTATTGAGAAAGAGAAAAGTAGGTTAACAGAATAAGACCAACAATAAGATACAGAGTAAGATACGTTCACTACAGACAATGAAAGAGCCCCCATTGTCACACAAAGACAAGACCCAGATCCCACACTTTTAAACACTATGCTATACTCTTATGATAAAGAAGGCAGGGAAAGATGCTGACACATTTTAGAGAGCTTCTGGGAAAAATAATTAAAAGTTTGGTGATTATTGAGATAAACCCTCAATTATTTGCAATACCCACCAACTTTCCTCAAGGACTCTAGATAGCTGAGGTCATATCAGAATGAAGCAAATTCACAGTGATCCTATCACATGGCTACACCATGTCTTCATACACACTACACTGTCCAATGTGGTAGTCATAAGCTACATGTGGCAACATTTTGAAATGTTGCTAATCTGAATTGAGAGGTGCTATAAATAGCAGATAACATTAGACAATAAAGACTTACAATGAATTTAAGCCATTACGTATCTCAATAATATTTTACACTGACTATGAATTGAAACAGTATTTTGGATACACTAAATACATGATGAAAATCAATTTCACCTTTTAAAATGTTTTTGAAGGCAAACTCATAGCTATTAAATTTTCACCCCTTCTAAGAAATTGTTTTTGACCACAGAACTTGAAAAGTGGCTCCCACTAATGCTTAGAAAAGCCAACATGGAGTAATCAAGATTATGTTTCCATGTTTAGAAGAAAAAAAATTTCTGCCCCCACAAAGGGAAAAGTACTATTTTGTAATTTCTAGTACAGCTACTTTCATTTTTTAACATTTAGCAAATACCAATCCAGCTTAATTCTGGCTTGGTCCCAGCCTTAAAAACAGAACTTAGAGGAGCACAATACTTTTAAAATTTTTTAAATGTGATTACTAGAAAATAAAAAACTACAAATGTGCCCCATACTTGTAGCTTGCATTATATTTCTTTTGGACAGCACTGTTTCTGCTCACTAAGCATCACAATAATCTCCAAGGCATATTATTCCGGCTTCTGGACTACAGTCAAACTCTTTAGGCTTTAGTAGCTCCCCTATCAGTAGCCTGGTAAGCAGCAATAGTAGATAAAAGGAGGTTAAATGCCTAAAGGACAACTGAAAGGGAGAAGGCAAAGGATGGCCATTCTAGTGCAAGAGTCTTAACATCAGATTAGAGTTTCAGCATAAAAATTGGGAATAGTCAAAAGTACCCCTGAAAATCACTTAAGTTACCTATTCAGTAAAATAACTGTGGTTTTGCATAAATAGCAGGTGTAGACAGCCTATCTCAAGGTCATGACAGGGTAAAACCTCGTTCAATTTTATTTTTCAATCTTTCGCAAACCAGTGTTACTCAAATGATACTGTTTTACTCTTAAATCTGATGACAAAATATAAATTAAGGATTTTTTTTTTTTTTTTTTTGTAGAGACGGAGTCTCACTTTACAGCCCTCCGTAGAGTGCCATGACGTCACAGGACTCACAGCAACCTCTAGCTCTTCAGCTTACGCGAATCTCTTGCCTCAGCCTCCTGAGCAGCTGGGACTACAGGCGCCCGCCACAAGGCCGGGCTATTTTTTGGTTGCAGTTTGGCCGGGGCTGGGCTTGAACCCGCCACCCTCGGTATATGGGACCGGTGCCTTACTCACTGAGCCACAGGCGCCGCCCAGGACTGTTTTTTAAAAGCATATAGTTTAGGAAAAACCCCACAGAGATACAGTCAACTAGTCTTTGACAAAGGAATGAAAATAATTTAATGGAGAAAAATAGTCTTCAATAAACAGTGCTGGAACAACTGGATATACATGTTCCAAGAACATGGAATCTAGACATAGACCTTACACCTTCACAAAATATTAGCTCAAAATGGGTCACAGACCTAAATGTGAAACACAAAGTTATAAAACCTCTACAAGATAACAGAGGAAAAGTTCTAGGTGACCTTGGATTTGATGATGACTTTTTAGATACAACTCCAAAAGCACAATCCATGAAAGGAAAAAAAAAATGATAAGCTGAAGTTCACTGACATTTAAAACTTCTTTTTAACCAGCCTGAGCTACAGCAAGACCCTGTCCCTAAAAATAGCCAGGCACTGTGGTGGGCGCCTATAGTTCCAGGTATACGGGAGGCTGAGGTTAGAGAATCGCTTGAGCCCAAGAGTTGGAGGTTACTATGAGCTATGACACCACAGCACTCTATTGAGGGTGACAAAGTGAGACTCCATCTCAAAGAAAAAAACAAAAACCAAAAAAACCCAACTTCTTTTTAGGGTAAAAAACCATTTTACATAATACAACCATTAAGACTGCATAATATGAAGAATGAACCTTAGTGTAAACTACTGACTTGAGTTAGCAATATGTGTTAACACTGGTTCATCAGTTTTAACAAATGCAGCATACTAATTCATTAGTAACAGGAGAAGTGGTGGGTGGGAAGGATATATATGGGACTACTCTGCTTTCTGTGTAATTTTTCTACAAACCCAAAACTACTATCAAAAAAATAAAGTCTATTAAAAATTTTTAAAGACCAGCCTGAGCAAGAGAGAGACCCCATCTCTATAAAAAACGGAAAAAACTAGCCAGGTATGGTGGCACACCTGTTGTCCCAGCTACTCTGGTGGCTGAGGCGAGAAGATCGCTTGAGCCCAGAAGTTGGAGGTTGTAGTGAGCTATGATTACACCACTGCACTCTAACTGGGTTGACAGAGCAAGACTCTGTCACCAAAAAAAAGAGATGCATAAAAAACAAAGCTTAAAATGAGTCGACTAACATGAAACAACATGTATCAATTGCTATGATAAATTAGAGAGATGAACTTTCTATGAAAAGACAGTGATTTAGATTGGGTCAAAAATCCATTACCACCACCCCCCACCCCTCACCAATTCCAAACCTCACAAATTACTGAACATACCTAAAAGGAAGGGGCAAAAGTAAAAGGCTGAACAAAGAGCAAAGATGAGCAGGAAAAGAAAAAAAAAAAATCAAAGCTCATATTGCTGGGATAAAGCAAAGAAAAAAGCAAGACATGATCATAAATACAACAAGTAGGATTGGTTTATATTGAAATACAATTCACAATAAGATATGAAATGCATGAATCTTTATGTGCACTGAAATAAAGTGGAAACTTGAAATCTCAGAAGTTAATAGAAACACACAAGAAAATGGAAACTTTAATCCATTTCTCTTAATCATCCATAGTCAAAAAATATAATAGTAATATGCAATTAAGGATGTTGATTTAATAAGTATACATTAAAGTCTATAACCTACAGTGAATAATTTTTTTCCAGAACCCATGCAATATTTACAAAAAAAATTTTAGTGTAGTAAGCTCCTGAAATATAAATGAATCTCTTAAGCAGAAATTTTGTAAGTTATATTTTCTGATCAGAATTCAATGAACATGAATAACAATCTTAGTTTTAAAATTCAACCATTTAGAGATTAAAATTCTTTCAATAATGTAATAGTTTCTTTCAAATGTTTTTCCCTAAAATCAGTACATCAAAATAAGCAGGAAATCAGCCTAAATACCATATTTGAATCTTGCTCAAGAGTTAACAGGCATTAAGAGTAAAGGAGGTCAAGAATCCCTGCCTAATTCTCTTTTCCTTCCCTGAGGCCAAAGTCTACTACTATAGACAGTTTTCAAGGCACAGAAACAAGAGAACAATACTCTCCAGTAAATCGTTTTCTGGATAATCAGTCTGAAACTAGCGAACACTCTCAATAGATCTAGCAATTTGGCCTCTGTCAAAGAAGGGCTCTTCCATGAGGCCAACCCACTAGAAAAGATCAAATAAAAATTTATTTCAACACTTAAGTATAAATAGGCTAATAGAAATAGGGCCATCAGGAGGAGATCCCAGGAATTTACTTTACAGATTATATTACACCTTACAGAACTGAGAAATCCAATGTCACGTGAGAACTGTAATTATGTAACAGTCAGACTTCTTATTATCTTGGTGGATTATTCCTTTTCATTATGTAGTTTACCAAAATATCCCTACTGACATGTTTTTGCCTTAAATTCTTCATTCGACTTGGTTCCAAACATTCCTCTCAATCCCCATTCCCTTTGGCCAAGTGAAGTTGAAAATTCTGGTGAAAGGGTAAGGAGAACGTAGGCCGGCCGCCTGACAGCTTTTAGACCAGGAAGGAACCCTAAACCGAGGGAGTAACTTTTAACTTCTCCGTGCCATTTAGTTTATATCTGGCGAACAGCAGAATGCTAAAAATTTGTTTAAATATAATTTCATAAGTTGTCAATATATCTTTAAATAGGTGAATTTTGTTTGCATTTACTGAGATTAAAGATGTGTTTGGACAAGTCTACATTTTATTTTGTGTTATGTTTCTTGCCTCTTTTCTCTGCTTTTTATTCTTCTTCCTTACCTCTGTTGAACTGATAAACTTTTTATTGCTTATTTTCCCGTTTAGAAAACTACAGATTTTTCTTATGTTTAAGAGTAAATATTTTAAAAATCTTAAATTTTTAATAAAATATTTGTCTAGGCTAGCCGTGAGGTGCCTCACACCTGTAATCTTAGCACTTTGGGAGGCCGAGGCAGATGGATCACCCGAGAGGTTTGAGACCAGCCTGAGCAAGAGTGAAACCCCGTCTCTAAAAAAATAGCCAGGCATTGTAGCAGGTGCATGTAATCCCACCTACCTGAGAGGCTGAGGCAAGAGGATCACTTGAACCTAAGAGTTTTTGAGGTTGCTATGAACTATGATGCCACAACACTCTACCAAGGGCAACAAAGTGAGACTCTGTCTCAATAAAATAAAATAAAATATCTAAAAATTTTCTTAAATTTGTCTTATTATTCATATATCTAGAGTTATTTAGTTCTACATTCTTAATCTGGGCACAAGCTTAAGTTTACTTTAGTTAACCCACTGAACTTTTCCCTCCCACCTTCCAGGGTACAGTTGTCTAAAATTTCAGGATCATGTTTTAAAACACACACAAAAATTATTTTTTAAGTTTTATTTTGCAGTCAGTGGTTGACTGATTTAGCAACAGATTTTATGGATTTCTTCATTCATCACTAGCTCTTGCAACAAATTCCTTCCCTCAGTGCCCAGCTTTTCTCTTACTAAAGTATTCTGGGAAAAGGTTCTTTAAACCAATAGCTATAACAACGTGTAGTTTGTAGGGTCCTCTAAATTTTATTTTTCATAATACTAAAACGCTATTTTTCTGGCTTTCCTGACAGATTGGTGGTAATATCAAAAGATGTGAATTTTTGACACTGTATAATGAAATGTGACATTTGAAAGGTTTTCTAAGTGATTGATATGTGCTACAAAATTATGCACGGGTAAACGGTCCATTCAAAGTGTAAACTAGACCAACAGATTTAATGGAACAGAATATGAAAAGTTCACTGACTTCCTATTATAACTGTGAAGTCAAAATTTCTTCATATGCTTCAACCAAAGAAACACATTAAATATTGAGCAGATGTAAGAATTCTGCTATCTTCTAGTAAGTCTAACATTAAAGAAATTTACAAAAATATAAAATAATGCCACTTTTCTCAGTGAATGCCTTTGTCTTAGAAAATATATTTTAATAAAAATTTGTTAGCATATAACATATTTATTGCTTATTTTAAAACCAAAAAATATTTTAAACTTTCCTTAGTAGTAATTTCTACTATGGTAAATCTTAATAGGTATAACTGACATAAACAAAAAGTATTTGGGATTCTAAATAATTTTTAAGAGTATAAACCAGGGGTCCTCAAACTTTTTAAACAGGGGGCCAGTTCACCGTCCCTCAGACCGTTGGAGGGCCAGACTATAGTTTAAAAAAAAGAACTGTAAACAAATTCCTATGCACACTGCACATATCTTATTTTGAAGTAAAAAAACAAAATGGGAACAAACACAATCACACCGCCGCCTATGACCCGCGGGTCGTAGTTTGAGGAGCCCTGGTGTAAATGGACCCACGAGGCCAGAAAGTTTCATAACCAACTACTTTAAATGAAAGAACATGCAAGAGAAAAATCTCATGGTTTTGTGATTTTATTCAAATGCCTTGAATAATGATCATAAATTGGGATTTGTAGCAATTTTTCCTCAGCACCTTGAAGTTATACCAGTGTCTTCTGGCAACTACTGTTGCTACTCAAGAGTCTGCTGTTAGTCCAGCTGTAGTTTCTTTACAGGGAATAAATACTATGCCATCTCTATGATAACCTTTACAACCTTTTTTTCCTCTATATCCTGATGTTGTCCAATTTTACTACAATATATATAGGTATGAATTAAATTTTTTTCTGCTGTTTGGCACATTAAAAAGTACATTTTTTATTAAAACTAATTTTTTAAACCTTTATTTTTGAAATGATTATTAGACTCTCAGGAAGATGGGAAGACAGCACTAGAGCCCCCTGAATCCTGCATTCAGATTTTCCCAACGGTGACATTGCCTAATTGTCCAGTATCAAAACCAGGGAAACTGATACTCGTACAATACTGTTAACAAGACTACAGACCTTATTCAGTTTTTACCAGTTTTCACATGTATTCGTCTGTATAGTTCTACATGTTGCTTACACGGATAGATTTGTGTGATCATCACCAGGATACAAAATTGTTCTACCATGACAGTGCAGCACTTTTTTAGTTGCACTCTCTCTCTAACACTGTCCTTGTCCCCTGGCAACTACTTAACTGTTTTCCATCTCTATACTTTTGCCATTTTTAGGATGTTACATAAACGAAATTGTATGGTATAACACTTTTTAAGATTGTGTCACTTTTTCATTAAGTGAACCTTCCAAGTCATTTCATGTATCAATAGCTTATTCCTTTTTATTGTCAAGTTGTATTACCTCATACGGATGTCAAGGACATATAGGTTGTTTCCAATTTTAAGTTTACAAACAAAGCTGCTATGAACATTTGTATACAGGTTTTTGTTGTGAATATTAATTTTCACTCTGGAATAAATGTCCAAGAGGGCAATTATTAGGTTGTACGGTAAGTGCATGTTTAACTTTCTAAGAAACTGCCAAACTATTATCCAAAATGACTCTACCATTTTATATCAACAGAAATGACACATGACCTGGTTATTCTACATCCTTGCCAGCAAATCGCTGTCATCACTATTTTTTATTTTAGCATGTAGTTTTAATTTGCATTTTCCTAATGGTTAATGGTGCTGAACATCTTTTCACATGTTCATCTGCCATCTGTATATTCTCTTTGGTAAAATGTCTGTATGTGCCTTTGCCCATTTTCGGATTGATAATAATTTTTTACTGCTGAGTTTTCAGAGTTCTTCATGTATTCTATATAGTAAGTCTCTAATCAGATATATGACTTACAAATATTTTTCCTAGTCTGTACCTTGTCCTTTTATCCTCTTAATAAGGTCTTTTGCAAAACAAATGTTTTTAATTTTATTGAAGTCCAATTTATCCATTTTTCCTAATATAGATCATGTTTGTAATAGATCACGTTTGTAGTGTCATAAGAATTATTCATCCCAGGGCTGGGCACGGTGGCTCATGCCTGTAATCCTAGCACTCTAAGAGGCTGATTGCCTGAGCTTACAAGTTCAAGATCAGCCGGAGCTAGAGTGAGATCCCACCTCTAAAAATAGCTGGGTGTTGTGTCTCAGCTACATGGGAGGCTGAGGTTAGAGAATCGCTTAAAATCCAAGAGCTTGAGGTTGCTGAGAGCTATGACGCCACCGCACTCTATCGAGGGCAACAAAGTGAGATTCTGTCTCAAAAAAAAAAAAAAAAAAAAAAAAAAAAAGAAAAGAAAAAAATTCTTTATCCAGCTCTAGGTCTTCAGGACTTTCTCCCTCTGTTTTTTTTTTTTTTTTTTTTTTTAGAGTGTTGTAATTTTACATTTTACATTTAAGTTGTTATTTGTTTTTAACTAATGCAAAGTGTGAGGTTTAGGCTAAAATTAATTTTTTTTAGCTTATTGAACTTCAATTGCTCCAATATTATTTGTTGAAAAGTCTCTCCTGCTTTCATCTAATTTGTATGTGCTTTTAACATGATGACTCATTCATATCTGTCTTCAATTCTGGGAAATTCTCTGGCATTATCTCTTTAAATATTGCCTCTCTGCTCTGCTCTTCATTCTCCACTTCCCACGTGGGAGACTTTCAATCTTTCCTCTGTGTCTCTTTACTTACTTATCTTTAATTCTTTGTAACTCTAAATTTCTTTGTGCTACATCCTGGGTTGAATTCATCAGTATCAACAATCTTTCAATTCATTCTCTCCTGAACTATGTCCAGTCTAGAGTTTAGACCATATATATATATTTTAACTTTAATAACTGTATTTTACATTTCAAGTATGGTACTTTACTAAATTCAAATCTGCCTGGTTTTGTTTCGTAATTTTTCCTAGAAGTTTACCATGAATATTCCTTCTTTCATCTCTTTAATGATTTTAAACATATTTATTTGAAATTTTTTCAGACTGCTTTACTATATTCCCTTCCTGAATTCATCTCCTACTTATTTTCTGTCTTTCTTGGTACTAGCAATCCTCATGCACTTTGGAATACTTGCTAGCTCTTCTTGCATGGGAACAGCTGCTGCTTCTCCTTCCTCTCCTCTCCACTCACCATCTAGTGCTTCTACTGCCATCATTCTCCACCCTCATCTGAACAGAGGCCTCCAGACCAGAAGCAGGTCTTACACTGACTGTGCAGGGTTTCTGTCCTTTGGTAATACTAGAGATAAAACACAGTCATGCCATGGCCAGGTTCTCATTGCACTGCTCTCCCTGTCACCTCAGAAACACAACTTTTACTTTAAACAACCCACAAACCCAGGCAGTTCTGTTCCGCTTCTTTTCATGTATGACAGTCTCACCCTAGCTCCTAGGTTCCAACAGTAAGTCTTCCTTTGGTCCCAGCCCAGGCATGAAATTCATTTGATCCCATGCCCTTTGATGTCTTTGACACCACAAAATACTTAGAAAATAACAGTATTTGTACAGTACACAGGTGTATGGAAGAGACTGTTTCTCTACCCCAGAATGACTGGCTTTGACCATCCAGGCCTTGACTAGCTTCCCTGAAGCCTGAGGAAAATCAGTATTTCATATACTGGCAAACTCTTCCATAGAGTAATACCCTAAAACAATGATCTCCAATCACATTCCACCTGTTTCTAGTCCACTGGGATGTTTATTTTGTTATTAATGTATAAATACGCTAATACATCTCAATTACCATTACTATATATTTAGAGCAGAATGTAACTAGAATTTAAAGCATAAACTTAAAGGGCCACCATAAGCAGAAGCCCATGCTTTTCCCTCTGTTGAAAACACCCTCCTCTCAACCTCTCTGCAGTTTTTGCTCCTTTAGGTTTCAGTTTAGATGTCACTTGATCGAGGGAGTTTTCATTATTGCACTCTCATCCCAAAGTAGTGTTAGATTTTCTCATAGCACTTAATTTTATATGTAACTGTATGTATTGTTATTGCCTAATTATCTTAGACAGTAAGGTCCCTGATAGCAGAAACTGCCTTTTTCACTTCTGTATTTCCAGATCTAGCACAGTGCCTGCAATAAGTACAAATTCAATAAATATTTTAATGTTACGTATAACAGAGTTCCATGATAGAGAGTATAATGTAATAGTAAAGAGCTGGCACTCTGGATTCAGAGATTATTGGGTTTAAATAGCAATTCTACCACTTACTGTGTGATTTAAGAAAGTTAATTAGCCTAACTAGTTTCCTCGTCTGTAAAATGTTATAGTTCAACTCTCTGTTACTTACTAGCTGTGTAACAACCCTGAGCAAATTCCTATCTTGGTTTCATTGCCTGCACCAAACAATATTTTAAGAATTAAATCAGACAACATACGTAAAGTCACTAGTTGCGTGGCTCCTTTTCTTGTTTCCTTGTTCCTATTACACCCCATGCTGAAAAGGGACAACATCACAGCTCAGTCTTGAGCTCACTCACACCCCTTTTCTAAACCTAGGTAGTATCTTGGTGAAAAGGTTTTCTATTGCCACCAGAGCAATAAAGATTATCTTTATATCCACAACTTATCAGGCAAAGTGGAGGGTAAAGTCAATAAGAACTTGAAAGATAATCCTATGTGCGAATTTAAAGTACCTCAAGAAAAATAAAAACAACTGACAGTTGACTGGATCCTGACTCTGACATCTCTTACAGGTGTACCCTTCGACAAGTAACCTGAGTTTTCTCCTCTGCAGAATGAGGATCATAGCACTCACCTTACAGGGAGCTGGGAGAATCAAACGAAATACCAATTATGAAGTGCCCAGTCCAGTACCCAATTCACGGTAGGCATTCAACAAACATCAATTCCTTCCCATTACCTCTCACGCCCTTTTTATCAGCAGGGATCATAAAAGGGTTTGGAAATTGCTATAACCCATTTCCTCATGTCTGGATTCACAAACTTGTAAGTCTATTTTGCAAGCAGATTCTCTGAGGGAAGCCTGAGATACATAGGCCCAAGATCCGGTGTGTACCCTCAGCAGGATCAATGTGGAGGTGTGGCACCCAGCCAAGTGCTAAAAGTCTGACCCTGCCTAGAATACAGCTTGGTTGGCCTGGAGACCACCAGAAAGCATAGCAGCCAAAAAGAGAAAGAATTACTTGAGCTTCGGCTCCCGTCCTTCACTTGTATACTGCCAACAGATGAGCCCAATCAGGTCCTGCACCCTGGCGCTGGCCATTGTCACCACGGTCATTGGCAGCAGTCTGTCCTGGCTTGAGTGCAGGGGGAGGTAGACATCAATCTTCTTGGTTGCTGTTGTACCTACATGACCCTGTGGACAGAGCACATGCATGAAAGTAAAGCTCACAGCCATGGTCATACAGACCCTATGGGGCCATAACCACCGCTCTCCAGGCCTGTGGCAGCACAGCCCTTTTTCATCCTGTCTGCACAGACCAGCCATGAGCCTGAAATGGACCCAAAGTGAAACACTGTCTAGTTTCAAGGGTGTTTTTTTCCTTGACTTTTCATCTTCTAATGGATCCACCTCTGCCAGCAGGAGGGTAAATGAACCCAAGTGAGAAGAACAAGTAAGAGTGATAAGCAGAGCTGATGTTTGCTGTTAGGGGACGACGCTTTGCTACCAACTCAGTGTGACCTTGGAAGAGTCACCATCAGACCGTAGCACTAGTTGCTCTCCTTGGAAACTGACATACCACTTCTCGATACAGTAAGATAAGCTGCCCGGGAAGTTGCCATACTCTCTAGGGAAGCATTTAGGACCCAGCACTGGAAGCAAATGCTTGCCCTGCTCAGAGTCTATGGGGCTAATTCCATTTGCAATACATCTATTTACTTCAGTACGATGCAAATTCAAGGGCTTTGGTTTTCCAGTATTGCCCTAACCACCATCCCCACACTGCTCAATCCCTCCCACACACCTACCACTCCTCCCTCCTGAATCTTCCATTCTGCCCTCTAGGACTCTTGCACTAATCAGCAAACATACATAAATCCTCAAATACTTTTTAAAAGCAATTCCTCTGCCTCTTTAATGTATTTGGTTATTGAGGATACTGCTTCTTATGTTGTTTTCTTAGAGGACTGTTTTGTTTCTTTTTTAAAAACTTCCAAATCCTCAAAACCAGGAGGTGGAATAGGTATTCTTGCTCCCATTAATATTTCTGAATTATTATTTTTCCTTTCTTCCAAAAATCCCTGTTCTTCGGAGGCCCAAACCATCCAGCTACACACCCTCAGCCCTCCCTTTTTGCTTCTGTTATCCACCAACCTTCAGATCATCCCCCCACTCTTCCTTCACAGAAGCCCTGCACTCTTGGCTTGTACTCATCTCTCCTACCCACGTGACGTGCTCGCTGCACAGTACGAGAAAAGCGTCACAAACAACTTAAATTCAAATTAGAATATTTGATTGTCACTCACTCCTGCCTATCCAAAGTCACGTGACAGACACCCCCCCCAAGAGCCACCATCACTAAACCAGCCGCTTAACTCAATAATCTTGATTTTTTTTTGGTCTCCTTCCTACTGTCTATCCACTCCACTAATAAATTCTAATGTGTCTAGTCAAAAACATATTTCAATGGGGAAAGTACGGTCTTTTCCACAAATAATGCTGGGACAACAGGATAACCACATGCAAAATAATCAACTTGGACCCCTACCCATACCATATACAAATATTAATGCAAAATGAATTGCAGACCTAAATGTAATAGATAAAACTATAAAATTCTTAGACCGGAACAGGTGTAAATCTTCATGACTTTAGATTAGGCAATGTAACACCAAAAGCACAAGCAACAAGAAAAATAAACTGGACTTCATCATTAAAAACTTTTATGCATCAAAGGATACAATCAAGAAAGTGACAAGATAACCCACCTTACGGGAGAAAATATTTGCAAATTATATATCTGGTAAGGGTCTGCTATCCAGAATGTATTAAGAACTCAACAATAAAGACAACCCAATTAAAAAATAGACATTTCTCCAAAGAAGATATATAAATGACAAACACATAACAAAGTCCAATACTGGCCAGGCTCAATGGCTCACGCCTGTAATTGTAGTACTATGGGAGCTGGAGGGGGTAGATTGCCAGAATTCAGGAGTTCAAGACCAGCCTGAGCAAGAGTGAGGCCCTGTCGCCACTAAAAGAAGAAAAACTAGCCAGGTGTGGTGATGCATGCCTATAGTCCCAACTACTTGGGAGGCTGAGGCAAGAGGATCTCTTGAGTCCAAGAGTTTGAGGTTGCTGTGAGCTATGATGTCACAGCACTCTATCCAGGGTAACTGAAACTGGTAATATTGCCAGTAGAAACGTAATATCATGCAGTCATTATGAAAAACAATTCAGCAGTTTCTCAAAAATTAAACAGAGTTAACATCTGACCCAGCAATTTCACTCCTAGATTGATACTAATAATGTGAACATACGTTCACATTAAAATCTGGACATGAAATGTTCACAGCAGCATTACTTATAATAGTCAAAGAATGAAAATAACCCAAACGTCCATTAACTAACAAATGGATAAACAACATCCATATGATGGAATATTATTCAGACATAAAAAGGAAATGAAGTACTGATCCGTGTTACAACAGGGATGTACTATGAAAACATTACGCTAAGACAGAGAAGCCAGACATAAAAGGCTACTACGGCATAAATTAATTTATATGAAGTCTCCAGAACAGGCAGACCTACAGAGACAGAAAGTAGACTGAGCGTGGTTGGGGGTGTGTGGGGGGGCAGAAACTGGGAGGTATGAGGTTGCTTTTGAAGATAATGGAAATGTTCTGTAATTAGTGGTAATAGTTGCCTAACATTATGAATATATTAAAACCACAAAGTTGTATACTTTAAAATGCTAAGTTTTATATTACTTATGTTTTACCTAAATAAAAAAAATGAAAAATACTATTTCAAAACCATCCCACTTCTCTTCATTTCCCTACCACCAAAATACCATCAGGTCTCACCTACTATTGTAATAGATTCCAAACTGACCTATTATACTCTTGCCTACTCCAATTTATTCTCCACACAAGTTAGATTAAAAAAAAAAAAACAACTGAAATCTCATCATATTACATCTCTGTTCAATGATTGGATACCATGATACTTTGCATAAAATCCCAACAGCCTGAAATGTCCAACAGAGCGCCTCAGGATGCAGCCCCGTCCACTTTCTCTAACATTATCTGCTGCAACTTCCTGGCCTGCTCATCAGGCTTCAGCTACACTGGCCTTTAGAAGTGCTCTGAACATATGAGCAACTGCATGTGTCTACCTGTGTAACTTGCTTGCACGTTCCACTTCTAAAGCCCAGGCAGGTCCTACCTGCTGTATATAGTAATGCCTTTTCATGCCTTTGCATGCCGTACTCCTGATCCTCTACTGTGTACCCTTGGCCAGGTTACTTAACCTCTGAATGCTTCTGTTTCCTCATATGTAAAATGATGATAATGATAGGATCTACCTGTCATAAGACTCTTGTGAGAATTATTATCACTTATTACTATTATCATGGGCTTAGTTCATACGACTCCTCTTCAGAGAAACCTTCACTGATAATGCCTGTCTCGTGGTTATTCCCTCACATGTACGTTCATTTCCCTCAGACCACTTAACAATTGAGATTATTTAGCCACCGCGTCAGTGTAGGCTTTCCCCACCAGCCTCTGAACTCGCACGAGATCAATGTGTTCTGTTCCACATGCTGTGCCTGGTACTGAAAAGACCCTAAGAATGAATTACCACAAAATGAATACGTGAATGACTCATATGCTACCAGGACACATGGCAGGAACTCAGTAAATGTTAGTGTTTTCCACCCTTCTTGCCTTTAACCTCTATGGTCTGTTTCCTGGACATGGATGAAAATGGAGGAACTTGAGTAATCATGTGGTTCCATCTTTAATACTCTATAATTCTATCATTCTAAGGTGAAAAAGAAGGTCAGTACTAGGGTAAGGAACATACAAAGTTAATTTAAAAAACATTTTTAGAGAAATTCCATTTCTCATAAGCTAGCATCCATCATTAAATCAACTGATGTTTTTTCCTGAGCCTTGTCTCTATGTTATAAAGCAAATAATGATAAATTCTCCTACATAATGCCCTTTCTCTCTCTTGCTCATACACATGCACACGTATGCACACACACTCACCATGCATGTTTTTCAGCTCAGAAATTATCTTTTTTTTTTTTGAGACAGAGTCTCACTATGCTGCCCTCAGTAGAATACCGTGGCGTCATAGCTCACAGCAACCTCAAAACTCTTGGACTTAAGCGATTCATTTGCCTCAGCCTCCCGAGTAACTGGGACTACAGGTACCCACCACAACACCCGGTTCAGAAATAATCATTTCAATGACTAAAAAAGACTTCTCTAAATAGCAAGTGCTCTGGCCTTGTCAGGCAGGCAAATGGTCAAATTTCAAAACATTGCCAATCTTCCTGGACAGGGTATACAGCCCTCACATCATCCTCCTTTTCAGACACAAGTCAGCTGCTTGTCTTTACTTTCCCTTTCTTATTTCCATTTATTCTTCCTCCTTCTGAGGAACTAGAGCTAAGGAGCGACAGGCCTCCAATATCTCAAAATATGAAGACTCAATGAGATGACAAAGGTGAGTGTGCCTCACAACAGTAAAGTACTTCAGGAATGCAGAGTAGTCTGCTAGAAAGGGCCTAAGCTTCAAAACCAGACCTACTGAGCTTAGTGCGGTGACTCACACCTCTAATCCCAACACTCTGGAAGGCCCAAGTGGGTAGATCTCTTGAGCTCAGACGTTCGAGACCAGCCTGAGCAAGAGTGAGACACCATCTCTACTAAAAATAGCCAGGCATTGTGATGGACACCTGTAGTCTCAGTTACTTGGGAGGCTGAGGCAAGATCATTACTTGAGCCCAGAGTTTGAAGTTGCTGTGAGCTGTGACACTCACCGGGTGTATCAGCACTCCACCCAGGGTGACAGAATGGGACCCTGTCTCAAAAAAAAAGGAAGGGAAAGGAAAGGGAAGGGGCAGGGAAGGGAAAAGGAAAGGGAAGAAAAACAGACCTATTTCTTACTCAAACCTATTACATGGGCATATGAAGCCAAAAATAGATACTGCAAGAGCCAAAACTAACACTGATTATTGTAACAAGAGCTAGCATTTATTTAGAGCTGTTAAGTAAACTTTTGCTACATATTTGTCTAAATTATCAGTTGTAATCCTCACAATCCTATCTAAGAGATAGGCTATTATAACCTTTAAATTATAGCTGCTCAACATTCCACAACCAAAGTAAGAGCCAGGACTCAAATCCCATGTCAGTCTGACACCAAAGCTGCTATTTAAACATCAATGCCTACTTTATAAAGGTAATTGATTCCCACTTTCCAAGACTTCAAAACTATCTTCCTCTCCCTCTTCTTTTCCTCACAAACACACCAAGAGCTCTGCCCTTGAGACGAAGGAATTTTGCCATTGTCAGTTGACTTCAGGGTGGTTCCTACTGTTTTAGGAAATGAAGGCAGATTTCTAAGGTACTTCTATGAATCCCTTTATCCTCTTTATTTCATAATAAAACTGCAAGTGTGGGGAAACTATCAGAATAAATACAGTAGATAATTATTAAATGAATGAAGCCCGTTATTTAATCTCCTAATTCCACTTTGAGGTACAAATGACAGGAAAAAGGGCCTTGCACAAACCTTGAAATCATATATTTTTTAATAAGGAGTCTCTTTTGAAAAAGCTCAAGGTGATGGCAGTTAGCTCTATCTATTAGTTCCTATGTTGCAATATTTAGAGGGAATAATCTAAAACATAAAACAATCCATCAACATAATAGGAAATAATTAACTTACAAAAAAAATATGGTGACCAAAGGATTAAAAGTATTCATCACACATCAAGGCAAGCAATATTCCAAAGACCTAACGTCTAACTATGAAAAAGCAACTAGCAATAAAGATCATACCATACAGTTTTACTGCATGGCAAATTAGGTACTCCACAATACAGGATTGGGGAAATGGAGGCCCAATTAGAGCACAGGGAAGGGGGCAACACAGAGAAAGGGGAAACTGGTTTAGCTTTAGCTTCCTCAGTCTCCTGTGCATTCAACCAACACCCGCTGAAACATCCTCTGGGTTTGGAAGAGAAAGTCCAGAAATATACAAGGCAGATCAGATCCTCACCAAACTTCTGGTCTTCTGAAGGTCTTCATGATACAATGTGATAAAAGCTTCAAGAGGGGCTTGGTGCCCGTAGCACGGTGTTTATGGCGCCGGCCATATACACCAAGGCTGGAGGGTTCAAACCTGGCCTGGGTCAGCAAAAGCAACAATGACAACTGCAACAACAACAACAAAAAAAAAAGCCAGGCATTGTGGCGGGGGCCTGTAGTCCCAGCTACTGGGAGGCTGAGGCAAGAGAATCACTTAAGCCCAAGAGTTTGAGGTTGCTGTGAACTGTGATGCCAAGGCACTCTACCAAGGGTGACATAGTGTGACTCTGTCTCCAAAAAAAAAAGCTTTAAGAGGAAGAAAATAACATGCTG
This sequence comes from Nycticebus coucang, assembly GCF_027406575.1. Lineage (NCBI taxonomy): Eukaryota > Metazoa > Chordata > Mammalia > Primates > Lorisidae > Nycticebus > Nycticebus coucang. The sequence continues at coordinate 11,659,025 of NC_069781.1, read as the reverse complement.
TCATGAAAGCCCAGAAGCTACCCAGACTAAAGGGAGTTGGCAAAGGCCTCTACATACAAAACTTTACCCTTCCACCCAATAGAACCATTAGGCCAAAGAAAAGATGCTTATTGTATCTACCTACTGTACCAGTACACCCAAAGGTGAACAGGAGTTCCCTCTCAGATGTGCAGTTATGAATGATAATTTTCTGCTTTATATTTTTCTGTATTTTCTGTAATGAACATTAATTTATAATTAGAAACAAAATAGTAAATATTACAATTACAAACGAAAAAGGAGATAAAAGCAAGAATAACTGCCACTCAGGGCTTAAGGATTTTAGGTAAGGGAAAGAGAGGATTGATTTTGAAAATGTAGCCTATCTGAAGGCATCAAGCAAACATTATTACGAACACACTATGTGTCAGGTGTTGTGACAGGCTGTTGGGAAAAAATAAGTTGAAAGTATTAACTCAGGCCAGGAGCGGTGGCTCATGCCTGTAATCCCAGCACTCTGGGAGGCCAAGGCAGGTGGACTGCCTGAGCTCACAGGTTCTAAGTGACTGGCGTGGTCTGTGGTCTGAGAAAAATCACTTTGATGGCAGAAAGGAGATAAGATTTGGAGAGAGGAAGGACTGGTCTCACAGAGACCAGCCTGAGACAGAACAAGACCCTGTCTCTAAAAATAGCCGGTGTTATGGCAAGTGCCTATAGTCCCAGCTACTCAGGAGCCTGTGACAAGAGAATTGCTTGACCAAGAGTTAAAGGTTGCTGTGACGCCACAGCACTCTACCAAGGGTGACATAGTGAGACTCTGTCTCAAAAAAAAAAAAAAGAAAGAAAATATTAACTCAGATGCCTTCCTATGGCAAGTTAAGTAATTTTATCAAAGAAAAATAAAAAGCAATAAATCCATAATCATCTGACCAGTGGTTGAATAACAATCTTCAGAGCACCCCCTAAATCAAAGAACGCCCCTAGTGGAGGTCTGAGAACAAAAAGCACTTCCTACAGCAAAACCTCCTCAACACACATGTAATTAATGAGGCCAGCCATACTCCCAGAGTTCATCTGATAGCAATGAACGACCTGATGGCTCTGCACATGCAGCCAGAATCTCAAAGTCAACCTATCCAAGGCCAATTGTCTTCATCAGCTTATCTCTCATGCTATATTCTATCTCAGTTAAGGCTTTCGGCATCTCCTCTGTCACGCGAGCTGGGAATCCTAACTCCTCCTTCTGTCTTCATATTCCACATCCGGATGCCTCTGATCTCTCTCAAATCTTTCTCTTTTTTTTTTTTTCTTTTTTTGTAGAGACAGAACAATCTGAGGCCAATCTGTATGGCCCTCGGTAGAGTGCCGTGGCCTCACACAGCTCACAGCAACCTCCAACTCCTGGGCTTAAGCGATTCTCTTGCCTCAGCCTCCCGATCAAATCTTTCTCCTTCCCATCCTCCCTGCCACTGCCTCGTATTAGGCTTCATCATCTCTTAGTGCAGGTTCTCAACCTGTGGGTCGCAAACTGTATTAAAGGGTCACAGCATTAGGAAGGTTGAGAACCACTGTCTTAGTGAAACCACTGAAGCAAACTCCCAGCCATCTCTTTATCTCTAAAATCCTTCCTCTCTCCAAATCTTATCTCCTTACTGCCACCAAAGTGATTGTTCTCAGATCACAGACCACGCCAGTCACCTAGAAAGATATGATGGCTCCCCTGTGCTAGCATTCCAGCTCCTTGGCATGGCAGTTAATAGCTTCCACAATCTGGGCCTAATGTATTATCGCTAAAGTATTAATATGTTGAACAATAGTCAAAAGCACAGGCTTGGGGTCAGCTAGATGTGAACTTGGTTCCTGGCTCTGCTACTTCCTTAGCTGCTAGACCTCAGACAAGTAACTTCACCTTTCAGAATCTTATTCACTTGGAAAAGTGAATAGGATGTATATAAAATGCCTGGCACACAGTCACTGATCAAGAAAAGTAGCTCTTCTTCTGTTCTCTAATTCAAACATTTCTTCTGAGAAGGTGGAAGTCCCAATATATACCCTCTTCTCTGTCCCCCCAACAATTTGATGTCCACAGCCTTACAGTTTCACTTTTTCCTGTACCTACCCTCATCTACCCTCACTACCTTCTTCCCTACCCTCTCTTTCAACTGTGAAGTACAGACAGGGAGAAACCGTGCCTCAGCCATTTTGCATTCTCCAGGAGCCTAGAGCACAGCGGGGGTGGGTGAGTGGGGGGTTTGCTTGCAGAACTGAAAGGTCTCCTCAGACTATCTTTCAAAATGAACCACCAGACCTACCATTTCTCTCTTTCCCAGGTAGAGTGGTTATACCTCTTCTACTTCTTAGGCCCCGTTCGTCAGGAACAATTTTTCTTCTCTGAAATATCCCTAGCACCTAATATAGAGCCTGACATACACTACTGGCAGTTACTTACACATATCGATGAAATAATGAATATTCTTTTAACAAATGATTTTAAACACTTGCATTATATTATGAAATATAATGACACTATCAACCTAGTCTCCCATTGTTACAAATACCAGTTATTTCCATTATTTCACTATTATAAATAAATAATTCTCTCATAAACACTCTTACATAAATGTTCATATACATATTCCTAGAAGCAAATTACGGGGCCAAAGAGTGCAAATGCTTTGTGGATTGTGATATATACTGGAAAAGCTAACTCTTTTCAAAGTGTCTCTATGCAATCCTGCATCCAATTAATATTTAGCTCATAAAATGAAAAAAACTGAAAAATTTAAAATAACTTCTAATACATAGAATGTGAATATAGATACGTAATTGGAAGACACAGAATTTGAACATGATAATAAATTAAGACATTACATATATACATTTTTTCCTATTTCATACCAACAATTAAAATAATACATATTTAGGGGGGTGGGGCCTTGGTGTGTGCCACACCTTTTGGGGGCAAGACATGATTACAAGAGGGACTTTACCTAACAAATGCAATCAGTATAACCTGGTTTATTGTACCCTCAATGAATTCCCAACAATAAAATAATAATAATAATACATATTTGCTGGCTATCATAAAATTAATTTCAAAAGTATGAACGTATTTTCAAAAATAGGGAAAGCAGGAGAAACATAAATGGGATTCAATTCAAAATAATGTTGAATTAAGAAATATCCATTGGTGGTGCCTGTGGCTCAACAGGGTAGAGCACCAGACCCATATGCTGGAGGTGGCGGGTTCAAACCCAGCCCCAGCCAAAAACTGGAAAAAAAAAAGAAAAAAAAGAAATATCCATTATCAAGCGAGTTAGCTGAACTAAGTCTTATGAATGAAGGCTTAGTTAGTAAGTGCTACTTAATGTCAAGGTTTGCCAATGATAAATTGAATATTAGATCTAAAAACTGTTGCTAAGCTTTCTCTGCTAAGGAAAAGAAACAAAAAGGATAGATTGGCTTCTGCAATTAAAGAGACAAAAAGCAGGCAACTTTATTCTATTAGTCACAACTGTATAAGAAAATCATTATAGGTAATTTTAATGCAGAAATAAATATATCAATGTATCCAAGGTAATGTAATGATACAAACCGATAAATGGGTTATTTGTAGTCTCCAACAGGTAAAACTCTCTTAAAGGAATGACCAATACCTTCCTCCCAACCTCCTCAAATGATGCTATATTTTACCAAGGGCCTTGTCCTTAATAATATAGTATGCAGACTTACTACAAAGGTCTCAGATTATTACTACTCTGATGATAATTAAAAGACTTCATTTGATCAGAAGTAATGATTCAAACAAATTTGGCCTAAACTGATCTAATTCATGTTTAAATGGCTTTGAGGAATAAATAGGGTCTACCAAAAAAACTCCAAACACCAAAATTACAGCATTTTCATTTTAATAAAATACTGGATTTATGGGCTCGGAAAAAGAATTCACTTTTTTATATTCAAAATTGTAGCACTGAATTTATGAATAGATATTATATAAAATTCTATGAAATCCATTCAGAGCTAGGGGCTTGACTTTGTAGTGCTATCTTAACCCTCAATAAATCTGGAACACTTAAAAGCTATTAAATTAACATTTCCCTGATCTGGCACCTGTAGTCAAGTTAATTTGTCAAAAACATTTCTACAGTTTGTCATGGACACTGTATTTTCTGACAAATTAAGTTTAAAATAAAATTGACAAAAATCTCATTAATTTCCTCTGAATCACCAACCTTGCTTCCATTAAGCTTTTATTATTTAAGAACATCAACTGTCACTCTTCCTTTAACAAGGTCATGCTCTGACCTAGGTATCTCCAGGCTCCTGGCAATATTATGATAGAAGTCAGAGAGGCAGTTCAGTATGGTGGTTTAAGAGCACACGTTGTGGAGTCAGACAGACCTGAGTTTAACTGCCAACAACACCACTTACTGTGTGTGCTTGGACAATTTATTTAAGCTCTCTGAGTCACTATTTTCTCATCTACAAAACATGGATAATAAAAGTACCTTCTGACAGAGTTGTTTAAAGGATTCAGTGAAACTATACATGTAAAGAAAAGCACTTACCACTGTGCCTAGGCCACAGCAAATGCTCAAGAAATGCTGGTTGTTTATTATGTTTCTTCCTACTTTCATATTCATAGAACTTTCATAAAAACAACTTCATTGACATTCATCAAATTTTGAAACTACAAGGAATCTTAAGGCACATGCCCTTTAAAACTTTGAACAAATGGTTGTCTTACAACCACTCCTGAAAAACTCCACTAATGAGGTCATTGCTACCTTATAACTAAGACTCTCTTTTTCAGTCTTTAGGTAAACAGTTTCACTGGCTGAAATGTTTCTTTCCATTGAGGTGCCATCTCCCTGTAGACTTTACGCACTGGTCTTAGTTCTAGCCCTAGGAAATCAAAATAAAGCTCTCTCTACTTCTATAGACAACCCTTCAAAAAAACCTCAAAAACTGAGTTACTAAGCATAGTGGAATAAACCAGACTACAATTCTTTCAAGAGTAAAACACAGCTCAGAAAATAACATTTTATAACTTTTCCTTCTATAAGAACTATAGCAAATATAATTCTTTAGTCCTGGACCCAAAATCAGAAAGGGGGCTATTGCTCTCAGGAAAGCTTTTCTCTATTGAAAATAAATCCTTCATATTTTCATGCTCTGACACTTTTGAAAAAGAAAATGCCTAGTCTTATTGGGTTACACAATGTATTATAAAATAAAGTTTGAGTGATAGCCACAAATAATTCTTTGGTTTCAAGATAGTAACTGAAAAACCAGCAATCATTCATGTTCAAATATAGGTAAGACATATCACAATACATAGGGGGAAGTATGAAGGAAAAAAAAAAAAAAAGAAGGGCTACCCATATACGTTGGAAACTACCATCATTTTGTCCAAGACGTAAATTCAGAAAACAATTCCTTGTACTGGCAGTTTTCACCAAGATGGGTTATTATATTTCCTAGGCTCCTCTTTGTAGAATCAACTAAACTGGTTTTTAGACTGTGGCCCTTCCAGCCTTGAGCTGTGCAACCTTGGGCAAGCACATAATCTCTCTGAAAGTCAATTTCCTCAGCCATAAAATAGATGAGACTATCTACTTTCAAAGGAATGGCAAGGAATATAAAGTAAAAACGCATGTTAAAATCCTGGCGGCTCCTGTGGCTCAAAGGAGTAGGGTGCCAGCCCCACATGCCGGAGGTGGCGGGTTCAAACCCAGCCCTGGCCACAAATTGCAAAAAAAAAAAGCCTGTTAAAATGCTCTGCGAAATGCAAACTGTTACACAAATGTCAGTTATTCCTTACTATTGTTACTTAAGCTGTTGCTCAGAACAGGTAGATAAAATGTCCCCTCAAACAAACATAAAGCTGAGAAGCAAAGACAACGGGGAAAGGTCTCTATCTCAACCATTTCAAAAGCCAAAGCATTCTCTTCTCATCCCAGCCTTTGGGTGGGTACAGCATGTGCCAGAATGTGCTCTCACACAGGTACAATCAAGCCATCTTAAAGCACACAAAGTGTCCATTTCAAATTTTCATAGCCATTGTGGGATTCTTTAAATCATTAATGTTACACAGCGCTTTGCATTTAATTATACAAACAACAGCTTCTGTAATGACAATAGTATCAGTGAAAGGTAATTTGCATGAACTAAGCCCCATTGCCGAGTTTAAGTTTAGAGACCTCTTTATTATTAAATCATTTATATAATAAAATCAATATGCTTTAAAAGTAAAAAAAGGGTTTTTTTTAAACCATAAAGAAGAGTTACAAGTTTTAAGCTCTATTAATTATCATAATATAATGAGTCTTTTGAAGATTTAACATCAACTTTTAAAATTAAAACTCTATGGAGAATGTATACTTGGCCCCATTACTACATGATGTATCTCTAGAAAAGGTTACAGTACAGCCATTATCACTGTCCTAAATTATATGGAAATTTTGATATAACCCTCCAACTACCCTAAGGACAGTTTAATTCTAGAGATAGTGAAGTATTTTGAGAATGTAAAATTGTATAAATATTGAAGGTAATAATTCATGTACTTACATCATATTCATTTCTTGCATGGTTTCATCGATATTCATTTCTTGCCTGGTTTCAGCTGATTAAATATTACAAAATTTTACAATATTCACCTTAAAAATTAGTTTCCTTAATTTTATAGTTTTTAAAACCCACAAATTTTCTATACAGTAGTACACACACGACTGTTTTATCACTTTCACACTCAATGTTCCTTAATAATATAATTCAAAAATTACACTGAATCATTATTTAGTAAGTCATAAAAACCTCTTAAAACTAATTTTTCATGCACATCCAGCTTATCCAAAGTTAGAATTTAATTAGATGGCATTGGCATAAATGGGCTTACTACTTTATTTGCTCAATCAGTGTGTGTCTCTTCGGTAATTATAACTAATTCAAGTCCCTGACGCACCTCCTAGCAAACAATGTAAAAACATCAGGCAAAATGGAAATAAATAGCTTTACATTTCTCCAATAACAACATTCACTTTCATTCTCAAAATAAGTGGTATAGCTGTTGCTCTATATAGGAAAAGGCCACACAAAGAACCTATACCTCAGGGACAGAGAACGATGCTTGTCTACAGCAGAAAATACATTATGATTTTTTTTACATTATGAAAATGGTATACATCTATGTAACTAAAAGAGCCAATTGAGAAAGTTTGTATTTAATAGTTTGCAAATCCATGTTGAAATATAAACAGCCACAAGCAAAACAGATAAATTATTATTTACCTAGAACAACACTTCCTATCGGAAAGAATTACTTATAACTATGTACAAAACTATAATTGAGAAGCAGTCCAAAAGTCTGATTACCAGGCCTTTATCTCACATGTCTACCAGATAGAAGCAAGGGGGGAGTAGTAAGTGGCAGAAAACTTTATTTCTAAAATGAGAGGATGGCAGGATCCATGGGATAATAAAAATACCCAGTGTCAGCACTGGGTACTTTAAAAAATAAAGAGCTCTCTGCCAGTAATGCTACTCAATTAGGTAATCATAATCAGCAGAGCAACACAGAGTACACCAGCCAGCTACAAAGCTCACATCTTGGCTGAGTGCGATGGCTCAGACCTGTAATTCTAGCACTCTGGGAGGCCCAGGCTGGCAGATTGCTTGAGCTCAGGAGTTCAAGAACAGTTTGAGCAAGTATGAGACCCCCATCTTTACTAAAAATACAAAAAAACTAGTTGGGCATAGTGGTACATGCCTGTAGTTGCATCTACTCCGGATGCTGAGGCAAGAGCCCAAGAGTTCGAGGTTGCTGTGAGCTGTGATGAGTCCACAGCACTCTACCCAGTGTGACAGAGTGAGACTATCTAAAAAAAAAAAGTTGACAGTTTTGATGGGAAGTGAGACCAGGCAGAGAGAGCACATTCCACTGTACACAGCCTTTGTGCCCCTACCTCAGCTTTCTCTGCAACTGGCAGGTCACGGCAGTTGTCATTTATTAGGCACCTACCAGGGCCCAAGCACGTTTCATATATTATCTAATGTAATACGTCCAGCAGCCCTATGAGGACTGTGTACTCCTGAGCTAAGGAATGAGCAGTTCAGTAAGGAAGCTGCTCCAAACCCCAGATTCTAACCCAGGTCTATTCATCTCTAACTCCCTACCCCACAGTGAATCCCAGTCCTGAATAACTCTTCAGGTAGGCATTACTATCTAGGAAAGGCCACAAAGGTTACTGGTTCATGCTGTAGCCACAATTTCAGATCTGAGGGTCCGAGCTAGGGGCCAGGAAATGTCCTCTAGCTGAGCCCCACAGGGGAGGTCTGAGCTGCTCCTCTTCTACAGCCTGGCCTATCACACTGCACTTGCCGCTCTGCTGTGATGACTCCCCCCAGGGGCGGGAGCCTGGGGTCACCTTCCAGGAATAATCACCTTTCATGTTAGGGCAGAAGGCAGACACGGTCAGATTTCAATAAATCCTCCCTATGTTCCAGAGGTAAAAACACTAGGGAACACCGGCTCCTTAAAGAGTAGGCAGAACCCTTTGATTCAGTTTTTAAAAAGCAGCAATCAAGTACTAACTCACAAGCTGCAGATAATCCTTATTCCTGGATTAAGAGGCTCATCAGTAATTGTTAGGTGTGTCTGTTACTAAATCTGGCTACCCAGGTGGCAGTACCCAAACATGCTTTCATGATGACAAAGGAGGAAAATAACAGTTTGGTCCTTGGAGAGATGGGCACACAGCATGTGACACCAACACAGCATCAAGCTCCAACACAAGCAAAGGATCTGACGAGACAAAGGTCCATCTCAGGTTGCAATTCTCCATAGAAATGGGCAGCACAGACCTGCTCACTTGCAGAAACTGACAAGTTGCTTGGGTACCAGGTCTCTGGGGTTTCTTCTCAGCCCACTGGCATTATTTTTCTCCTGTTCACCCTGAGTCTTAGTCCAATCTCCTCTGAGGTCCTAACTAAACCAGACACAGGGAGAGTCAGGATTTTATCTTATTAAAATAGATACGGCTAATTTGTCTTTTCAAATTCATTTTAAATTAAATTGGATTTCCTCGGAAGGCTGCTGGGTCAGTTCCCCCGCTGCAAACACAGGACAAAGGTTAACTGCACGCCCTTCACCAGCTCTTCTGCTCTCCTGGGCTGGCTCTGATAACCTGCCCCGAGAGGTGGGCAAAGCTTTGGTTTATTGGGCAATAATGTTGCCATCAGAGCCATTTACCATTATGCCAAGAAACATTTTATTTTTTTAAACTAAGTAACAAGATATGGTTGCAAAAAATATGATGTTATTAAAAGATATGATGTTACCAACAGATGATATGATGTTACCAACATGAAACCCAAAGATTATTACCTATCTCCTTCCCTTATAAGGCTCCAATAGATGTAAAAGTACAGACCCTCCTGGAGCAAATTGTTTTCTGATTCCAATGTAAAATTCCACTAACATTTGCACTTAATTTGTCTCATTTAGACTGTCTACATTCATGAAAATTTAACCCAGTAATTCCCTGTTATACAAAGCACAACAAAGTATGAATATTTAAATACAATGTAAATAAAACACTTTGTCAATTATATTTTTGTATTCTAAATTAGTACTTCACTTAGCATGTCTGCCTTGCACAGCACCACACTATTTTTCAATTAAAGGTCCAGATGTTTCAAAGGCTCCAGTAGGCAACAGCAGTTATGAGAAATGCTTTATCTGCATTGTAATCATCACCACCACATCAGCTCCAGGCTGCATTAACATACTCATGTTTTATTCCAGTTCCTCTTCTAACAGAGCAGGTAATCATACAACACAGCAGAGAAGCCCAATTCTAAGAGCTGAACAATTTCCTTACAAGCATTCACCTGAGCAACACATTTTCATACACAATCTTAAAATATTCCGGAAAATAATTCATTACATAGTTAAATTTGCTTAGCAGAAACACTGACCATTTCTATAATTTTTTAATAATCAATCAACCAGTTTGATGAAAACATTTCAAATTGTACATAAAACCAGCACATTGTACCCCATGATCGCATTAATGTACACAGGTATGATTTAAGAAAAAAGAATGAATCACAGCACAGACATACCAAATTTAGCTTCAAATACTATTTAAAGTACAAGATAGACTGTACATTCATGTGCTTATGTAGGCTGAAAATCAACTAGAAATTAGTGTGTATAAAAAAACACTATCATTTGTTACAATCTAAGCCATCCCTTCTCGGTTTTAATGCTGATGTCATCTCTGAAACAAGTCAGTTTGGTATTTATTCTTACTGTCCAAAAATGACAATTCACCTGAGCTGAGACTGAACAAGTATAGCAATTTTCCTGGTTCTCATCTGATAAAAAAATAACACTAGAGCAACGCAGTTCTGACAGCTGCAACAAAAATGCTATTGCATTTATTATTTAGTTAATTAAATGATTCCCTTACCCACAAATGGAAAAGAATAACCTATGTTATAAGAGATACTGCCATGCATGGTAAATATAATTTAATGAGAAAATATAGTACTTCATCATTACGAGAAACTGTAGCAAAATTAACTTTAATTATAACTTTTTAATTATTCCACAAACATTTTTTATTTTGAAATATTCCAGGAGGAGGTGTCCTAATGAAGATGCTATTCAAAAGATAAATGCCTTTACAAATACTAAAACCTCAGACAGGTCAAATCCTGGCAGGTTACACTTCAGCATGTGAAAGCAGACAGCTTCCATTCCTTCCTGAAGGAACCTTAGGTGGAACATTTTTAATACATCACTGTGTCACTTTTTAATGTGTCCCAATCTATTAACCACATGGCAAACTAACAGGGATTTTTAAAATATGGCTTTTATGGCTTTGTGCTGGTGATTAATTAAATAAATAGCCACCATTTCACAAATCATCCCTCTAATTAGTCTAAAACAGACACTTTGCATTCAGTGGTATTACTGCCATCTGAAGCTACAGAAGGGCAGGAGTGGTATTGCATGGCCGCCTCTCTGTACTTTGGAGCCCACTGTCGCAGGCTCCACGGCTGGCATCCCACTCTGCCACCCAGAGGCAGAGGTGTCATCTTTGCAGGTGCTGCAGTCAGCTGGAATTTGGCTCCAGCTGCTCAGAAAAGATGTTCTCCTTAATTATTCTCCCTCACCCTCAAGGAAACAATGGAACAACAAAGGACCAAAGTGCATTCTCCAGCTGCAAACAGAAGAGGTTTCACCAACATGGTTCATGGACTGAGTAAGAAAGTTGGGTGATTTAGGAATAAATAAGGTACTAGGTCAAAAAGGTTGCTTAGAATTCAAAACATGTTATGTCATTGTCTTGAATTCAAATATTAAGCAATTACTTGAAAACCCTATTATTTAAAAGACTCCATTCAAACAATGAGAAGATCACTCTCCTTGAAACTGATAGGAATTCAACCTAACTTGTTTTAGTAGCATATTTTAAAAAAGGGTAATTCCTCTGAAAGCAAATTAAACTTAGAAATAATTTTGAGTGCCGGGGAAAAAATCAAATGGGAATATTTCGAGAACCCAATTTCCTTCAGGAAATACATTAAGTGGTTTTCTAATCTTTTAAATGTCATTAGATACGGTTAGAGGAAGGAAGGGGGGAGGGAGGTAGTAGTGAGGAAGGGAAGAAAAGGAAAAAGAGGGAAAGGAAAAGAAATAAGGGAAAATTCAGTAGGAAAAACACACCGAAATATACTCCAAATTGTTCTGTAGAAAGGACTGCCCTCATTTCCCTTCTATAAGAAGCCTTCTAAGAAGGGAGGAAGAAATGGGGCATCGTAGAGAGACCGGGACCCTGAAGCATGACACTAACGGCAGAAGACTCTTCAGAGTCTAAGTCAGATGATCCCTATCCAGCCTCAGTTTTCTCCCCGTAAAGGATTTTAGCCCCATCCTCAATAATTATAGGGAAACAGATACTGTACTAGCACATTCCAACTACACAGAACAGATGTTTGAAAATGGTAGTCATGAGAAGCTACGCTAGGCAATGAAAACTGGATTGCCGGCAGAGCCTAGGTTCCTTGCTTTCACTCTTTAGTGCCTTTCTCAAAGAGCCAAGGTAGCTGTAGCCAGCCCTGCAGATGCTGTGTTCCAAATATATGAAAAGGAGAGATAAAAGCACAAAAGGTACATGAACACAGAACCACCACATTATGTTTGCTACACGGAAGAAAACTCAAATCATCCTAATTGAGAAGAAACAATGTAGTTTCTCTTTCCTCACCACTGGGCACGGATTTGAGGGAGGATGCCTCTATGACCATTCATGTGGTGGAAACTGGAAAGCCAGAAAAAAGGGGGGTTGAGGGGACTTTGGATTCAGCAGACCTGGCTGTGAATTCTGCTTTTGCTATTTAACTAGATGGTGTACTGCAGGCAAGTCTGTTGAGCTTTCCCAACCCAAAATGGGAATAATAATACACACTTTACAGGGAAACTAGGAAGAATGAATGAAATAGCATGGTATGAGGTCTAACAAGTTCACAAACTCATGCGAGAAGTGCTACAAACCTTGCTGCTGAGAATCTAACGATCACCTTCAAAGCACTCCCCTTGGGAACCTATGCACCAACGCCAGTGCCGAGTCTAAACTTCCAAGCAATTTTAGAACTTTTTCTAGAATGACCATCAGAGCTGTCATTGTATGACACACAAAAATTATGCAACAATAACGAATGCCACTCAGCAAGACACTGACACATATCGACACAAACAGAGCTGTGAGACATGGCTACATGAAGGTTATGAAATCTTATGAAGTTGCTTGTGCACTGCTTCCAAGGTAAGCTCATGGTGGCAAGTTCACAAATTTAATTGTCAGACCTCTTATAATGATAGTTCAGGTGGTCATTCCAGAAAAAGAGCTGCAAAACTGCTTTGAAGGGTGGAGTAGGTGTGGCGTTGATGCATAGCTTCCCACAGGGAGTCCTTCTCCCCACAGGGAGATGAGGGATATTCATTGCTGAGTGATATTCAGCAATGAGGCAGGTAGCACCTTTTCTAGGATGAGTTTGCAAATTTAACTGTCAGAGCTTGTGTACACTCTGGCCTATAGTAGACACTCAAATAGTTTCTATAATATTAAGTTGAATCATATGAAACTGCTGGTATTCAATTGCTTGTGTCTTACAAAAATCGCAATTTCATACAGTTTTATCTAATATTATATAGTGACTAAGACAGTAAGTATCAAGAGCTGGAGAAATGACTGAAAATTCTCAAAAGCAGAATAACTTACACTCCTGTCATAGCAAGACAACCAAGATATAAAAAGCATCTTTTTTTTTTTTTTAGGTATTACTTGTTCATTGTTATTCAATAAACTTAGGAGGGCTTTGGGCTAGATAATGTGGGCAAGACAAATATGTATTCCACCTGATTTCTGCCCTCAGGGAGCATATCGTTAAGAGGTCGTTGACTTGTTTATCTAGTCATTCACCTGCTTAAAAAGCATTTTTTTAAAGATTACCTCTCCATTCCAGTAATACAGCAGCTAATATGTATTAAACATTGTACGTCAGATATTAGCCTATACATTTGACATCTATAATATTAGCTTATGTAACTTCAAAATAACTCTTAGTTAGATTCAACTATTTTTCCTATTTTATAGATGAAATGGAAGCACGCAAAAATGAAGTAATTTGCTCAAGGTCACACAGCTGGTAAAGCTGGAATGCCAAACCTGGGGCTAACTTGAGAGCCTAGGTTCTTACTCATCACTTAAAATTTCCTTCCCACACTGCAAAACTGCTAATTCTATTTTTAATAAAACTGTACGGGGACAAATAGTAAATAACCTACATATCAACTCTGGGCCTTCCAAAAGATGGCCATGTCAGTGGGCAAGCAAACACCAGCAGGGAGGGCATTTCATCCTAGCACCCATAGTGACCAGCAGTACGGTATGTCCAAAAGTCCCACTGCACCTACGGCATTCTAGCACACGACTTCTCCCATATCATAGTGTTATTAGAGAAAGAGAAAAGAAAAATAATGGACACACTTAAAAGTTTCCAAGAAAAATGATGAAGTTTTAATCAAACAGCTGTTGGGTGTTCCCATTATGTTACAGTCAAACCATTTCGCTATGTGACAAAGGGAGCAACGCTTTTTATTTGTTTGTTTGTTCCATTATCTATTTATGTTTACATCTCTTACTTCCTAAATCCTTTGATATAAATAGCAAACAAGCTACCATAGCAAGGGAACTGGCCCTGACTGTGGATGCTCTGAAACCACTTCCTTTAAAAAAAGAATCCAAGTCAAAGAAACCTTCAAACACCATGCTTTCAAAGCCCAGATTCTAAAATCAATTATGCTTGCATTTAAAGCCGCCTCTGTGGCACCAAAACCCACCAAAGATAAAGAAGACGTTTGTACTAAGTTGGGGAAGTGGAGACATCAGCATTTCCGCCCTTAGCCCATTATTCCTACTCTCCAGACAGCACCTGATACAGCATCTGGAGCGTTTTGTCTTCTGTACAGCCACTGCTCTTGCGAAGCCCGGGCTCAGGGGTTTCCCTGGGGCTTCCTTTCCGACAATTGTGCAGAGACTCTGAGAGGAGCCCAAATGAGCTGCCTTAACCTTCCTGTAAACTGATATTTCCATAGAGGATTAAGACAAACGTTTCAAATAAGCCAATTTCCTTTACTAAAAAACCAAAGTGACAATAGTAGTACCAAGAGAAATATACAAAGACAATGAATAAGACATACTTCTCTCGTCTTTGGGCATGTAAAAAAATATAGAGCAAAAGGTTAGGTGGAAATAGACTACACAATTCCCTCTTTCAATAGGATGCCCTATGGTGGAGCTGAACTAAAAAGTTATACAAGAATTAGACTCAGTCATACCAAAGTGAAGAGAAAGAAAGGTCTAAATACTTCATCCTATCTGATATATGTTGAGTCTGCGTGCTATATATTTTTGCATTCCTATTGATTGTAAAAGTTGTCTATTAAAAATAACTATGTTTCTTTTCTAATAGGGTACTTTAATAACTCTGGGGATGACAAATGGTTACTTGCTAAACTAGTGAGAATTAGAATTCCTAACTACACTTGAGGTTTCTGTAGAAGGGAACAAGCTTTCTTCTCCTCAAGTATCCTAGGCAGCTTTCTTGAACCACAGGAAGTGGGAGCTCCCCTTGACCCAAAAGGGTAGGGATGTATATGCTCCTCAACTAAATGAACAGAACACAGAGATACACACAAAAGGCCAGAGCAGAACATACCCTTAAGAAATCCCACTCTTAGCCAAGCACTGTGGCTCACTCCTATAATCCTAGCACTCTGGGAGGCTGAGTTCAGGCGGTCAAGACCAGCCTGAGCAAAAGTAAGACTCTGTCTCTACTAAAAAATAGAAAAAACTAGCTGGGTGGCATAGTGGGCACCTGCAGTCCACAGCTACTTGGGTGGCAGAGACAGGAGGATCGCCTGAACCCAGGAGTTTCAGGTTGCTGTGAGCTAGGCTGATACCATGGTACCCTACCTAGGCAAGAGAGTGAGATTCTGCCCCCTACACACAAAAGAAGGAGTGAGGGGTAGGGAAGGGAAAGGAGGAAAAAGGAGGGGAAGGGAGGGGAGGGGAGAAGAGAGGCAAGGCGAGGAGAGGTGGACAGGCTCTTTGGGTTTCTTTGGTTCATCTGCCAAGCTTCATATTTTCATTGTAGGAAAAAAGGGGAGGGGGAGAGGGAGGAGAGTGGAAGGGAGGAGAGGAAAGGAGGGGAGGGGAGGGGAGGGGAGGGGAGGGGAGGCAGACAGGCTCTCTGGGTTTCTTTGGTCCATCTGCCAAGCTTCATATTGTCACTGTCATCATCTGACCCCGTAGTAACCTTTCTTGCTTTTCTCTTTTTGGTAGTTTCTCCCATAAACCTATATTCAATTTTACAGTATTACAATGTATAATGTGAGATGTTTCATACTTACCATTCTGTATTAACAGGACCTTAAACATTTCTGGAAAAAGAATGACTAAGATTAGAAACAGCTACCATTTACTCAGACACTGGACTGAGTGCACTACATAAATCACCTTTTTTGATCTGCAGAACAGACCTCTCTTGCTTACTCCACCATACAGATAAATAAACTGCTAAGAAGTTAAAGAAATTGTTAAAGGTCACACAGAGCAACAGAATTCAGATGGGAACCCAGGTCTGACTGACTCAAAAGACCATAGTTGTTACTTGACTACAATTCTCTGTAAAACTAATATTTAAGAAAAGCTTCTTTTTGTTCTTATTTGGAAAATTTTCTTCTTGTGTTTTTAATTACCATTTTCATGAGATAAAGAGCCATGATGTATTTAAACATAAACTCTTTCTTTTCATTCTATATATACAGTCCCCTTCCACAGCATTTAATATAGCACACTAAAAAATACTTTACCGTAGGACTTGTATTTCATTCAAATGGCAAAATATGTACCTGAGCAACCTTCAAACAAAAAACAATTAAAAATTTGGATGAGATATAAAAAGTACCTATTTGGGGGCATGCATGAATAGTTCACACCTATAATCCTCACATTCTGGGAGGCCAAGGCAGGTGGATTCCTTGAGCTCAGGAGCTGAACCAGCCTGAACAAAAGCGAGACCTCCTGTCTCTATTAAATATAGAAAAATTATTTTAGACTCTGGTCATCATGGTGGGCGCCCATAGGCCTAGCTACTTAGGAGGCTGAGGGAGGAGGATTGCTTAAACCCTGGAGCTTGAGATTCCTATGAACTAGGCTGATGCCACAGCACTCAAGTCAGGGCAACAGAGTGAGACTCCTGTTTCAAACAAACAAACAACAACAACAACAAAAAACACCACAAAATTTATTTTGTTTGACGGAATAGGCTGCCAAATTTTTAAGGAAGGGGAACCCAGAATGGAAAATAGAACACAACTTTTGCCTTAATGGTGGCAACTGACAAAGAAGATGATATTAAATGTCAATTTTCTTGGTCAGCTAGATAATGGAACAGCATATCTTTAATCTGTAATAAAGCTGAGGACCCCCCCCCCCCCCGCTCAAAGACCTACTTGTGAGAGTAAATCAGAATTATAGCCTCCCAACCAGACCTCCAGCCAAGTAAAACTGTCTGACTTCCCTGGTCCCCCAATTTTTTTTCTCGTGTGTTTTTATAAATAGAAACCAAGCTTCATATGAAATTTCCATCCCAAAGTCATATTACTTGATGAACCAGAAAGACTCAAGCTAAGAATTTACAGTAGCTCTGGGCTGGTAGACTCCTATGTTCTACGTAGAAGTAAACACAAATCCTCTCAGAAGAAACCTAAATTACTCAAATAATTCCAACAGAAAAAGTTGCAAGATATGAGCTATTAAAGCCCCAAATCACAAATAGAAGGCAGCACAAAACCAACCCAGAAAAACTAGAGTTAACACAATGATCAGAAACAGAATATCAAATAAATGTATAAAGGAAAATACTGAATAAGAACAAGAAATTATAAAAGATTATCCAAGATGTGGTATAATATGATACTGTGGTTAGATGAATGCTGCTATTCTTAGGAGATGAAAACTAAAGTATTTAGGAGTGAATGTCAACCCTGAAATGACTTTTGTAAAAAAGCATAAATAAAGTAAATACGATAAAATGTTAACAATTACTGAATATAGGTGGGAGGTGTAAGAGTATTTGCTGAACTTTTACTAAGAAAATTATTTAAGTTTTTGTAATAAAAAGTTTTTTAAATTACCAACCAGATTTTTTTCCAACTAAAATTGGAAATGCAGGGGTGGCACCTGTGGCTCAGTGAGTAGGGCACCGACCCCATATACCAAGGGTGCTGGGTTCAAACCCAGCCCCGGCCGAACTGCAACAAAAAAATAGCTGGGCGTTGTGGCGAGCGCCTGTAGTCCCAGCTGCTCGGGAGGCTGAGGCAAGAGAATCACATAAGCCCAAGAGCTGGAGATTGCTGTGAGCCGTGTGATGCCACGGCACTCTACCAAGGGCAGTAAAGTGAGACTCTGTCTCTACAAAAAAAAAAAAAAAAATTGGAAATGCAATATATGGGTTCCACAGCTGAGGAAAGACTCTGTGAATTCAAAGATAGAATTAAAGTAATTACATAGAATGCAACCAAAAGAGACATGGAGGTGGAAAATATGAAAGGGAGACTAAGAGACATGTTGGATAAAAGAACACATTCTAGAAGGTATAACTGAAATTTCAAAAGAGGAAAGAAGAATAAACAGTGCAGGGCAATGTCTGAAAAGAAAGTGGCTGAACATTTTCCAGAATTGATGAAAGACACGAATCCACAGATTCAGAAAGCCTAGCAAATGCCAAAGAGGAACAACAGGGAGGAAAACGTTATCTGGAAACATTATAATGAAGCTGCATATATGCCAGGCAAGTTACTAACCAAATGGGACGTGTACAGCTACATGAACAGCGACAAATGGTTCAACTTACCAGGAAGAAATAACAATTCTGAAATTATACTGAGTATAGAAGCATAAACTCACAATATATAAAGAAAAACTTTTCAGGACTAACAGGGAAAAAATGGACAACCAAGCAACAAGTGGAAATTCAAAAATACTTCTGTCTAATTGATAGATCAGGCCAAGAAAAACATAAAGAAAATTTTGGGGCGGCGCCTGTGGCTCAGTCGGTAAGGCGCCGGCCCCATATACCGAGGGTGGTGAGTTCAAACCCGGCCCCGGCAAAACTGCAACCAAAAAAATAGCCGGGCGTTGTGGCGGGCGCCTGTGGTCCCAGCTACTCAGGAGGCTGAGGCAAGAGAATCGCTTAAGCCCAGGAGTTGGAGGTTGCTGTGAGCTGTGTGAGGCCACGGCACTCTACCGAGGGCCATAAAGTGAGACTCTGTCTCTACAAGAAAAAAAAAAAAAGAAAATTTTAACACAATTATTCAAAATGCTTGGGACCAGAAGTATTTCAGATTTCAATTTTTTTTTGAGTTCTGAAATATATGAACTATACTTACTGGCTGATCCAAAAATCCAAAATCCAAAATGCTCCAAGAAGTTTCAGCTTTTGGAGCATTTCAGATTTCAGATTTTTAGATTAGGGATGCTCAACTTATAACAGTCTTGATCTAATGGAAATATTTAGAATACTGCAACCAACAGCAGTAGAAATTACATTCTTTTCAGGCTCACAGATAGTATTTATGGAAAGTGACCTATTTTGGTGGGCATAACAAATTTTTAAATGATTGGTAACATCAGGCCAGCTTCTCTAACCAAAAAATGATCAAGTTAGAATAAATAAAAACCTAAAAAAATCATAATAAAGTTGGAAAAACCTCATGTGCTGGAAATTTAGAAACTTTCTTACAAATAATTCATGTATCAAGTAAAAAATAATAGAAATCAGAAAATATTTAAAAGCAAGCATATCAAAAATCATGAGATTATGAGATAAAGCTAAAAGAAGGAAGATCTGTAACAACTACAGCAAGTAAATGTTGTAATGATTTCCCCCAGTGACCAATGGCCACTTAGACAGTCATAGCCTAAGAAAAGGGGAATACTAACAGGTCAAAAACTGTTGGACATAGCTGAAGCTGAAAATGGACCACAGCTGCATTGCAGTCCACTCGGGAGTGGCCTTAAAAGACAACAGTGATAAGAAAGCTTCCCAACAGCCAGAGCTTGGGACCATGCATCTGTTCATCTCCATTGTGTGGAAGAAGTGGCAGGTTAAAATATGTCTACTCGTGGGTGAATGGCTTGGCCAGTTGGTTAGATGACTGGAAGGAGGAAAAAAAGGGAAGAGAGGTATGCATGGACTTCTGGGAATGGGCTTCAAGTATAAAGACCTTTGTAGTACATGTGTCTTGATCCCCACCAGCACCAGAGAGCATCCTCCACAGAAGAGGTAAATTACAAGGTTAACCCTTGGCTAGCATTTGGGAAAATGGACCTCACAGAAGTTTCTACCACGTTGCTAAAAGTGGTTCACTGTTCTTAAACAATGTAAACAACATGATTTATGCTTAACACCTGCTTTCCTTCTGAGACTCTGGAATTTGTGTATGTGATAATCAAAGGGTGCTCACATAACCAGCCTCCAGTAGAAACCGTGGTCATTGAGTCTCTGAGGAGTTTCCCTAGAACAGCAGTTCTCAACCTGTCGGTCGAGACCCATAGGAACTGTATTAAAGGGTCACGGCATTAGGAAGGTTGAGAAGCACTGCCCTAAAAGATAATATTTCACCCTATTGACACAACTTGTTGCTGGGGGAGTTAAGCACATCCTATGGGACTGGGAGAGGTCTCTTTTAAGTATGCCCTTAATCTCCTCTGGACTCCACCCTACGCACCATTTTCCTTTCTTGATCCTTTCTCTGGAACCTTTCAAAGAATCCCTTTTGAATCTTTTCACTGCCATAAATCAAAGACATAAGTGCAACTACATGCTTGAGTCCTGTGAGTCCTCCTAGCTTGTCAGTGAACTTGGGGGTGGTCCTGGGAACTCTCAACACTGACTTCATTTAACTTCACCCAAATCTGTCCCTGGTCTCCCCAATGTTGGCACCTGGGCATATGAACAAAAATAGTCATGCTGTCAGGAACTGAGACTATATATGCACCCAACAGTATGGTCCCTCACTTGCCCATGAGAATGCTGATAGTGTTCAATGTCAAATATCCAACCTCCCAGCAACAGAGATCAGCACTGAGCCTCCAGTACCATACCATCCCTAAGGAGACCATGCAGCCATTTGGCTCCAAGTTGATAGCACTGGAGCCCTTTCATGATGAAAGAGGTTTTGACAGAGATCAAATACATATACCAAAAATCAACAACTGTTATATGATACTATGTCCTCAATAGGTAGAATACAAATATCCAGGAACCAAAGGAAAAAGCAGGAGTGGCCCCATTCACCATCACTTTTCCCCCTTTCATAATGTATGCTTCCTATCCCTAGTCAGGGCTCTATTGATTAAGAGATCTGGATTCCCAAAGACAGAATGAACACTTTTACCAGGAGACACAGCGAGAGTTCCACTAAATGTGAAAATTATCGCTGCCGTCCAAGATCCTCACACCAAGAGGCATCAGACAAGATTAGTCAGTACCCTGACAGGAGTGTTGACTATCATCAGGAGACACAGGGCTCCTGCACACAAAAGAGGCAGGAAGGAATGTGCCTGGCCAGTAAATCTATCGGGCATAACTTATTACTCTTCTACTCAATTTTAATGGTAAATAGACAAATGAAGCAGGCATAACCTAAGAAAAGTAAACAAGAGATTGAATCCTCGAGGATGAGGGTCTGGGTCATCATACCACCTAAGCCACCTAGACCAGCAGAGGTGCTAACCATGCAAGGTCAAAGAACCCAGAACAGATATTTGAAAAGTAAAACGAGTATCAGTGTGGCCTCAAGACTAGGTGCCATATCAGAGAATGTAGTTCATTCTACTAATCTTCCTTCTATAAGTTTATCCAAAGAAAAGAGGCCCAACACAGACCTGAAGGTGTAGTCCTAGAACTTATACGAGTCTAGTAACACCAAGAAGCACCAAGGGTGGACTGGCATGGTCACTGGCTGACGCACCCAGATCCCCTCTTCAGGAATGAGAGGCATCTTTCCCAACTGCTGCGAAGGTTGCTAGCTGATGGCTATTAAGTGCCAGTCCTCTCCTGGAATTGCCCTATCAAATGATAGGTCAGATCGTAAGATATGAGGTCTTACTCCAACTTGGGACAACTCTGAAAGGCCATCGAAGCTTCAGAGTAATCCAGGGTGCCAGGTGAGGCCATGTTATGACTACATTACAGTCAAACTCCCTCCTCTACCCAATTGAGTTTTCTTCCCTTTCCCCAACAGATGTAGACCTAGAAAGCACTCCCTAATAGATTTCTTGCTGCTAATCTTCATTTCAGATTCTGCTTCCCAGGAGAACCAAACCTGTGACAACAATGGTTTTACTGGCAATTTCTATCAAACATTTAAAGAACAGATAATGCTAAAATTACCCATACTATTCAATAGTACTAAAAAAGAACAACTTCTAAATAACTTTATACAGCTAACAAAACCTCTGTTTTCAACCCTGAGAGTGTAAGAGATTATTATTACAGACCAAATTTACTTGTCCACAAAGGTACAAAAACCCTAAAAAAAAACCAGCAAATCAACCCAGCAGTATATAAAAACTAGGATATTGGTGACCAAAGTTGAGCTTATCAAATGCAAGGTCAGCAGTAAATCACATGATAGTCTACCAGGGGTCCTCAAACTACAGCCTACGGGCCACATGAGGCGGTGTGATTGTATTTGTTCCCGTTTTGTTTTTTTACTTCAAAATAAGATATGTGCAGTGTGCATAGGAATTTGTTAATAGTTTTTGTTTTTTTTTTTAAACTACAGTCTGCCCTCCAATGGTCTGAGGGACAGTGAACTGGCCCCCTGTTTAAAAAGTTTGAGGACCCCTGGTACACAAATACAGAAAAAAAGCACTTAGTACACTGACCATTCACTTATCATTTTAAAAATAATTATTTTAGCACAGAAAGGACTTTTCTTAACCCAACATAGGACATCTACCAAAAGCAAACATTGGCAGGTATGGTGTTCCTATAATTCCAGATCCTAGACAGGCTGAGGTCAGAGGACTGCCTGAACTCAGGAGTTTGAGACCAGCCTGGGCATCATAGTGAAATGTCTCAAAAAAGAATTGAAAAATGGCAATCATCATATTTAGTAGTGAACTAGTGAAAGCATTTTCTTTAATATCAGGAACAAGACTATTTCTTTTCAACATGGTATTGGATGTCTTAGTCAGCTCTGTAAAAGAAGAAAAAGAAATGAAAGTAAAAGGATTAGAAAAATAATAATAAAAGCATCATTATTTGCAAATGACTGACTCCTCCAGAAACTAAAACAGTTATAAATCAATGAAATTAATAAGAGTTTATTAAGGTTGTTGATGCTAAATCAACGCAGAAGAATCAACTGCAATTCCATACACTAGCGACAAATAAGACACTTATGATTGAAAAGGTATTGAGAGTAGAATAAAAAATATTAAGTATATGCAAACTGATCTAACAAAGACATATAATACTTCTAGGGAGAAAACATAAAATGTTATTAAAGACATTATAGATCACTTAAAAAAAAAAAAAGGAGAAATATATCAGGCCAGGCAAGTTACTCATGCCTGTAATCCCAGCACTCTGGGTGGGGGAAGCAGGTGGACTGCTTGAGCTCAGGAGTTCGAGACCAGCCTAAGCAAGAATAGAGTCCTGTCTCTAAAAAATAGCTGGGTGTTGTAGTGGGTACTCATAGTCCCAGCTATTTCAGAGGCTGAGGCAAGTGGATTGCTTGAGCCCAAGATTTTCAGGTTGTTCTGAGCCATGATGTCACAGTACTCCACCAAGAGCAACAAACTAAGACTCTGCCTTTAAAGAAAAAAAAAAAGGAGAGATATAGCATGCTCAAAATGGCAAAGATGGAGGCGCAGGCTCTGGGAACTCAAAATAGCTTCTCTTCTGCAGGGGAATTTGGCAGGGACAGAAACAAATTCCCGCAAAGTTGTTCTGTTCTGTCAGTAAAATCAATCGGGGGCGGGGCGGGAACTGAGTGAACACTCCCCAGCCTTCATCAAGCGCCAGAGGTTGTCAGGCCTCACCTCCCCCTGCTGGATAGAGGCAGAGCACAGCGGCCTGGCTGAGCAGATATAGATTTCCTTGTGATTCAGGCAGGAACAAACCCCTGGAGTAACTAGAGGCAACTGGGTCACAGCCCTGTGGGGCTATCAGTGACTGGGTGTGACATAGGCACAAGGTGGGGAAGGAGGCATCAACCTTTCCAGACTAATCTATTTGCTGGGTGGGTCCTCCTAACTTCACAGAGCACCAGAGCAAGTCATATCTGAGTTGTCAGCAGACCCCTGCGATCCAGTTGCCAGAGACTTTTTAAACTCTCCCACATGAGACAGGTGCTGACTGAGACAATTGATTTGGACCTTTTGAACTGAGCCAATCGCCTGAGGACTATTCAAGTGGTGCCCTGGATGTGTGGTTGTAGGAAGGTTTGATTTTCCTTTTCCAATTGTTGCCTGTGTGTGTGTGTGGGGG
The DNA here is from genome assembly GCF_027406575.1 of Nycticebus coucang. Lineage (NCBI taxonomy): Eukaryota > Metazoa > Chordata > Mammalia > Primates > Lorisidae > Nycticebus > Nycticebus coucang. The sequence continues at coordinate 11,634,899 of NC_069781.1, read as the reverse complement.
GGGGGCGGGGATGGCTTCATTATTGGTATTTCTCCACAGGTGAGACTTCAACCCAGAGTAACTGTTTCACTAGGGTTGGACAGAGACCAGCTGAAAACAAGACAGAACCACTTAGCCCAGGCATCCTCAAACTGGGGCCCACGGGCCACATGAAGTGGTGTGAATTGTATTTGTTCCCATTTTGTTTTTTACTTCAAAATAAGATATGTGCAGTGTGCACAGGAATTTGTTCATAGTTTTTTTTTTTTAAACTATAGTCCAGAATAGTCTGAGGGACAGTGAATTGGGCCCTGTTTAAAAAGTTTGAGTGTGCACAGGAATTTGTTCATAGTTTTTCTTTTTTAAACTATAGTCCAGAATGGCCTGAGGGACAGTGAATTGGCCCCTGTTTAAAAAGATTGAGGATGCCTGACGTAGCCCCACCACACCAAAGAGGTCCTCAGTTTCTCAGGCCGTAGCACTGTATGGGTCCTCGACAAAGCTCCAGGGGAAAAAAAATCAAATGGTGTAAAATAATCATGGGGCGGAATCAGCGGAAAAACTCTGGTAACATGAATAACCAGAATAGATCAAACCCCCACCCAAGGAAAGATATGGCAGATGTTACTGAAGATCCCATTCATAAACAGATGGCCGAGACGTCAGAAATCAAATTCAGAATTTGGATTGCAAACAAGATTAATAGAATGGAGGAAAATTTGGAATTAGAAATTCAAGGAGCAATTCAAAAGTCAGAATTAGAAATTCGAGGAGAAATTCAAAAGTTGTCTCAAGAATTTAACGAATTTAAAGACAAAACCACGAAAGATTTTGACGTACTGAAGCAAATATTTGAGGCCCTGAAAGATCTGAAAAATACAGTAGAATCCTTCAGTAACAGAGTGGAGCAAGCAGAAGAAAGCATTTCTGACACTGAAGACAAAGCTTTTGAATGCTCCCAAACTCTCAAAGAGGAAAAGAAATGGAGAGCAAAAACAGAATCATTCTCTCAGAGAGCTCTGGGATAATTTGAAGAAGGCTAATATTCGCCTCATTAGAATCCCTGAAAGTGATGAAGTGGCCTTGCAAGGCACAGAGGCTCTTCTCCATGAAATTATGAAAAAGAATTTTCCAGACATGCCAAGAGATTCTGAAATTCAGATAGCAGACAGTTTCGGAACCCCAGCATGACTCAATCCGAATAAGACATCCCCCAGGCATATCATAATTAACTTCACTAAAGTTAATATGAAGGAGAAAATTCTGAAAGCAGCCAGACGTAAGAAATCCATTACCTACAAAGGGAAGAATATTAGAATGACTGCAGATCTCTCTGCTGAAACTTTTCAAGCCAGAAGAGGGTGGTCATCGACTTTTAATCTCCTAAAGCAAAATAACTTTCAACCTCGTATCCTGTATCCAGCTAAACTGAGTTTCACTTACCATGGAGAAATTAAATACTTTAATGATATTCACATGTTGAAGAAATTTGCCATAACCAAACCAGCTCTTCAGGATATTCTCAGACCTATCCTCCATACTGACCAGCCCAATCCTCTACCACAAAAGTAAACTCACTCACAAACTTTTGATCAAACTCCAACTTCCACAGTGGCAAAAGGATTAAAAATGTCGATTGGACTTTTGAAAAACTCGACATCCAAAATTCTCCATTAATGTGAACGGCTTAAACTGTCCTCTAAAGATGCACAGGTTAGCTGACTGGATACAAAAACTCAGGCCAGATATCTGCTGCATACAAGAATCATATCTTACCTTAAAAGATAAATACAGACTCAGGATGAAAGGAGGGTCATCCATATTTCAGGAAAATGGTAATCAGAAAAAAGCAGGTGTTGCAATTCTATTTGCAGACATAATAGGCTTTAAACCAACAAAAGTAAGGAAGGATAAGAATGGTCACTTCATATTTGTTAAGGGTAATACTCAATATGATGAGATTTCAATTATTAATATCTATGCACCCAACCAGAATGCGCCTCAATTTATAAGAGAAACTCTAACAGACATGAGCATCTTGATTTCCTCCAGCTCCATAATAGTCGGAGATTTCAACACTCCTTTGGCAGTGTTACATAGATCCTCCAATAAGAAGTTCAGCAAAGAAATTTTAGATTTAAACCTAACCATCCAACATTTGGATTTAGCAGACATCTACAGAACATTTCATCCCAACAAAACTGAATACACATACTTCTCATCAGCCCACGGAACATACTCCAAAATCGATCACATCTTAGGTCGCAAGTCTAACCTCAGTGAATTTAAAGGAATAGAAATTATTCCTTGCATCTTCTCGGACCACCATGAAATAAAAGTTGAACTCAGTAACAACAGGAATTTGCATATTCATACAAAAACATGAAGTTAAATAACCTTATGTTGAATGAGTTGGGTCATAGATGAGATTAAGAAGGAAATTGCCAAATTTTTGGAACAAAATGAAAATGAAGACACGAATTATCAGAACCTCTGGGACACTGCAAAGGCAGTCCTAAGAGGGAAATTTATAGCACTGCAAGCCTTCCTCAAGAGAACAGAAAGAGAGGAAGTTAACAACTTAATAGGACATCTCAAGCAACTGGAAAAGGAAGAAAATTCCAACTCCAAACCCAGTAGAAGAAAAGAAATAACCAAAATTAGAGCAGAATTAAATAATATTGAAAGAACAGAATTATACAACAGATCAATAAATCAAAAAGTTGGTTTTTTGAAAAGGTCAATAAAATAGATAAACCTTTGGCTAACCTAAACAGGAGAAAAAGAGTAAAATCTCTAATCTCATCGATCAGAAATGACAAAGACAAAATAACAACAGACTCCTCAGAAACTCAAAAAATCCTTAATGAATATTACAAGAAACTTTATTCTCAGAAATATGAAAATCTGAAGGAAATTGACCAATACTTGGAAGGATGTCACCTTCCAAGACTTATCCAGAATCAAGTGGAAATGTTGAACAGGCCAATATCAAGTTCTGAAATAGCATCAACCATAAAAAAATCTCCCTAAAAAGAAAAATCCGGTACCAGATGGCTTCACGTCAGAATTCTACCAAACCTTTAAAGAGGAACTAATACCTGTATTACTCAACCTGTTCCAAAATGTAGAAAAAGAAGGAACACTACCCAACACGTTCTATGAAGCAAACATTACCCTGATCCCCAAACTAGGAAAAGACCCAATAAGAAAAGAAAATTATAGACCAATGTCACTAATGAATATAGATGCAAAAATATTCAACAAGTTCCTAACAAACAGAATCCAGCAACACATCAAACAAATTATACATCATGACCAAGTCAGTTTTATCCCAGGGTCTCGAGGCTGGTTCAATATACATAAATCTACAAGTATAATTCAGCACATAAATTAAAAAACAGAGACCATATGATTCTCTCAATGGATGCAGAAAAAGCTTTTGATAATATCCAGCATCCCTTCATGATCAGAACACTTAAGAAAATTGGTATAGAAGGGACATTTCTTAAATTGATAGAGGCCATCTACAGCAAAACCACAGCCCATTATTTCGTATTGAATGGAGTTAAATTGAAATCATTTCCATTCAGATCAGGAACCAGACAAGGCTGCCCATTGTCCCCACTTCTCTTTAACATTGTAATGGAAGTTTTAGCCATTGCAATTAGGGAAGAAAAGGCAATCAAGGGTATCCTTATAGGGTCAGAAGAGATCAAACTTTCGCTCTTTGCAGATGATATGATTGTACATCTCAAAAACACCAGGGATTCTACTACAAAACTCTTAGAAGTGATCAAGGAATACAGCAACGTCTCAGGTTACAAAATCAACATTCATAAATCGGTAGCCTTTATATATAGCAACAATAGTCAAGCTGAAAAAACAGTTAAGGACTCTATTGCATTCACAGTAGTACCAAAGAAGATGATATATTTGGGAGTTTATCTAACAAAAGACATGAAAGATCTCTATAAAGAGAACTACGAAACTAAGAAAACAAATAGCTGAAAATGTTAACAAATGGAAAAACATACCATGTTCATGGCTAGGAAGAATCAACATTGTTAAAGTGTCCATACTACCCTAAGCAATATACAATTTTTTTTTTTTTTTTTTTGTAGAGACAGAGTCTCACTTTATGGCCTTCGGTAGAGTGCCGTGGCCTCACACAGCTCACAGCAGCCTCCAACTCCTGGGCTTAAGCGATTCTCTTGCCTCAGCCTCCCAAGCAGCTGAGACTACAGGCGCCCGCCACAACGCCCAGTTATTATTATTATTATTTTTTTTGGTTTGCAGTTCAGCCAGGGCTGGGTTTGAACCCGCCATCCTCGGTATATGGGGCCGGCGCCCCACCGACTGAGCCACAGGTGCCGCCCGCAATATACAATTTTAATTCAATCCCTATTAAAGCTCCACTGTCATACTTTAAAGATCTCGAAAAAATAATACTTCATTTTATATGGAATCAGAAAAAAACCTCAAATAGCCAAGACATTACTCAAAAATTAAAACAAAGCAGGAGGAATCATGCTACCAGACCTCAGACTATACTATAAATTGATAGTGCTCAAAACAGCATGGTACTGGCACAAAAACAGAGAAGTAGATGTCTGGAACAGAATAGAGAACCAAGAGATGAATCCAGCTACTTACCGTTATTTGATTTTTGACAAGCCAATTAAAAACATTCAGTGGGGAAAAGATTCCCTATTTAACAAATGGTGCTGGGTGAACTGGCTGGCAACCTGTAGAAGACTGAAACTGGACCCACACCTTTCACCATTAACTAAGATAAGACTCTCACTGGATTAAAGATTTAAACTTAAGACATGAAACTATAAAAATACTAGAAGAGAGTGCAGGGAAAACCCTTGATGAAATCAGTCTGGGCAAGTATTTTATGAGGAGGACCCCCCGGGCCATTGAAGCAGCTTTAAAAATATACTACTGGGACCTGATCAAACTAAAAAGCTTCTGCACAGCCAAGAACACAGTAAGTAAAGCAAGCAAACAGCCCTCAGAATGGGAGAAGATATTTGCAGGTTATATCTCCAACAAAGGTTTAATAACCAGAATCCACAGAGAACTCAAACGTATAAGCAAGAAAAGCACAAGTGATCCCATCGCAGGCTGGGCAAGGGACTTGAAGAGAAACTTCTCTGAAGAAGACAGGTGCACGGCCTACAGACATATGAAAAAATGCTCATCATCCTTTATCATCAGAGAAATGCAAATCAAAACTACTTTGAAATATCATCTAACTCCAGTAAGATTAGCCCATATCACAAAATCCCAAGACCAGAGATGTTGGCACGGATGTGGAGAAAAGGGAACACTGCTATACTGCTGGTGGGAATGCAAATTAATACATTCATTTTGGAAAGATGTTTGGAGAACACTCAGAGATCTAAAAATAGATCTGCCATTCAATCCTATAATTCCTCTACTAGGTAGATACCCAGAAGACCAAAAATCACATTATAACAAAGATATCTGTACCAGAATGTTTATTGGAGCCCAATTCATAATTGCTAAGTCATGGAAAAAGCCCAATTGCCCATCGATCCACGAATGGATTAATAAATTGTGGTATATGTACGCCTTGGAATATTATGCGGCCTTAAAGAAAGATGGAGACTTTACCTCTTTCATGTTTACATGGATGAAGCTGGAACATATTCTTCTTAGTAAAGTATCTCAAAAATGGAGGGAAAAGTATCCAATGTACTCAGCCCTACTATGAAACTAATTTATGGCTTTCACATGAAAGCTATAACCCAGTTATAACCTAAGAATAGGGGGAAGGGGGAGAGGGAGGGGAGGGAGGGGGGATGATGGACGGAGAGAGGGTGATTGGTGGGATTACACCTGCGGTGCATCTTACAAAGGTACATGTGAAACTTAGTAAATGTAGAATATAAATGTCTTAACACACATACACACACACACACAAAGGCGAAGATGTTAATTCTGTCAAATTGACCTACAAATTTAATCCAATTCTAATCAAAATCTCAAAGGGAATTATTTTTGTCATTGTTGTTCGACAGGCCTGGGCTGGATTCGAACCTTCCAGCTCCAGTATATGTGGCTGGCACCACTGAGCTACAGGCATCAAGCCTCAAAGGGAATAATCACTCTGAAAAACAATCTGGTATTATCAATTAGAATACATTTGCACTTATTTAGGGTACGTATTCTTCCATGAACATTCTGTTTCCAAATATCATAGGTATATATGTACACACATAAACTTACATGCATGTACTAGGTCAGAATGTCTAACACAATGTTTTTTTTCTTAAATGGGGTCTGTCACCCAGGGTAGAGTACAGTAGTGTCATCACAGCTCACTGCAGCCTCAAACTCCTGGGTTCAAGAGATCCTCCCACCTCAGCCCCCGAGTGGCTGGGACTACAGGCATACGTCACCATGCCTGGCTAATTTGTTTGCTTTTTCTAGAGACAGAGGAGTGGTCTTGAGCTCCTGGTCTCAGCAGTCCTCCCAGTGCAGCCTCCCAAAGTGCGGGGAATGCAGGTGTAAGCCACCACACCCCCAGCTTTGTATTTCTTGTTATATGTGATTCATGGTCAAAAGTGTTTATAAGCTGCTCCCCTGGGGTAATTTTTACACATGTAAAATACTTACAAGCAACATTATTTGTAATAGTAGTAAGTGGGAACAACCCAAACATCCATGAACTACAGAATAGATAAATTGCAATATACCTGCACAATGGAGTCGCCCCACTACTAAAAATGAATTAACTAACTATAGCCACAAGCATCAATATCGGCAACTGTCTGGAGCATAACACTGAGAGAAAAAAGTTACAGAAGAATAATTTTATTTACACGAAGTTCATAGAGATATTGTTCAGGGATACAAATGTACAGCATAAAGCACTAAGGAGAAGCAAGGAAATCAAAGACACATCTGGGAGTGGGAGGTAAACAAGGAAGACACAGAGAGAACTGCAGAAGTAAAAGTAATGCTCTTCCTCCCCAAATGTGTAGTAAGTACATACATGATTACTGTACAACTATTTATACCATGTATGTACTTTAAAAAATTTTGTATGGGCTCGGCGCCTGTGGATCAAGCGGCTAAGGTACCAGTCACATACACATGAGCTGGTGGGTTTGAATCCAGCCCGGGCCCACCAAGCAACAATGACTGCTACAACCAAATAAAAAAAATAGCTGGGCGCCTGTAGTCCCAGTTACTTGGGAGGCAGAGGCAGGAGAATCGCTTGAGCCCAGGAGTTGGAGGTTGCTGTGAGCTGTGATGCCACAGCACTCTACTCAGGGTGACAGCTTGAGGCTCTGTCTCAAAAAAAAAAAAAAAAATGTATCTACTCAATACTTAATTTTTTAAACAGAAACATTTATAAATGGGACGGCGCCTGTGGCTCAAAGGAGTAGGGCGCCAGCCCACCCCATATGCTGGAGGTAGCAGGTTCAAACCCAACCCCGGCCAAAAAAAAAATAGACTTAAAAAAAAAATTTATAAATGAACCCATTTCTCTAATTCACTTATGAGTGAGAAGCCTCACAACTTTTCTAGCTTATGTGGAGAGAAAAGTACCCAATTGTTCCTAAGCAACCAAGAATTTCCTTTAAAAACTTAGAAAGGGGCCGGGCGTGGCAGCTCATGCCTGTAATCCTAGCATTCTGGGAGGCTGAGGCTGGTGGATAGCTTGAGCTCACAAGTTCAAGACCAGCCTGAGGAAAAGTGAGACCATGTCTCTACTAAAAAAAAAAACAGAAAAACTGAGGCAAGAGGATCGCTTGAGTCCAAGAGTTGAAGGTTGTTGTAAGCTATGATGCCATCGCACTCTAACAAGGGCAACAACTTGACTCTTTCTCAAAAAAAAAAAAAAAACATAAAAAATAAAAACTTAGAGAGGGAGAAATGAATGAAGTGCTAAGAATACCCTTAACAATTTCTCTTCATACTCTCCCCTCCCTCAAATTCCTCAGGTCCCCTCTAATTTAGAAATCAAAACACCTTCTTAAAGCAAAAAGCTGAGTCTCAGAGACAATCCATAACAGGACTACTATGAATCGAGGAAAAGAAAGTTTCCTTTAAAAAAAGTTTCCTTTTAAAAAAAATATATCTATAACTCCTACTAAACTCTTAACTATAGTTCTGATTTCAGGGTGGACATGGTGGCTCTTGCCTGTAATCCCAGCACTCTGGGAGGCCAAGACAGGTGGATCCCTTGAGATCAGGAGTTTGAGACCAGCCTGAGCAAGAGTGAGACCCTGTTCGAGTCCAAGAGTTGGAGGTTGTTGTAAGCTAAAAATAGAAAAACTAGCCGTGCACAGTAGTGCACATGCCTTTAGTCCCAGCTGAAGCAAGAAAATCTCTCAAACTTAGGAGTTTGAGGTTGCTGTTAACCATGATGCCAAGGCAATGGATGACAGAATGAGACTCTATGTCCCAAAAAAACAACAACCAAACAAAACAATAAATGTTGTGAATTCTAATACTGGTCTATTTGTTTTTTGTTTTTTTGGTTTTTGGCCGGGGCTAGGTTTGAACCCACCACCTCCGGCATATGGGACCGGCGCCCTACTCCTTGAGCCACAGGCACCACCCATACTGGTCTATTTTTAATAAAATACAAGATAATTCTAGTAAAACACAAAGATATAATCTTATGGTGTAATGTCACGCAAGACCTTTTTCAAAGTGAAAGAAAAAAGAATTCTCAGCGGGTGGCGCCTGTGGCTCAGTCGGTAAGGCGCCGGCCCCATATACCAGGGGTGATGAGTTCAAACCCAGCCCCGGCCAAACTACAACCAAAAAATAGCCGGGCGTTGTGGCGGGCGCCTGTGGTCCCAGCTACTCGGGAGGCTGAGGCAAGAGAGTCGCTTGAGCCCAGGAGTTGGAGGTTGCTGTGAGCTGTGTGAGGCCACGGCACTCTACCGAGGGCCATAAAGTGAGACCCTGTCTCTACAAAAGAAAAAAAAAAAAAAAAAAAAAAAGAATTCTCAGCGATTTCAAATGCAGGAAAAACCCACCATAACTCAAAATATACACTTCAAATACTATTTTTCAACAATGAAAAAATAACAGCAAAAAAATATTTTCATCCACCCCTCATTACTCATTACAATTTGTCTTAATATCTGCTGCTTGGAATAAAGACTGGCTAGCTACATTTTAGAGATATTTATGTCTTGCAATTTAGAGAGAGAATTAACATTCACTTAATGCCAACTTTTAGTTTAATGCCAAGTACTGTGATAGTGGTGGTAGCAGCGATAACATTAACAACAATGAGCAACAACACTGGAAGAGAAAATAGTCACAGGTATAAAAATGGAAATGAGAGAGGAAAAACAATCACTATTTTATTCTGAATTTACTACATACTAATAATATTCTTGTATATTGGAAAAGTCCTAAAAGAACAAATGAAAACTGGTTCAGGAATTTGGTAATATAAAGGAACACAAAATTAACACAGCAATCAGCAGCCTTCCTTCACACAAACATAGACAACAGCAACACCTTCAAATACCTAGGAAGGACATCTACAGGAGGCCTTTGAAAACCCTTCTCCACACTGATGAATTCAAAATCCAGAAGCTATCGAGGGAAAAATTATAAATTTCACCACATTTAAAAAATTAGTGCATAAACAAAGAAAATTCATGAAAAAAGTAAAGATATACAATAAACTAGTATCTCTAGAAAATAAGAAAAAGATTAAGAATACAATAAACTTGGACAGTTTACAAAACTGCCACAGTTCTTAAATGAAAAGAGAAGCCAAATCTCCCACATCAGAGAAATGTAAATTAAAATAATAGAGATTCACTTTTTACTTATTAGTCTAGCAAAACTCCAAACATTTGATAAATTCTGCAGTAAGGCTGTGAACGTGCTCATGTATTGTTGCTCAGGGTATAAGTGGCACAATCTCTAAAGGAGGGCAATTTGGTAATACTTAACAAAAATTACAAACCCACATTCCCTTTGACCTATCCATTCTGCTTCTTGGAAGTTATCCTACGTAGATAAAATAATTGTTTATGTGCACAATGCCATATGTACAAGATTATTTACTATAGACAGCATTACTTATAATAGCAAAAGATTAGAAAACTCAAGTAAGGCCAGGTGCACTGGCTCATGCCTATTATCCTAGCACTCTGGAAGGCCAAGGCCAGGGGACTACTTGAGCTCAGCAGTTCGAGACCAGCCTAAGCAAAGCAAGACCCCATCTCTACTAAAAATAGAAAAAATTAGCTGGGTATGGTGGTAGGAGGCTGTAGTCCAGCTACTGGGAAGGCTGAGCCAGGAGGATCGCTTGAACCGAGGAGTCTGAGGTTGCTGTGAGTGGGGCTAAGGTCATGGCACTCTATTCTGGGGCAGCAGAGTGAGATGTTGTATCAAAAAAAAAAACAAAAAACACCACAACTCAAGGGTCCACTGGCAGGGAATTAACTAAATAATTTATAAAATTTCCAAATAATGAAATACTATTCAGTTATATGAAGGGTCAAAAAATTCTGAGTAGCAATATAGATGACTTTTCAAGTTATACTGTTAAGTCAATAAAGGAAGCTCTGGAAAAATGTTGATAGTACTATATTCTATGCAATACCTAAGAAAGGAAGATATATTCATATTTTTCATATGGATACTCTGGAAGATATATAAATGGTCATCGGTAGGGACCAACTAAATAGAAGATAGAAGGGAGTGAGAGATGTTTCATTGTATGTATAATAATTTTTACATTTCTGAACCATGAAAATGTATTACCTACTTAAAATATGAAGTCAAATAATAAGACAAGAATGACAACAATAACATGAGCATTTATTAAGTACTTACTTCAAGGTAGGCATGTATTATCTCACTTAATCTTCATTAACACAATGACACAGGTAGTATTATTAACTCCAATCTAGAAGAGAGAAAACTGAGGTCCAGAGAGGTTTTCACGCCAGTAAACCAATGTATTTTTTTTTTTTTTTTTTGTAGAGACAGAGTCTCACTTTACCGCCTTCAGTAGAGTGCCATGATTTCACAGGACTCACAGCAACCTCTAGCTCTTGGGCTTCCGCGATTCTCCTGCCTCAGGCTCCCGAGCAGCTGGGATTACAGGCGCCCGCCACAACGCCCGGCTATTTTTTGGTTGCAGTTCAGCCGGGGCTGGGTTTGAACCGACCACCCTCGGTATATGGGGCCGGCGCCCTGCTCACTGAGCCACAGGCGCCACCCCAGTAAACCAATGTAAACCAGAGGTGTTACCGAGCTCACTGATTAGTGTGAGGATTAAATGAGATAATGTACACAAAATACTCAGCCCAAAGCCTGTGACACATTAAGTAAATGCTTAATCAATGCTTTACTATTCCAAGGCAATAACTATTTTCAAGGATGTTTCAATCAATTGAACTAAATAAAATACAATTAAGTCAGACAAATTTAGCAAAGATGCTTTAATTGAAATTTTTATACATGTAAATTAAACAGCCTCTTCTAATTAATTGAAGGCTGCTTTAGACATGCTATATCCTTGCTTTACAAATTATTTGGTCATTAAAACGACTCTTCATACCCCATAATTACACCTGGGCTTTTAAGGCTACTACTTAATAGTCTGAATGTACTCAGTGAAAAAGGATATCAACTGAAAAGTTCAGAAGCATAACCAAGGAGGAGTAAGATAAGGAATCAACCTAAATATCCATCAACAGATGAACAAATAAAGAAAATAAAGTATAGATACACAATGAAATACTATTCACAGCAAAAAAGAATGAAATCCTGTCATTCGCAGCAACATGGATGAGGCTACCGGCCATTACGTTAAGTGAAATAAGTCAGGCACGGAGAGATAAATATCACATATTCTCAATCTTATGTGAGAGCTAAAAATAAACTGAGCTTACGGAAACAGAGCAGAATTGTGGGAAGCTGGGAAGGGTAGTGCAAAGGGGAGGATGGAAGGCTACAAAATTATAGCCTAGATGAGAGGAATGAGTTCTTGTGTTCTAGAGCACTGTAGGGTGAATATGGTTAACCATAACATACTGTGTTATTTATTTATTTTTTTTTTTTGAGACAGAGTCTTGCTTTGTCACCCTTGGTAGAGTGCCATGGTGTCATAGCTCACAACAATCTCAAACTCCTGGGCTTAAATGATTCTCTTGTGTCAGCCTCCCAAGTAGCGAGGACTATAGGCACCTGCCACAATACCCCACTATTTTTTTAGAGATGAGGTCTCACTCTGGCTCAGGCTGGTCTCGAACCTGTGAGCTCAGGCAATCCACCCACCTCGGCGTCCCAAGTGCTGGGATTATAAGTGTGAGCCACCGTGCCCAGTGTGTGTGATATACATTCTAAAGCTTAGAAGAGAGGATTTTGATTGTCCGTAACACAAAGAAATGATAAATTTTTGAAGTTATGGATATGCTAATTACCCCAATTTGATCATTACACGTTGTATTCATGTACTGGAATATAACTCTTTATCCCATAAATATATACAATAATTTCATGTCAACCAAAAATTAAAGAAAAATAAAGGGAGAATTTACATTCTAAAATGCAAGGTTTGATCCCAAAATACCATCATTTCTAATCTAGTTACTCATGGACAACAGGCCACCCGTACCATGAAACTACACAATACTGCACGTGTTGCCAGCCCATAAGCAATTTGCTATTCTAGGAAAGTTTAAAAACAAAATAGCATCTTTCCCCTTTCTAGAAACAAGCTATACCACCTAAGACTCACTTTGATATTTGACTCTTATAAAAAGAAAATGAAGGGAGGGGGGAACCTACAAAGCAGCAGCTGGCTTTTCATAAGCTTACTAAAAGCCATGTCCAAAAAACTGAGATAAGACTGAATTCAGGGCAAAGGCCCTCACCAGATGCAGATGCCAATCTTAACTTTCCAGCCATCACACTTGTGAGACAAATAATCTTTCCTTTATAAATTACACAGTATCTGTTGTAGCAACATAAAATGGACTAAGACACTCACTGTGTTGTGCCCAGCCTGCCGGAGTCATGCAGAGCCTCTTCTACTTGAAAACCTTCTACTATTTTCAGATCTGCCTGGATCTTCTCTTCTCTGGACAAACGTTGTAAACACCAACTCACATACTCTGCCTAATTTCTAGTCCTCACCACCTCCTGGTGGCCCTTGTCTAAAGAGAAGCTGCTTACAATTTTAAACACTGTTGTACAGGAACTCACTACCCCACCACACACTGCATTCTCAGATTTTCCTAACTAGGGCCAAAGTGATTTATTCAGACCAAAGGGTATCAATTCTCTGCTCCAAAAACAATTATCAGCAGCAAGTCAAAAAGTCCTCTTGGTCAAGCCTCGTTTTTTCTAGCCTTATCCTCTTAGGTTCCAGTCACATCCAACTACTTTTATTCCCCAGAAGTCACCAGAATCTCTCTCTTACCTCTCTGGCTTTTATGCCAGCACTTCCCCTGCCTGGAAGCCTCTTGCCTGACCCCCTCCTACCCCTTCAAGGCTTGGTTAGGGTTTATCTAAGGCAGAGAAAGCCAACCAACCTGCAGTCCACAGGTTACATCTTTATTTTGTGAGAACTTTCTTGCTTACCTGTAATGTCAGCTATCACGAAAAGTATGCACAGACCTTCTTTCTTTTTCTTTGCTAATCAGTTTTCATTAGTGTTCATGAATTTACTGTGTAGCCCAAGACAACTCTTATTCTTTTAATGTATAGCAAAGGACTAAAACGGTTGGACACCCCTGGATCTAAGGCATCTTCCTCGATCTTCTTCCATGACGAGTCCAGGTCAGGTGCCCTTTTTTTTTTTTTGAGACAGAGTCTCACTCTGTCGCCCTTCGTAGAGTGCCATGGCGTCACAGCTCACAGCAACCTCAAACTCTTGGGTTTAAGCAATTCTCTTGCCTCAGCCTCCCAAGTAGCTGGGACTACAGGCGCCTGCTGCAACACCCAGCTATTTTTTGTTGCAGTTGCTACTGTTTTAGCTGGCCGGGGCTGGGTTTGAACCCACCATCCTTGGGGGCCAGCGCCCTGCCCACTGAGCCACAGGTACCGCCCAGGTGCCCTTCTTCTAAGGAGTTCACCCTACTGGATTATCCATCTCATAAAAGGTACTAACTGTATTATAATTATCTCAACCCCCCACAGATTATACACACCAGCTATGTCTGTCTCATTTATCACTATATCCTCAGCATTAGCCAGGACCCTGGCATACAGAAGTACTCGAGAAATATTTGAGAAGTGAAAGAATAAATGAGTTTTCCTTTCAACTGTCTGGTTGTGCTGAACCATACTGACTCACCACCAATCACGACCCCAAAGCTTTTCTTTTGTTTACTACTTGGTCAAATCTCATTGTGTCCTACCCTTTCTCTACCACCACCCCAAACACACATGATTGCTTTTTATGACCTAAGTGCAGGCATCCTTTTGACTTGTCAAGACCATGTTAGTCCCTGACTCTATCACAGCCCATACCTGCTGTTTTCCCCAGCTTTCTGCCTCCCTCAAATGTGATCAACCTATCATCATTGTTCTCATTCTGGTCCGCAACAGTAATGAACACAGAGACCTTCAGCTTGCCACAAAAGATATTAACAGCGCTCCAGGGTGACATGAATCTATTAATTACCACCCAGTACCTAGACAAGGTACAAGTCCACCTGACCACAATGCTACTGGCTGACATTTCTCCAGTTTTCCCATAAGAATACCATGAAATAGTCTGCTAAAATAGTAAGATGTTTTACTAAAATTTAGAACACTGTGACCACAGTACTTTATCTAGTTAATAATCCCATCCAAGAAAGAAACTGAGGGTGTGCTGCCCTGCCTGATTCTGAGTGCACCCACCGTGGCTCTTAGTGATCACTACTTCCCTTTTTTGTATTTGTAAGTTCTTCAGCTACTGATAAGTGAGCATTTGTATATTCAAATCAGCTGTATCCCAAATCTAAAAAGAGAAGTCTGTGAATGTGTGGGTTGCTGAAGGACAGTTCATGAAAGAAAGTGAGATATAAGGAAGATTTCAATACACAGGACTAAAAGAGCTTGGCTGTGGACAGAGGGAGAGTAGTCAAATCCAAGCATGAGTAACAAGACAGCCAGAGGCCTGGGCCAGGTCTAACCTGGGACAAGCAGAGACAAATATAAAAAGCACGTTCTCGGCCAGGCATTGTGGCTCCCGTTTATAATCCCAGCACTCTGGGAGGCCGAGGCGAATGGATTGCTTGAGCTCAGGAGTTCAGCCCAGACCAGCCTGAGCAGGAGCGAGATCCCATCTCCATTAAAAATAGAAAAAACTACTAGGTGTCACAGAAGGCACCTGTAGTATCTGCTCTGGAGGATAATTTGGGCCCAAGAGTTTGAGTTTACAGTGAGCTATGATGATGCCACGACAATTTACCTAGGGTGACAGGGTAAGACTCTGTCTCAAAAAAAAAAAAAGCAAGTACTCCCTGCTGAGCTCCCCCCTCACAAGTCTTCTGCCAGAATTCTTATTTTAAATATAATAAACTACATAGTAGATTAAGCAAAGCCATAAAGTAATCCTTATATAAAAGACAGTTGTCACAATGGCCAATCTACTTTCTCCAAAGCATCTTCTGATGACAAATCCACCTCTAGGATTATGTGTAATGGGTAATTTTGTTGCAAAGGACTATTGTGCAACATTTTCCCATTTCTCTTCCAGAAAAATGAAGAGGTAATTATGTACTCATAGCCAGTGTAGCAAATCAGTTAAATTAAACCTGTATTTCATCTAACTCATATAGAATATGAATAACATAACTAACTTTTCTAATTTCATACTCTAGTACTCCCAAGTAAATAAAAAAGGGGGGGAAGTAAAGTTCCCCCCCACAAATAGAATCTGTCACTTCCTAGGATGTGCACTTTTCAGCTCATGCATCCTAAATGCATGTGGAGATATTATATGCACTTTCTATTTAGCAATTTAATTATATCTTTGCATTCAAAGAGTGGCAATGGTTTGCAGTAATAATCAGGTGAAAGCATTCTAACATTAATATGCTGGAATCCGATGTGTTAATTTGATGCAACTTTGCCTTGACAATATGTGATTAATTTGTTCTCAGGCTAGCCCTGTTCCCAGCTCTGACAGTTTAAAATGCTGGGTTTCTTTATCCATATCGCTATTTGACACGCCTTAGCCCACTGCTTTGCTAAGACCACTGTTAATTTGTAATGAACTTGCTTTTCAGGGGGGCTCCTTCATTTTTAATTCTGTCAGTGTCACCTCCTTGAGGAAAATTACAAGTTTCTGTAGGTGTGATTACTGCCAAGTGCTGCTGATAAGAGGTTTGAGAAAACAGGGCTTTATAAAGAAGTCTGTATTTAATCTGCTGAAACACATTTATTGCCCACAGACAGATAAATATAATACAAAGTTCTCTTATTTAAAAATCATCCGTAAGTTCTCCCTTACCACAACCTCCTCCTAAACAAAAACACAGTTGCACTTGCAGGACTCAATAATGAGTCACTCAGGGAAAAGAGGCGAACGTGTAATAAATTTAGCAATAATGGCAATTCCTGTCACCAAATTAGACCTGCGGTGGAGTCTTATAAAACACATAAATACATTTTTCACAAGGTGGCGATGAGGAAAAAAAACCCACTGAAACAATTATAGTTCCACCTCCCTCCTACTTGTAAAAGAACATCATACAGCTTTACCAACCCATTTTCTTGGAGCAAACTGAGCACTGGTGAAGTACATTTAGGTTCCCCCTTGGAATAGGATCCTGAAAATGCTTCATGAAGGGTTACTAGGAAATGGAAAGTCAAAGTCTCAAAACATAATGCTTAATACAACAACTCAGTAGAGCAGTGGTTCTCAACCTTCCTAATGCTGCGGCCCGCTGCAGGAGAGTAACAGTAGGTAGCCCTAAAGCACTTTCACAGGCATTTTCCATTTAACCTTCAAAGAAACTGCGTTAGGTAGGTACTATTTTCCCCTGTTTTTTCAGGTGAGGAAACTCTCAAAGAGTTCATGTGAAGAAATTGGCAGCAAGGAAAGGACAGAACTTGGAACAGGAATCCACATCTTTTGACTGCTAATCTGCTTTTCGCCATCACAACCTACTAGAAGGAAAAGTCATCCCCTCTCTAATTAGTCTGCAAATTAAGCTAACCAGTCAATGGTGGACTCATTCTCCTGGGCACTAATCCATATTCTTTTTCCATTTAATCAGTGGCATACTATTCTCCACCAATTTCAGCCTTCCTCTATGAAGCCTACTGTTTCCACAGGTCAGGCAATCATCAAGTCAAGGCCTGCTAATTCTACCCTCAGATTTACCAGATGCTCTTAAATGTCTTTATTTTTATACCAAAGGCCAGAAGCTTAGAACAGCCCTAGTCACCATGTCATTTGTGGCACCAGCCCCTTCTCAGAGGCTAAAGATGTTTCTCAATACTTCTCAAACTAAAGCTCCTAGATAAATCTACCACTGGGTTCCCACTATTTCCCAAACCACCTTTTCCTCTCTAAGTTGCCCGGCTGCTGCTCAACAAAAAGGCCAAAAAAAAAAAAACCCTGCCTACCACTGTATGCTCGTGCTGAACTCGCTCCCATCCCTGCGTCTTTACCAAGATCATCACTATGCTAAAACTCTCCCTATCTCTGCCTTCTCTGCAAGACTGTTCATGATGCAGACCATCTAAGAAAGGAATGTAAACTGTGAAATATCTGTTCAAAGGAATGTAACCTAATCACTATTTGGATTATATACCAACAAAAAAATTTCAAAGATTACAAAAGTAGGTGAAAAAGCGGAATATGAACTCACACCTAGACTATAAATTATGCTAAATAATGTAACGATGATTTAGCATCTATGGCTCAAAGAAAAACACAGTACATGGAAATTCTGATTTTTGAGTTGAATCTTTAACACAGAATTTTCTTACTGTTTCTTTATTAAAGTTTGTGTACCTATTATCCTACTTCTGCAAGTTGCTTCAGAACAGGGACAGCAGTTTATTCATGCCTGTATCCACAGTACTTAAAAAGAAGGGGGTTAACAAGTTTTCACTAAATTAAACTAAATGCTAGGAGGCGTGGCTGTAACTGCTTATATACAGCCCACATAGAGCTCAGTTCAGCCTGGCACATGTTTGACCTCCTGGCATCAGCTGTGGCTGGTGTGGCAGGAACAGCTGCTGCTCTGAGGTGCCTTCCCCTAAAGGATACGTGGCCCCAGGACAGAGACTATATTCCCTATTCCCAAGTCTTCCTCCTCCACTCATTTGTATCAAAAGAAACCCTAGGGAAATGCTGCTGAACAATAGAAAAAAGGAGACCAACTCTAAAATGAATGTGACTCCAGGCCATGCCAAAGGAAAACCTAATAGCAATAGCAGAAGAAACAACAGTCACCTAGAAGAGACAAAAGAAATTCTGAATGAAATGTGTACAGCAGAGAATAAAACAAAAATAAAACCGAATATGAAGAAACCAAATACATCAAAAACAGAGAAGTAATGGTTTTTAAAAAGTACATATGCAAAATGTTAATGCATATATATCATAGATATAATAAAGGCAAATTAAAGTAGATAACTCACAATTCCCCCAGACCTAACAACTCTCTAACTGTAACATTTGCTAGATAAATTGCATATTCTCTAACATGTTGGCTGGGAAAGTCAATCTCATACTTCCAGAACGATCATCATCCCTGAGGAGAAAATTCTAAACCAAATAGTGAATACAAGGCAGGTGTATCTCTCCAGATCATCTGCAACTAAAAAAGAATTAACTGAAAAATGAATCAACATTTCTTGGTCACCTGTTTTGTGCCAATGACTATAGCTGCCTTTTCTCATGTATGATCGTTCAGATAATTTCCACAACTCCTCCTAAAAGGAAGGGGTTGGGTTCAAGAAAAGTTAAGTTCTTATTTACCTATAATCACACAGAAAAAGGTAACAAAAATAGGACCCAAGTCTGTCTGACCCTTAATCTACCACACCCAGTTCCTTGTCCCAAAAGCCCATGCGTCTAGCTGAGAAGACACACACACAAATGTGATCTGATTAGACATGTCACAGATCAGTATCTAAGTAAGAGTGATGTAAATGACACTTAAATACGGAGGGAATAAACAGATGAAAAGTGGCTCAAGTGTCAAAGTAACCAGGATGGGTTTTGCCCCATGTTCTGAAGAAAATAAAGAAATGAGCTAGAGCAAAGGCGTGAAAAAATTAGAACTCGTTTGTGGTCAGAGAACAAAATTGTCAGATAATAAACATGGTGCAGCAATAGTGGGAGGCCAGTCCCTTTGTGGGGTTTTCTCCTCTCTGTCTCTTGGTTTCCTCATCTAGAAAACAAGAATAAAAATCTCCCTTGAGCTATCATAAAGCTTAAATGAAAAGGGATGTACTGAAGTGGCATAACCCACAACAGGAAGCAAGGCATGAGTAAATAATGGCTGAGCCCAACTCAACTCCAAGAATTAAAGTTGGACAAGTATCTGGGGCAGAGGGTGCCACTGCTAAAGAGCTCTGCCAGTCCGGTAGAAGAGTTTAGTTTGGCCATCCCAGGTGGGCAGTGGGAGTTTTCAATCTGGCCACCACTGCACAGGACACACAAAGAAAGAGGGGACAAATGGCAGGAAGTCCAGCCTGGAAGCTGCTGCAACATACATGGGATGTGGTGCCGTCCTGGAACCAAGGAGTGACTGGTGAATCTGAGAAGTGTCAAATCTGACAGAGACTGACAAAGAGTCACTGGGGACTTTATGGACACACTGCAGAGAGATTGGTGAAAAGAAGGAAAGTATCACAGTCAATTCTAGTTTAAATCTCACTTTGGAACCATTCTTTCTTTGAAAATAATTGCCTGGACATTACTGATTTCACAGAAAGATCCTTTGTTTTACGCACAAAATTCACTTTAATATTTTTTTGCTTTTTCTGCAAGCAATATCCTTTCTCCTAGTCAAGTCTAAATACTAGTCTGTACAAATTACCTTGATCTGTACAATATTAAACTGCAATCTGCTTACTCTCGCTCATATCCCTCAATCATGCGGGCCTGAGGAAACAGCCTGCACCCTTTAAGACTGCAGCACATAAAACATTGTGTCATCAGTAGAACAGCAGCACTCTGTCCCTAAGCACCTCATTGTCTCCTAAATGGCTTCAGCTACAAACATTCCACTCACAAAAATACTTTATGAAAACCTCAGGGCAAAAAGAATGATCACCACCTTTGTGGCCAACCCCTCTGGGAAAACATGGAGCCACTTAAAAACTAGTTGAGAATTAACCTCACAATAACAAGTGGAGACCTTTGGGAGCCCTTCTCATACCCTGTAAGTGTAACACAAAGATTAAGAGCACCACCGGGAGCTAGGGTGCCTGGGTTCAAAGGCTCACTCCCTACCTCCTAGTTGTATAACCTCAAGCAAGTTATTTAACCTCTCCATGCCTCAGTTTCCTCACCATTCACTAGAATTATCATAGTACCTCCTCGCAGGGCTGGTACGAGAATTAATCAATACAAGCAACACAGGCACTTGGAATTGTGCCTGGCACACAGTAAATTCCCAATACATAGAATATGCTTGTTGCTGTTATTATTCAAATTATTTTAAATACCTACCCAAGACCTACTGAGCATTACACTGGGCACCATGTACCTGAGAAGAAGAAGGAGACAGACACAGAAAGAGACAAATTTATACTCTCAAGAAACATAAACAAGGTGTTGTGGAAGTAAAGGGAGCGGAGGAAGCCACTATCAGATGAGTCAGGAAAAGTTATGAAGAGGTGGCTTCATAGTTGGCTTCTGAAGAGGACAAGTAGGAATTTTCCAGTAGAAAGAAGATTACACAGCTGCAGATATGGCACCTGGTTTCTAACACATAAAGCCTAAATCAGAATTTCTAGAAAGGATAGACAGCTCCCTGGAGGGTTGTGATGAAGAGGACAGTAAGAGGCTTACACCCTTCTAGGGAATATATACTTGCAAACAGACAGGTATGTGAGGGCAGAATCTCCAAGGCAGTCATTGAAAACTAAATCATAAAGACTCCTGCCAGAACCTCCTTCATCCTTCAATCTGGGCTTCTACTCCACTGACTTCTTCTACTAAGACCTCAGTCTAGGCCTGAGTCTTTTCTCTATACTTCCGAATCATCTTGCCCTTGGATCATGACAGACTCTGAGCTGGCTCCTTTAGGACAGGGACTACTACCCTTTAATTAATGCACCCCTAGGACTTCTTACTCTGCCCAAAGCAAGGTAAACATTTAATAAACGTTTGATGAATGAATAATCTGCCCTGCCTATGGTATTCTCAGGAAAAAAAAACCAAAACACCTAAATACTTAAGAATCTCCAAATGTTCCTATGACATTTTCATATTTACCATAAAATTATGTAATTCTAATGATGGCTCTGCCCTAATCCATTCCTCCTCGTTTACTGACTGGTTAACTTAGACTAAAAGATGATATAGTCAAAGTCACACAGAAAATACCAACATACATCTTACAAATATATACAACAATTATATACCCATACTAATTAAAAACAAAAGAAATTTTGAGAAGAAAAAGAAAATACCAATGTAACAAGTGACAGAACCACGTCTCATGAATTGAGTACCCTCCTAGAACCAAGCTGGAAAAAGCTGAAGCTACTGTTTTCTTTTTATGATACGTGTCAGGAAAACTATAGATTCTTAGATCTTACCAACATATTCTGTATTTGACATGCAAATAAAATGCATTTGGAAAATATTTCTTTTAATACAAGTGATTTCTTCGACAGAATGAACTCCAATATCAGATAAACTGGATTCAAAACTGGAAACTACCATATAGTACAGTGTGATCTTGAGCAAGTTGCTTAATTTCTA